>NW_022103906.1:17348075-17364568 GCF_000313985.2 Echinops telfairi
AGTGTTCTGTTTGTTTGTCCCCCCACCCCCACCCCCCGCCCCCGCCAAAGTGTTTATTATAAACTTCATAATGGAAAGTAATGACCCTAATAGTTTTAGAAATTCACTTGGAGTCATTCTATTGGTTGTATTGAAGGAGCCCTTTTGGTATCTGGGATACTAATTGAATGGCTAATCTCAAGGTCAGTGGTTCCAACCCACTCGTGGCTCAGTGGGAGAAAGATGAGGCTGTTTATTCCTGTAAAGACTTAGAAATTTGTAGCCCAAAGGGGTGATTATACTCTGTCCTATAAGGTCACAAAGAGTTGGAATCAACTCAGTTGATGGCAGTGAGATTTTCGGGGTTATTTTGGAAGACTATTCCAAGGGATAATTGCTAGGATGCTAATTGAAAGATCAGTGGCTCAAATCCCAGCCACCCTAGATAAGGAAGACTAGCTACTATAAAGAGCAAAGTCTTGACAACATATGTACAAATGTGCTTGACACAATGGATGAATGTATGGATTGTGACAAGAGCTGTAAGAGCCCCCAATAAAAGCATTTAATTTTTTTTAAAGAGTAAAGTCTTGAATACCTTATTAGGCAGTTCTACTCTGCAATGCAGGGTCACTGTGAGTCATAACTGAATTGAAGCAACAAGTTCAACAGGTAGGATTATTAACAAGCCAGTGTTCTCAATTGGAATTCTCTCCCAAGATTCACCACAAGCTATTTTGCTCAAGAAAAAGCTAGGCAAGGGCCATCAACTCAGGGCCATCTAAGTCAATTAGCAAAATAGTTCATAAAGATAATGTTCTGTATCCTAGTTTGGTACATAGACTCTGGGATCTTAAAAGCTTGTGAGCAGTCATCTAAGAAGCAATTATTGTTCTCTTCTAGTCGGGAGCTAAGGAATATGAAGAAAATTGAAGACTCAAGGAAGCAAGTCGTCCAAAGGTCTATTGGCCCACACAAACCATAGACTCCTCTAACCTGAGACCAGAGCAACCAGATGGGGAACAGCCATCTGAATACTAACAACTCAGACCAAGGCCTATGTAGAAGGTCCCAATTAAAATGGGGGCAAATGTAGAATATTATTCTTTCAAAAGATCAGACTCACCTGTCTGAAAAAGGCTAGAAGAACCCCAAGACTAATGCCCTGTGGAAACTGTCTAGCTTGAAAACGAAGACACTCCCAGAGGCTCCCCTTCAGCCAAATGCTGGCCCCACACAAAACAAGACAAAACCCACTGCCATTGAGTACATCCCCATTTTTAGGAACCCTGCCTAGGGTTTCAGAGGTTGTACATCTTTACTGGAGCAGACAGCCTCATCTTTCTCCCATGGAGTTGCTGGTGGGTTTGAACCACTGACTTTGTAATTAGCAGTCCGAAGTTTACATGGCAGTGTCACCAAAGCTCCTTAAATAATAGACAGGAGTTCAAATAATCCTGCGAAAAACGTGCTTCTTAGAACAATCAACTGTAGGAGACCCAACACATGACAAAAGTGATGAAGAGAAGACATGGAATGTCAGGGAGAATGTACCAATGGAAATGGAGCCAAGGAAGGAAATTGGGAGAGGACTGACACCTGGTGAAGATCGAAACCAATGGTGATTGGAAAACTCGTCAGATGTGTAAACTTGCACCTAAGCACAAGATCTGTCAAAGGAAGAACACGAAACACCTGGTTGCCATTTTACAGACGACTACAATCATTCTATTGGACTCTGTTCCTCTGCACACGGCCCTGCCTTAGCTCGGACCACCTGCTTTTCATGACCGTTTACCGCTTTTTAGCCCCACTATGGGGTTCTTGAGCAGGGGGCTCCCATGGTCAATATATCCCTAACACCTGATCTGAGTCTATCACACGCAACTCTTTCACTGCCTCTGGATGGATTCCAGCTCATAGCTGCTCAATAGGACAGCGATACGTTAGAATTGCTCTTTGGAGTTTCTGTATTTCTTTACATGAGTCTCATCTTTCTCCCGAAGAGCTTCTGATGGATTTGAACTGTTGACTTTGCAGCCCAAGCCATTACAAATCCACGATACTCCAAGGCTCCTTGACACAAAGTTAAGTGCTCGGTAAATATCTACTAGATGCAGAAACGTTCTCCTCCCACACAGACCAGAGGCTCACAGATGTCAGCATCCCAGGGCCTCGAGGCCTCATGGGGCCCGACATTCTTGGGGGCATGACCACATCAGCTACATTGCTTTATAAAACCTTCTGCCGATTTCTGAGCAATGAAAATGTCTTGGAAGGTGTTATTTCCGTTAAACAGCAAATGGTCATCTACTGTGAACACCTAATGAACAAGACTCTCAGTGGATGAGAGGGCTGTGCTGGTCATGTGAGGTGACGTGTGCAGTGAGAACTCGGCTGACTGAACGAGAAGACTTACCTTGATTGGCACATACCCGTGGCTCATATCGCTGAGCTGGCATGGAGCTGGCAGAGGGGCTGCAGGACTGAGAAGCTGGAAGTACAAAGGGTACAGGGAGAGAGACGACTTCTTTCGATAAAAAGTTCTCAGAGGAGTTTACCAAACTCGAGAAGCTTGGCACTAAAAGGGACACAGAGGTCATTAGGATCCTAGATGCCATTGGTCACTGACGAGCTGGTCACCAACTCATTTTTCCTTGCTTTGGGCACAAAATAAGGTGACCTTTCTGAGCCTTCCTTTCAGCTTGGTGGAGTCAGGTGACTGAGCTCTAGCCAATGGCATGAAGACAGAAGAGTAATGACCCTTGTCCTTTTAATACCTCTCTCCTGCTTCTCTACATTCCCTTTGTCTCATCTCCAGCTGACCTGTGGCATGGCCTTGGGAACCACATGTCCTAGGCTGTGGGTCTCCATCAATGAGGGGACCCGTGTGATACTGCAAAACAACGCTCCTCTATCACCACCGATGACATGAGAACAAATAGAACCTTGTTTTAAACCATTGAGATTTACACTTTACCCATCTTATTCTTTTCTCCGGGAGTTCCTCGAATGGCCCCAGGCTCCTTCTGGGCACTGTCAGAGATGGAAATCTCTTGATGTAGCCATTCCACTATGGCCTAGTGCTGGTGACAGGCTTCTTCCAGGCAGCCAACATCTACCCCTGTGCCTTCCACCTGCAGATCTCAGTGTTATGTCCTCAGACCCAAGGGGTTACGACTACCTTGACTACCTCAAACGCCATTGAAAGAAAAACACCCCACAAAATTTCACTGCCACTGATTTGAGTCTGACACACAGGACAGGGTTGAACTGCCCCTGAGTGTTTCCCAACTGTTTATCTTTCTGGGAGCAGGAAGTCCCATCTTCCTCCCACGTAGCAGCTGGTGGTTTTGAACGGTTGACTTGTGGTTCGCAGCCTAAGGCAAAAGACACTGCCCCCAAACCTCCTTCCAGGGTGCAGCAGACAGGAGGATCCGTGCACAACGAGTTCTTAAAGATGACGCTACCGTACTAGTGCCAACCCCCCTGAGGTAAAGTAACCAAAGACAGGACGCCCAGCACACGTAAAGAACATCGTGTTACAGCCCAAACCTGCTGCTGGACATGCCAGCGAATCCTTAATACAGTCTTTTACCCTGAAGGTGGTGGCTCAGAAACAAATGGCTCTCCTCAGTTACTGAGTTAAAGTTGATTGTGCCAACCTGGCCGATAAACACATGTGGGGTTAATTGAAGGGCGGAGGGATAAATGGCTTGGTGGGCTTCGCCTTTCTAGTTCTCGGGTCTCTTGCTTTGTGATGGTCGGACCAGGGTGCAGCTGTCTTAGCCAGTTCCCTGCTTCAACTGGCAAGGCTCACTTCCTACAAGACATCCCCAAGGAGAAGCTGCATGGACCTACCCTGATGCAGCCCTGAGTGCTGGAGTATCTGTGTGGAGACCCCTGCCAGGGCTGAGATGCTTACACGTTCACTGATTCAGCTTTCCTCCTGCAGTCGGCATTATAGTGTGTGTTTTGTAAGATGGAGGAGGACTTTGTGGATTGGTGTCGGACATATGGGTTAATGGGTTAATGTTGGACTTGTGCGCTTGGGCAACACTGGGTTGGGATGTTTTCTTGATGTGCACTTAACCTTTATATAAAACTCTCTCTTATACGTGAGTTTCTATGGATTTGTTTCTCTAAAGTATCCAGACTAACACAGTTACCCAGTTTTCTAACCTTTAACAAGGGAGTGTGTCTGACTGGCCTCTGAGAAGGGGCAAGAAAGATGGCTCCGATGAGAGCCCCATGTCTGGCAGGAGGGATGCAGCCGTGGTGGTGTGAGCAGGTGAGGTGGGATTGGGGCAGTTATCAGTGCTTCTGGTCTTGTCTTAGGGCCCTTCCTCAGAGATGCCTCTGGCTTCCCAGGCCCCAAACCCTGCACAGCCTACAGCTTCCATGGCTATGGGAGGGAGGTGGAATTCCCCCAATGACTCCGTGTTTCCTACAGTTTCCAAAGACTATTCATGACTGTGTCTCTCAAGAACATGCTCGGCCCTGCTGAAGAGTGGGTGCTTACCACCTTCCCTTTTAACTTTCTCACCATCCTGAGAAAAAGGGAGGTGGGACAGGTTTCCAATCCCTATTTTATAGGGCAGCTATGAAGCCCTGCCTGATTCTACGGATACCCATCTCTGAGCAGGCCACACACAGGTGTGTGGGAGAGACGTTTTCTGATTACAAGCCCAGGGTCATTTCCTCTCTACTGGCTGGAGCTTCTAGACGATCAGAGGACAAGGTGTATTTGAGCAAGATGTTTGGAGATTGTGAAGTCAATCCATGAACAAATATGTAGGGTCAAGTGTTCCCTCTGAGAAACAACAGGGAACCCGGGGTGTTTCACAAGTTCACGGGGAGTGATCAGCCTCCTCCCACCTCCTCTCCTATGGGTCTCCTCCTCCTCCTCCTCCTCCTCCCACCTCCTCTCCTTAGCCAGGGCACTGCACAACTTGCTCCCTTCGGGACTCAACTGAGATAACGCTGATCTTAGAGAAACTGAGGGAATGAGGTGTCTTCTCTCTGATGGGGCAGGCTCCTCCTTGGGCCTGGGCCCTGGGCCATCACTAAGGATTTCCCCTTGCCTCTGTGTTGCCTGGTAAGGGAGTGGTTATGTGCTCTACTGTTACTCTCAAGGTCAGCAGTTCTAAATCACAAGCCATTCCCAGGGAGAACAACAGGACTTTTTACTCCCCTACACAGTTACAGCTTCAGAATCTGACAGAGGCTGTTCTACCTTGTCCTATAAGGTCACTCTGAGTCAGCATAAACTCGATGGCAGTGACAGAGTATTGTCGCTCCTAGCAGCACTGCAGCGAGTGACCAAAGCCACAAACCCTTACCGGCCGGGCCAGGGTGGGCAGTATGCCTTGCTCTCATGATGCAGCCCTAGCAGGTCAATTCTCAACAGACCATCAGCTGCTGTTGAGTCAAATCCAACACATGCTGCCCTCATGCATGTCACAGTAGAACTCTGTGCCAACAATGGCTGATTATTTTGAAAACTTGAGTAGTTACTTTAAAACATGAGGTTGGAAGAAAGCTCGGTGGCACAATAGCTAGGTGTTTGGTTGCTATCTGAAAGGTTGGCAGTTCAAATCCATTGGGCGGCTCTGTGGGGAAAGATGTGATCATCTCCCTCTGTATATAGTACAGTCAAGCAAACCTGGTGTGTGTGTGTGTGTGTGTGTGTGTGTGTGTGACTTCGGCTCTGTCATATGGGGTCCTTTTCAAATGCACCCAACAATAGGGCAAGAGTGAACAGTCCCACATCACAGGATTGCTGTTTGGAATCATTGAGCCAGTACATGTAAGTAGTGAAGACTTTGTGAAGCTAAGGGCCCTAGGAGCCCTCTGGGCTAAGTGTTGTACGGCTAAGTGCAAGGTGGACAGTGCAAACTCATCAACCACTTCACATGAGAAAGATGAGGCTGTCTACTCCCATAAAGATCTACAGTTTTATAAACCTTTTTAGGAAACAACGCGATGGCAGTTGAAGGTGAGCTAAAATATATATGCATACCTAAGAACATTGGGATGGCTTTGAAATTGACCATGCTTCCCCTGCTTCCCGACTGGCGTGAAGCCTGGGGTACACTCTTGCTCTCACAACATCCATTTGCCTGTGAGCTGGGTGAGGGGCAAGCTATTGCCTTCAGTGTCCCAGGACAGCGTGCAGGTGCCATTCTGACAGTCACGAGCGCTGCCAGCCCATCTGCCAGAGAACCCTGAGGAGCCAAGTCCACCCAACCCAGGCTGTCCTCTCACGGACTTGCCTCTTCTCTATGTGAACTGCAGTCACAGGAGCGCTGGCTCAGCTCAGACTTAAGATTACCTGCATGCTGGTTACTTTCTCCAGCTCTCTCAGGGCTGCCGCGGTGTCGTGGACACGGATGGTGACCATTCCCAACTCCCGAGCCGGCTTCAGATTAGTCCCCAAGTCATCTAAGAAAACCACCTGAATGGACACAGCACAGACACAGGCATTACTGTGGGAAAGAAACTCTCACGCACAAAGGAAACACATTAGCATGCTGACAGTGCAGGCTTTACCCTGGTGAGAGAAAGAATGATTTCCCTTCAGTGTCATTAGCCTTTCGCGTTTGCCTTTCAAGTACTTCATTACATAAGTACATATTAATAAACACATAGGTAACTAATACAAATGTCCCCGCATACACCCATTTATTTCAGCCTAAACCTGGAAACTGCAAGATTAAAAGATGATGTAAACTTGTCCAGGTAGCATGAACATTTAACTGGGAAATCTATATTTTATGAACAGCCAATATGGAGGGGTCAAAAGAATAATAATAACGGCAGATAAGAGAACAAAGTAGGAAACCATACACGCAGAAGAATTTGCTTCTGCAAAAAGAACTAAGCATATGGCAGCAAGCTGCTGCAGTGTGGGCGTGCACCTCTGCTCACCGTTTGGGGAGGGACCCTGATGAGCCCATGAACCTGGGACAGTCTTTCAGGGTCCCGCTGCCTCAGAAGTACGCAGCGATAGCCTAACAGAAATATTCAGACACAGACGAGTAGTAGCTTTTTTATGAAGCCTGTTTTGACCCAGGTTTTATGAGTCATAGAAAGGGGCCAAACACCTGTCTCTGTGGAGCTTTCTCGGATGAAAGGATGCCTAGAAGTCTGATAGAAGAAGTGCTAGTCTCGGATGAGTGAGACCTGCCTCTGGGTAGAGATGTGTCCTGCGGGCAGTTGCTATCCCCCCTCCTCAGACCCTCTCTGTAATGTTACTGGCACAGTTTGACCCACCGCAAAGAAAGGTCTACTTACCTCAGTGGGGTTGACCTGCAAGGTGTCTAGGACCAACTTGTAAATCTGGGGCTCGGGCTTGGCCACTCCAACACGACACGACTCTATCAGGAAGTCGAAGTGCGGCTTCAGTTCACTCATCAGCTGGGCCAGGCTGCCTCTCTGGGCGCTATCGTCCAGCCAGTTGTTGGTGAGGATGCAGGTTAGAAACCCTGAATCAGAAGCCACCGATGAATGGACCCACCCACAGAACCCTGCCCCGAGATGCCCGAGAGGCCCCAGGGGTGGTCCCTAAGATGGGTCAGGTGAGGTCTTGCTCAGTTAGAACAATTTCCTGTAAGCCAGCTTCTCAGTTGGCAAGTGAGAAATGCATCGCCTTGAACTAACTACAAGCTACCCTGCCTGAGACCGAAGAGCGAATTCCGTGATTACATGAAAGGCTTCCAGAGGACACGAGAATCCCTTACGATGTCTGTTTTGACGTTCTCTGCTCATTTGATCCTCCCCTGCCTCGGGTAGGGTGGGCAGATCTTACTATCTGAATTGTGCATGTGAGCAAACAGACACAGTGTCACGTTCTGGCTCCAGATCAGGCAGTGAGTGTGAAGTAGAGCCAGGCTTACCACCCTGACCTGCCGATGCCCACCCCACCTTCTAGCAAACCGGCCCCCCATCGTCCTAACACCTGTACTGCCTTCCAAGGGCTGCTGTCCCATTTCAAAACTCGAGAAGTGAACTAGGGAAGCATCATTTCCTGGCTTGTGATCTGTCTACCAAGTGAGGACAAGAACCAAGCCACATCTGAAACCAGGTCCAGGGAGGGGCTGGTGAGACCGGCGTGAGTGAGAAACCATGGGCGTGAAGGTTGTACCACACGGTGGGCAGGTCTCCAGGAGAGGGCAGAGGGGGGCCAAGGCTGCCTAAAGAGAAGGCCGGACACTGCACCAGACTGCAGGAGCACGACGACCTCGTGGCTTAGCCCAGCTGACTTTGCTTGGCCCTCGGCCACTCTGACCCAAAGGCACCCAAACAAAGATCGTTCCTTCAAAGGCCAAGTGTTCCCTCCTGTGACAAAGGGGTTATGTGTTCTTTCCAGCTCGTTATCAGTCCATTGGCCATGAGACAAAAGTGTGCTGTCAGAGCACTTACTGCTCTAAAAAGTACAATTCTTTCCTTTGTACAGCAACTTTGAAAATGCTGGGCTTTTAACTTGTTTTGGTCATTTTATAGCACTAACGCATTAAAAGTGGTTTTCCTTGGTCTCAGAGATGAGTGGGGTCTCAGAACACGTTTACTTGAATTCTGACCGAACCTCCACAAGGATGCCTAAGCGGCAGGGTGACAGGACGGCCACTCCTGGAAACGTACCCTTCTTTCTGAGAGTCAGCGCAGCCTGGAGAATGGGGCGGTTGATCTTTCTTTCTGCAATGGCCTTCCCAAAGATTTGACGTATAGAGAAATTCTCCGGGAGGCAGGTTCCTGAGGCCGCAGAATGTTTCTTGCATTCTTCTTCCATGAGAGGCGCCCACTGTCAAAGCGAATTAGCAGACGAGGTGTATATTAATACAACCACTTTGAATGTTTTCAAGATGGGAACATATGCATGGTCTACCCTGGATGGATGCCCAACAGAAGTTCTACAAATGCTTGCCCCAGGACATCGACACACTCATAGAATCACAATTCACGTCCCAAACTTGAAATTACCCAAATGCCCACAGATAGACAGACTGGGGTAAACATATACATACCACCCAGCAGTCTTTGAAACAGCTTCAAACTAAGAACAACCCATACACTCAGGTAGTTATATAATTTCCTGTCAACTTGAAGAGAAGGGGTGGAGTCTAGCCTGCCAATCAGGACACAGCCTGATGGTGCCTCCTTGTGCGTGTGACCTCCTCATAAAGAGGGTCCTGGGAACCTCCCTCCCTCCTTCCCTCTGCCTTCACCTTCCTGATGATGTCACATGGAGACCTGCGGGAGGCCTGGAGATATGTCCACCACCATTGGATCCACAAGACTTTGGAGCCACTGGCCGGTGATCTTCCTGCACTCTGCATCATTGCATGTGGCTTTGTGAGTCTGAAGAGGGGCTTGTTGACTAGTATCAGATGTATGGTCTTGCGTTGGACTGGGCTGGGATGGTTTATTGATGCATAATTACTTCTTCATATAAAGCTCTCTCTTCACACATATATGTGAGTGTGAATAAATCTGTTTCTCTAGTCAATCCAGCTGAACACATTGGTACAGTACATTCACAGCAAAGAATATTATATGGCAATGGAAATAAGCGATCTACAACTGTATGTGAGCACATGAATGAATCTCACAAATATTCATATACCATTGAACAAACAGATGCCGGATACAAGAGTGCTCATTGCAGATTCTATTTCTATCAAGCACAAAAGCTGACAAAACGGGTGCACATGGTTAGAAGTTAGGATGGTCTTCACTCTTGTGGGTGGGCTGGAGGGGACAGGGAGTGTCTATAGATCAGGTAATTTTTGAGGCCTTGAGTCAGGTACAGGTGACACTGGTGTTTGTATTGTTTGTGGAAACACATCGGTTTGTCCACTTTTGCACTGTTTGTTTACACAATATACAGGAATAAAAAGGTATAAGATAACATTAAATCCCTACATGGGACTTTTAAAAAGACAAATCAAGCATATCGTGTTCTAAGCTGTTTTTCAGACCTCTTCCTCTGGCCATGTGAGTTTCCCAGGAGCTACTCTGACCACGAGAACATGCTAAGAGCCTGAATGGATGCAGGGTTTTCATAGTAATTCGTGGGAACTCACTTTATAATGCTCATCACTCACTGCCATTAAGTTGACTCCAATTAATACTGACCCTGTAGGACAGAGTAGAACTGCCCCGTGGGTTTCTGAGTCTGTAAGTCCTTGACAGGAGTAGAAAGCCTCGCCTTTCTTTCATAGACTGGCTGGTGGATTCAAACTACTGACTTTGTGGTTAGCAGCCCTAATCCATAGCCCATTATGCTACCAGAGCTCCTTATATAGTCCCCATAGTTGCTTGACAGTATATGCCACCTCCTTCTTTCCTTACCTCCCAGAAAGATCACTGCTGTTGTTAAACTGATGAAATCACGATGCTTATTCCCTACGAAATGGTCACTGTTGTCAATCACCCACTGTCACGGTGTATATGTGGCCACATGCTTTAGGGTGCCTGCATTTAGTCCTTCCCCACCCACAATTAGACCCCCTTTTTCTTCCTTCTATTATGGTGGGTCCCAGGAGGGGTTCTTGTAGGAGGTAAAAATATTTCATATAGAATGTTTTCTATGTCTGCTTATAAGGTACATTTGCAGCAGGCTTTTTCTTAGTACCATACGAATTGAAAATTCAGCTCTTTTAAATCCTAGTTTCTTTTATAAGAAAAATAACTGTGATGGTCAGTAACAATGATAACTAATATTTATTACTTATTATATGCCAGGCATTGGGCTAAGCACTGTCCACCCTTCACAAAGACCTATCAGGATAAGATAGGTAGCATTATCCTTTTACAGATGATGACAGTGAGAATTCAAGAGTTTCTATAACTTCCTTCCTTATGGTCAAACAGTCCATAAATGGTGGTCATGATTAAAATCTGATGCCTGATACCAAAGTCTCCCTGAAATAGCTATTTGAGTAAGAGGCTGAGCAATTGTGTCTACAGGTCAGGTGCTTTCTAAGGCCTTGAGTCAGGTACAGGTGACACTGGTGTTTGTATTGTTTGTGGACACACATCAGTTTGTGATTCCTTGGGACAGATGATCTCAGAGGAGTCGGAAGTTTCCGAGTCATCAGGATGCCTTCCTCTGGATGGCCCAAAGACACAACAAAGAACATAGTCTTCAATGCTTCCCTTTAGTCTCCTCCCTGGAGGCCAGTCTTAAGAGAGTGCAGTGCTATAAGCAGGAAGGGGTAAAGAAGACACACCCATCAGCACAAGCAAGAATGTCTACTCTAGGGGGTCTTGGGGTGTCCCCTACCTGGGAAAATGTTATCTCCCCTTTCATGAGGTGAACACCGGAACTACTCGGGCCGCCTTGTTGGAAAGCTTCCATCAAAAGGCCTCTGGAAGAGAACAAGGAACAACAATATCAACATCAAAAACCATCCAAGGGCTTCATTATAGCAGCATTGCGTTGTGCTCCAGGGGGATGATTCCTAATATTCTCTGACATGTAATGATAATGAGGCCTCTAAAGAGAACCAGAGACATATATGAATAAGCCACACATTTGTGAATGAATTTTTGGGTTCCCATTTAATTCTAGCCCTGATCCAAGAACAATTAGTTCTTATTACCACTGCTCAATGATGGCCCTCATGAAGGGATCACTTAAGGCCATGGTGCTACAGCAATGTGTGGTGAAGAAATCAGATGGTGCCTGGCTATCAGAAAGAATGGTGTCTGGGTCTTAAAGGCTTGTCTTCAAACACGCAGCAGTCTTCGTGAGCTGTCAGCTAAGTCCACATGGAAGAAGCACATCAGCCTGTGTGATCCAAGTATGATAAATAATAAAACCCAAATCCTTAAGAGTGAATGTTATCAGAGCTTAAATTGTGAGTGCTCATTGTGTAGAAGGGTGTGGATGACAGTGGGGGCCCTAAATCCATTGCAGCATCCCTAAATAGGCAAGGGATGTGAAGAGCCTTGATATCAGACAAAGAGTATTATAAATGTGATTATGGAAGATGTAATTAATTAAAAACATAATATCCAATCATTTGATCTCCTTTTTGATCCATCTTAAGTTTGTTCTACTTTTTAATATTTACTGCTTTTTTTTCAGTTTAGGTTTTTTTCCTCTGGTTTATTATATTACGTAGTTTGTTGACTTTTTTTTGCTCTGTGTTCGTGTGTGTGTGTGTGTGTGTGTGTGTTTCCAGAATATAAAATCAAGGATAGGTCAATCTATAGAAAGTAACTGAATTTATGGCTTATTAGGGGTCTGGGGAAGCTAAAGGAAAATAGGAAGCTAACAAAGAGTGCACAAAGAAAGATAAATATTCTATAACTGATTGTAGATATGGTTATACAACTCTTTTTAACCTGGAAGTGTATGATATGTGAATTATCTGTCAATTAAAGTTGTGTATTTGTTTTTTAAGACACACTGTAAAGCGCTCGGCAGACACGGAACAGGAGTAAGACACGGAACAGTGGGGAAGAGCTATGCCTGCGTGAGCCCCGTGACACATGGTTAAGAATCCTGTTGCCAATCAAAAGATAGGCGGCTTGAATGGACGGATGGCCTCCTCTGCTGGGGACAGGTGTGGCCGTTCCTGTCTCTCGCATCATAGGGAAAACTTGTATCCTAAGGGGAGTTCCACTCTGACCCGAGGAGCCACTATCAGTGGGAGGAACTCGGCAGCAATGAGATGGGACTGAGGATTTGCGTCTGGTGCAGTTTTCAGACCATGTGGTATGGGTGGGATAGGATCCAAGCTGACATCCACAGGCTTCCTGGGATAAAAATGAGAGGATACAGTGTGTGGACAGTGAGAAGAGAAATGCCCTAACCGAGGAAGACACAGAAGAGAGAGTCCTCAAGTGACACAGAACTCCACCCCAGTCCTTCACCGACTCTCCAGCTGTGCACACACGCAGGAGACGACTCCACGGTTCCCGAAATATCAACTGTGGGGGGCCTCTGTCAAAAGCACTTACACCCAGTTCCAAGAAAATTAATAAAAAAAGAACCACAGCAAACATATCATGAGGAAATTCCTACAGTTAAACAAAACAAAACAAAAATAAGCAACAAAGAAAAACATTGCATAATGATGCAAACAACTCGGGCTGGCCTTAGCTTTCTCGTCTGTCATGCGCTAGGGCCCTCTGCCCAAGGACCTTCGGAGAGAAGCAAGGGTTTCAGACGGGACGCAGAAAGCAGGGCCCACAACAGAGGGATGCTGGTCATTGGGGTGCCATTGAAAGTACAGCTTCGGTTCCTTCCAGGCACTATCCGGAGAGGGGTTCCGAACCCAGTCAGCACACGGAGCGACAACTGAAGTCTGAGATACTGACTTTCATTTTTAGTTCACTTGGAAATCCAGCAGTTATTTTAAGTCAGATGATACAGCGTGTATTTTGTAACCGCTTCGCTCTTCCACCAAATATTTCCATCTGGCATTTAATCTTACTCTTTGAATCTCTGATCCCTGCTAATGATGTTCACATGGCATGGAAGCTTACCATCATATTTAAAAATTTTAGAACTCAATACCTTCCCATTCATTCTGACATATAAGGACTCTATAGCACAGAGGAGAACTGTCATCATCATAGGCTCCACTGCATGACTCCTGGGCAGACGGGCACTTAACCACTGAGGCACCAGGGCTCCTTACTACTAGTTCTAGGGCTCATTAATTGCCACCCTCCCCCAAAGGGATTCTTCACAGCACATGGGATTCTAAAACACATGCATTCACATATTGTGAATAGCCTTTCAAAGAGTAAGCAGAGCAGCCGGAAACAGCAGGTTTGTCCCAAGCTAACACTGGAGACCGTCTTCCATCTGCCTGGGGAAAGTGCTGGTGTGAACCAGCGCCGGAGATGCAAGGAGGAAGGGCCACGCAGTGCTGGCATGGCACGGTGGGACTCCACAGGCTTTTGCTGCTGTTAGTGACTGTTGAGGTAGCTCTGACTCCCGGGTGGCCCCGTGTATAACAGAATGAACCATGGTCTGGTCTGGAGCCATTGCCATGACCTTGTCTGCTTCAGGTCATTGTTGGGGCCATTGTGTGGCTCTACCTTCTTGAGAGTTTCCCTCACCTTCCCTGGCCCTCTGCTTTACCAAACAGGATGTTCTCGGCAGTCAGATCCTGACAATGCATCCAAAGTGAGCAGAGGTCTCGGACCATAATCTATGATCCATAATGTTTCAAATGGCTAGTTTTCGGAATTATCTTGACAAGCCTAGTAAGCGTTAGTCTGGAAACTCTGCTGAGTACTAGCCACCATGAGTGACGCTGCTTCTGATCCAAAGACCACTGACAAATCACCCAGCACCAGAGCGGCATGCAAGCCAGCACAGTACAGCAAGCTGCAAGATGGCTGGGGGTAGCCCAGAGACAGCGATAAACATGCTGATAGAAGAGGCTAAGCTAATTTGTATTCACTCACTGCCATCAAGTCCATCTGAATCATTAATTACTGCAAATGTAAATTAAATGTAACTAAAAGTCAAACCAAACCCATTGCTATCCGGTCGATGCTGACTTAAGATGACCCAGTAGGACAGAGCAGAACTGCCCTCTGGGAGTGTTTCTTTATGGGAGTAGAAAGCCCCATCTTTCTCTTACTGAGTGGCTGGTGGTTTCCACTCGCTGATCTTGCTGTTAGCAGCCCAATGTGTAACCGATGGGTAACCATTGGGGCTCCTTTAAAAAACTAAGACATGAAACGTGTGATTTTTAAGAAACCCAGGGAAAACCAGGACAAAGAAAATCAGGAAAAGAAAAAGGAGGAACCAACAGACGAGATGGGAAGCAGAAAACGTGAACTATCACGGTAGAGCTCAAGATTCCCAGAAACCCAAGACCACTGCGACATTCAAATAAAAATGGGCAAATCGTGTAAAGAGGTCATTATCAAAGAAAGAAATCTAAGCATATGAAGGGTCAAAAGGAGATGTAAACTGGCACAAGAAGACACTCTTTCTCACTGTGGGAAACTGAGAACCTGGATGAAAGTGTCAGCGGCCTCGTCTCTAACAGGATCCCAGGTGGTGGAGTACCAGAGCTAGTGTTCCAGGAAAACCTTCAGAGTCAGGAGCTAATAGATACGTACCTGATCTCCAGACAGAAAGACCTCTCCACAACTGAGCACTAAAATGCTCATAGACAGCTGCCTCCTACAGGTGCCTGGCTCCTTGCTACCCGGCTAAAGGATGCTATCTTTATCTTAAGGGCAGTCAGATTCCCTTTGTCCCTGTCACTCAAGGAGCCAACTACCCCTGTTATTTCTTTTCATGAAGTGTTCTCCTAAAGAGCTCAGGATATCCAAGATTCACACTTTGCTCATTCTATTGGGCATGTGCCTTCCTTACTATATAAGCTCATTGTTTGCTCATTCTATTGGGCATGTGCCTTCCTTACTATATAAACCACTCTCTCTTATTCCAACATTGGAGATGAGCGCCCGAGCCCCGTTTTTCTGTCTTCTTTATTTTCCTTCATTGCACACATCACTCCTAAGTGCCCGTTTGACTGTGGGACTGGATCCCACACTCACTCACTGAACTGACGAAGTTTAAAACATCCCTCATCTCCATGGTCAGAGAGGGTCTGGGGACGGGTATTCTCAGCAATGTAGGGTCAAGAGGATAGTTTGGCAGAATCGAGCAATATTTTAAATGCAGATACAATTCTATCTGACAACTCCACTTTTAGAAAAGTAACCGATTGCTGTCAAGTCAACCCAACTATGGTGATCCCATGTGCGTGAGAGTAGAACTGTGCTCCATAGAGATTTTCAATGGCTGACTCAGGAGTAGAACTCCAGGCCTTTACCCTGAGACGTCTCTAGGTAAATGCGAACCATCAACCTTAGCAGCTGAAGTGCTTTAACTGTTTGCACCTACCCTACAGAAATACTGCAGGGAGACTGTCACAGTGATAACTTCCAAATAAATGTCCATCAATAAGAAAACGGTAGGTAGCTAGATTTAGGGACAGGGAGGTTGTCCTTCCCATGCCTGCAAGGGAAGTTGCAACGAGATCAGGCAACCATTAGACACCCATGGAGACCCCAAACTGAGCATGCTCACACTCAAGGCCCCAAACCAGGTGGGAGGTACACCTGGACCCCCAAACTAAGCCCAGGCTCATGACATCACCCAGGTGAGCTTAACTTAGCCAATGGGGTCAAACAATACCATCAACCACGCTTCCCCAGCCGGAGGTTTGAAATATCCTGGCTGTGGAATGGTCTCGCTCTCTTTTACCTTGCTCTGGTCTTGTGGCAGGTTGGAGGCTCTTGGGGCACACAGGCACACTCTGGGACTGCTCGGGGCTTGGCTTGGGCTCACAGACTCTTGCTCTCTTGCCCACTCACCCTTTTGCCCCCTTGCTCACATTTTTTTCACCTGCTGCTCTTGATCAGCAGCAGGTGGAGGGTGAGGGTCTCCCTCTCCCGGGCAGGCACCCATGCACCCGCTCTGAGCCTACTAGGGGCCCACAGCCTCTTGGCCCACATTTTCTTAG
>NW_022103906.1:17366084-17373446 GCF_000313985.2 Echinops telfairi
GCTTCGGCATGAATTCTTTCAGCGTGCAAAGCAAAGAACCAAGGTGTTATCACTCCAGAAACCTAACAAAAAACCGTTTAAATAAGTATGCTGCTTCCATATTGTGGGATACATTGAAGTGGTTACAAAGAGTAAGGCATGTATAAGCTGACAGGAAAAAATATCCAGTTCAAATTAGGTCTGAGCAAGAACAAACAACTAGAGCAACATATGGAGCCTTCCAATAAACAGCGTCCCTCTACCTACCTGCTTGCAAGCTTCAAAGCGTGCATGGAAAAAGAAGAACTACAAAATAATGGAAGGAAAAAAAAATCAGGATTTTTTCATGCACTTTTTGAAGCCCCCTCTTACGTAGATGTTTCTGAAAATCCATATAAGCAAACTACAGCTGACCATCTCTTCTCCGGAGACTCTGAAGTAGATGTTACAAATTGTTCAAGCTTACAGATTATGGTAAGATAAAACCACTGGACCCTAAGTTACACAATACTTTCAGCAGTGGTGGAGAAGCACTGTTAACTCATTAACATTCCTGTAAGGAAGCACGTGCATCGTTACAATGGATGGCAAAAGACAGTGAAGACCAGTAGCCTCTAGTTCATTTGGTCCTCGGGGACATCAGGTCATCCGTGTTCAACTAAGTCCAGCCCAGCTCAGGTTTCCTGCCAGATGAATTATGAAAGATGCTGGGTCTCCAGAGGTTTTATTATTATTAACTCTTTTATTGGGAGCTCTTATAAATATAAACAATCCATAATTCAGATAGGTCAAGCATAATTTTACAATTGCTACCACCATCAGTTTCAAAACACTTTCTTCTTGAACTCTTTGACATCAGCTCCCCTTGATCCCCTCCCAGTCGCACCCTAGCCCCCAGGGAACCCTTATTACGTAATTATTATTATTATTATTGACATATCTTACACCACCCAGTGTATCCATTCACCTGCAATTCTGTTATTCATTCCCCTCGAGTGGGGTAATACAGTCATCATTATTATCAGCCCCCTCTACCCCACCCCCCACCTCTCATACCCTCAGGAAATCATTGCTCCTGTTACTGTTTCTGAAGGGTTATCTATCTTGGCTTTCATGCATCCACCGATCTTAATTATGGAAATGAACATAGGCAGGCCTAACAAGATTAATGAGGTAAAACAAAGACCATAATAGTAAGGGGAGGAAATAATTAAAGAACTGGAGGATAGTTATGTGTTTCATCGGTGCTATACAGCTCCCTAGATTTATCAACCCTTTCATGTGGCCCTTATGTGTGGGACTGCCCAATTATCTTGCAGGTCAGTTTTGGGTCTCCACTTTGTCTACCCGCCTTGACATTAATTTGATTGCTTGTTTTTGAACTTCTGATACCTATTCCCATCAATACCTCGTGATCACACAGGCTGGTGTGCTTCTTACATGTGGGCTTTGTTGCTTCCCTGATAATGGCCGCTTGTTTCCCTTGAAACCTTTAAGACCCCAGATACTATATCTTTTAATAGCCGGGGACCATCAATTTTCTTCACCACATGTGCTTATGTTCTAATTTTGTCTTCAGTGATCATGTCAGAAAGGTGAGTAACATACAGTGCCACATTATTAGAACAAACCATTCTGGTACTGAGGTAAGATTTACGTAGAGGCCCAAAGTCCATCTACTTCCTTGTATTTGCATATACATACACACATAGACAAATACACCTATCTTTATATATTTACATATATACATATCTATATTTATGCACATGCATTATCTACATTTATATATGTGTGTGTGTGTATATATATATATATAAAACTTCTTTTACTTTCTTCTTCTTTGCTCTTTTTCTTTTTTATTTCCTCCTGCTGCATTATCATGTTGACCCATCATCCACCTTTCAATAACCAGAGGATTTTTTTAAATGGTTTTATTGCCATATAGTTCACATATCATACACTTTAATAGTTCAGTCATGTTAAAAAGAGTTGTACAATCATTACTAAAATCAGTTTTAGAACATTTTCTTCCTTCTTGTACTCATTGTTATTAGCTCCAGTAAGTCTTTAATATAGTTATTGTTTCTATGCATGTACCTATCCAGAATTTCATATAGTGGAAAACATACCAAAAACAAAAGAACCAACAACAATAACAAAGTAGGTCAGAGAAAAACCTCAATATGAAAGAAAGCAGGAAATATTAAAAATGAGAACAAATAAAAATGGGTCAAAAGGGCAATGAAAGGATAAGGTGTTAGACTTTAACCAAACAGGTTCTGCAACAATCTCCTTCTCATGGCACACTGCACCACAGCAAAGCAATTCACACTCCTGGGCTGTGGCCAGAGGAGACTCAGCAGAAGCTTCATGTGCATGTATTCTCACCCACCCTTTTTGTAATGAAGCAATTTTAAAATGGATGAAAAGAGAGATTAAATGATAAGGTATTATATTTTGACCTAACTTTACCTGCCATAATTGAGTTGACAATGCTCTCTGTCTGCTAGCAAGACGGTTCACATCTCTCAATGATGGAATCTCACAGGGAATTCACTGGAAGCTTAACTCCTTGTCTGGACCCTGCAAATTGATTTGGAGCTCCCCTGTCAACCATAGCCTTCTTCCAACCAAGTGTTCACAATTTAAGCTCTGATATAATTTTATCCTTTGGATTTGGATTTCATTCTTTATCAACCTTGGATCACACAGGCTGGTGTGATTATTCCATGCAGACTTAGTTGATGTCTCACTTTGATGGCTGTGTATTTAGACAAGATTGTTTCTGATAGCTGGACACCATCTACTCTCTTCACCACACTTTGCTGTAGCATTCATATCTTCAATGATGCCACATGTGTGCCCTGAAAGGTGCCATGGAAGGTTGTTCCTCCCTATTTAACCATCAAGAGAAATGAAAACATATCCTAAGAAACATATATGCTCTCTTCCCCACATTTTGACTTGAGGTTCAGAGGCAATTGGAAGAAAGGTCTAGTGATCTACACTGAAAACTTTCTGGGGTACAATTTTTCTTTTGATACATATGAGGTCAAAGAGTCTGAGTGGCACAGTCAGTTACCCATTGCACTGCGAACAGCAAAGTCAGCAGTTCAAACCACCAGCTGCTCCATGGGAGAGGATGAGGCTTTCTACACTTGTAAATATATGCAGTCTCAGAAACTCCAAAAGGTGGATCTATTATGTCTTCTAGGGTTGATTGACTTGATGGCAATAAGGTCACCATAATTGGAGGTGACTTGATGGCAGCTAACTAGACCCACTATAATGAAGCTGTCTCAGTTGGTATAAAGTACGTAATACGTACTTGTGCCAGTTACATAATCTCCTGTCAACTTGAGCAAAGGGATGAAGTCCAGCCTGTCAGTCAGGTTGCAGCTGATGACCTCATTTGGAAGCACAATGGAGATAAATAGTTCCCTGGAGGCCAGATCCACTCTCTCTGCCTTCCCTTTCCTGATACTCAGAGAGCTGGAAGAGACTTGTGGAGGCCTGTACCAGCATTGAGATGCTTCCACTACCACTGGATCCACAAGACCTTTTACCCCCTGGCCTATGATCTTCTTGCATTCAGCATCATTGCATGTGCTGCATGAGTCTAAAGAGGAATTTATGGAGTAGTATTGAACATACGGGCTAATATAGGACTTATGGACTTGATCTGGACTGGGCTGGGACGTTTGCTCAATATAAAATTGCTCTTTTATATAAAGCTCTTTCTTATACACATATGAGTGTCTATGGATTTGTTTCTCTGGTCAACTCGGACTAACACACTACTGCCTAAAATCAGATTTGTTTCTTAGGAAACTGCCCTATAACTCCAGCTTCCATCAATCTCTGACCAAAGGTAATAACCATTTCCAACACTTTTGCCCTCTGTGAACACTGGTCTGGATGATCACAAACCACAGTGGAGTTTCTCTTTCCCTCCCCTGTATAACAACAGAAAAGACTATATTTTCTTGGTCCACCTTCATTTAGCAATGCCCTCACTTCTGGTTTTCATTCCAGCCACGTGGACCACCTGCACCCGCTTAGAGACCTTCAAGATCCTCCCCCTGCCTCTTTTCATGAGGTTAGCACTAGACATACAGGTGTCCTTTAGTCCTCACCTGGGCCCAGCAGACGAGGTTCATCTTCTTGGCCCAAGAACATCTTCTCTTTGGTTCCAACTTCCTTCATCTCCACGGTGGCCAAGCATCAGTATCCTTCCACACTACCATGCCTCCAAGCTCCCAAACGACCAGAACTTATTGGCAGTTCTCGTCTTCCCTCTTACCAGTTTCTACCACCTGTCTATCAGTGTGTCACACTGCGGTGGCTCACATGGTGCTGTGATGCTCCAAACTATGCCACCACTCTTTCGAGTACGAGCCAGGTCACCCAGGGTGGACAGGTTTCAGACTATGACAGATTAGGAAGAACAGCCTGCTAATCTATTTTCTAAAAGTAACCAGCTTTAGGAATCACAACAAAACACTGTCAAACTCACGTATTTTGGACCCATCATCCTGAGTATCGAAGGCTCGAAGAGGACATTGTGCTTGGTGAGACAGAGAGAAAGTGAGGGTCAGACAGACCCTCCATGGAATGAGTTGACACAGTAGCTAGAGTAATAGATTTGAACTTGCTAGCAATCATAAGCGTGACCCAGAAATGGGCAAGGTTTCATCCTGTTTAGTCACCATGAGTTAGCATCAACATGGTGGCAGACATTATCTGCCTTACTAGTTCTTGGGTCACACTTCTTAGGAATAGGCACAGACATCTATTTCCTCCAGTTGGTTGGCCAGGTATTTGTCTTCCAAATTTCTTGGCATAGATGAGCGAGTGATGCTTCAGTGGTTGAAGCATTTCCATTGGCTCATCTATTAATTGCTGGAGCCTTGTTTTTTGCTAATGTCTTGATTGCAACTCAGACTTCGTTGAGTACCATCCATTTTTGAGCATGTGCTGTCTCTTCGAATGGTTGGATGTTGACCTGTTCTTCTTGCTGCAGTGGCTCTGTACATTTTCCCCATCATCTTTAATGCTTTCTGCAGCATTCGATATTTTGTTCATAGAATTGTTCATGATTGATGTCGCCACGTCTTTTTGACAATGAATGCCATGCCATTCCTCTTGATTGTGATATTCCATATTAAATCATATGATTTTCTGACTCAAAATAGGCAATACAAGTCCATTTCAGCTCACTCATGCCTACTATTCGAATCGTTGTGATCCGGTTCATTTTTGAGACCTTCCATCTTCCTAGATTCATACTTTTTGTGCCTCCAAGTTCAGATTAGTAGCAGATCTTTGCACCTGCTTCTCCTCAGCTTGAGTCATGTCCCATAAGCAAAAGAAGATACCAGAGGCTCCACTCCCATAGGTTCTAACTAATGCAGGTCTCCATGGTGGACTTCACTCCAAGAGAGCAGCTTCTCCTCAGGAACAATGTGAGTGCCCTGGGACCTGAGGGGCCTATCTCCAACTGTGTTCAGCTTTCCCTCACGAGGCAGGTTTTCTTTCCGTATCAGACGATGTTCCAAACTATGCAACTACGGTTTACCATGTTCCAAACGAAGGTGTTCATGTGGCTCCTTCTTCTGAAGTGGAGAGCCAAGTCCTTCCTTGCTATCCGTTCTTAGTCTGAAGCGCCCCTGAAACCTGCTCCCTTTGGGAGATCCTGTAGGCATATAAAACACCCGAGACATCGCTTCCAGCATCACAGCAACACACAAACCACCACAGTATAACAAACTGACAGATAAGTAATGGTTAGACTGCTTATCACATGTTAAAATCACCAGCAGCTCCCTGGGAGAAAGATGAGGCTTTGGGCTCTTGGAAAGCTGTCCAGGCTCAGAAATGCTCTATAGCATGGCTGTGAGACAGAATGTGGACCTGGTAGCGGTGGGCTACATTCTTCTCCAACAAGTGCAGACTTTTGCTGAGTTATGCCTCCCTCATCAACATAAACTCACGGCTTCCCAGCTAATGTTTCCAGGTGCTGTTGAGAATTTGACCCTATATATATATTATTCAAAGAGCATTATTTTATCAGTGAAACTGAACTGTTGTTCAGTTATAAGAAGACTCCAGAGGTGCTTTTGTTTCAAAGTTTAAAGATTTTTTCAGGGCAATAATTTCAGGAGTTCAACCATTCTTCATGGATCCATAACGTTCATGTGAAGTTTGCAATTCTTTTCCGCATTTTCCCCTTTTAACCAGGATTTTTCTATGGAACTAACCCACTGCCGGAATACCCCGTTCAACCGACTGCACCTCAAACATGGTCCCGAGGAGCCTTGGTGGCACTGTGGCTACATTCTGGTCTCCTAACCTCAACGTCAACACTTTGAAACTACCAACCACTCTGTGGGCTGAGACAGGCTTTTCTACTATTCTAAAGAGTTACAGTCTGGGAAACCCACTGGGCCAGTTTTACCCTGTCCTATAGGGCAGGTGACAGTGAATATATGGCTCCAAGGATATAAATCTTCACAAAAGCAGATAGTCTCATTTTTCTCCCAAGGTGGGTTTGAACTACTGACTTTGCAGTTGCATCAATAGGTTCAGTCATGGTAGCCAGACATCATCCAGTGTTTTTGGTCTCTGGACAAGGAAGGTTCGTGGAGGTGCACATATTTTTTTTCTATTGGAGACCTCAGCAGGTCTCTTTAAATGAAATTCCATTTCGAGAAATAATTTGTTCCAAAACAAACAAACAAACAAACAAAAAACCTCACAGTCTTGGAGGCCATGTCAACTCGGCGGGACCCTTTAGCACGGGCGTTTTGCCCCTGTGAGGTTCCAAGACCTAACTGCAGAGTAAAACCCCTCTCCCCATTGGGTTAATGGGGACAAAACCTTCAAGGTCCCAATTCTTCCCCTTTCTAAGTCAAGGCTCAGGCAGGAGGCAGTGATTTCCTCCATTTAGGAAACCGTCCAAAAGAAAGGACACTCTTGGAGTTAGCAACGTTTTAGACTTTGCATTTAAAAGATTACAGGTTATTAAAATGCGATTAATGTATAAACCCTGGTGTTTTAAAGGTTGGGTAATTATTTTAAGCTCTTTCGTGTTTGTTTTTTTCTCTCTAAAGCAATATAAACAAGTCTTGGAACTTCCAAAATGTTAACCCTTAGGGCAAGTCCTCCCCCCGCAGGAAGAACCCGCGGGAGCCGGGCAGGAGTGGGCTCCCACGCAGGGCCAGCGGCGCTTACCTCCGCAGCGCCAGGGTCTCCTCGGCACGGCCCAGGGCGCCGGCGAGGGAAGGCGACGCCAGCACCCCGTCCAGGTCGAACACTGCCGCGCGCAGCGCCATGATCCCTGGGCGCCCGGCCTCAGCTCTGCAGGCCGCCAGGAAAGCCGGA
>NW_022103906.1:17373784-17392571 GCF_000313985.2 Echinops telfairi
GTGTATAGGTTGCCAAATGCCTTTTCCAGTCAATATTTGGAGCCCTGGTGGCATAACAAGCGACCCTTTGGGCTGCCAACTGCAAGGTCAGCAATTTGAAAGCACCAGCGGCTCCAGGAAGAAAGATGCGGCTTTCTAGTCCCCTAAAGAGTGCCAGTCTTGGACACCCCCTCGGCGGTTGCGCTCTGTCCTATAGGGTCACGACGTCGCCATGACTCCATGGAATACCGGAGCGAGATCAGACCACACCCCTCGGGTTAAATCTGAGTTTAAAACCTTCTTTAGTCAGCCGGCAGAAGAGAGGTGGCTCCTGCCCAGCACCCTCCTTGATTGTGCTGAGGGAGACACTTGTTAAATCGGGGGTGTTAAAATGGAAGGAACATTCAGTGGTTACGTTCTTTGCTTGTTGGACAGGCAGGACTTCGGGAGGGGAAAGGGGGGCATTGGCAGGTGGGTCAGGGTCTGGCAGGATAGATTGCATTCCTTGCTTTTCCAGTAGGCAGGTTATTGGGAGGATCAGTCTTTCAGGATATCTAGAGGGGCCAAGGTGGCAGGGTGTTTGAGGTTATACAAAAATGGCAGTTTTCAACAAGATGGAGTATTTTATGCTAAGCTGGGTTACTACAGATGGCAGTGAAGATTTTTGCTTTTGTTTTTGTTGTTTAGTTATGTTCATTTTACTTGGCAAATGCAATACACCAAACATGTCCATACCTGCCATTGCTATTGGTGCCAACTACATTACAATGGCCAACATGTGTCTGCCAGTTTGTCCTACTGTGGTGACTTGTGTGTGGCTGTGATGCTGGAAGCTAAGTCACCAGTATTTCAAAGGGCATCAGGGTCAAAGTGGACAGGTTTCAGCAAAGCTTCCTGACTAAGAACAGACAATAAAGATGGACACGGCTCCCCACTTCAGAGGAAGGCTCCCCTGAAAACCTTCTGTTTCAAAACCTAGTTTTGAAACATTGCTTAATGAATGGAAGCTGAGCATTGTCAGAGATTGTGTGGCAGGGTGGGACCCTCAGGTCTGAGGGCACTCAAAATGTGACGGAGGAGAAGCTGCTCTCTTGGAGGGGAGTCAGCCAGGGTGACAGTCGGTTAAAACCTGTGGGAGTGGAGCCATCAGAGTCTTCATTTGCTGATGGCACGCAACTCAAGGTAAGGAGAAAGAGCTGCAAAAATGGTCTGAACTTGGAATGTGCAAAGTGTGAATCCAGGAAAATTGGCAGTCTCAAAAATGAAGCGAAGCCTTGTGATCACAAAAGCTGGTGTGCTTTTTCCATGTGGGCTTTGTTGCTTCTTAGCTAGATAGGCACTTGCTCATCTTCAAGCCTTTAAGACCCCAGACATTGTATCTCTTGATAGCCAGGCATCATCAACTTTCTTCACCACATTTGTTTATGTACCCACTTTGTCTTCTGCAATCGTGTGGGGAAGGTAAGCATCGTGGAATGCCAGTTTAATAGAATAAAGTGTTCTTGCACTGAGGGAGCACTTGAGTAGAGGCCCAAGGTCCATCTGCTACCTTAATACTAAACCTATAAATATGTGCACATAGATCTATTTGCCCATCATCATATATAAATATATTTACATATGTACATGCCTTTATTTAGACCTCTATAAATGCCCTTTGTCTTCTAGTTCTTTCTCTATTTCCTTTTCCTTTCCTCTTGTCCTACTATCATGCTCAGCCTTCATTCGGGTTTCAGTAATTCTTCTCAGTTACATTGCCTTTGATCAAGCCCTACCAGGCATCTTACACCTTCCCCGCCACCGATTTTGGATCACTTGTTGTTCTCTTGTCCCTGGGTTTGTTAACACCACTTTCTTTCCCCCACCTGTCCCTCTCCCATGTCCCCCCAGAACCATCAGTCCCATCCACCAGATTGTTTGTCTGGCCTATCTTATCTAGATAGACCTGCAGAGATAATAATATACACAAAAACAAGACGGAGCCAAGTAAAGCAAGAAAGGAAAACAAAACAACAAACCAATAACAACAACAAAAAGAAAAGCCTGTAAATAGTTCAAGGTCTGTTTGTTGACCTTTAGGAGGGTTTTCTGGTTGAGTCTGATGAGGAGCCATGTCCTGGCCCCAGAGTCTATATTTGGTATTCCCTGGGGACTTCCTTGTTCTGCTCCCCTTGCCTTTTTATTGCACACCCTCACTGTTTTGCTTCGGTGTGGTAGGGTCAGATTGGGCACAATTCCCACACTGTGTCTTCAGTGTTGTCCCCTGTAGGGCTATGGGTCAGTGAGGGATGTTGTGTCTCCTAGTGGGGCCGGCCATATGGTCCTATCTGTGCATTGGCTGGTTTGAGCAGGGATATTGTCCTCAAGGTTTGGTGGGTCAGGATGTGCTCCATTCTCTCTTTCTCCCCCTTCATATGCTCCTGTGTGCTCTGATCAGACATGTCCCTCTCCCTGAGCTGTAGCTTCAGTGCTGTCCTCTGAAGTAAATTCTTCAGGGGGGAGGGGCGGCTGTCCACCTAGTTGGGATTGGGCTGGCCCCTTAGACCTCTCTACTGGTTCCCTGCTTCATGCCAATATGTTACATTCACATCTTGGAGCACCAGGTTGAAGTCTGGTTCCTCTTTCCCTGTGGAGATATAAACAATACCCTTCCCTTGGGTGGGTTAGTGCCCTATTGCCCTGCTACCCCTTTTTCCCCCCTTTCCCCGCTCCCTTTTAGTTGGCTACCATATGTATCCCTAAATTTGGTCTGGCCCCTGCCATACTACCCGGACCTCACCCCAGGAATGTTTGTGTATGATAGCTGTTTTTCCTTATGCTCCTTTTGAATTCTTTTTTTAAGTTTACCTCAGTGGACTCATGTTGTGCTTGGCTTACTTTGCTTAGCATAATTTCCTCCAGCTCTTCCCATGTAGCGATGTGCTTCATGCATTCATCACTACTTTTTAAGGATGCATAGTACTCCATTGTAAGTATGTACCACAGTTTTTTAATCCATTCATCAATTGATGGAAATTTGGGTTTTTCCAACTCCTGGTGATTGTGAACTGTGCTGTGATGAACACTGGAGCACAGATGTCTGGCCGTGGTTTGTTTCTTGCCTCTTCTGGGTATATGCCCAGTAGGGGAATTGCTGGGTGGTATGGTAGCTCAATTTCCATCTACTTTAGATATCGTCAAATCAATTTCCATAGTGGCTGTACATACCTACAGGTCCACCAGGAGTGGATGAAAGTTCCTGTCTCTCCACAGCCCCTCCAACACTTGTTGCTTTCTGATTTTTTGAATTGGGCTATCTTTGAGGGTGGTAGGTGGTATCTCATTGTTGTTTTAATTGGCATTTCTTTTATGGCTAATGATTGGGAACATTTTCTATATGTTCATTGGTCATTTGGATTTCTGCCCTTGTGAAAGTTCTGTTCAGGTTCTTTGCCCACCTGCTCAGTGGACAATTCGTTTTTTTCTTTTTGGAAGCTAGCAGAGTATTGTAGATTTTTGTAATAAGGACTTTGTCTGATGTTTCATTGCTAAAGATGTCCGTGGACTCTCTCATTACTCTCTTGGTGAATTATTTCAATGTACACAGGTGTTTTATCTTCAGTATATCCCACTTCTCAATTTGTGACTCATCTGTATTTGTGTCCTTCCCTATTTCTGTTAGCCTATGTATCCCCTGTGCCAAAGTTCACAAGTTTGTCCCAATTCCCATACTGATGGCCCTAATAGTTTGGGGTTTTACCTCGAGGTCTGTGATCTACCTTGAGTTTATTCTTTTGCATGGGGAGATAAGGGTCCTGCTTCATTTTTCTGTAGGTAGATATCCATTTTTTCCAGCACCACTTGTTGAAGATGGCACCCGCTTCCTATTTTATATATTTTGGGTCCTTATCAAAGATCAGTTGTCTGTATGTTGATGATTTTATTTCTGAGTTTTCAGTTCTTTTCCATTAGTCTGAGTATCTGTCAGTATACCAATACCATGTGGTTCTGACCACTGTGGCTGTATAATATGTGCTAAAGTCAGGTAAAGCAAGCCCTCCCACTTTGTCCTTCTTCTTGAGGAGTTATCTGCTAATTCTGGGCTTCTTCCCTCTTCATATGAAGTTGTAATCAGTTTTTCCATTTCTTTGATGAAAGATGAGAGTAATTGTATCGGGATCGCATTAAATTTATATAGTGCCTTAGGCAGAACTGACATCTTTACTATATTGAGTCTTTCAATCCAGGAGTATGGAATGTTCTTCCATGTGTTGAGGACACTCTTGGTTTCTTATAATATTGTTCTGTAGTTTTCCTCATATATATACTTTGTTCTTTTAGTCAGGTATATCCCTAGATATTTCAATTTGTGCTTGGCTATTATGAAGGGTACCACCTTTTTTTATCTCTTCTGTGGTTTTATCCAATGTGTATAGCAGTCTGATGGACTTCTGTTTGTTGATCTTGTAACCTGTCACTCTGCCATATTCCTCTATTGCTTCCAGTGCTCCTCTTGTGGAGCTTTTGGGATTTTCCACATATAAAATTATATCATTTGTGAATAATGATTGTTTCACCCCTTTCTTCCCCAGGTGAATACTATAATGTCTTTTCTTTGCCTTGTGCTGTTAACTAAAACCTCCAGTACGTTGTTAACTAAGAGTGGGGATACAGGGCATCCTTGTCTGGTCCCCCTTTTCAGTGGGATTGGGTTTGTCTTTTCTCCATTGACTACCATATTGGCTGTTGGTTTTTCACATATAGCTTGTATTATCTTGAGGAATTTTTCTTCCATTCCTATCTTTTTGAGTGTCTTAAACAGGAATTGGTGTTCAATGTTGTCAAATGCTTTTTCTGCATCTATTGATATTACATGTGGTTCTTATGGCTTTTCATGTCAATATGGAGAATGATACTAATAGTCTTTGATATGTTGAACTATCCCTGCATCCCTGTTCCAGCCCAGTCCAGATCAAGTCCATAAGTCTATTAGCCTATATGTCTGATACGAATCTATAAAGTCCTCTACAGACTCATCAAACACATGCAATGACGCTGAATGCAGGAAGATCCCAGGCCAGTGGATGGGAAGACTTGTGGATTCAGCGGTGTTGTAAGTATCTCAGCGCTGGCACTGGCAGGGGTCTCCACAGGACTTCTGTGGCTCCAGAGGTCTGGCTCCATCGTTCTCTCTCCGTGTGTCTTCTCCACAGGGATGTCTCACAGGGATTTAGCCTGTGTCCTGCCTCCAGAGAGCTATTTATCTCCTCAGTGTCTCCAAATGAGGTCATCAAGCTGATTGACAGGCTAGACTCAACTCCTTCACTCTTAATCCTCAAATTGACACCAGATTATGTAACTATGAAAATCATCTTTTCACTGTAGGAATAGGATCCCATTCCTTTAGAGGTAGGCCAATTAGATAATAGTGATAGTATCTGATATATTAGAAACAGGTAGGTGGAAGGAAACAGAGTAAAGAAATAGGAGGCAAAAGCTATAGAGGTATAGCTATAGGGATGTATACATATAAATATAATAATTTATAATGAAAGGGATAGAAGCTAATGTACATATATTTATGTAGTAAGGATTAAGAGAGTAGATGGCCTTTGGGCCTCTACTCAAGGCCTCCCTTAACACAAGAACACTTTGTTTTGATAACCTGGCACTCGTTAATACTCACCTTCCAACATGATCGCTGAAGACAAAATGGGTGCATAAGCAATGTGGTGAAGAGAGCAGATGGTGCCTAGCTAGCAAAAGATATAGCACCTGGGGTCTTAAAGGCTTGAAGTCAAATAAGCGGCCAACTAGCAGGGAAGCAAATAAGCCCACATGGAAGAAGCACACCAGCCTGTGTGATCATGAGGTGTAGACGGGATCAGGCAAAAGGTATCAAAAGATCCAAAACAAACAACTATATCAATGTGAAAGAGGAAGATTGGAGTGGAGACCCAAAGCTCATCTGTAGATAATTGGATATCCCCCCACAGAAGTAGTATAAGGAAGGGATGATTCAACCAAGGCGTGGTATAGTGCTGTTAAATCTCACATCATTCCTGTAGTTACTGAATACTTCTTCCTCCCCATTACCATGTAAGTTCTAACTTACAAATCTGGCTAGACTGGAGAACACACATTGGTACAGAGAAGAGCTTTTGACACATGGAATCCAGGAAATATAAACCCCTGAGGAATAATAGTGGGAGTAGTGATTTCATAAGGCTAGGGGGATGGTCAGGGAGGGGGGAAGGGTGAGAAAGGGGGAACCCATCACAAGATTGAATACATAGCGCGCGCACACCCCACTGAAGGGGACGGATAACAGAAATGTGAGTGGAGGGAGATAATGGACAGTGTAAGATACACAATAACAATATATAATTGATGAAGGGGTGGAGGGAGGGGAAAAGAGAGGAACTAATAGCCAGGGCTCAAGTAGAAAATGTTTTGGAAATGATGATGGCAGCATATGTACACATATGCTTGATACAATCGATGTGTGGAATGTTATAAGAGTTGTAACAGCCCCCAATGAAATTATTAAAACAACCCAAAAAGAAACAGGTGACTTCTCTTCTCTGAACATATTATGTTCATCTTTGGAAACCCTCTTTCCACCACTGCTCAATGTACAGCATTGTTCTGACAATACTTTCAACTCTTTGAAAACTTTCATGAATTGCATAATTGACTCCTAATATCTCGTCAGTGTCTGGGGCATAGAACAAAGCAGAAAGGAAGGACAGCATTCAGTCACCCTCTGGTTGTTTGGCACCTTTTCTCTTTGTGTTATGTGGTTGTTTATTGAAGTAACAAATTCAAGGGAATAAAAATGCAGCATTTTATCAAAAGTATAACAAGTTCTATGAAATGAATAAATAAATATTTAAAATAAGCTGATGAACAATACAAAAGAATAAGGATGTAAATTAATGATTTCCACATTGGGTGGCTGCCCAGCCACCCACCTTAGAGAGAACCCCGATTACAGATTACAAATGACATTTCAACAACTGGTTCCCCGAACTCAACAAAAAATTAAATATTGAGTCAGCTGAACCCGCGTGCATAGGCTGAATCCTACCACTGCTTTTGACCCTTTTGAAAGTTGTTTCATTATAAAAAAAGAAAATGTGAAGGGAACATAGATGTGGATTGAGCCCACGATGAGTTCCCCGTGGATGTGTCCCAGGGATGTTTGTGATTTAGCTTTCCTGCAGACGGCAAAGGAGAGTGGATGGCGGCAGAGCCCAAACCAAGACCAAGCTCTCTCCTATTGAGTCGATGCTGACAATCGAATACTGTATCATTGGATGTTCCTTTGGACCCACTTGCAATTTGTTCTGGTTTTTAATATTTCCTACTTTCTTTCCAATTGAGGGTTTTCTTTAGTTTATTTTGTTAATGTTGTTGGGTTTTTGTTTGCTTGCATGTCTGGTTGGGGAGTGGGCATGTTTTCCAGTATATGAAACCCAGGAGAGGAAAATCTATAGGAAAAGTCACAGGGTTAATGGGTTATTGTGGATAGGGGAGGGGAGGTTGGAGGAGAATGGGGAGGTCGTTGCAATGAGTAAAAGAAGAAAGGAAATGTTCTGGAATTAATCACTGGGATAGGTTTACAACTCTTCTTGAGATGACCAAACTATTGAAGTGTGTGGTATCTGAATTATATGTCAATAAAACTATTTTTAAAATTTTTAATAATCTAATGATGAATACTAAGTTGTGTTCTCGATCCCCAAGTATTTGGGGGGAACTTTTAGCTTTGTAATGCAATGCCCACAATGGAAATTCCTTTGATATGATTGTTTTCTCATTCACAAGATGCATCAATAATCATTGGACATGTGGAATCTAACATGTTTTTTGAGAAGAAGTAAAATCATGATGGGTGAAGCTGCCCTTTGCTTTCTCATTCACAGTGTTTATAATGAATATCCACATGCCAGTAAGCAAAAACCCATTCTGACATTTCCTTACAGAGCACTGTAGTCTCAAGCAGTTTGTATTCATAACAATTGCATGTTTGGAATCTGACATTTCTCAGAAGTCAAATTCACTGTGCTTCAAGAACTATCATTGAAGAACCCGCACATGGGTTTCCATTCACAGCACACATTGGGACATTCTCTTATTTGTAACTATGGGATGATTTGCATTTATTCCTGTATAGTAATTTAAACTGTTTTGTCTAACATATAACCTTTTACCTTTGTGTACTTCAAAATAAGAAGCCTTAAATTGATTTTCACCCCAAACAAACACAATCAGAGGTCTTATTTTTCTCCTCGTTTTCCAACTCTGTTCCTCCCAGTGCTTTCTTCCTATTACTAAATGGTACCCCAACCACACACTTGCTCAACCCAAAGAGCTTGGGCCTCTTTTCTGATCCCAGTGTTCCACCTAAGGGGTGTTGCTAAATTCAGTTCCAGTGGTGGTCTATAACTGGAGCAGAGACAGCAGCTCCTGGTTCAATGCTGCTGTTGTTTGAGTCTTTCTAAATGAGCTGGCATAGGACTCTTTCCTCCAATCCTATCAAAGATTTTGTGGGGTCCTAATTCCTTAGTAGAGAAGTCCTGGTTACATATAAGTGTAACACGTTAAGCTGTTAACCTCAAGGTCAGCAGTTTGAAACCACCAGCCATTCTGGATGAGAAAGAGTAGGCTTTCTATTCCTGTAAAGAAATATAGTCTCAGAAAGCCACATGGATGGTATTGATCTGTCCTATAGGGTCACCATTAGTCAGAATTGACTCGATGGAAATGAGTTTGATTTTTTGAAATTTCCTTTTAAAGCTCTTTCTTTAAAACAGTGAGAGTGATTTGTATTACCTCTAGGTGAATCCTGGAGGAGCCCGGGTGGTATAGTGAGTATGTGTTGGACTGCAGTCCACAAGGTCAGTAGTTTGAACCCACCAACTATTCCTTGAGAGAAAGATGGGACAGTTACAATCTCTAAAACTCACAGGGGCACCCATACCCTGTCCTATAGGGTCACTATGAGTCAGCAATAATAGCAGTGAGTTTGTTTTGGTTTTAATAGATGAATCCTAGTCTTGGTGGTGCTGTCTAGTAAAGGTTAGGCTGTTCACCTCCGGGTCAGTGGTTCGTTCCATGGGAGAAAGATGAATGAGGCAGTCTGAGACCACACTGATTTATGTTATCAGGAACCCTACATTGGGCCACTGCTGGTCGGAATTGATGCAACAGCAGTGGGCGGGTAGGTGAATCCTGACCAGTGTGGTGTGTGGCCTATGTGTGCTCACACATGTTTGCAATGTAGCAGATGAAGAGCTAGCGTACTCCCCAACAGGATGGACTTTATAAATTCTCCTTTGCAGAAGGACAATTGGAAATTTAGAAACGTGAGACCCCACTTTACGGGGGCAATCATCTTGGATGAAGAAGCGCTAGTAGATGACATTTTTGTCTGCTGAGATCAGCAGTTCGAATTGATCAGGTGTTCCTCGGGAGAAAGATAAGGCTTTCTGGTCCTGTAGAGATTTACAGCCTCAGAAACCCACACAGGCAGTTCTACTCTGTCCTATAGGGATGCTGAGTTGGAATCAACTCGATGGCAGTGAATTCGGTTTGGGCTCTAAAGCTGTCAAGGGAGCACTGATGGTGCAGTGGGTTTCAGGTTGGGCTGCTAGGTAGAAGGGCAGCTGTTCAAATACACCAACCACTTCTCAGGAAAAAATGAGGTTTTCTGCTCTCTAAAGATGCACAGTCTCAGAAATCTCCAGGGGCTGTTCTACTCTGTCCTATAGAGTTAATACGAGTTGGAGTCAACTTGAGGGCAGTGAGTGAGTGAGTGAGTGATAAAGCTACCAAGTAAACCTTTTGTTTGCTCAGGGACAATTAACTTGTATATTGCTGTGATCTGGAATATTTTATACTCCTTGATATTAGCTCCTCATTTCCCCCCAGCCTCCCCTGCCATACCCGCAGGAAACCATTAGTCTAGTGACCGTCTCTATAGATTATAAGACATCTTGACTGAGCTGCTTGGGCAAAAATTTAATATCAAAATATATATAAAAATGTATTTTGTAATGATCTTCTCATTCTCCTGGGTGACCCTATTTTCTGTCTCCCATGGTTCAAGAAGATAAGGGCTCACTTGGCTGTGGCTTATGGAGACTGGATATCTTTGAAATGTTCATCCTGGCCCTTCCTGCCTGCTCATTTTAATACTAATGAAATATGTTTTAGGTGAGAGCATGAAATCATAAGACATAGTTCATGTAGTAATAAAAACCTACCAATTATACCTGATGTCAGTCACTTACTGTGGAATGAACACACAGTGAACTCATTAGCTTCTGCTTTGGCTTTTCGGCCGCTGCGGCTCCTTGTCTACCTTTTCCCAAACCTTGGTTTCTCAATCTGATTCTTAAAAACTGTTAAACTACTCGTGATGGAGAAAGGAGGTTTTACATTGCCGCTTTTCTCTGCTATATGCTTTTGGATCAAGTTTAAATTTGTGTCTCGGTTTTATTTTTAAACAGTTTTATTGGGACATAATCACACAATTCACTAGTTTCAATCATTCATCACTACAATGAATTTTAGAGCATTTTCTACTTTCTTGCAGTCCTTCTTATTAGCTCCTCATTCCCCCACAGCCTCCCCTGACAGACCCCCAGGAAACCATTAGTCTAGTGACTGCCTCTACACATTCACCCATCCTGGATCTCATATGCTGAAAAACATACAAAAACAAAGAAACAAAAAAAGCTAACAACCATACAAAATAGAGAGAAAAAAATCTCAAATGGAAAAGAAGGCAGACAATATTAAAAACTAGAACAACTTTAAAGTGAGTCAAAAGGGACATCAAATGATAAGGTGTTCAATTTTCACCAACCGTATTTCTGGCAGGTTCTTGCACGCATATTCCACGGGAAGCTGTATCTTTCTTTGGAGCAGCCAACTGATTTATTTCATTCATCCCACAAACACGCCTTCAATACCTACGTGTGCCAGGTCAGAAGCAATTCCACGGCAGTGATTTTGTTTGCTTGTTTTGTGTGTGTGCATGCGCCTGTTTTAGTTTGGTGTTGTTTGAGAACTCATCAAGAAATAAAATGGACAAAGAACAAGTGCCAGCATGGAGTTTCTGGTCCAGTGAAATGATAAATTCAAGTCGTAGCTGCTTGCTCCTGGGGCGAGCAGGGGACTCAGACCCCATATAGTTGTGGAGATTGTCATTGTTTTGTGGGTGGATCCCATATCCATAACCACTTCCCACATTTGGAAAATTCTGCCCTGCAGTGAACATCTGCCATTCATAGATTCACAACATCCTTTGAACATAGTTCTCAGATTCTACGTTTTATCTGCTCAAGGCAGAATCCACAAACACCACCTTCCCTAAGTTCATTTAACACTGCGTCATGTTACCTAGGCTTTTCCAATTGGATTTCTTGGCCCGAGATTTGGGTTTGGACATGAGAAACCTGGAACACTAGTTATGCAGATCAGGACTCACTTGCAGCCCTGGTAGCAGCAGCAGCATCTAGTTTCCCTGGGTGCACTGGGTGGAGCATCTTCAGTCTGGTCCTGGGTGTAGGGACAGTCCAAGAAACTGGGCTGCAGCCGTGGTGGCTTTGCTAGAACTATACCACCGTGTAGTTTGCTGCCACTGTGCTGTTTTCGACTATGTCATTTCCAAGTTGGGGCCCCTTATCGTCTTCTCTGGTATTCTGTGAACTATCTAATATCTTACACACACACCCAATTTCTTCCTGTATACAAGCCCAATCTGTAGTTGCAAACAAAAACCTTTCTATGTAAGGCACACTCAGCCAGTGAATCTGGTAGAAGGAAGAGCCATTTTAACCACAGAATCTGAGAAAATCTTGTGCTCACTGTTCAGCCTGCCATGGAGCTGGTCCTAGTAACTCAGGAGTATGCAGGCCAGACTTCACAGGGGGAGTCGAGGAGGGAAACTGGAACAGAGGAGATGGATTTGCTTGAGAGTCTGACAGCAACATCAGCATCCAGGGTCCAGGGTAGACAAAGTGAGTACAAGCTGTGGATGGACCGCAGTTGTGATAGTTATATAATCTGGTGTCAGTGTGAGGATTAGGAGTGTAGGGGTGGAGTCTAGACTGTCAATCAGGGTATAGCCAATGAGGTCTCTGTGTGGGCATAGCCTTTTCCTGAGGATTCTGGGAACTCCTGTATTTCCTCCTTGGAGGCAAGAGACACTCTTTCTCTGGGTTCACTCCCTGTAAGACATCCCTGAGGAGAAGCCACATGGAGACCCCTGGCAGTGCTGAGATGCTTACGACGCCACTGGATCCACAAGATTTCCCATCCACTGACCTGTGATCTTCCTGCATTCGGCATCATTGCATGTGTTTAGTGAGTCTGAAGAGGACTTTATATATTTGTATCGGACATATGGGCTAATATCGGACTTATGGACTTGATGTGGACTGGGCTGGGATGTTTTCTCAATATTCAACTGCTCTTGTATACATAGCTCTTTCTTAAACACATATGAGTGTCTATGGATTTGTTTCTTTAGTCCACCCTAACTAACACAGCAGTGTCCAGATGCAGGGGCCCCATCGTCCTCACGAGTCTGGTTCTGAGGTGAGATGTTGGCTGTGGTTCTCATTGCTGCTTGTTTTTGAAGCTTACTTCTTCAGCTCCTAGGGGGGCTCACCCAGTGTCCTCACCCCATTTCCTCTCACTAAATATGTTCACTGCCTAAGTCAGCCACAGCAGGCACCTCTCACCTCTCCCCAACTCCTAAACCCATCCACTATGCCTCTGGGACGCATTAGGCTTTTCTGGGACTTGGGATCAGTTAGCAGTAAAATCCAGCATTTCTTCGACCTCTTTCTTCTTCGTTCTTCCTTTTTGTTCTTCTGGAAATCTGGCTGTCTGTTGACCAATCTGCTGACCCTACATGTCATTCACACCGAAGTACCTGGCCCTTTCTCTCTAACTCTCTTGCTGGGCCTGGGGACAGGGACCCAGTCCTCCTGGATCCTGCTTGCTGCAGATCCTCCTGAAAGCTCCCCTCTGCCGATTCTTAATCTTCCAGCCCAGATTTTGTCACTCCCTATGCAGCCGTTTCAGGGCTCTTCTCTTGTCTGCTCATTCTCTCAATCTCCAGAAGGCTCTATGATAACTCCCCTTCTCTCCTCAACCCTTCACTGCGTTCTCCTCCATCTCCAGTCATGACCCATCGGCACACAAAGGTGCCCACAGATTGACCCCACCCATTTCATTCAGGTCAACTCGATTTGGAAAGGCAGCTCTTCCCCATTCATAGGTGGCGTGCCTTCCACTCTGAGGGGCTCATCTTTCAGCACTCGATCAGGCCACATCCCCCTGTTAATCGTAACGTTTCCAGGGACGAGCCACTCAGAAGTGGATAGCCTAGTCTTACTTCATAGTCTGTTATTGGACTGAGAGTTCTGCTGACATCTTTGCCCCATGGGCCACCTTGCTGGTAGTTGAAATGCCGGTGACACACCGGTCAGCACCACAGAAGCACGCAAGCTACATAGTACAAGAAGCTGACAGATGAGTCCACTTCTGGATTATTACATACATTTACTGCACAGCTGACATGGAGAAAATAAAAATAAGATCTGGGAAGGGTAAAATAAGAAATGCTTGGAGTTTTCCTTGCCAAAGAAAGATGTCTTTCCTTTTATGTCAAACCACGTTGTTCCTGTCTAAGCTTATACTCCTGCCAAGGCATTTTCTAGAGGATTTACCATGCAGGAATGAGCAAATTCTCCTCAGACCTACCCCTCATTATCTCTAGGTTTGGAAATAGAGTCAGCTTTTCACAGTCCCAGCAAACTGATTACAAGAACAAATGGAGAGAACACACACACACACACACACACACACACACACAAAACAAAAACCAGAAAGATTTTGCTAGTTTATCTCAATAATTGTGAATATGTATGAAAATAGATTTTCAAGGCTCTAGATCAAGGATCAAAAATTGCAATAGGCTGATGGGAGTGTACGTTCTAGGGTTTGGGCTTTGATCCGCTAGTTTGCTCAGCTGAGTGTAGTACTAACAACTTGCTCCAGTGAGAGGCTGTGTTAGTCTGGGTAGACTAGAGAAACAAATTCATAAATACACATATGTATATAAGGGGGAGGTTTATATACAAGAGGAATTGAACATTGAGAAAACATCCCAACCCAGTCCAGTCCAAGGCTATAAGTCTGATATTAGCCCATATGTCTGATACCAATCTATAAAGTCCTCTTCAGACTCATGAAACACATGCCATGAAGCCAAACGCAAGATGTGTAGAAAGTCTTTGGGTCCAGTGGCGTTGTAAGCATCTCAGTGCTGGCAGGGGTCTCTCTGTGGCTTCTCCGGTTTCCGAGGTCCAGTGGTGTCCATGTGGCTTGTCTTCTGCAATGTCTCCCAGGGAGTAGCAAAGAGAGAGAGGGGTGTCTTCTGCCTCCAAGGAGGAAGTACCAGATTTCCCAGAATTCTCAGGAGAAGGCCATGTCCACACCGAAGTCTCATTGGCTATCTCCAGATTGACAGCCTAGACTCCAACCCTACACTCCTAATCCTTAAATGGACACAGATTAGGTGACTATGGCAGAGGCCATGCAACGTACAGATGACATCGCAGAAATCAGTACAATATAACTCTGCCATTGAGTCAATACCGATTCATAGTTACCTTCCTGGGGGGTTCTGAGACTGACTTTACAGGAGCAGAAGCCAGTGTGTCTCCCACAGAGCTGCTAGTGACTTGGATCCCAGCTCAAACTCTGAACAACTACACGACCAGGGGCCCCTAGTATATATATAAAGGAAGACTTTAGGGAGGGGCACTGGGACAGAGTCTTTATGTCTGGCCTGCTAAGTTGGCTTGCTGTCCTTAGCAATCTGTGCTCGGAACCAGCAACCTGGGCTGCTTTTCCCATGGCCAGAATCTATGTATGGGTCTGAAACATGAAAGGTGCAAGGATCTCTCGCTTTTCAACTTAAGGAACCACTTGCAAACTTTGTTTTCTGCTCCTGCATCTCTGATGTAAACCACTTTGGCTGATAGAAGGCTTTTGTACCAAAGAGAGAGATTATTTCCTCAGGGACAAAATTGCCATCGAGTAGCAGAATTAAATAGCGGTGGAGTTAGGGGACAGACTTGGGAGTCAAGCTGGGTTTTATTTCTATCTCTACTATTTATGAGTTTTCCATCCTTGGGAAATGATTTAATCTAGCTCTCCTTCAGTTTCCTTATTGCAAAGAGGGATTATGATACTAGTGGAGTCATTAGGTTGTTGGCTAGGTTAGATGACTGTACACACACACACAGCCTTGGGCGCTGGGCTGCTGGAGTCGCATGGTGGACAGTGGTCCATGGGAGAGAGCCGCTGTTCTGTGGGAGAAAGAGGATACTGTTGTCCTGTAAGAAATTAGTCTTGTAGTCCCTCAAGGGGGTTAATCAGAGTTGGAATTGGTTGAGAACTTACTCTTCCCCTAGAGACTCAATGCTCCAGACCACTGATTCTTCAGTCTGATGCCTCTGTTTTGACCTTTGCATCGGGCGGGCGTTAGTGACACAAAGAAGCAGGACAGTGAATGAATTTGGGCGTGAGTGGCTGCAGCAGCAGCAGCGACAGCTGCTAGGAGACAGCAGTGACAGCGGTACTTTTGGGTGGTGGAAGGTTTTGCATCCCGTGCCCCACAGCACAGCCGCAGGCCGATGGCTGTGATGTTTAGCTGCAGTCCTGACTGATGTTTCCCTTGTGCTCACCTGTCCCTAAGGTGCTTCTCCAGCGTCTGAGTCCTCCTAGGCAGCACCTATGCTGAAAACATGAAACCACTTTCTGCTCCACTCAAATAACAGCTTTGTATGGCTTGCAAGCAGCTGCACTGGCTGCACTAGCTCTCTCTCTCTGTTTGTCTCCTCCCTCCCGCCCTCTTGTCTTTCCTTCCTTTTCCTCTCTCTTTCTGGAGAATGTGTGCAAAAAGTACCTGCAAACTTTTAAAAAACATGCAAAGCTGTGTGTCTGTGTGTGAACATGACCAAATATTAAAACTTCTAATTATGGGATATTTTGATCATGTATGTTCTCAAATTCTTATACAAGCAGCAAATCACACAGGTAAATGTATGTGTGTGTGTATGTGCCATTGGTTTCTGTATCTTAGCCACTTCTCATAATAACCCGAAGAAGTAGAAATTGGTATTTTTCCCTGCCCCCTCTTTTTTGTTTTATTGTCATAAAATTTACATATCACACAACTGACACCTATTATCCAGAGCTGTGCAGTCATTACCACAGTCAATTTGAGAGCATTTTCTTCTTTCTTATACTCATAATTATTCACCCCTCCCCCATTTTCCCCCGCACCCCCAGGAATTATCAATATTCTTATTTTCCTCCTGAGGAAACTGAGACGTAGAAAGCTGAGGGTCCCCAACGCAAGTCACCCAGCCTGTAATGAGCAGAGCCAGGAACCAAGGCTGCTGGTCCAGTTTCCGGGCAGATGAAAGGAGCAAGTAACAAGGTGGAGGGACAGAGAGAGACGCGGACTTTGTGCACCGAGGATAGGGAGTGAGTGGAGCGGAGAGGTGAAGACAGCGGAAAGACTGCGGTATCTAATAGATCTTATGATTGAAATCATAAGGAACAAGGTGTACCAGGCCCGGGGGGAGAGAGAGGCCCTCCTGGTTTGAGAGAGCTTTTAGATGCTGAGACAGTGAGACCTCACTTCCCCGGTAAACAGGAGGGCAAGGTCACCTGCCAGGAGACTGAGGAGGTGACAAAGCACAGCTGGTCCAGGGGGCAGTGCGGGTGAACCCCAAGGTCCTGCCAGAGGCCAGGTGGGGCTGAGGGCGTTCCTTCCAGGGGTCAAGGGGAAGTGGAGGCTGGAGGCTGAGGACAACCCAGCAGGCAAGGTAAGTACACTTGCTCATGACAGATCCTTCAAAAGTAAGCTCATGCTTACCTGTGATCCGGAGACATCTCAGTCCCCGCCCCCCTTGAGGTCCCCACGTGTGTGGGATCAGGGAGCACAGGGCAGTCAGGCTGGAGCACAAAGGGTTAAGCAGTATAGGGATTGGACGGAGTGAAAGCAGAGCTGCTGTCTGTCCCCACTGGACACAGACGGAATAGTCACAGGCTCTTCCTCCTCCTCCTCCACTCGTGTGTGTGTGTGTGTGTGTGTGTGTGTGTGTGTGTGTGTGTGTGTGACAGAGAGAGAGAGAGCGCGAGCAAGCGCATGCCAGTGAGCGAGTGCCTGCACGCTCGCTAGCCAGCAGTTTCTCCTCCGGACCCCTGCTTGTGTGCCCTGCACAAGCCTGGTTGCCCAGTTGCCCCTCAGGCCATTACCAGTAGCAGCACCTGCATGAGGTGCTCTCCAGCTGCCCGAGCTGAGCAGCCCCAGCCAAGCTGACCCCTCTGCAGAACTTGTTCAGCCACCCTCCCGGCAGCCACACTGCCTAAGAGTGAGATCTCCTTGGTCTCTGAAGGTTGTCTCCTCCGGCATTTACCTGAGCTCCTCCCCCTCCACCCGCTGCCCCTCGAGTGCTGGGAGAACTTCTGCCGGCTGCCCAGCATCTCCGAGCCAGGTTGGTTCTCTGCATCCTTTGAATGGCCTGCTTTCTTCTGTGACCACAGGTAAGAAAGGTGCTCCCAAGACTGGTGTTGGGGACATGGTGGGTGTTGGGGTCAAAGGAACACTAGCAGCTCTGGGTACTCAGGAGGAGGGCATTTCAGAAGCTGCGGCTACTGGAAGAAATATAGCCTTCAGCTGGCCCTTGCTGAGATTGCTCAGCACCCAAGGGAGGTCAACTTTTCCTGTTGATTCGGGCAACCTAGTCTCAGGGACAGTGGCTCTAGGGTAGGGAATCTTCTTCTCTGCCTTCATTACTGTTATTTATTCTGTGGTTCACTTACGTTTTGAGCAAGTGAAGAGTCTATACGATTTAACACAAACAGCCGACACTGTTAGCATGTGCCTTCGTGGGTGATGATGGCAAGGTCTTCCTTGCTGGGCTTTCCGATGCTAGAATTCACGCAGAGGAACTTCTCCATCAGTAGGTGTGGTGGGCCAGATGGTCTTTCAGTTCTCACTCCACCTTGAGTGTTAATTGATCGACATATTGAGCAGGACAGAGGTAAAAGTCAGAGAGGCATTCTCCCTCTCCTTTAGCATCTCTAATGAAGTTATTTGGAAGCATTTCCTCTAATCAAGGGGCTTCCTTTAGCTTATTAGCAAGTGTCGGGGAGTTGGGATTCCCACACTTGGGGAGGTGAAACCGAGCTCAGGCTCAGGCTCAGGCAGGGTGGGTCTAAGCCGGCTTCCTGGAGAAGGCTGTGCTGAAAGAAGGTAGAAGATGGCCTGATGGTGAGCGAGCTGGTGGAAACCAGAGGGCGTAGGAAGATGCACAGAGAAGCAAGCCCAGGCTACCTGGGCATCAATGAATCCAGGACTGCAGAGGTAGGTGAGGCTGCACTGAGCATGGGGAGGTGGAAGTGGGGTGTGGGTCCCATTGACATCAGCAGGGAGCCCCTGGGGATACTAGCTGCTGCCTTTGGAGCGCTCTGCAAATGCAGTGTCCACGTCTATGTCTATCTGTGCATCCTACCCACCCGGACACCTTCCTAGACAAGGACTTCCCTACCGCCACCCCTACCCCATGCATGCCCGACCCAGCCAGGGACAGGTGCAGAGTCCAGCCCAGGCCTTTTTCTCTTTTAATACCTTCTCACCACATGTGGAAGGTTACTTTAATTACTGTCAATTATCTGGAACAATTTCTCCTTTGGTTTCCGGTGGCAAACTAATGAAATGATCATC
>NW_022103906.1:17393173-17434929 GCF_000313985.2 Echinops telfairi
GAATTCGAGTCATGGTAGTGGGAGCGGGGAGGAAACATTTAGGAACTAGAGGAAAGTTGTATTTCTCATCATTGTTGCATCGCACCCTGACTGGCTCAACATTGGATGTTTCTAAGATGCAATCTCAGCCTGACCGAATGCCCCTTATTCCTGCTTAATTCTCACTAACAGGTACAAAGCTCTTTCTCTTATTTGAGGCACTGGCTTAGGAGGTGAAATGATCGCTAGCCTTTGTGGCCACGGTCTTTGCTTGGAAGGAAGAGTGAATGGATTTGCTCACAGGAGGAATCACCTACAATCTTAGAGGGGGGCACACCTGGCTCTGGGGTGGGCCACATTTCCCCTCTTCAGCGTCCTGGTCCCACGGACCTCAGTTCTACCGGAGCCATCATTCCTATGCCAGCTCTAAGATGATTCCAATGAGCAGGCAGGGTGGGTTTGTGATCACTTACAGATGGAGGGACGGTGTCTCAAATCTACCTTTATCTTGTGATGAAAAACACGTGTTAGACACACAGCAGGTGTGCTTTAATCTACTCACCTATGTTAAAGAGCCTCTATATCATCGATGGATATGAATATACATGCGATGGCAGGAGGAAAGCGTACTCCCTCTAATCCCGACAGATGACACAGGTGATCAATATGTACATAGAGAAAGATTGCAGAGCACAAAATGGTCACGACAGGTAGCTGCCTTTGCACAGAAGTTGGCCACAGTCATGTCTTCTGTAAGGGATGGGCTTTGGGAAGATCCCTTACCACCCCCACCACCCCCAGGAGAGAAGTTCCTGCCCCTTTGGGGAGACAGAGACCCTGAAACCCTGCAGCCATGGGTCCGCAGCTCACCTGTACCTGGGTCACAAGCGTTGAGGGACCAGGAGGGTTTTCAGGGAGATGCTAATTTACACAAAGCTGGACTTCCCTGCCTGGAGGAGCAAGCCTGAGAGTGGGCTCCAGCAAACCATGGTTGTTTGAACAGAAGCAGCTCGGATGGAGGGCTAACTAAGGAGGAAGTGCCCACTTCCAGGACCCCCTGCTCCATCCTCATAGTTGCTTTGGGGATCCCTTTTGGGGAGAGCTGTGGGCTTCTTTCTGTGGGAGCCAGCATGTGCTTTTTAGCAGCCTTTCTCTAGCAACCACTGGCTTCTCCCCACTCAGTACCCAGTGGCCCAGCAGGGTTTCCCCCCGGGAGGATGAGTAGACACGGGGCCGGGAGCAGGAGGGCATTGGAGTGTGGTGCCCAGGGTGACTGGTGGTGAGACGTGTTCTCCTGAGTCAATGTGCTCATCAATTTCTAATAGGCATTTCACCCAAGAAAGCGGAAGCAGGGAGGTCATCGACTGCAGACTGGCTGTGGATTGGTGTTGGGCTGGTTGTGGTGAATGCCGCTGGGCCACCTACGATGGTCTCTGTGCTGTAGAGGAGGAACTGCTGCTCCAGGCCAGCGCTTGCCTTCTGGGCCGAGGGGCTGCTGGACCTGGGTCCAGAATCAAGCCAGGGAAGGTCCAAGGGCCCTAACCCCTTGGAAGGGCTGTTGGGTGCTGTTTCCTCAGGGTTACCATCTGTGTGCAGGGGAGACGCAGAGGCCCTGGTCATGGATGCTCAATCCTAAGAGCCACTTTTGGGTCTGTGCAGGTCCAGCCGAGAGCAGCGCTGCCATGCCAGGGGCTTGAGGTCCAGTCACAGTAGCATCCAACCGACCCTTTGTCTGCTGTCCCGAAGAAGCCTGCCCCTCCTGCGAAGCCATGGGCCTCTTTCGACATGCACTCCCACCCATGGCCTGCCGCTGCATCTGGTGGCTCCTCATCCCCGCAGGTGAGTGGGTGCATCAGTGAGATGCAATCTCATCTCGTGCCCTGTAGATGCACAGACCACGTCAGGAAGACACCCACGGATTGCACTGCCACAATAGAGCCACAGAAAACAAACAAAGAAACCAGCCTCCAAGCCCCCTGTCATCCAGCCCATTCTGACTCCTCGCGACCCTACATAGGGTCTCTGAGGCTGTAAAATCGGGTAGCTTCCTCTTTCTCCTCTGGGGCAGCTGGTGGGTTTGAACTACCAATCTTGCTGCTAGCAAAGGACTTTGCAAATTACCAGCTTGTCCCTCAGTGAGAAGATGGAGGGCTGTCACCGTTCTGACAGTTCTGGCATGATGACAGTCACCATCATGCCAGGTGACCCTCCCAAGCTCAGCAAAATGCAAATGATACTGCGAACCTCCCTGAGCAAAGGTGAGGCTTCAAACAAAGTGCAGTCTGTCAATGGCAGCGGTGAAATCGTGGGATGCGGGCCACCATCAGTGCGCAGGCGCTGTTGCTACTGACCAGTGTTGGGTCGCCAGGTGGCAATGGCATGTTACTCTGGTGTTGAGTGGGCAAGCTCATGACTTGCTCAGGCAGCAGAGCCCCTGAAGCGGTGACGCCATCAGCAGAATCCAGGGACACACAGGTGCAGTCCCCTCTGTCTCCTGTGGCACACCGTGCCCGGCTGATGGCCAGCTGCCGTGCGGTCCAGGCTAAGTCATGACCAGCCTGCCTGGGTCAGAGTAGACTGTGTTCATGGCTTCCCACGGCTGATTTTCCCCAAAGAGCTCTCCAGGCCTTTCTCCCGAGGTAACTAACTCTATGTGGACTCGGACTCCCTAACTCTATGTGGACTCGGCTTCACAGCTGGTCACAGCAGACATAGCCAGACAATTGAAGGAAGAGCAGAGGGAACGCCTAGTGCAACAGAGGATCCCCTGTCTCCCAATCCGACATGCCAGCAGTAGTGAGTCACCTAGAGCAGTGGTTCTCGACCTTCCTCATGCTGCGACCCTTTCATACAGTTCCTCATGTTGTGGTGACCCCCAAACATAAAATTATTTTCATTGCTACTTCACAACTGTCATTTTGCTACTGTTATGAATCAGGTGACCCCCGTGAAAGGGTTGTTTGACTCCCAAAGGGGTCGCGACCCACCGTTTGAGAACCGCTGATCTAAAGGCTGCCCAGGCTCACAGTAACCAGGCAGCCACAGGCTCTGCGAGAAGCTTCTCCAGCCAGCTCACCCCTACACACTGGGTGTCTCCATTGTCCGTCTTGGGACTCCTCAGTTCACGGTCGAACTTGTCTCTGGTCTGAATTCTGCCTCTGTCCTCTTCGGCACTGCCTCCACTTCTTCTTATGTCGCTGATGTGTCCTGAGCCAAATGACCACACGTTAGGCTCCTGGCTAGCTCTGCCAGCCCACATATTGGGCAGGGGTTGAGATAGGTCCTAGATTAGTAGCCTCATTTCACAGCGGCAACCGAGGTTCAGGAGGTTGAGCAGCTCTGATGTAAGAGGACAGGGAGTGGAAGCCGAGTGTCCAGCCACCGTGAGAGGACTCCTGGAGACCTCACCCTTCTCTCCTCTCACAGCGCTGGCACAGCGGGGGTCCCATACGCAAGCCGAGGACCGCCTCTTCAAACACCTCTTTGGGGGCTATAACCGCTGGGCGCGGCCTGTGCCCAACACCTCAGACGTGGTGATCGTGCGATTCGGCCTGTCCATCGCCCAGCTCATCGATGTGGTGTGTTTTTCCAATCCCCCTCCTCCTTCTGTCAGCTCCCCACACCTGCCTGGCTCCTTTCCCTGGCCCTCCTACCAACTTCAGCTCCAGCTTCCCGCTTAGTCCCCCCCAGCCACGGCATGGCCAGTCAGAGGCCCTTTCTGGACTGGATGCACTGCCACCAAAAAAAGGTGCCACGTGCCACCTACTCCCATGGAACCCACTCCTGGAGTGTCCATCTTTACAGGAGCAGACGGTGGTACCTTTCTCCTGGGAGGGGCTGCTGAGTTTGAACCGCTGACCTTGTGGTTAGCAGCCCAGCTTAACCCATAGTGCACCAGGGCTCTTCCCAGGTCTACTCCACTCCCTTCTTATCAGGCAGCCCTGGAGTCTTGGGCTACAGTGAGCTTTCCCTGGGCTCTGCTCACTCCACTCGCTCCACTCGACAGAGCAGCAAGGGCCCGAGTGGCCCGTGGGTAGGTCCTGAAGAATCAGAGTCAGGGTAGCAGTGGGTGTGTGGCAGGTGGGCTAGCCTGGGAGTGAAACAGCCCATTCCGCCCTGTTTTCTGGGCCTGGCCACCGCTCCACCGGCTCTTGTTCTCTTCCCCCCTCTGCCAGGACGAGAAGAACCAAATGATGACCACCAACGTCTGGCTGAAACAGGTGAGGGCTTTCCCGCAGCGGAGGCACCCAGGGCGCCGAGCCTGCTGGCTTGGGTGGGGAGGGAGTCGAGGGAGGAGTTCTGTGGGGCTGGACAGTTCTTTAACCTTTGGAGCCTCCCTTCCTCCTCAGTAAACTCACTGCCGTGGAGTGAATTCCGGCTCACCACGACCCTATAGAACAGGGTAGAGCTGCCCCTGTGGGTTCCTGAGATTGCAACTTTTGACGGGAGCAGACAGCTGCGTCTCTCTCCCAAGGAGGGACTTGTGGTTTTGAATTGCTGACCTTGGGGTTAGCAACCCACTCCTAGTGGTTTCAAACTACTGACCTTGGGGTTAACAACCCCAATGCATAACCACTATGCTAGAAAGTTTTCCAGGCCTGTAAAGACTGACAGTCTCAGAAACCCACAAGGGCAGTTCTACCCTGAACCATGGGGTCGCTGAGAGTTGGCAGTGAGTCTTCAGTTCCTCTTGGGTTACATGGAGCATCTCAGGTACCTGTTCGGCCTTACCTGAGGGGGTGGGGGATGCATATAGTGGGGAGGGGCCTCTACCCTGAGGCTCTTCCTGTATGGAGGGCAGAAAGGCTCAGTAAGATGAGGAGCAGCCATTACTAAAGGAATGAAGCAGCTCAAAAGGGTTGTTGGGGAGAGTGTCCAGTGTGTGCTAGAGGCCCTCCTGGGGTGACCAGCTGACTTGGTCGGGGACTGGGGCACTGAGGGCTTCTCAGGAGGTCAGACCATCAGAACACTAGTCAAAGGAGAGACTGGCAATCCCAGGCCCCCCCTGGTTCCTACGCCAGAGCTCTTTCCTGGTGGCGAGGGTCCAGGAGGACCTGCATGTGGTCTTGGCCTGGGTCAGCACTGAGGCCAAGCCCGGGGGGCTGTACCTTTCTCCCCTGCACAGGAGTGGAGTGACCACAAACTGCGCTGGAACCCGGCCGACTTCGGCAACATCACATCCCTGCGGGTCCCTTCTGAGATGATCTGGATCCCCGACCTTGTCCTCTACAACAAGTAAGGAGCCTTTGGGGTCATGGAGGCGTCTGGCGATCTGGGGGTGGTCCTCCTGGAGGGTCTGCTGGGGTGGGTTTGGAAGGAACTCTCCCTTGTGTCTCGGCTTCATCGCCTCCCCGAGTTGCTAAGAATTTCTCTTTTCTTTCTGTGTCTTTTCCTTATTCCTTTTATTTCTGTTCGCTCATCCATGCACACAACTGAAACGGACTGAGCACCTGCTCTTTGTGAGTGCCCAGCTCTATGTGAATCAAACAAAGACTGGTCACTATTGGGGTGGTGTCTGGAGAATGTGGTGCAGGTTCTGTAAAGAAGGCCTAAGAGTCTGTGTTGAAGGATAGACACTGTTGGAACTGGCTGTACACAGGAGTCACCCCTCCTAAGGGGCAAAGTACCTTGATCTATGTCTGTCAAAAACTCATACCGTTTTCTATTGGCCTTGCATCCCAGGCCACAAAAGATGTATCTGTACCAGAATGATTAGTTCCTAACAAAAAGCCAACTCTTGTGGACAAAGTGACTATCTATCTATCTTTTGAGAGATCTGGTGATCTAATGGTTATGCCTTGGACTGCCAACTGCAAGGTCAGCAGTTGAAAACCACCAGCTGCTCTGGGGGAGCAAGATGGGGCTTTCTCCCATAAAGAATTACAGTCTCGGAAACACACAGGGGCAGTTCTACTCTGACTTAGAAGGTTACGAGGAGCCAGTATGAACTCAATGGCAGGCGCTTTGGTTTGGTACTCCCACGCAAGTTTGTTTGCCACCAGATAAGCCATCACTGAGAAACCAGGAAGTTAAAAGGAAATGATGCGTGGTGTTACGTTTGCATAAAAAAATTTTCCATAAGGATCGCTGCTGTCCCTTGGTGCCACAAATGGGTAAGTGCTTGGGTACTCACCGAGGTTGGTGATTCAGCTCTACCCAGAAGCACCTGCGAAGAAAGGCCTGGTGATGTGAGTTCTGGAGATCAGAGCCATTGAGAACTGTAGGGAGCACAGTCCTGTTCTGACACGCAAGGCGTCTCCAGGAGTTGAATTCAACTTGGGAGCAACAGCGTTTAGTTCCTTGAGATGTAAATAGGTATGAAGAATGTGATTCCAGGGTCAAGTAATTTGTTACAACATGGTATGTCCCCTCCCCACATCCTTGAAAAGTACCAAGACACGATAGCACTCTAAATGTTGTCACAAGTTCTGCAGCAAAGAAACCCGTTTCACTCAGTGTTTTCTAATTTCTTTGACCTACTTTCAAAACATGAAGGAGTCTTGGTGATGTAGTGAGTCACATATTGGCTGCTAACGGCAAGGTCAGCAGTACAAACCCACCAACTGCTCCACGGGAGAAAGACGAGGCTCGTTGTTCTTATAAAGATTTACAGTATCAGAAACCTTATGTAGCAGTTCTAAGGAGCCCTGATGGCATAGTGGGCTACTCACTGAGGAGTTCATCGCAAGGTCAGCGGTTCAAACCCACCAGCCACTCCTGGAGAGAAAGATGAGGCTGTCTACTTCTGTAAAGATTAGCTGTCTTAGAAACGCAAAGGAGCAGTTCTATTCTGTCCTATGGGGTCTCTGAGTCAGAATAGACTCGGTAGTAATGGGCTCTTGTGTTTTTTGAAAACGCTATTTTTAAATAATAACACAGAGGGGGAAATGGCTCTCTTCTAGATTTGGAGTCTCCAGGGGGACCACATTGGGCCACCATGATTCGATTATTCCCTCCAGTTGGGAGTCAGACCCAAAGCCCTGCCAGCTCGGTGGCGTGTTTATCAATCACCATATTGCCTGGGAGGGCTCGCACGTGCATGCCTGATGTTTGCAGCCACCACAGGCTTCACAGATGCTCCCCACCCCTCCAGCCCCCACCCTATGCCGCTGTGTCCTGGGCAGCAGCCAGGATCCTGGTTTCCCTGAGGCCCCCAGAGATGGGGAGCCAAGTCCTAGTATCTAATGGGCTCTTGTGTTTTAGGAATACCAAATAAAGCCAAAGCCAGTGGTATTGATTTTAACAAGGAGACTTTTGCTAGGACAAACGTCTAACAGAAAATCTTGCAGACATTTAAAAGAAGGTCTCCTGCCAGGTCGATACTGCACACTACTAGGTTAACCAGAAACAGGAGCGTCTCCCCAGACTACTTCAAGCCTCCTCAAAATGCGGCACATGTTGCCATCTAGTGGTGATTATGTGTGATGACAGAAATCTCCCCCTCCCTCCTTTAAACGTTTTTTGGGGTTCAGTTTGCTACTTTCTAAGTTTTGTTTTCAGCCTAACTATCAATCCTGTTTGGAACTATAGCAGAGGAATCCGTCTCTTCCTATGTGTGCTTCTGGTCCTCTGGGTTTTAGGATTGACTGTGTGAATTCAAGCGGGGAGAGACTGTGTAAAGACTAATTCCGGAGTTTAGCAGCAGCACCTCTCAGGGGAACCCAGGTCCTGAGGATTCACCACTAGGTGACTCACCAGGGTCCCAGGGTCCCCACAGCCAGCGCTACAGAACAGATTTTGCCTCTTCCTCCTCTCTTGCCCTCCACCTGGTCAAGACCCGTGGTGGGTCCTTCGACTCCTTGACCTGTTAAGTTATCTTGTTTCCATCTCTACGTGGACCCTTAAAGAAGCCATCCAGCCCTGTCTGACTCACAGGGGCCCTCCAGGGCAGGGTAGAACTGCCCCCATGGGCTTCCTCCACCGCAGATCTTTCAGGGAGTAGGAAGCCTCATCTTTCTTCCTCTGATGGTTTCAAACTGCTGCTCTTGTGGTTAGGAGCCCCGTGCGTAACCACTGCCCGAGGGCTGCCCTAGTGAGGTCTTTATGACGTTATAGTTAGCCTAGTGTGCTGTCCACCAATTCATATCCTTCTGTCTGAATGTCCAACACCAAGCCCTTGTCCACAGCTGGACTCAGCTCAAGGTGACCTTCTGGGTGCATCCGAGTAGGGCTGTGCCCCTCAGGGCCTCAACAGCTCCCCTCCCCCGGAAGTCGTTTGCCAGAACGTTTTTTCTGGGGGAGTTTCTGGGTGAACTCAAACTGCCTTTTAAAAACTTTCTAATGTGAATGGGTGGAGGATTGCAGGGCTCTTTGTACATCCAGGCATTCCTACACCTGTTTCCTAACATTCGTGCCTTGATCTACCCAGCGTTGGGTGAGCAGCTGAGGCTGTTAACTCTTTCTAAAACCCAGGGACTCCTGAATAAAACTCCAAATGCACTGCCACCCAGTTGCTTCTGGCTCATAGCGACCGCACAGCAGGTTTCTGAGACTGCACATCCTTATGGGAACAGAGAACCTCAGCACTCTCCCACAGAATAACTGGTGGGTTTGAACCACCCACCTCGCCAGTAGCAGGCCAACCCCCGATCCGCAGCGCACCAGGACTCCTTCCTGACGAAATGGCTCTCTCTAATTCTATGTTCATGCATCTTCCCGGAAGTCACAGGGCTACCCCCTCCCCAGCGGAAACCCTTCAGTGACCCCCATTCAAACACCTGTGCCCTCTTGTCCCTGGGGGCCCTTCTGACTTCATGTCCCAGCACAGTCCACTCACACCCTGCCTGAGCCCAGGAGGCAGGGTCTGCCCTTTCCCATTTTTGATTCTTGGTCCTTGGGGTCCACTGCGAACTCATGCACTCTCCACCCCATCTGAACACCAAACCTACCATCACCCCCAAGCCCAAACCAAACCCACTGCCCTCCAGCCGATTCCATCTCATAGCAACCCTGTAAGGCACTTCTGAGAATGTACAATTATACAATTGACAGGAGCCCACAGCCTCGTCTTTTTCTCCAGGAGCAGCTGGTGGCTTTGAACTATTGATGTAGATAGCAGCCCAACACTTATTCTGCAGTGCCCCCACAACTCCTTCAGAGCCTTGGCAACTTTCATAAGGACCCTACTGGGCCCTGCTGGAAAGGAGTTTCCCCCTGTGAATCTTTCGGGGCAGTTGACCCTCTCAGTGTTTTTGCCAAACCACCTGCCTTGTGTGTAGTTGTGCATGCATGTGTCCGTCTTCTCATGGTTCCTCAAAGGGCAGGGGCTGGCTCGTAGTTTTCTCTGTCTCTGTCGCTCTGTGAGAGGCTGTGGTGGAGGAAGCAGGCTCCCAACCGTAGGGTAAGTGGGTGTTCTCAAGAAAGATGTTAGGTTTTTTCTGTGCCTGGAACTAAGGATCCCAAGAAGGGAGAGAATATTCTCCTAAGTCAGGGCTCTCAGCTGTTCACCAAAAACAGGCAACAAAACCCCGCATACGCCATGCCCATGAATACGTTCTAGTGTTACCTTTGACAAAGGAAAGACATCAAAGCATTGATAGGGGTTATTTGCAAACCTGTCAGTACTTTGTGACATTTTGTGAAATGTCTCCTTTTGTGTTAAAAGATGACTTCTAAGACAGCGTTAAAAAGGTGGCTCGTGGAGTGGAGCCAGACACGCCTGTGTGTTGGGCAAGTCTTAATGCACTTCACGTGAGACCCAAACAACCTGACTGGGTTGGACTTGATGGTTGGGGTTCCCTTGGGTCAGTTGCCTGGCATCACATGGCGTCGGTAGCTGAGCTTTGAGCCAAGCCTCTCACCTCCTTTCCTGCCCCCAGTGCAGATGGGGAGTTTGCAGTGACTCACATGACCAAGGCCCACCTCTTCTTCTCGGGCACGGTGCACTGGGTGCCCCCCGCCATCTACAAGAGTTCCTGCAGCATCGACGTCACCTTCTTCCCCTTCGACCAGCAGAACTGCAAGATGAAGTTCGGCTCCTGGACCTACGACAAGGCCAAGATCGACCTGGAGCCGATGGGTCAGGCGGTGGACCTGAAGGACTACTGGGAGAGCGGCGAGTGGGCCATCGTCAACGCCACGGGGACCTACAACACCAAGAAGTACGACTGCTGCGCCGAGATCTACCCCGACGTCACCTTCTCCTTCCTCATCCGCCGGCTGCCCCTCTTCTACACCATTAACCTCATCATCCCCTGCCTGCTCATCTCCTGCCTCACCGTGCTGGTCTTCTACCTGCCCTCCGACTGCGGCGAGAAGGTCACGCTGTGCATCTCCGTGCTGCTCTCGCTCACCGTCTTCCTGCTGCTCATCACCGAGATCATCCCCTCCACCTCGCTCGTCATCCCGCTCATCGGCGAGTACCTGCTCTTCACCATGGTCTTCGTCACCCTGTCCATCGTCATCACCGTCTTTGTGCTCAATGTCCACCACCGCTCCCCCGGCACGCACAACATGCCCCATTGGGTGCGGGTGGCCTTCCTGGCCTGTGCGCCCCGGTGGCTTCTGATGAACCGGCCCCTGCCGCCCTTGGAGCCCTGTGAGCCCGCAGGCCTGACGCTTAGTCCCTCCTATCGCTGGCTGGAGACCACTGTGGACCCGGAGGAGGGAGAGGGAGAAGAGGAGGATGAAGATGGGTGGGCGTGTGCCTGTCATTCACCCCCCGCAGTGGGTGCTCTCTACAGCCACGAGGACCTGCGTCCACTGGCCTCAGCTGCCAAGGCCGAGGCTCCGGGGCAGGAGGGAGGGCTCCTGTTGTCACCCAGCATGCAGAAGGCACTGGAAGGCGTGCGCTACATTGCTGATCACCTGAGGTCTGAGGACGCTGACTCTTCGGTAAGTTGGAACTGGGTGAGGGACCCCCTCGCCCACCAGCTTAGTAGGAACTAACAGGTATTAGTCTTGGTCTACCCAGCCTCCTCTCTGGAGAGCCCGGCCCACTTAGATAGGGCCCCTCAGTCCTGAAATACACCATGCTGGAATGCACCCCGAGGGATAAGAGCAGCGAGTTGTTGGTGTCAGTTCCTCAAATCTGTTCCCTCCCCTGGCGACCCCATTGTGGGCACAGAAGCATGGCTCCATCGAGTCTTCAAGCCTGGACAACCTGGCCAATGCAGTTGGCTTCTGGGGTGTTGACTGAGGTGACTCTGGAAGGGGAGGGGAGGGAGTGAGTGCTGCCCAACACCCAACCTTTAGCTGATAGTCGGTCAAGTGCTTCCCTTTGAGGGCACTTGATTGGCTGATGTCAGGATCCCATGGAAGCTAAGAAAGCCAAACCCACAGACAGTGAGTGGGAGGGGGAGAGGTACCAGGAGCTAACCCTTCCCAGTGCTACATCAGGCCAGCCATCATCCTGCATGGTGCGGGGTGGAGAGGCAGAGGAAGGTCCAGGGAATATTTCCAAGATCAAATCCATGAGTTCGAGACTTTGGTTCTTTGGCCATTCTCCTTGTTCACGGGATCTGGACATTTTTGTGAACTTCGGTATTCGCCCAGACGCCGGCCAATCTTGGTGATAGCAGATGGTCTCCCCGCCCCCACCCCACCCCCGCCGTGACTTGCATGACCGGGCAAGCAGTGCATTGCCCAGGATCACAGAACTCTTCTTAGCAACCTGGCAACTTATTAACTTCAGGGAGGATGAAAGGCCGGGAGTTCATTCCGGGATGGCCTTCTCAGTAGATAAGAGACATTAATCATTATCGAATCTGGGAATGGCTAGAAATCCGGGCCTCCTTGCCTGTGTTGCGACCCTCAGATTCTCCCCTAGCTCCTCAAAGGGCCTCCGGTCTCCCCGGAATTGCTCTTATCTTTACCTGCATCCCTTTCTCTGTTCCCTGCGAAGACTTAACCATCCTACAGCTGCTGGACATCGCACTGAAATCACTAACAGTCCCTTGGAGAGGGCTCGTGGCTCTTAAATGTCTCCCTAACCTTGAGTTGCATGTCTAAGCATCGATTACTGGGAACTTGAGAAGCCTATGGAAAGGCTCTGGGCCTTGTCGAGGGGATGGCATGCACCAAGAGTTATTAGGCAAGGATGCTTTGAACTCTGAGACAACCATATTTCTCTTCCCCACCCACCCCTCTCCCGGCATTGGCTTTGAGCTTCCCAAGGTTGCAGGGTGGGTAGCTGCCTCCCAGGGGTGATCTTCAGAGGGCCTGGCCTCTATCACTGTGAGCCCATTTCTACTTCAGGTAAAAGAAGACTGGAAGTATGTCGCCATGGTGATCGACAGGATATTCCTCTGGTTGTTTATCATCGTCTGCTTCCTGGGGACCATTGGACTCTTCCTTCCTCCGCTCCTGGCTGGAATGATCTGATTTCACGGCCCTGTGTTCACTCCCAGAGGGGCTGCTACTGACCGTCCTGCACTGCTTCTTCCTCTAGAATAAACCTGCGGTGTTGCCCCCATCCAAATGCAGGCGCTTCTCCTTAAAGCACCTGAACTAGCCCACTCCTAGAAGACTTGGAACCAGCCACCTCGACAACGACAGCTCTCGGAGCTAAGAACTGGCCGAGCACCTCTTGTTCGGAAGGCAGAGGAGCTAACATAAGGGATGACACTTGCTCTCCAGACACCCAGGTGACGGTGGTGAGAATGGGAGTCGGTGTGAGACGCTCCTGAAGGAACAGGTGCAGATACTGCCAGGTGAGGGGACAGCCAAGCAGTGGGTGGATGTGGGACTGGGAAAGAGAAGCAAGGTATGGACCCCAAAGAAGGGGTGCATTGGGAAGAGGGGAGAAGTTGCCCAGGAACTGGGGGTAGGGATGGGGGGTGGGGTGGGCCTGATAGGAGCAAAATTTGGGACTTAGGCATCAGCCCCCATGGTCAACTGAGGTGGGGCTGCAGTGTGGGGAGCAGTTGGGGTGGCTGTAAACCAGGCTGAGAAAGAAAGAAGTCTGGGGGGCTTTGGCCTATGGAGCTTAACAGCATAGGGCTAGAGGGATGTCGGGGAGGGGAAGGAGGTAAAGGCAGGGCACTGGCGGGGAGGAGGTGGACCAGTGGTGCAGCTGGAGAGGCCGAGCTGGGCCCTCCAGATGGAGGGATGGATGGTGGATGTAGGTAGCTGGATCGTGCCATCCACCCTGGGGTTACTCCCCAGACTTCCCCTTCATTCTACCTTTCCCTTCTCGGCTGCAACATGGACTGCCATTCAAGGCCCTTCCCTTCTCGGCTACAACATGGACTGCCATTCAAGGCCCAGCTCAAACTCGGAGCTTGTTAGGAAGCACCTTCTGCAGGGCCCTAGACCCTTGGTACTTGGCATTATAGGTTTCTTTCCGAAAGACACCCTCCTGACTCCAGTAGGACCAGCAGCAGCCAGCTCCATACTGGGTGAGTGATCAGTGATCGAAACTCAGGGCACTTGTTCTGAGCCATGGAGGAGGAGCTAGACTGCTTTGTCCCCTGAGATGGCCATGGGAATGCTATCGCTGCAGGGCTGTTTGTCTCCACAGACTGCCTTCCCTGTCCTTCCTAAAGTCCTCCGTTGTGTTCCGGCTGACTCTGAACTTCTCAGTGGAGCCTGCTCCTCACTCTGAAATGGGAACTGTCAAAGCCCTTGGCCACTTGTGGGAGCCAGGTCAGAGCTCAGCAGCTGACGGATGCTGCTTCTCCACCAGGCATCAGGCCCTAGGGTCCTACCCCAGGACAGTGTGGGAAAGCCAACAGGAAACCAGAGCCATGCTTTCAGCTTCCTCCAGGACTCTGGGGTTCCCTCTTTCTAAGCCACCTTGACCTTTCCCTGGAAGGGGTCTTCCCTCAGACCCAGCAAGACCAGCTTGACCCTGACAGCCTCGCCCGAGATTCCCAGTCCTCAGTGACCCATTTCTCCCTACTCCTGTTCCAATTCCTGTCTTGGCTCCTAGAGGTCACTAATAGTGATAGTTAGGTTTTGTGCCAACTTGGCTGATCCAAGGTTCTCAGTAGTTTGGTAGAAATCCTGTTTATGGGATTTAACACAATGTAATCAACTCTGTGATGGGATCTAACATAATCAACTCAGTAAGCAGCCGCAGCTGTGGTGGAATGCAGCCCCCTTGATGAGGTCACCGTTTTGATGTAATTGGAAGGAAAACTGTTTGGGGGTGTGGCTTGCTCCTTTTCAAAGCAGACTCCATGGATCCTGCATCTGGTTCATTAACTTCTTGCCATGTTGCCTGCCCATCCCAGGAGCCATCAACAGCCTTGCTGGCCTTAGCTTGGACTTGGCCTCTACCATCCTGAGGCCTTCGTGCTTCCTAGCTCCTCGGCCCAAGGTGACTGGAGTTGGGAGACATCTCCAGCTTATCATCTGACCCACAGACTTGAAATGGACCGGACTTACCCACTTCCACAACTGTGTGAGCCATTTCTCGATGTGAATCTCTCTCCCTCTCTCTCAAACCCTTCAGCATCACTGACCTTTCCTTCGCTAGCGAACCCATTCTAACATCCGAGCATTTTTCAGGCTCCTTGTCCATCTTGCATGTAAATCAAGGGATGAAATAAAACCTAATCTGCACCTTTTACTACCTGAGGTCTCTTCTCCAACCACTCCCCTCAGCATCAAGCCCGGCCCAAGTCTGATGACGCTGGTATCTTCCGGGAGGATGTCATTGGCATTCCTCGTGTGGCCGTGGTGGGAACTGCCATGGTCCACCTAGAAGTCACCCTTCAGTCAGTGCCTGGCTCTCCATGCAAAGGCCAAGGGCCCGGACCAACTGGCCCTGACTTCCAACCAAGTGTCACCACACGCTTCCCTTGGGCAAGCCCCAGTGCCCACCCTCGAGATGCAACGTACTTCCCCAAAGTGTGGTCCAAACAAACAAAAACCAAGCAAATGATACAATTTTAATTCAACCACAAGTCAAATAGAAAGGCGGTAAAAGAATGTTGTACGCAAACACAAGAGAAAGGAAGGGAATGGGTGAGAACGGGTGAGAGAAGGGGGTGAGTAAGAAAAGAGGGGAAGGGGGTGGGGAAGGGCAGAGGAAGAGAGGAAAGGAAGAGAGAGGTCAGAAGAGAGGCAGACGCTTGCCCAAAGTTCTGTTTTAGCTTCTGTCTCTCCCAAGTCTTCCCAATGCTTGGTCTGTTGGTACAACACGGTGTCCTGTGCCCAGACTCCCAATCAGCTCGTTCCTGGACCATCTCCGGGGTCCTCCCACAGTGGGAGTGGGGGTGGGGGGTGGGACACATAGCTGTCAGTCCAGACCAGACTCATATTAAATAAATTCCAATGTACACTGTACACAAAAACCAGGGCCATCCCTCGCCTCACCCACTATTACCTCCCACAAAAGTCCCTCTCCAGCCCCTCTGTGTGGCCCGGGACCTCCGAGGGCCAAAGAGGAAGGAGAAAGAATAGCTTGATTCCCATGCCCATACAGAAAGCCACGGGGGTGGCTCCTGGCGATACTGTGACATCCGTCCGTCCGACAAGCTGCCCTTGCTCTGGGCCAGGCCCGTGTGAGGAAGAGCAGCTGGGTAGCCACAGTCTACCTCTGCACCCTCTCTGCCATCCCCCAGCATCCACAGGGTCCCTTGTGTCCAGCTGCAGCCTGAGTGGGGGTGGGGTGGGGAGAGGGGGGGGTCGTGCAAAGTGGCAAAGGGAAGGACTCCCTTAGGCCTTCCCCCTGAGAAGACCCACGTGACCGAAAGCAAGGCAGGGGCCGGGAGGGTGGCGCAGGGAGGTACACGACACCGGGTTGGGGGGCAGATGACACAGTCAGGGTGGTGCCCTCTGTTACTCTGCAGGCGGGTGGGCCAGGTTGCCCAGGACCTTGGCCTGGTCCACAGCATCGAGCAGGTTCTTGGCGTCCACAGCCAGCGTGTGCGAGGCTGTGAGCATCTGCCGCTTGCACTCCTCGCTCAGGGAGGTGGCGGCATTCTGCTGCGCCAGCCGCATCTTGTTGATGAGCTCCGCCAAGTCTTTGTTCAGCAGTTTCTGGGTCCCCTCGATCTGAAAGAGGAGCACAGAAGGAAGGCTAGCAGTCGAGGGAGAGACAAAGTTGGGACCAGAGGATGGTGAGTGTACAGGTATTGGTTTCAGCTGGGCTCAGGTCCCCCAGGTGGTCGGAAGTTCCCTGGACTGACTCCAAAGTCCCATGCAGCTGGGAGCCCAGGACAGCAAGGACTGACAGCAAAGACTGGCCTGGACATCTTCGGCCCATCTGCTGCCACCCCAGGCTGGTGCAGTTGGTAGGGCCCTCCTTTCATCGAGCCCCGCCCCTTCTCACTGGTTCCAAAGTGTGCGTAAAAGGTCAGGGGTCCAGTACGTGGGCTCATGGGTTTCCTTGTCTCCTGTCAAGTCCAAGTCTGTCTGTATTGGTTCCCACCCTGTCCTCTGAGCCTGCCTACTGCTGCCGTATGAGGAGACGGTTATCCAGAGGGGTGACTGGAGAGCTCACTCCTCAGCGTAAAAGCGGGCCATCGCCCCAAGAGGGCTGAGGTCTCACATCAGACCCCGCAGCCTGGGCCGCTCCATCACTGACCTCAAGGGGTCCTGGTGGTGCCAGTGGTTACTCACCAGCTGCTGACTGGAAGGTCAGCAGTTTGAAACCACCAGACTCTACGGGAGAAAGACGAGGCTTCCTCCTCCTGTGAAGAGTTAGTACCGTCTTGGCAGCTCGCACGGGCAGTCCCAATCTGCTCCATAGTATTGCCATGAGTAGGAATCATGAGTTTGCCTTGGGGTGGGGTGGGGTGGGGCGGGGCGGGGCGGGGGTTTGCTAAAGTCAGGGTGTCAGCAGACTGCCTTCCTCCTGGGGCTCGAGGGGACCGTCTGCTCCTGGCCTTGCCGAGCCTCTGAAGGCCGTTTGGATTCCTTAGCTCCTGGCTCCCTTCCAGCAATAGCATCACTTTGACCTCTGCTTCTGCCCTGGTATCACCTTCTCGGTCTCCAGCCCTCCTGAAACCCTCTTACGAGGGCACTGAGCCCACCCAGGTAGTCGGGTTAGTCTCCCACCTCAAGATGCATAAAAGTCGTAGCTGCAAAGGTAACACATTCGCTGTTCTGGGGCCCGGGAGCTGGCCGCTGCAGGACCATCGTTCTGCCTGCTCAGGCTCAGGCTTCACAGGGAGCTCAAGCACCTTGGGGAGGCCTCTCACTGGGGTTTCTCGCCGATAGTTTTTGTTAGTTCTCTTGTCAATAAAGAAAATTAGATGAAACCATCAAGGATGGAAAGCCGTAAGGTCGATGCCAATGATGCACTTGCCCTGGTGATGCTGTTGGGCAAGTTCAGGACCGTTAGCTACAAGGTGAGTGGTTCAAAGACCCCAGCTGCACGTCAGGAGGAAGATGAGGCTGTGTGTTCCCATAAAGACTTACATCTTGGAAACCCTATACAGAGTCACTATGAGTCTGAATGGACTCAATGAAGGCATGTAGGGACAAGGATAAAAGAGGGACAAACAAAAAGGGGGAGTCCACCTTTGCATATCTCTCTATCAAAAAAGAACTTGCCACAAGAAACCATGGCTTCATCTTCCCTGACACCAGGTGAACTAGACAAGCCCTGTTCATCACGATGGACCATTCTGACCAGACAATAGAGCAGGGGTCCTCAAACTTTTAAAACAGGGGGCCAGTTCACTGTCCCTCAGACCGTTGGAGGGCCGGACTATAGTTTTAAAAAAAAACTATGAACAAATTCCTATGCACACTGCACATATCTTATTTTGAAGTAAAAAACAAACAGGGCAAAAACATCCGGAGGGCCGGATAAATGTCCTCGGCGGGCTGCATGTGGCCCATGGTCTGTAGTTTGAGGACCCCTGCAATAGATGGTCCCAGAGAGAATGGGAGACCATTGTAGAACAAAACCCTAATTCTTAATAATAATAATTTTCTAAAAGGCTGGACTTACTAGACTGGCAGAGATTAGAAGAGTCCCCAAGACTACTGCCCTTTAAACTTGAAGCTGAAACCATTCCCAAGGCCACCTTTCAGCCACATAACAGATTGATTCATAAAATTAACAATATCCCCATGTGAGCACGGGGCTCCTTATTTAAACTAACTTACTAACAACCTGCATGAGATCAAGCAGTCAACACTGTTGACACTCACCCTGCATCACCTGTATGAGAGCAAGCAGTCAAGTCAACACTGTTGACATTCACCCTGCAGCACGGGTGAGGGGGTGGGAGGAGCAAGCAAGCTGGGAGTGGAACAGGGGGCATGGAGAACGAGACACCATTTGGAAAACGTAACCAATGTCACTGAGCAATATGGAACCAAACCAAACACTGCCCTCAAGTCGAGGCCAATGCATAGCGGCCGCCTAACGACAGTGTAGGGCTGCCCCTTTGAGCAGTCTGAGGAGGCTGCAAAAAATCCGTGGCAAAGTGGAATGGAAGGATAATGGCCTTTCCCCCTGAGCACTTTCGGAAACCTCTTGTCTGTATAGAACTTGTTCGATGGGAACTAATTTGCTGTGAAAACGTTCACCCCCAACCCAACAATAACAGTGAAACTCGCTGCAGTTAGTTATCTGAATTTCCTTGAAAGGGCAATTCTGCCCCGGTAGTGGGCCGGGCTCATGCCCTCTCAGCTCCCTGGGGGTCACCTGGTGCTCAAACATGGAGTGCAGTGCCACCGACGGCACCCAGAGGCCGCCCAGTATGGCCCCTGAGCCTTGGGCAAGAAGACACAGGGAGAAGTGAAGGCTTATGGGATGCGGGCACTTACCTCGGTTCGTGAAGAGGATGGCAAGGAAGGCAGGAGGTCGTCCACACTCCCAATGAGCTTGCGCAGTGTGAGCCCCACATTCTAGGGAGAGAGAGGGGCATGGAGACCGCCACCCTGCGCTCTGGGAAAGCCAGGCTTCCCTGGCCGCAGTCCCAGCTCTCAGGTGACCAGAAACTGAATTCCCTTTGACAGCCTTTCTCTAATGAGGGTCTTCTTGAGAAAGGCACCTGCCGGGGTGGCAGATAAGGAAGCTCTGCCTCCCACCCTCCTTCTGGGGCTGGGGCGGGCAGCCTCCCCCTGGCCCTGGCCCGTGCTCAGGTCCCCCAGAGACCCTTGCCTTCACCACGACCACGTAGCCCTCGGGAGGCAGCTGGCAGAGCTCGTTCTTGAGTTCCAGCACAGCCCGCACCAGCTCCATGACGTTGAGGTACACCAGGTCATCGGTCCTGTCCAGGTTGGCCGTGGGCTGGATGGACTGCATGGGCAGAGAAAGGGGAGGGGGGAGGGGGTGGGAAGAGGGGAGGAAGTCAGGGGATACTGCAGGTGCCCATTCCCCCTCCCCAAATTTGAAAAAGCGCTTCTTTGTCCCAGATCGCATCCCTCCCATCCGCTCCTGGGCAGTGGTCTGGGCCCTGAGTGCAGAGGCCAGCAGCGTCATGCCAGACCACCTGGGTTCCATCCCTTGGGCAGGGGGCGCAGGTTGTTGTTTAAGGGCCCCAGGTGATTCTCATAGGCCACCGAGGTTGCGAACCACTGTCCAGATCAGAAAACCAGCATTGCAGGCTACTATAAGGGCACCTGGGGAGCTGGCCCCCATCGGAAAGGCTTGAGAAAGGGGCCCACAGCGCAGAGCCCAAGGGCTGGACCATGAGCTCTTGAAGCATGGGAGACAGCCGACCGAGTCTGGCTTGTTCTTGAATGGGTGGTGTGGCCCCAGGCCGGGCATTTCCCCTCCTTGGGCCTCATCTCCAGGAGGAGGTGCCTGGCCTGGGGCACAGCTGAGCATCCCTTGCCCTCCACCTGGTGGAGCCTGGAGGCAGCGTGCGCGCGGTTCCCGGCTCCCGCCCAGCCCTTCACGCACCTGCGCGCCCAGCCGCGGTGGCTTCTGGGGAGGCCCGGTGAACTCCGCTGCAAAGAGGAAGGAGGGTGAGCCAGGCGGCCGCGTGCCGGGCCCTGCCCTTCCTGGTGCCGATCGCCAGGGAAGCACGGGGACCACCAGAACCCCTGGGCAAGAACGTCTGAACCCCAGCGGGAACATGGACCTGCAGCCAACCCCAAAGGACCGGCAGAACACCCGCTGGCCGCCCTGGTTCTCTGCGGGCCCACAGCACCGCTGCCCATTTTGTGGAGACAGAAAACCGAAGCCCGCCTGCCGGGCCTCAGATCGGAGCTCTGCTGATGCCTGCCTCCTGCCCCTGCCTTCGGTGCAGACTTTTGGAGAGACCCCACAGGCCCAGCGGTCCCCTCCTACTTGCCCGTTCCCATCCCTCCGGGCAAGAGAAACTGGGAGAGACACGATGTCATTTTTCATTTGCCACAGTCAGTTCTGCCTCTTTGCAAGCCCGGGGCACAGCAGCCCCGCTCTTTGGATTTTCAAGTCGGAAGCAGAGCCCAGGCTGGCTTTAGGCGCTCGGAGTCCCTTCCTTCAAACCTCCAACCACAGGCAAGGAGTTGAGGCCTTAATGGACTGAGCCACCCAGCGGCGGCGGAGGGGAGTAGGGGTGGCGGGGTGGGGAGGGAAGTGGGGTACGGGGGGCGCTGCTTCATTATCCATCAACATCTCTGTGCAAAAGGCGCCGCCCACAGAATGAGACGCCAGAAGGAAGAAGCGCCGAGTCCCCAAAGTACATCCCAGAAAGGAATCTAGGAAGGGTCTGAGGGAAGAGGAGAAACACCGCCCCGGCAAGGAGAGCAATGTGGCCAGTGGGACCGGGCAGCGGGATGGGCAGCGATTCAAAGACCGGCCCCCGCCGCTTCCTGAATTACAGCCAGGTGGCTAAGGCACGGCGCCCCTCTCTGCAAGGCAGGCGGCTAAGCGGAGACTCCCGCCAAAGGGAAGGGTGTGAGCACTTACTGTAGCCGGTTTCCTTCTCTGGGGTCTGCAAAGAAGGAAAGAAATAACATGTCACTACGCTGCTCAGAGGACAACGGACTTCCCCTGTGTAGTTGTGCGCCGACCCCTGCCGCCCAATTGTGCATTCAGACACCATAGCCACAGAGGGGCGCTCCTGACCCACACTGACCGGGGCCTGGGGCCATCCGTGCTGGGAGGCTGGGGGCCCTCTGATGCCACAGCAGTGCCAGCGGTGTAGCTGACAGGGGGCCCAGGAAGCCAGCCACTTGGGGGTCAGACTAAGCAAAGACATGCGCGCCCAATGCATGACAAAAGAACAATAAAAAAGAGGTGTGTGTATGTGGGGAGGGTAGTGGGGTGCTCAAGGGGTGCCACTGTTTACCGTGGGTTCCCAAATTTATTTGGCCTCTCCCTTGTGGCAATGAAAAAACGTTTCAACTATGACTCATGATCTCTGATGAGTGTAGGTATGTGGTTTTGCAAGCCTCTCCTGGAGTGTTGCAGCTACCACCAGGGGGCGGTGCTGTCCACTTTGGGCGGTCTGGGAACCTCCACTCAGGTGGGTGACTTACCAATGGAGATTTATCGTTCATGTACACCATGGGGTCCTGCCAAAGAGAAAACCACGGCAAAGGCCTGAGGATCTGAGACCCAAACAGACTAAGAACACACAGAGAGGACATTGGCCAGCCGGGAAGAGAAAGGAACACCCTAACACACACACACCATCACCTGGATGAAAACATCATGCTTAGTGAAGTCCTGACACGCCCCACCACACACACACACACACACACACAAACACACACACACACGGATGAAAACATCATGCTGAGTGAAATCAGTTCCAAACGGACCAAGGATAAGTGATCTCACTTATGTGCAGTAAGCAAATATACAGAAAACAGCAATTAGTAATGGTTAACTAGGAGTGGAAGGGAAGGGAAAGGGCGTCTTTGTTTGGGAGGGGTTAATGAGTTTATGTTCACAGGGATGGAATACTTTGGAAAAGGGGGCGGGGCATGGTGGCCCTACAAGAAAACGTCATCAGTGTCAGTGACTCGTCGAGGTAGCTGTGGTTCTCTGGGCGAATGTTTTGCTTTGCACACAGCACGGTCACTCAGTTCAGCTGGGGACTGTATTGACATGCTAGCACGGGAACTCTCCCATGTGAACGTTTTGATCAAACTGTGTTCCACAGAGCAGAAGAGCACAGCACCCACTCTGCAGTCCCCCCGGGATTTCTCCTCCTGCCTCAGCCACTGGTAATCTTCCACCATCTGCTTCTGCTGCTTGTCCAGCACCTGCCGCATCTTGGCCCTCTCGGCCTCCCAGAGCTGCTGGGCCTCTTCTCGGCTGCTGGGCCGGATGAAGTCCTCCTCCTGAGAGGGCGGTGGAGATTGGAGAGGGCACAATGAGACCAGTCCTCAGACTCAGAGTAGGGACAGGCCTCGGAAGAGGCTCACTGGAGCCTCAGGCCTTGGGCTGGCAAGCTGCGCTTCTCTTGTAAGGTTGCTGGCCGATTCACAGCTGTAATGGGAGATGGCCAAGCTCATGCCCACCAATGCCTCTGGTGTAAACTGGTGCAAAGCTTGAGGACACATTGCTTACCATGCACTGTAGGCAAATGATGCCCTGGTCCGTTAATGAAATCTCATTGTCAAGTGACTGACCCAATACTATTCCAGGGAGTACTTGTCCTGCCTTCACGCACAGAATACACTTAGGAATATTCGCAAGGCCAGCCCTCTAGAAACCTATGGTTCTTGTCCCCAACTCTGCACGATGGCAGTAGTTCTAGAAATGGCAAAGCCTCTAGCCCCAAAGCAGGCAGTCCAGTCCCACCGGATGGTCCATGGCGGAGCAGAATCTGATAAAAGGAGCAATGGCAGGCATGCTTCTGATGACACCTGTCTAGTAACGTGTGCTCTGATTGAAAGACATGCAATAGCAACCTTCATCAACACAACGGCCACTCGGCAGATTCTGACTCCTGCTGGCCCCAGGGAGGTCAGGGTCAAATGGGATCCCTAGGGTTTTTCAATGCCGAATCTTTTCAGAAGTAGGTTGCCAGGCCTTTCTTCTGAGGTGCCTTTAGGTAGACTTGAATTGTCAACCATTGGGTTACCAGCTGAGCACGTTAATTGTGTACACCAGCTCATGTCTATTAGGATAACAGCTCGGGCTATTCCAAAGGTTAAAAAGGATGCTAAGAGATGAAAATGAAGATCGGAATTGAAGATCTATACATCTATGATAAATGTTTCTTCTTCTTAGCCTTGTTAATCTAGCCCTTGATTTAACTCATCTGTGGGGAACTGGCCCCATTCACAGCTTTGTCTGCCATTTCCTATGCAGCAGGTCTGTGTGTGCGTTTAAGGATTTCTTTTCCCTCTGTGTGCCCCAGGGCTGACTGATCCATCATCTGTTCAGTCCCTCCACTCAAACCAAGCCTAACTCACTGCCATTGAGTCTATACTGACTCATAGAAGCCCTCGGACAGGGGAGAGCTGCCCAGGTGAGTTTCTGAGACTACAGCTGTGTACAGGAGTAGAAAGCCCCATCTTTCTCCCAAAGAGTGGCTGGTGGTTTCAAACTACAGGCCTTGCAGATAGATCACAGGTCAACGCATAACCACTCTGCCATCGGGACTCCCTCCACACAGCTCTGCTTTTTCTGCCGCACAGCATCACCTCCGCTGCCTGGTCTCATGGAGGAAGCATGTGATTGGCTTCCTCATAACTGCCTAAAACTCTGAGGTGGCCTTTCCCAGGGCAGAGTCCTTCTATGACAACCAGGCCAGTCGTCCCCTCACTTCCCAGTTTACCTATCCGTCACAGCACAATCCCTAATACCAACAACCGAACCCTCTGTCCACTTGGGCAAGTCACAGTCCCTGCCAGGTCTCCTAAAAGCCTTTCCTTCTCATGAATCCCTCTAAAACACCCTAGACGATAAGGAGACAATTTAAAAATGATATACATCTAGTCTATTCCTTTTTTGCTTGTTGACCTTAAATCACTAACCTCAGGTTCTAACAATACTTCTCCCCACAAGTTAGGTATCTAGCTGAAATGTTCTTTGATCATCAATGTACTCAGTGGCCATTTACTCGGCGACCACAAGGAGCCCTGGCAGGACGGTGGGTTATGCGCTGGATTGCCGACTACACGGCCAGCTGTCCAAACCCACCGGGTCTTCTGTGGGAGAAAGACGAGGCTTTCTGTGTGCACGAAGATTCACAGCTTCAGAAGCTCAAAGGGTTCGCCCCTGTTCTATAGGATCACTATGGGTCAGAATCAACTCAATGCCAGTGAGCTTGGCTTTTGGACATGGCAGCTGGGGACTGGGTGCTAGGAGGACAAGGGCAAAAGTATCCAGGATCCAAGTAAACATCAGCTAGGGCCAGGGTTTCTCAACTTGAGTGCCACGGACGTCCATGATTTTTTTGTTGTGGGCCATCCTGTGTATTATAGGATGCTTGGCGGCAGCCTGGCCTCCACTCATGATAGCAGCCCCCTGTACAACCTGTCCCTCAAACCCATTTGTAACAAAATTGCCTCCAGACATTGCCAAATGTTCCCTGGTGACAACATCATTTCAATTGAGAACCAGTTAACTTGCTGCTATTTTAAGCAAACAAATGTTAGAATTACGGATTTGATAAAAATAGATAAAATTTATTTCACAATGGCTGGTGCTCCGAAATGAAATTTGGAGGCTATGCATATTACCACGGAATGTCCATACCACGACATAGTTTTCCCAGGCTCTTGGCAAGTAGGAACTAAGTTTCGAAAGTTCTAAGTTAGGAACATTTGGGTGTAAGAAAAACATACAGACTGAGGAGGGGAAGGGTACATGCGGTAGGATAAGTTACTCTCTGGGAAGCCCACTGCTATATTGAGTTGATTCTTTCTCATAGCCACGCTACGTAGGGATTCTGGGGTGCTGTATACCTGGATGGAGCAAGAAGCCTTGCCTTCTTCCCGCAGATCAGTGGGCAGGTTTGAACCTCCAATCTTACAGTCCAACACTTACCCAGTACGATCGCTTTGGATGAGTTACTCTTGACAATGACTGATGGACATAAAGTATGGACCTTGGGGGGAGGTGGGGAGGGAGATGATTGCTTCTGCTAAACTATCCTAGTGGGGGTAATGGAGGGAGGGCCATTCTCGGTGACAGGAAGTCTAGCCCATTCAATTGTGGCAATACGTGCTTCTGTTGTTATTAACTCCCTTGACCATTGACTGTCCCTACCTGCTCCCATTCATGCTACTTGGCATGTAGTCATTGCAATCTGGTTAACATTTTACACCGGGAGAGAGGAAGCTAGGAGCTTACCTCCCAAAATTTGAACTAGAGCATGTCTGGGTATGATCTAACTTCAGGGGACCCAGGCTGATGACGGCAACGTGCTGCTCTATTCAGCCCCATCCCGTTTGTCTTGTGAGTAATTAACCCCACTGACGGTGCTGGTGCTATTAGAATACAGTTTGATTTATGCTCTGCTTGAATGGTGTTCATGAAGAGCTAATGGGTGTAGTGGGGTTGCAATGCCCCAAACATGTGAGCTCTTGTTGGAAGATTTGTATCTCGGTCTTCCAAGTTGATAATGGAACTTGGTAAGCCAATGAGATTTAAAAATCCCGAATTAAATCTCTTTAAGACTTATTTTGCAGAGCAGTGCCATGGTATTCTTATCGGGCAGTGAAACTTACACTGTGGGCCACTCTACAGTGAAACTGAATACCGTGGTGTTTAAAGAGGACTTGCACAAGCTGTGACATCTATAACAATTTGGCTACAACATACCCTGCCAGCCTTACTTCCACCTCCACATGCACGCTTCCTCATTACAAAGAGTGCTCGCACTTGCCTGCTTTCCCATCGCTATGACTTGGCTCATACTGGCGCCTCTGCCTCTTCCAAACCCCCACCCCCACCACCCACCACCCCGCATCCCAATTTCTTCTTGTCCAAGTCTTTCCCAAGCTTCAAGGCAGGAAAACGAATCTGGAGGGACTTGGTCTCCTCTCTGGACTCCCATTGCGGGTGCTGCGTCTCCATGGGTGCCCTCGGTTTTTGGCTTGAGCTGCGGGTAACTGTGCCCCCACCTGCTCCAACTGACAGACTGTAAGCTACCAGAAGCCAGAGCTGACTTTGTTCCCACCCCAACTTCAGCACCCAGGACAGCGCACCCATGCCTTTAGCTGAATTGCATTCTTCTTTCTTTCTTTTTAAAATCTCAATTGTGAGCTCTGGAAGAGACAGATTGCTGCCTTCCTGATTCTGCCACGGCATCCTACAGATACCCAGATGAGTCAGCCAGTAGAAACACTGTTTCTGTGGGAAAAACCACCTCTCTGTTTTTATGCCAAATGCTTTCAGATACTTTGCAGGGAGCCAATTATACCTTTTCAGCATTCTACCTGGAAGTGGCTTTCTCACTGTTTGTGATATATGTCAAACAAATGGAGTTCATATTTTTAACTTCTTTGTCTTATTTATTTAAAGAAACACTCATCTTGTTCTTTTAGGCAGACTCCTTTAATGCCAAGAACATTTAAACCCATAGCACAAAAGGTCTTTTCTCTCTGCTGCACAGTCTGTCTTTATGAGATGGAACAAAGTCCCCCTGGTGAGAGAAAGCTTAGACAAAGGAAGGGCCACCCCTCAAATGTGCACATTGGCTTCCTTCTGGGGGGAAAATACACCCCACATCTTAAAGCAAAAACTCACTAAAACTTAATTAATTATGAATAAAGAGTCAGGGGTAGGAGGGTGGAGGAACCAGCGCTGCCTAAATTATAGTGCATGCAGAAAAAAACCCAGTTGCATTATTGTTAAATATATGCTAAAATGTAAATTGGTTAAACCAGTGTAAGAGAGAAAAATGAGTCAGGCCAGGGAAAATGTATGCCACACTAGATCTTCATGCCTAGAACAGTGTGTGAGTTGACTCCTTCTGAACTCTTGCGGAATTCACAAGCATGGGGCAGAAGTCTATCAGTGTTCTTTCCTACATTTCCAAATCTGCTATCATAAGCATATTGTTACTATTATTATTTTAAACATTAGGGCATGGGCTGATGTTAGCTGCTGTGGAGTCGAATCCCAAGCCACAGAAACCCCATGCAAGAAGAAACAAAATGCTACCCAGCACTGCCCTAACTCAACAGACATCTCTACAGAGTGAGCACTAACACCATACGGGTTTGGGCCTGTTTTGTCACATGTTAAGATTCAGCTTAGTAACCCATATCAGGCTGAGAGTGCTTGTGGCAACTGATCACCACAAGAAGCCATTTGGTGGAAGATGGGTGGCGGAAGGGGGCTTCTGGCTACAGGCAAAGGTGGCTCTTTTCCCAAGACTGCCAATTGGAGGCGAATCCATCAAGCACTTGGAGCCTCACTAGCAGTTGATGATGAAGAGGTGCCTAAGGAGGGCTCGTCTTTCCCAGGGGTGACTTAGTCACTGTGCTGGTCAATCAATTAGCTTGCATCCACACTAGCCCTTCAGCTCATTCTGGCATATCAGCAAGGTTTTACAAAAGCAGTAGAATTGGTGCACGCGCATGTATGCCTCCCTTCCACCAAGGAGAGATTTAAGAATCAAAGCAATCAAGCAAAATGAGGCAAAACAGGGCAGAGCCTCCTAGACCTTTTACTCTGCAGCACCAGCAGGCTTGGTTGTCCTCTACCTTGGAGTTTCCTCACTACAGTGTACTGACCGACCCCCGGGAGGTCAGGCAAGGGACACATGTCACACCAGTGCAGACAAGGTCAGGCCCAGATTCCACCACTGTCCCCAGAAGAGAAGGTGGCATGATTCCAGCCCCAAATCCCCTCACAAAGGAAAGTACATCCCATAACCCTTCAGTAGCTTGCCCAGCACGTGGCAGCATGGAGGGCACCCCATGTCAGTGTGAGAACCAGGGGACCCAGTGTCCCAGGCCACCTCCCCTCCAGCAGCGCGGACTGGGACCCAGCATGCAGAGCCCTCTTACCCGCATGCTGTGGCGCTTGAAGACATTGTGCCGCTGGAGAGGTGGCGTGTGCAGGGAGTTTACAGGAGATGGGTACTCCATAGGGCTGGTGAGCGTAGGGGAGCTGGCACACAGACCCTCGGGCACCTATTCAGGAGAAGCAGAGAAGCAAGAGGCACAGGACCACATGGCACGAAGGTGGACAACTAGCTGCTACAGACATATGGACAAAGGAATGACACGTAAGCACCATGGGGGCACAAGGGCTGCCCTGGAGGAGGGCTGGTTCTCCAGAAGCCTGGGGTGGGCACACACTGGCTGGCTTGCGACATGGTAGAGAAAGGTGCTTTGCTCTGGGCAAGCATTGGCACAGCCGCTGGCCCCCTTCATCCCTATAATATTCCTTCCATGACAGTCCGCACACACTGAGGGCTCTGTGTGTGCTCCTGACCAACCGAGAAATGTCTCCTCCATAGTCATGTGCCAAGTTGACAGATCCAATCAGCCTGTCTGCGTGTGTGTCTCTGTGTTGTATCTCCATGAGGGGGTCTAAAAAGTTCACGGGAAAATCCCATTCTCTTTTAATTTCATTTTTCCATGAATTTTTGAGGCCCTTTCATATATCCATATCTATATATATGTGGAAAAATTAAATTTAAAGTTTATAGAATTTTCCCATGAATTTTTTGTAGGCCCCTCATATGTGTAATTGTGTGTGTCTATATGTAGGTGTGCATACGTATATATACACATGTGTAAATAGATATATTATATATAATCACTGGTTAACATTAAAGGAGGTTATGTTTCTTTTTCAGGCCACTGCTGCTATCTTCAGACTGTAGGCTTTTCCTTGCTGTAAAGAGGCTCTCTCTGCTAGGTCTCAGCTGGGCACTTTTGCACAATGGGCATCTCACGGAGGAGACGTATGTGAGGCAAAGATGGAGAGACCCTGTTTCACATCCTTTGGGCATATCGTCAGGAGAGACCAGTCTCTCGGGAGGGACATCATGCTTGGTCAAGTCGCGGGGCAGTGAAAAAGAGGAAGATTTTCGACAGGTAGGCTCAAACACAACCCCTGTGGGGATGGCACAGGGCTGGGTGGGGTTTGTTCTGTTGTGCACAGGGTGGCTACAATAACAATGACACAAGAGGGGCTGGCCTTCTGCAAGGAGCCCCAGGCTGTCATGGTTCCCGTGGGTTGGGAAGGTACATCTCAAGCAGAGACTGAGCTGAGAAACATGGCAGAAGAAAAGAGAGCAGCTTGGGCCCCCTCGGATCTGGACGCAGGAGAGACACAGGACAAAGACACTCTGCAAAGGGGTTGAGGTGGGAAGAGGGCTCAGTTGGAGCCCCTCTTTACTGGCCATCCAGGCGATGGGCCCAAGGCACTGCACAGGAGTCCAGGGAGCAGCACCATGTTCCAGAGAACATGAGCTGTGCCCAGGTCCTCGGATTCCTTCACAGAGGGTCCTGCTCAGGACCCAGGGCGGCCGTGGACAAGGAGCACTAAGCTGCATGCAGGCACATGAAGCAGCAAACACTGCGGACATCCTCTGAGGAGCGGATGGGCTGGGCTTAAGTAATATTCTCAGGCAGGACAGCGTTCCATTTTTACACTTGATCCTGGCACGCTGAGGTCAAATTCCCCAGCAAGAGAGGGCTGTTCTTCAGAGGCACAAGTGCGGCCTTTCAGGAGTGACCTAGCTGCAGAATGGACCAGAGCTTCCCCATCCCTCTGATCGCATATCTACCTGGAACTGCAGTTTGGGAGGCAGAAGGTTGGTCTGTGGCGGGGGTCTGTACTTCGGCCGGCTGGGCTGCAGAGAGAAAAGAGATGTGTCCTCCACGTGAGGATCTTCCCTCCTTCGCAGTGAGAATGACTCGTCCAGGGGATGCCCGGGATGGAGACAGGTCAGGGGTGTTCAGAACGAAGAAGAGACGAGGGACAAAGTTGTTATTTAAATCACTTTATATCCACTTAGTGGGGGCCATCTGCATGCTGGCTGATGGGAAGATACAAAGAGGTTAGTGTTTCTGCCCTCTTGGAATGAGAGCATTCATTGTGAGTGCATGCGTGCATTTGTGTAACCAAACTGTATACGATGCACCTGGCAAATAAGCAATCAAGAGCTACCAGTTCAGAGGTAGGAGGTCGGCAAGGGCTCAGGAAAGCTTCATGAAGACCACAGAAATTGAGCTGAGTCCTGAGAGAAGGGCATGCTGGGCCCAGGGGACCGTGAGAAAAGCCTTGGGCTTAAGTGAACATGGTCTTGAATCTAGCCATCTAGTGGTGTTCCAGTCAGGCACTGGCCCCTGAGTGCAGCGGTGTCAGGGCGGGCACAGGCACACATTTGACCTAGGTGTCCCAAGGACACTCTCCCTTCTCATGTCCCTGGGGAATCTAACGTGTCCTGAAAACACTCCCAGAAGAAGAGTGCTCCAGCTAGCTACTCAGGGAAAACTTTTCCAGGGTGATTCCAGGATCCAGCTTTCCCACAAGGCTCCGCTGTCTTCAGATTCCACCCTAATTGCAGAGCAGTGATGTGACAGGGGCCGAGTGCAGGGCTGCTGGGTGGAGCAGCATCTTTCCTGTGCAATGAGGGGCCTGTTAGATGATAGGACTGGGTGAGAATGGGCCACAGAGGGTCCTAGTTCTGCTGGGACTCAGAGGACTGATGAGCCTGGGTCTTGCCTTACCTTGGGTGGGGGCTCCTGGAAGGCTGTGGGTTCCAAGATTTTGGGGGTTCGGTAGCGAGTGTTCCTTTCCTGCTCTAGAGCAATGTCCTTCTCCATCTGGTAAATATCACTGCCAAGAAGTCAAGTCGGGTAAGGAGAGAGAAACATGGTCAAAGTAAGCTGCCCCTCTGCCCCTGGCTTTAGCCCTCTTGTACCTGCTATTGTCACCATTTCTCGAAGTGGGTTTCTTGATGTTCCCAGCCAACTGCCTGAAGGAGGCCTATATACTCTACATCTCTTGGTTCATTAATTGTCAACAAGGCGTTAAAGGCTCCTCCCATCAACACCTCCCTAATGTGTATTAATAGGGAAGGCTTTCCTGCCCTAATTACCCAACCCAGTGGTTCTCAGCTTGGAGATCAAGACCCCTGGGGCTCTGAATGGGCCCTTTAATACATATGCGTTCACATAAATGAGGACCAAGTACTGTATGCTGTTGATATGCAACCTTTGATGCTAGTGTTTCAAAACATATGCATTACATTTAAGAAAGTCCACCATGAAATTTACAGCATTTCATCAATTCATGAGTATGCACATGGTGTTGTTACATGGTGGGGTTTCTCAAAATTCCCTCCTACCCCCACTCCCCTCCCAAAAGCCAAGGAGCTCTGACCTCATCCTGTCTTAACTCTAGAGACAGCAATGTCAGAGAGGTCTCCTAAGAAGGAGATTTTGCGGATTGTGTTAGAAACCCTCCTCATCCAAACTAATGTAGTGTCAAGTGTCACCCCATGCCCCCAGCCAAGAACCACCCCCCCCTATCTTCTTGTGGGTCCCAATCCCTCTCAAAGGCACTTTCCTGTAGGTTCCTTGAAGTGGGAGTTGACAACTAAGCCCAGGGCCCAACTTCAGCCTCTGCCTATTTTTGTATGACCGCCAGGCTAGAGACATTTTCTTCTTTCTTTACAGTTTTAAATGGTTTGGGGCAGGGAAAGATTTTGTGATATGTGAAAATTATATTAAAGTTCCGTTTCAGTGCCCATAAATAAAAATGTACCTGGCAGATAGCCTTGTGCATTCATTTACATATTGTCTATGGCTACTGACATGCTACAGTGGTAGAGAGGTGCCCCATTGCAGCAGACAGTATAGAGCTCCAAATACTATGCACTGGGTTTTTCTGGGAAAGATTTGATTCACTGAGGACCACCCTGAAGGAAACCAGGCCCAAGGGAGAGTTGGCATGCAGCATGCACTGAGAAAATCAGAGGACCCTCAACCCTGAAATGATATCTGATGACTCATTCCTGATTTCATGATACTCAGGGGACCCTCTGGAGCACGTGACGAGGAGCACACCTTCCGCTCCTTCCCACCTTCCATTCAGAAAGGTGAGGCTGCTCCCAGGTCACTTTCTTAGTAACGTGTTAAAAATTGTGCCCTGCAGAGTCAGAAACGGGAGGAGGAGATGGAACGCATGGCCAATTGCCTCCATGAACAATTGCCCCCTTTGCCATGAGATGAGAGCTGGATGGTGGCTGGTTACCTGCGATAGTGAAGGTTTATTGTGCCAACCTCGGTGATGAACACATGTGGGACTCATTGAAGGGCAGTTTAATTGAAGGGCGGAACGATAAATGGCTCGGCGAGGCTCGCCTCTTTGGTCTCTTGCTCTCTGATGGTCAGAGCCGTGAGGCTGCCTTAGTCAGCTCTCTGCCTCAGCTGGCAAGGCTCACTTCCTGCAAGACATCCCTGAGGAGAAGCCACATGGACCGACCCTGATGCAGCCCTGGGTGCCGGAGAAGCTGCGTGGAGACCCTGCCAGTGCTGAGATGCTTACATGCTCACTGATTCGGCTTTCCTCCTGCAGTCAGCATCACTGCGTGTGTTTTGTGAGTTTAAGGAGGACTTTGTGGATCGGTGTCGGACATATGGGCTAATGTTGGACTTATGGGCTTGGACTGGACTGGGTTGGGACGCTTTCTTCATATACACTTACCCTTTATGTAAAACTCTCTTATACATAGATGAGTTTCAGTGGATTTGTTTTCTCTAGTCTACCCAGACTAACTCATTACCATTATGGGCTATTTTGATAGAAGATTCTACAGAAGAACTTTGATCCAAAGGGAGGGGAAGGGAGGAAAAAGCATTTCATATTCTCATGGAATCTAGACTTGTTAAAGCTACAGGGGATGTATGAGCCCTTGAAACTCTTTCTCTAAGATCATTTAAAAATGCTTACACTAAAAATGTCTCGTGAAGTCCTCTTAGAACCAAACAGTAGTTTAGCTTAGTGACTAAAGCCCATCTGCTTTGAGCACCGAGCTCTTATAAAGAACTGTCCACACGGGATCAAATGGTCTAGAGCAACTGGAGAGGTGCGAGAGCAGCTTTGTAGACACTGCGCTTATGTTGGCAGCGCAGGAACCATGCAGAAGGTGGTGAGGACGGAGGCACACCTGGGCGCATGCCATCAGTGCCCCGTGTAGAAACTGAACTGATGTGTGCTCTGCTGTGAACGCGCTCAACACAACATCACAAGAACCACACCTTCCCCTGCTGACTGGACGGAAATACCCAGAGACAGAGAAGAGTGAGTGCTTCCGGGAAGGCAGCCTCCACACCCTGGTCCCACACCTGGAAGGCATGTTTCCAACCTCTCCGAAGAGCATAATCACATCCATGAAAATCTGGTTCGGCCTTTTGAGTCAAACCTACAAAGTATGTCCTGAGTACGTGCTATGAGCGTGGCACTGTGTTCTGAGTTGAGTGATGCTGCAATAGCCAAGGCTGGCATGGGCTCACTTTTTCTCTGACTGGATGCTTGGCTTTGACTTTTCGTTCCTAACAGAGACAGCTATGGGGCACCCCTCTGGCATATGCATCCGGCACCGTGCTTGTGTGGCCAGTTCCATTTGAGTGCATGATTGCATGTGGATCAGAAGGAAGGTCTGGGTTCAAACAGGAGCCCATCTTTCCCTGCCCTGGATGGGACACCACTCTCAACCTTTTGAGCTCTGGTGGAACCCTGGCTGCCTCTGATTTAGGGGAGTCTCTGGGAGACCTCTAAGAACTCTCGGATGAGCCTTGCTATCTGCTAGCTGAGGAGACATTCCCACCTCGAATACCCTCTCCCTGCAGCCCCTCTCTCTCCACTCACCTGAGGCTGCACACAAGCTCAGTGAAGCGGGGCCGGTCACTGGGGTCATAGTCCCAGCAGCGGGTCATGAGCGTGTAGAGGACAGGTGGGCAGAGGTCGGGTTTGGGCAGCCGGTCCCCTTTCTCCAGCACCCCGATGACATCCTTGTTCTCCAACCAGAAGAAAGGCTGCTTCCCAAAGCTCAGGATCTCCCACATGCACACCGCTGAGGGAAGGAGGTGAGGGCTCAGGGCATGGGTAGGGGAGGACTGGCACGGGCAAATACAAGGCCATCTCCCCAGAATCCAAGGTGACCATCAGGGCTCCATCCCTGCCAGGAAGGCCCACCCGATTTCTTGCCAAAGACCAACATGTCCACCAATACAATGATCCTTATTGAGGGAACTAAGGCCCCTCTCTCTCTATACTCCTGTTATGGGTTGATTGTGTCCCCTCAAAATAAATGTTGGAAATCTATTCCCTATACCTGTGGATCACTGCTATGGAGCCAATGCTGATTCGTAGGACAAGGTAGAACTGGCCCATGGATTTCTGAGGCTGTAACTCTTTACAGCATTAGAAAGCCTCATCTTTCTCGCAAGGAGGGGCTAAGCTGGTGGTTTAGAACTGTTAACCTTGTGGTTACCAGCCCAATGCCTAATCACTACACCATCAAGCCTCAATGGCAGTTGAGTTTGGTTTTGTGTTTTTCATACCCATTGATGTAATCCCTTTTGGGAAAAAGGTCTTTTGTCATGTTAATGAATCGCTAGTGAGGTGTGTCCTCAATGACTGCTGAGTTGTAAAAAGAGCAGATTAGACACAGATGCACAGCCATTGGAGGGATGGGAGGGAAGTACTATCTCACTACAGAGGGAAATGAGTCTAAAAGCCCAGGAACCACAAGGCTTGCAGGCCCTGAGGTGATATCGACCTCTCTCCCTAGGCACCTCCCTGTAGACTACACCATGATGAGTTCAGACCCCTAGCTTCCAGATTTCTATTTCTGTTGGTACAGCACTGGGTAATCCCAGACAGACCAGCTAAAGGGGTTCTGTGGGTTCTGGGAGTCTCAGTCAAAGGCACATCTTTGGGACCATTGGTGCCACATGTTTGACAATCCGGGGACAGTGACGCCTCAATCAGAAAGCTGGGGTTCATAATCTCACCCTGACACTTCCTGTCTATGTTGTCGTGGAGAAGACCCTAGTGTTTGAGCCTGGGTTTCCTTGCTGTGAAGTGGACAGAGAGTGCCGGCCTTTGTCGAGTCTGGGCTCACGCACAGGATGGCGCGTTTTGAAGAGCGATGACCGTAGCTCATCTGCTGTCACCACATTCTGCACCTCCTTCTCAAAGCAAAGCTCAACGTTTGACTCTTGAGGGTGCCCTGCAGGGTGTCCCAGGCTCCATCCTCGGGGCTGTTCCATTCAAAGTAACCCTCAGCCATGTCACCCCCAGCCCACCACTGCTCTCTCTATTCTGGGATTCCACAGGCAAAACAGGACTCATGCAACCTTAGTCCACGTGCCTTGTCAGGCACCTGCTGGCCATGGAGGTCAGAACTGGGTCCTTTCCAGACCCCCCATGCCCTGGAAACTCCACTCACCAAACATCCAGACGTCACTGGCTGTGGTGAAGCGTCGGAAGTTAATAGACTCGGGGGACATCCACTTGATGGGGAGACGAGTCACAGAGGCTTTGGGAAGCAGAGAGGGGTTGTTCAGAGGAGCAAAGACCAGGGACATGTGTGGAAATACGGCCTAGTCTCTGGCCATCAGAGCCTCCCCTTACCTTTGTAATACTCCTCATCCTCAATGTACCGGGAAAGGCCAAAATCCCCCAGCTTGACACAATCAGGGGAGGCCACCAGGATGTTTCGGACGGCAATGTCCCTGGAAGAAGGATGAGGTGACAATGGTGAGGTGCCACCACCTCCCTCCCCACCCAGGAGGAGGAGGACTTCACACAGAGAGACTGACAAAGGACAGTGGCCTGGGTCTGGGAGTGCAGAGCAGAAGCCGGCGGCTTCCCTCCCCACCTCTCACCAGGCCCATCTTGCTATGGCTCAGCTCCGGCCCATCCAGGGGCAGTGGAGCCCATCCTCTCTCCACCTTGTTTTGTTCCCCAAGCCCAGAAAAGAAGGAAGATGCCACCCTGAGGGGGACAGAGGTTGTACACTCTCAGGACACTGGGGTCAGTGGATGGAGTCTTTCCATTCAGCCACACTGGGCCTGGGACGCCTCCTTCCATATTTCCTGGCATCGCTGTTTAGGCCCTCGGCCATCCTTTCCTATCTTACCATTGGAGCTTTGCCTCTCATGGTCTCTCCTCCACATCTCTAACTCGAAGCCTGCTTGCTGCTCCCAGGGCAGGCCCTGTACACTCTCACTGTTGCTCACAGTGTCCCCTCTACCAGGGAGGCTGTCTCCTTGAGGGGTCTTTAAAGATGAACCTCTATAGTTGCTGCCCACTTTCCTGGCCACAACCATTCTCTCCCCACTCTGCCTTTTCATCGTTAAAAAAGCAAAAACAAAACTGCTATCAATCGATGCCGACTCAGAGCAACCCTATAGGGCAGGATAGAACTGCTCCCGTGAATTTCCAAGACTGTCTCTCTTTACAGGGGTAGAAACCCCCATCTTTCTCCTGAGGATCAGCTTGTGGTTTTGAACTGCTGCCCTTGTGGTTAGCAGCCCAACAGGTAGCCACAATGCCACCAGGGCTCCTTTGGTCATTGTCATGTTTTCTTTCCTAATGGCTGTGAGCAGCAGCCACGGGTGCAGCCGCAGAGCGAACTGGGATGATGAAAACGCATTTGCCTTGGAGCCAAGTGTGGTGTTACCATGAGCAGAGAGGAACAAAGCCACACCAACAACCAGTTGCCATGCAGTCGGTGCTGACTCCTGGAGACCGTGTGTCTGTCACTGTAGAACTGTGCTCCACGAGGGGGGATCATTGCTGGTTTTCCAGTGGGTCACCAAGGCCTTTCTTCTATGGCCTGTCTGAGTGGACTTGACCAGCCAACCCTTGGGTTAGTTAGCTCTTCACACACCCAGGGTCTCCAATTAAGCCGAATAGGCAGGATCACGTAATTGCTTGACCCACCCTGGATCATGACATAGGCTTTCAGAATTCCCTGGAACAGGTGGGGAGCCTGGGTCCCAGAGAGCTGACGTAGCTTACCCAGCAGCTTCCCGGTGATTGGCCCAGGGACCCTCACTCTAGAGCTGTGCCCTCGGAGCCCACCCAGGAGTAGCCGCTTCAGCTGCTGTGTCCCTCACACCTGCACTCGCCTGCTCACTCAGTCCATTCCTGAATATTTATTTTCAGGATCTAAAAAGGTGACTTAGAAACATGCCGACTTGAAACACATGAACCCAGACGGGAACCGGTCCTGTGATCCCCTCACCTTGACCCCGTCAATATTTGTGCTGTGCAGTTTCTTCTCAGACAAGAACCTAGCTCCACAAGGAAAGGACACATTGTCTGTTTTCAGTCATAGCTTTATCCCGAAGCCTAGGATACTAGCTGGCACACCATAGACATACAGGCATCTTTGTTGAATGGGTGTATGGATTTTTCGCATCCCCAACAAGGCTTAGTGCACAGGCCGGGAACTCATGTCAGTGCTGCGGCCTAGGAAGCGATCCACCCAGTGCTCTTGGGGCACCTGCCTGTCTCCAGCAGGACGCCACTCGCTCTTTAGGGAATGGGGCACAAAGCCAGGTGGAGAAGGGACCCACAACAAGCCACCAGATGCAGTAGGAACTGGTGCAGTGAGGAGCTAGGATGGAGCCATTGGGTCAGGCTGGGAAGTGCCCAAACCCTAGGCCTGTCCTCCTGCTCTTCAGCCTACGTCCTTCCTCCTGGGCCATGGCACTCCCAGGTAGCGCTGCGGCACCTGGTGGATCCAGGAGCGGAACAAGCTCTGAGGTGGTCGTTCCTAACTCCAAGGGAAGAGGAGTAGAATTTTTTTGGGGGGGAAGGGGGCAACCAAACTTAGGGCTTTCAATTTCTTCCCGACGGCAATTCTGTGAGGTCCCTGCTGTTATTTTCACCTTTAAGGCGAGGCAGCAGATTCATTGAGGTTGCTCAGAGTGGCTCCCAGTTACCAAGAGAAGCAGGGTCAGAGCCAGGGCGCTGTACAGGTCTCAGTGACTCCAGGGACCTGCTCCACCCCAATGTTCTCCGGGACAGCTCTAGGGGCCCAGGCTTCCACACGGCCCGCCCTGTCCCGAGCCCTACCTGTGGACACAGCTGATGCTCTCCAGGTAGGCCATGGCCTTGCCTATCTGCAGCGAGTACAGGACAAGGGTGAGCACCTTCAGCGAGTTCTTGTTTCGCTCCAGGTAGTGGCCCAGCTGTGGGAAGGAGGGGAAGGTTCCAGCAAGACCCCCTGCATGGAGCCAGAGGCCAGACTGTAGGCAGGCACCCGCCCTCCCAGGGAGGGCCAAGCCCACCAGTACGGATGCTCCGTCGACTTCCCCCATGAACAGTCTCTTGGCTGTCCCCATTGCACAGGGAAGGCAGAAAGCAAGCCTGGGGACTGGGTGCTTTCGCGACCTCACGGCCCACAGGGGCAATCTGTCCTGTTCCCCAGCTTACCTCTCCGTAGGGATACAGTTCCATGATGATCCAGGTGGGCTCCTCCTCAATGATGCCCACCAGCTTCACGATGTGGGGGTGGTCGAGGTTCTTCATGATCACTAGTGTTGGGGAGAAGAGGATCAACTCAAAGGCCCACGAGGCGCGGAGAGGAGAACGCTGGCTGTGCGGCGCCAGCCGGCGGTGCCTCGCTCCTCTTGACAGAAGGCCCAGGCTTGCTCACACAGCCTTCCCAGACCTGAAGTCGCCCTTCTCGCTCAAAGGTCTGTGCTGGCTCAGCAGGCTGTGCTGCTGCTCGGGAGACCTACCTGCCTCACTCATGAACTTCTCCTTGTTGTCCAGAGTGCAGTCTTTCTTGCAGGTCTTGACCGCGACATTGATCTGCTCCCCTTTCTGCAACGAGAGTGTGTGCAGGGTCCTCTGGGCCCGTGGATTGTGAACAAACAAAGCCTGCCGCCCCCTGCCTCTCTGTACCTGCCTTCTTCCTGGCTGCCCTCTTCTCCCTCCCTGCTGCTGCTTTCCCTCTAGACCAGGGCCTGCTGCAACCGGAGAGGACCTCCGAGATTCAGTCGGCCAAGCCCCTGGTTGTATGGACGCAGGCCCTGAACCTCAGAGGGGTTCCATGAGTTCACCTACAGCTCGAGGCTGTACCCCAGTCCAGACCACTCGATACAAGGTCCAGGGCACTTTCTCTGTGTTCTTTTTTTTTTTTTTTTTAAATTTCCATCACCCTTTCCCTGATCTTCCCGTCCCTACTGGGGCAGTTAGAAACACAGCCACAAAGAGGAACATCGCTGGGTCCCTGGGTACACGCCACCCCGACTCCTGCCTCAGCTCTCAATCTTTCTTTCTCAAAATGGCCTTCCTATTTCTCTCCCCCTTGCATTCTTCCTCAACCCCCCTGCAACCCCCTTCTCCATTCTACTTCTGTTTTGCTGTTTTTCATGGTATTTCTCGCCTTCTTGGAATTCTCTCTCAGTTCCATCGTTTCTTTTCATAGTTTAGGACTACTCCAAGCACCAAGCAGGCCACTTTTAGAGCTGCTGGGTGTATGACCCGAGCTCCTGTCTCACCTGGTGCACAAGCCCGAGGGAAGGGTGAGGGGAGAGGCTGAAACTCACATGGTTCTGGTAGACGCCTTCGTACACCTCCCCGAAAAAGCCTTCGCCAAGGATACGACCTAGAACCACATGTTCCCGGGAGACGCCGTACTGAAGACCTGCACAAATGGGGGAACGGGAAGCCTCAGGAGCGCAGGAGCCAGCCGGCACCCCTCAGGGTGCCCGAGAGCTTGCAGGTCCCAACACCCGGCTTTGCCAGACCCTCAGCCAGACCCTCAGCTGAGAACCTCCACCAGGATCCAGGGGCAGGACTGAGAAAGGGGATCGAGAATGTGCGACTGCCTCAGACGCAGAGAGGGGCCATCGATCCCCTCCCCTCAGAAGGCTGAGCCCTGTGTCCACACAGTGATAACTCCCAGCCAGCACTGCAGGCATGCCGAATGGCAATCCATAAAGGGAAAAGATCACCGTCCTAGTCTGCCATTCAAAGTGACCCTGGGCTTCCTCTTTCAGAGCCACACACGGAGGAGGACAATGGAAGGAGTAAAAGACCCCTCGGGTGCCACCTGCATCATGAAATGCCACTCCATAGGGCCGGGGTCAGCGTGATGGGGTCAGGGACCTACCTGCAGGCCTCCGCAGGGTCTCATCAGGGATCTCCGAGTAGATGTCTGACTCTGGAATGAGAGGAGAGGCCCCGCCCGTGATTGAGAATCCCCACCAGAGAGGTTCTGCCCCGTGATGGCGAAGTCCCACATCCCGAGAGACTCCAGTGTGTGGCTTCCATCTCAGAGCAGGTGGAGCCCGGCTGACAGCACCAGGAGGGGGCGGAGCCAGCCCTGCTGCAGAGTCCACCTGCCAGGCTTCAGAGCGGTGGTAAGTGCAGAACACACCAGCACCTAACTTTGACTCCCTGTGGCTGGGGTCCCTAGCTTTCCATTTGGGTCACGTAAGTTGGTTAACCCTTCTGAACCACCATTTCCTTTCCTGTGAAATGATTATTTCATGAGGGCGTTTGATATCATCACTGAGTAAAATACCTATAAAGTGTTTTACAGGGCATCTGCCACATAGCTACTGCTCAGCAACTCCCCCCAAACAAACAAACAAACAAACAAACAAACAAACAAACCAGACCCGCTGTCATGAGTGGGTTCCATCTCCCAGTGACTCCACGTGGTTCCGGGTAGAAGGAAGAACTCTTCCTTCCATAGGATGCCAACCCCCTCACCACTTCCCCTGGGTGGGTTCGAACCACCAACCTTTATGTCGGTAGACACGTGACAACTGTTGGCACCACTCAGAACCTTTAACAGCTTGGTGCACATTAGCTGTTATTTGAATGGCATTTTGAAGCCCTCATTGAGAAGTTCTGGGAGAAGATTGTTTTTCTGTAACAGGAGGGGATGCTTGGAGATGTCACAAGAGCAGACAGAGGCAAGCGAGCAGCCGAGAGGTTGCGGACACAGAGCGAGTCCTGCATGTGGCTTGGCTTACCGATACTGCAGCTTTCCGAGAAGTGGGAGCGTCGCTCCTCCAGGTTTCTGTAGGGTGAGATCAGAGAGTAGCGGTGAGCTCAGAGCCTGCCAGCGGATAGTTGGGTGGCTACCCTGGGAGACTGGGTCTGCGCTGCCAGTGGGACAGAGGAAGAACAGTGCCCCTCTAAGATGACACCAGGCAGCATTGGAATGTAAGCATACCCCTGCACGCATTTATAGGGAAGGAAGAAATTCCATGTGGGAAAGTGCTGGGCTGCCAATGTTGTCCCCCGAGGCCCTGGAAGGCAGGAACTAAAGCCCCTTTTACTTCCTTCTGCTGCAAGCACGGCTGAGCCCAGGGCTATTCCTGCTTCACATTCTACTCACAGCATGGGGATCTGGGGCAGGCTGCTCCTCTTCTCGCCATCTGTGGAGAGAGGAGAAAGATAGAGAAGCTGGTGCCAGGGGAGACTCCCATCTTGGATGACCATCAGACCTCTACTCTGCTCCTCGCACCCAACACAAGGGGATCCGACCTCCCAGCCATGCTGTTCCCGCCTAGAGCCAGAGAGCAGCGCTTTGGATCCCTCTGGTAGAAGAGCATCTAGGGAGTAATCCCGTCACCAGGCACCTGCTCCAGCCCAGCCAGCTGCTTCCTGGTTACAATTTTGAAGCAAGGATACACACGGGGGGATCCAGCCATGGTTGGGCTATGGCTTTGACCTTCCTGGGGCTACAGACACCTCTCGCACAGTGCCAACATCACTTCTGACCAGCAAGGCCAGAGGAAGACAGACGGGCTGACTGCCTACTGTAGCTGGTGACCCCGCTGGTCCATGGGGTCCTGTCTCTAAGGACAGCCCCTCCCAGGTCAAGCCCTTCTCTGGTGTCAGTCAGTGTCTTAGCCGCTCCTCTCAGCTTCAGGGCCTTCCTTGGCTTAGCTGTGCGGCAATATATATATATATATATATATATATATATATATATATCAGGGCCTTCCTTGGCTTAGCTGTGTGACTATATATATAATATCAGGGCCTTCCTTGGCTTAGCTGTGCGACTATATATATA
>NW_022103906.1:17435409-17453254 GCF_000313985.2 Echinops telfairi
TATGCTCTAACTACGAAAATATTTGATTTACAAATAAGGAATCCTACTTCGCGGAATTTCATTTATCACGGTAGGGTCTAGAACCGATTAACCGCCATAAACGAGGGTTCACTGTATGTGGTCCAGTCCCTTTTCCTCTGAGCGGAAACCCACCTTTCTTGGGATGAACGATGAGAGAGCCTTGGTGCCCCCCCTGCAGGCGGCAGTATCCATCGACGAGGTCAGCCATGTTCTCGGCTTCTGCCAGAGAGGAGGTTTTGATGGACAAGGCCTGCAGAGAAGAGACCGCCCAAGGATGAGGCCCCACAGCCTTGCTGAGAGTCTCCTCATGGGGCTGGAGAAGAGAGAGCAGGCACAGAGAATGGGGCCCCCTCTGCCACACCCCCGTCCCACTCCACGGCGCCTCTGCTGGGGCTGGGTCTACAATTCCTACAGCCACCCCGCCAGAATGCCCTAAGCTCCACCAAGGCCAATTTCAATGCTTAACACCATGCCTGCACTAGTAGGTGCTCATTTAAAAGCAGACACCGCTAAGGACAGGGACGAGGGAAGGTGTGGGGAAGGGGATGAGGGATAGATGATCTTTTGGTGGTCTGAGGTCTTGCAGGCTCTTCCACCACAAAAGATCCAGTTCCCTAAGCGCTTAATGAAGAGATCTCATTCCTTCCTGACAGTCACCTCATAACTTGTCATCAATCTGACATCTTATTAATAAGAACACCCGGCCACCTGCCCACCCTGGTCAAGGTGACCTGAACTGGCACCCCAGCCAACACCTCTGTGATGGTACATACTTATGTTCAGATGCCCAGAGACGCTCACCTGGGGGGCACCTTCGATGCCCAGTTGCAGCACGGCCTGCTCCTCCTCCAGCGTGAGACACCGGATGGACCGAATCTGCTTGAACTCCGCCAGGCAGGTGGGCTGTGGGAAGTCAGCCCTTAGCCCCTCCACGGGCACGGAGCCCTTCAGACCACTTTCCCCAGGGCCTAGGCCAGGCATATCCACCAGGGCCGGGGGGGCCCCCAGGGGAGAGCTGAGCGCCTCGCAGAGAGGCAGAGTGAGAATCACAGGAACGTTTGCCCGAGCCCCTCACTCTGCAGTGGATCAAATAAGGTCTGGAGAAAGCCAGGACTTGCCCCAGGCTACTCACCAAGTTGGTGGTGAAGCCAGGACTGGGCCTGGGTCCCCTGACTCCCAGCCCAGCGCCTTGCCGTGGAAAGAGAAAGAGCAATGCGAGGCTAGGGGCTTGTCTCAGTGAAGTCAAGGGCCACCTGTCCCGTGCTATTTCTATAGCTACCTCCTACCAAGGGAGTGGCCTCGCTGCTCTCAGCCATAGAGAGCGGGAGAACCCCTGGGGGGAGGCAGTAGAAGTGGGAAGCCCTCCCAAACAGGTCCGTGAGGGCCCCTCTGGCTGGGTGGTTTCTACCCTCCAGCCCTGTCTACCTTTGCATCTTGACTTGTCAGCTGGCGGATGCCTTTTGGTCCGATGACCAGGTCCACAGTGATGTTCCATCCTTGCTGGGATACAAGGAGAGAGGAGACTGTTGCCCCAGAGGCGCCCGCCCGTGTTTTAGACATATGAGGGAAAACAGAGAAAGTGCACTACACTAGGCACGGACCACTGTCGTTTGGACCCTCCAGTTCCTTCCTTCTGTTCTAAACCCCGCACCCCAATCATCTCCCTCCCAACCCACCCTGCGAATCTCATGCCTCGGAGCGGAGAGGCCACTATTTGAGTCCCTGCCTTCAGGCAAGTTCCAGCTGCTCTCGACGCTGACCCTGATGGTCCCGTCTGTGTCAGAGTAGAGCTGTGCTCCACTAGGTGTTCAGGGACCCGTTTCTTGGAAGCAGATCACAAGACCGTTCTCCTGAGGTGCCTCTGGGGAGACTCCAACCTCTGTGTTACCAGCCAAGCAGCACAGCAAGCAGTCGGTGAAGTAGGGCCCCACTCCTGCCTTACCCACCAGCTTGTTATCTGAGGTCGCACTCATCAAGGACTTTGAAAACAATTCCCAAGTCGCCCCTCGACGGCCTAGGCCTGTGTGGGGTTGTGGCTTGGTGCTGGGGTGCTGCCGTCTCTAGGCTACCTTGACTAATACCAGAGACCCTCGTGGCAACTGTACCACAGGAGGGATCGTGCTCCACTGATGGTGGGATGCCTTCTCCCATGGGTCTGCGATATTGCAGTGCAGCCATGGAAGGTAGAGGCGACAGTAGGATGGCATGAGGTTGTGGATGGGCGAGGGGAAAGCTGGGCATAGGCCCAGAGGTGCCAGGGAGGTCAGTAGGGTCTGGGGAGAAAAGTGGGCTGTGGAGCTTGGGTGGACAGGGTGGGGGACGAGCAGAATGGGCAGTGTAGGCAGGTGACACCTAACAGTCACCACCCCCACCTTGCCCAACGTCCTCTGGCTCCATGGTGGAGACAAGGGGCTGCAGCAATCCACTGGGCAGGCCCACGGGAAGGCGGGTACTCGTCCCAAATACAGGGTACAGCTTGCAATTCTCTCAGAACACTGGTTTTGCCTAAGAGCTGAGCGAGGACTGGGTGAACCGCTGTGGGTGGGTTGTACAGTTGTTGCATAGAGCAGGCCAGTGAGGCTGAGGACCCACAAACAAGGACACTTGTCCTCTCTCCTCACATTGGCCTTCGGGGCCCTATTCCCGCGAAGCCTGAACCTCAGGTCCAACCGAAACCCACCCAAACTCAGAGGGAGGATAAAGAGGGCATGCCGTACAATGAGTTCACAGCGGTAGGTCTCCTGGTCGATGTGGGCAAAGCCTGCCAGGGTGTTGAAGAACTTCATGACGCACTCTTCCTCCCTCAGCGAGGCATACTGCTGAAAGGTCTGCTGGATCATCTTCCGGAACTGCTTAGGCTGTTGGGAAGGACGGGGAGGGGAGCGGGCGGCCACTGATGAGCCAGGACCAGCTCCTCCTTGGAGTCAGGATTCCTTTCCTGATAATCTCCCCAGACTTTCAGCTTCAAGCCTGGCCATTGCTTCAGGACAACCCCCAGGGCCCAGAGCGAGTCCCTAAGTCACACTGCCATTGTTTCCAGGGAACTTTACCCTACGCCCGCCCACCGGTGTGGGCATGGTCTCTTGTGCGTCACAGTGGAAGCCAACATTATAGGGTTTTCAATAACTGCATCTTTTGTAAGTGGATTGCTAGGCTACACAGACAAGTTCCACCACCCTTCTGGTTAGTGATGGGTTAGCAGTCCATTAGCCAGGTGGGTAAGACGTCCTGACCAGTAGGACCAGCAGGGATTCCATGCAGGTGGCATGAGGAGCACTATCCCCAGTGCTCAGGTCAAAAAGCTAACCAGCCTCTGATAAGGGACTGGAGCCCAGGTGTCCTGGTTCACAGAAAGGGCCCACTTAATGCTTCTGGTCCCTTCATCTCCCTCCAGCCCTGGGCGGCACAGCATGTCCCAGGACCTGGAAACCAGAACACTGGAGGTCTTTCTCCCCGCTTGGTTCTCCCTTTTGATTTCTCACCTTTAGATTCTCCTGCATCTGCTTTGGGAAGAACAGGTCCAGTCCGACTTCTTTCCTAACAGAGGGCGCACAAAAAGTACAGTTGAGCTCCTCCGCACACTGCTGAGCGGTCAGGGCAGAGGGGCATGGAGACTGGAGAGGCAGGGCTTCCTGACTGGTCCGGGCCTGAGGGGAGGAGGGTGAACGGCAAGTGGAGGACAGAGAAATAGGTGAGGGAGGAGAGGCAGGAGCCACAGCGTACTTACTCCAAGAGCTCGAAGTTGGACTTCTTGTCAAGTGCATTGTGGGGCATATCCTTGAAGAACCGCCTGAAGAGGCAGAGAAAGAAACCAGGGAGAGATGAGCTGACGGCCCGAGAATAAAGCCAGCATAGCGGCCTCAGCCCACTAGTTGGCCTAGAAGTCCCGTCCCCACAGATGTGGGGAGTCACTGGGAAGGAGACAGGAAACGTTTCTAATTGGATTTTCAGAAAACCAGGAGAAGACAGAAGCTCACAAGTTCCCTTCCTAGAAGAGGCTCCATACCTGTACATGGGGAGACCCAGCTCTAGGAAGGGGCAGAGGAAGAAGACGGCAGCTCTAGAAGGAGGCCCCAAAGGCGAAAGACCTATGCCAGCTCTCTGCCTCCACATGCCCTGACCTCCACCTTCAAATTCTGGATCCCTTTGTGATTTCTTTGACCCTTTTGTGTTGTCCTTGAAGTATTCTGTGTGTGTGTGTTTAATAATATTATTAAATGCAGTACCCGCGAGTGTTTTAGAAATTAAAGGGCCGACTGAAGAAGGATATAAACGTGATCCATAAGCCCTACCACCAGAGAAGACTTCTCAAGCCCCAGTCCCCTGTGGGTCTCGGGTGAACAGTTTTATGCTCAGTTACTCAGGGCGGTTGGGCTTGGTGTTGAGATGGAATAATGCCCTGTAGGTCCCAGCCTCGCTTCCCTGCCTGAGTCATAGTCCTGGGCCTCGCCCATCTTGACTGTTGAGGACAGCGTTGCTTTCTGATCAGACTCCTGGAATCCAGGCTCCCCTTTGCACCCCTGAAAGAGTCTACAACACTAGACAGAGCAGAGAGGCTACCAATAGTATAAGCAGGGAGAGGCAAGGCACCGAGGGCTCAAAAGCAAAGTACTTGGAATGGAGAATAGTCAACCAGGTCCTTAGCTCACACTTCATGTTAACATATCCACTGTAGATGTACTCAGGGACACATGCACCCAAGGAAGCCATCTTAAAACTAGCGGAAAATCCAGAGGAATATTTCCAACTCCAGAGACTGAGAAGAACAGCGACAGCCTAAAACCATGAAAGGAATCTCCCGGAGAAATTTCCAACAGGAAATGCTCATCTAACCGTCTCAACTTTTAATAAGCAGCATTTGGACTCTATTACTGAGCAAAACAAGTTGCTATCACTTAATCAATGTGATGTCAATATTAGAAAAGAGATGTGTAAACGTGTTGGGAAAAAATCTATCAAGTTATAGGAATATCTCTGGATTATAAAGTTCTAGGTGATTTTATAGTGCCGTCTTGGTATTTTTTTTCTTCCAATATAGCCCAACTCTTCCATATTGAGCAAACAGTACCCCTTCACTTGAAAAAAAAATGAAGTCAACAAGTATAGGGTCAGTAAAAAAAAGGACACCGTCAATAGATGGATTGACCCAGCGACTGCCCTTGTGGGGATGGTACAGGAGCAGGCAGTGTTTTGCTCTCTGGTCAAAGGGTCACTATGGGTCAGATGGGACTTGATGGCACCCAACCACAGCAACGAAACCCCCAAAGCAACACCACTCCATGCCCTTTCTGGCCTCCCTGCCAGACGGGCAGTCTATCGTTCTCACAAGTTCTACTAGGTACAAAGTTCCTTCCTGCGCCTTCCTCTCACTGGTCCCTGGAGCTGCAGAGGACTAGCTTGAATTCCTTTCTTAGAGGTCACACATTGGAAGATAACATTTGACCAGAATTTCTCCACCTTCCCCTGAGCCCCAGTACATCCCCATCAGGTCACCATGCTCCAAGACTTCAACCGTTTCACGTGGATGGCAAAAGCAATGGACGGTCAGAATGGGGAGGCGAAGAATGGAGACATGGTGCGAGGGCCACGCCTGCTGAAAATGCCATGGGTTGAAATAGAAGGAAAGCAGGAGATAATGTTTCCCTTATAGGACTAAGGAGTACATTAACATGAAGGCGTCTTGGTGACTGTAGTGGTTAAGGACTGGGATGCTAACCCAAAGGTCAGTAGTTCAAACCCACCAGCCACTTCTCCAGAGAAAGATGTGGCGGTCTGCTTCCATAAACATTGACAGTCTTGCAGACTCTAGGGGGCAGTTCTACTCTGTCCTCTGAGTATTAAGAGTAATAATGTTTTAATGATGGCTCAATATATATTGAAGTTCATGTTGGCAATATTGAAAAATATTTCTATCCTATCTCCTTTCCAAGAAAGGATTCAAAGAAATAATATCTTAAAATATGCTTCAATATTTTCTTTCTAGGGCGAGGAAGAAACAGGAAATAGGTAAGGATATGCTGAAAGGAGGGTAGTGCCATAGACACTATCATTTAATGTAGGTTTAGGGTATGGTTGTCCTGGAAGTCAATGTAATGCATACACGAGTTCATCCCATGCATAATTTGAGGGGGGTTATGTATTAAAGGCAGATTTCATTACTTAATTCAGTTTGAAAAAGCGCTGATTAAGAGAAAACTAAGGTTCTCCATTTTCATTTTATTACTTTTTTTTTAAAAAGCCAGTTTTATATTTTTTGCCCTCTGTTGTAATCTGTGGTAAATCGAGGGCATATATTAAATCAGAAAACATGATTAGTTGGGGTTTAACTCAATATGGTCTGAGTTTTTGGCCATTTCAGTGACTCTCAAAGGGGGAGGGATTTGATTGCCCTGGGAATCCTTGGCCATGCCCAGAAACATTCTGGTCATCCATCCTTGGGGGTAGGAGCAGGCAGGTGGAGACCAGGGATTCTGCTAAACATACTACAATGCCCAGAACAGTGCCTGCTCCCGACCAAGAACTGTGCTGGGTGGGTGAGCCGCCAAGTGAGCTCCGGGGTCCTGGTCCAAATGGGCTTTTGGTGTGAGCTTATCTCATCACAGCAGAATCAATGCTGGCAAATGCCCACCGGAGAAGAGGACCCCAGTTTGTTCAGGGCCATCCACCCATTTGCATGTTTATTGCGCTCTTGTCATGTGCCAGGCTTGGGTCTCCAGTTCGAAGGTGAAGCCAGCCCTGGTCTAACTTCCAAGACATTGACAAGACTTCACCTGGTGCACAGCACTGGGACAACAAGCAGAGCTCTGTAGACAGGCCAGTGTTGCAGGAGGGCGGGTGGAGAGGTGGGCGGGGTGGGACAGGGAGGGTTCTAGAAGAAAAGAGCCTTGAGCTAGTTCAGGGACAGGGTGGGTTGTCGAGGGCTGCTTGGAAGTCTTCCGTGAATGTAGAGGATAAGCAGGCAATGGTGGCTTGGGCAACTTTCTGGAGCTGTCAGAATAAAGATGTGTTTGCCAGACTAGCGTATGCAAGACAGGGTGTATTATCCACCCAGGAGCAGGGGCCTGCTTCCCAGCCGGAGGCCATGGCGGTCTCTTACAGTCACTCCAGGTTTCTGGTGACTGCTGAGTGAATGGATGCATGTTGAGTCCTGGGATGACAGAACTCTGATGACTCCCAAGCCCACACTCACTGCATTCAGGTCCCTTCTGACTCACAGCCAGCCTATAGGACAGTGGAGAACGGCCCCTGTGGGTTTTTCAGATAATAACTATGGGTGTAGTTATTACTAACTAAGGGAGAAACCTTGTCTTTCTCCCTCAGAGTGACTGGTGAGTTTGAACTGCTGACCTTGTGGCTAGCAGCCCAATGCATCACCATTATGCTACCAGGTCTCCTTGTCGGATGACGCAGCCATTGAGTCAATGCTGACTCATAGCCACCCTGTAGGGCAGGAAAGAACCAGCCTGGTGAGCTTCCGAGACTGGAATTGCTAACAGGAATAGAAAACCACATCTTTCTCTTGAGGAGTGGCTGGTAGCTTCGAACTGCTAACCTTTTGGATCGCAGCCCAATGTGGAGCCACTAATGGCCCCAGGACTCTTTCTGATGGTTAGAATATTTAAATACACATTAATTTTTTTTAAATGGGTTGGCTAGTTAGAAGAGTATGAATGGATTGAATTGTGTCTCCACCCCCACCCCATTCCAAACAAAATGAAGTGAAATGATTTGAAGTCTTAACCCCTGAAACCAACGAACTTGACCTTATTTGGAAACAGGGCCTTTGCTGATGTTAACAGTTAAATGAAACCAAACCAAAGCCAACGCCATAATCACTGAGGTGAAGAAGACCCCCTGTGCTCACATGACATCAGGGGTCTGTTCCATAGAGCTTTCTGGGCTGTAATCTTTATAGACAGCAAGGCCTCTCCATGACACCACTGGATGGGTTTGAACTACCAATGTTTTTGTTCAATAGCCCAGAGCCAAGTGTTTGTGCCACCCGGGGGCTTATTTGTTATGCTGACATGAGGTCCTACCCCAGGAGGGTGCAGCCTAATCCCTCTGAGTGCTGTCACAGAGAGACAGGCAGAGGAAGGACACCAGGTGACACTGTAAGCCAGGGGGTGCCTGCAGCTGGCAGGAATTAGTAGGGACCAAGGGAACGGGTTCTTTCTTAAACTCTCAGAAGGAATCAACTTGGCCAACACCCGGATCCCAGCCTTTCTGCCTCAAGAGCTGTGAGAAACAGATTTCTGTTCTTCAAGCCACCTCCTTTGCAGTGTTTTGCTATGACACCCCTTGGACACTGATCCGGGAGGTAAGACAAATTTTGAAAGAACATCATCAAATGCATACAGCTTAATAGCAATTTCAGAATGATTAAGAAGGTAGGGGTTGGGGGAAATGTCTTATTTGGAAAAGCCAAGCTCAGCTAACACGCTTGGGTCATGACATTCTCTTTAAATTCCCTTTTCCTGGCTCTCAGCTGACCTGTCACTGAGCACCCTTCTCCCCTGTGCTCATGTCCAACACCAAGTGTGACTCTACACAAAGGTACCAATCACTCAGATGAGCGATGATCTCTGAGCTCTGTTCTCTGCCAACGATCTTCTTGGGGATGTCCATGCAAACCCAGCCTCACCACTAATCAGCAATACTAGCGATGGAGCTTTTCCCTGTGCTGATGGAGCCCCATCTCAGCTGCTGTTCCTGTGGGAATGAGGCTGCACCTGCTAGGGGCACCTGGCAATTCTGAGTAGCTCACAACCAAGGAGCTGCTGAATCTAAAGACATGTGACCTATAAGCTGCAACTGACACCCAACGAAAACCCCCAACCCACTGTGGTCGTTGATTCTGACTCATAGTGACCCACGGGTGTACATTTTTACAGGAGTAGAGTCCCTCATGTTTCTCCCAGAGAAGAGCTGGTGGGTTTTGAACCACTAACCTTTCGGTGAGCCGCCCTGTGTGTCACCCACGGCACCACCAAGGCTCCTTGAGTCAGGGCAGTGGAAAGCACAAAAACATTTATGTAAAAACACCCCCTGTTGATGGTGGTTTTCTTCTACAGGTTAAGAGAGATAACAACTCACGGCCAGTGCGTCAGTAAAAGATGAGACAAAAACACCCTTTGAAGCAAGGGAAGTGTCTTCCCTTCCACCTTATTTATGAGTCATTTTGTACCTAATCTTCAGTTACCCAGCCACCCAGACGCCGCGAGTTCTGGGGCTCTGTTTAGGGAGGGCAGTGGTCCTTGGCGTCTCAGGTCAAAGGAGAAACCATTTACTTCCTCAAACTGAATAGGTACTAATTTCTACCATGGTATATGAATTTCAGAGTTTGACTTATAGGAGGATGTTTGGATAAAATAACACATTTTTCACTTACAAAGTATCCCCAGTAAATTAATGAAAATGCTAATGATTATGAATAATAAATATTGAAATACCTGTTTCTGTCTTTGTTTCAAGTGCTTTACATGCTTATTTATTCCTTAAAACAATACGGTAGCGTGTCGTCGGGTTGTCATTATCATTCCCATTTTACAGATGAAGGAACTGAGGCACTGAGAGATTGCATGACTAGGAATATTTAACTGCAGGGCTGGGTGAAGGCATGTGAGGTCCCTGAGCACTGACGACATATGGTGCTCTCTCCTCTGCTTTCTCACATGTTCAAATGAGTGATACATGCCTACAGACATATGTGTGCATGTGGGTCTTAGATAGTCACGATCTAACTTTTTTTCTCCACATATTGTATTGTTGTTCGTTGGTTCAGTTATGAACCCTTATGTTTTCCATCCATTGCAGATGTAACTTTTAAAATGTGACTACAATATATTAATGATTGAATGCACAAATAGTGTATATAATTTTAGTGGAATTAGATTAATTGAATTATAAATTTTTCGTGGATCTGGGTTTCCAAAATTTTTACTATATGCGACATTTTCTATAACAAGAATATTTCCCATATTCTACAGCACAGAAAATGATTCCATGTAAAATCCTACTGATCTCCTACAATGAAAAATTGACTTAAGAGGAAGTCAGTCTTGAGAAATGAAAAATAAAAATAAATGTAGCTTTCGTTCTCAAAATATTCATTTATTTTATTTCCCTGAGGAATTTCTCCATTGCCTTACAGAGATCCATAAATATTCTGATAAAATATAAATGTGATGCTCTGATAAATGACCTTTGTTGCTTTCTTGGAAGATAAAGTTAAAACCAGAAAGATATTATGCATGATAAATAAATACTGAATTGTGCATCCTCTCAATGTGCCTACTCCCACAAGTCATTTCAAGCTCTCTGTGTTGTTGTTGCTGTTAGGGGCTGTAGACAGTCCCGTGCCCGTCTGACAATTGTGATGTTTGAGCCTGTTGTTGCAGCCACTGCGTCAACCCATTTCTCCCAGGGTCCTCCTCTTTCTTGTTGTCCTTCTACTTTACCAGCACGATGGTAGTCAGCCTTAAAGAAAGAGCTGAGGCTCCTGACAACATGTCCAAAGTCTGTGTCTTACCATCCTCACTTCTGATGAGTATTCTGGCTGAACTTCTTCCAACTCACAGTTGCTTGGTCCTTAGGAAATCCATGATCTTTCAGCATTCTTTGCCAGCACCATAACTTAAATGCATTGCTTCTTTTCTGGTCTTCCTTATTCAGTGTCCAACGTGCAAATGAGGTGATTGAAAATACCTTGGTTGAGTTAGGCGCACCTTAGTCTAAGCTTGCTTTTCAATATTTGAATGTTTTTGCCTTTCATTATTTGAAACAGATCTCGTGCAGTAGATTTTCCCCATGCCATGTGTCCTTTGATCCTTTCACTGCTGTTTCCATGACATTGATTATGAATCCAAGCAAGATGAAATCCTTGACAATATCAACCTGTTCTCCATTTATCATGTTACCTCTTGGGCCAGTTGGGAGGATTTGGGTTTTCTTTACATTGATTGTAATCCATACTTCAGGCTGCATTCCTTGATCTTCATCCGAAAATGCTATAAATCCTCCCCACTTTCAGCAAGCGAGGTTCTGTCATCTGCATATCGAGGTTGTTAATGAGCTTTCCAGTGTTCTGCACACAGCCCAGCTTCTCTGATGATTTGCTCAGCATACAGATTGAATGAATATGGTGAAAGGATACAACCTTAACGCACACCTTTCCTGATTTTAAATCATGCAACCTTCCCTTGTTCTGTTCAAATGACTGCTTCTGGGTGCACTTTCAGGACCTGGAGGAACACAATGAAGTGTTCTGGAATTACCATTTTCCTTCATCCTATCCATAGTTTGTTATGAGCCACACAGTAGAAAGCATGGTCAATTAACCACAAGTAAACACCGTGCTGGTATTCTCTGCTTTCCACCAAGATCCATATGACATCAGCAATGATGACCCTTGGTGCAAGTCCTCTTCTGAAGCCAGCCTGAATTTCCGGCTGCTCCTTGTAGATGTATTACAGCAACCCTGATCTTCAGCAAAATCTTACTTGCATGGGACATTAATGATATTGTTCCTGAATTTCTACATCCTGTTGGGCTACTGTGTTAGGATTATATTAGCCACATGCTAGATTGCATTCATGTACATGCCAAACATGTCGAAGGGGTAGAGCTTGTCACTTAAACCAGTTCCACTTGAGGCCCCTTTCATCCCAGAACTTTGCAATGTGGCCAAGTGCTGCCAGAAACCCCTCAGACTCATTACAAGTTTGATTTTGAATTAATTTGGGGTTGTTGTGGGTTCAGAAGCCTCTTACTGTTGCCACATTTTTCATGCCCTAATTCATACACCCCCGGGAGGGGTCTGACCTGCAGTTTAAGAAGCACCGGCTTAAACAGCTTGCTCATGAGTGCCCTCATGCCCCTGCGAGAACATTACTCCTGGCCGGCGGCCCATCCTACATGCGGGCACTGGTGTTTCATTTAGTGTCCCATCCGTTCCCGTCCTCTGTGGTGCTGGCTTTCCCTTGTGCCTTGTGAGCTTCCCATCTATTGGTCTTTTCTCTGGACGACCGGCCCCCTGTTTTGTGGATGCCCTCAGCAGGTGCCTCCCCAGCTTATTGGATAATGCACCACTGTCGATCAGATTCTGTTCCTTGGATTACGGGAACATGCAATGGTGTGCTCCATCAATCAATATGAGCAGATTTTTCTAACCATTTGGCATCAATGGCAGCAAACATCACTGGGCTATAAGACCCTGATGAGACTCTAAAGAAGAGCCTGGCAGTTAAGCGAGTGATTGGCCGCTAACAGCTTGTGAGTGACCGGAAGAAACAAGGGGAAATACTATGCTAATGAGTCGTCTTTGTGGTGCTATTTTGCCAAGTGATGGTTGTTTGGCAGGTGGCTCACGAAGGGATACTGGTAAGAGATTCATGAATAAACAGGCAAAGGTAAAGTCTTTTTTCAAGATGTGCTCTTCCAGGGGCGAAAATGAGGCAGCGTATGATGTGATGCAGGCTATAGGACTTGTGAGGGTCTTGGGAAGGGACACATGTCACAGCCGCTAATGATCTCCCAGAACACATGTTGGTGGTGTCTCCTACTCAACAGAGTGCTAAAGAATGCCATCCTCCTCTATCCTAAATGTACACCATCCTCCTCTATCCCAAATGTACACCATCCATTAACATACACCATCCTCCTCTATCCCAAATGTACACCATCCATTAACGTACACCATCCTCCTCTATCCCAAACGCACACCATCCATTAACGTACACCATCCTCCTCTATCCCAAATGTACACCATCCATTAACGTACACCATCCTCCTCTATCCCAAATGTACACCATCCAATAACGTACACCATCCTCCTCTATCCCAAACGCACACCATCCTCCTCTATCCCAATGTACACCATCCATTAACCTACACCATCCTCCTCTATCCCAAACACACACCATCCATTAACGTACACGATCCTCCTCTATCCCAAATGTACACCATCCATTAACGTACACGATCCTCCTCTATCCCAAACGCACACCATCCTTTAACGTACACCATCCTCCTCTATCCCAAATGGCAGTGGCTCCCAGTCAAGAGTAAGTCTTGATTTTTTACATTCAAAGCCTTCCACAGTCAGCCCAATTTCCCCTCTCCAAAACCATCTCCCTGAATTCTTCGGTCTGTTCCATTCTCAAAATCTTTCTCTTATTCTGCATCAAGCAGCTCAATTCTCCCACTTTCATGGATGCCATCAACCAGAACCGATGGCTCCAACTTGCAGTGTAGCACATTATTTTATCCTGCCTTGTGTTGCGATGAAATATATGCCTATCTGTCACTTTCCCAAATGCAGGCAGTGTGAAGGCATCCCGGATGCTTTCTGAATCCCATAGATATTTACAGAATGCTTTCTTACCCACACTCAGGACAGAGCAGTGAACAACACAGCCTAAAATCCCTGCAATTAGCATGCTATAAGCTAGCATGGTGCTCGAAGAAGCATTTGCTGACTTGCTTGACAGACGACTGATAAATGGAACAGGCAGGCAGGCTAGAGGGAGGAACAATAGCTAACAGAGAAAGCTAGGAGAGATTGACCCGAAAGGAACCAGACGGCCACCCACCCCTTACTTCTTCCCTCCCTGACCTTCTCATATCCATTCTGATTTTCATCTTCATGTTAGAAAAGTCCCAGCCAGCTGAGAGCCCAGCACCTCCCTGGAAAACCTTGCAGCCACGTACCTGAGCTCCAGACAGCCCAGCTGCAGGGCCATGCCCTCGCTGACCTTGCTCGCATAGCGTTGCATGTAGTCATTCCGGAGCTGTGTTGGGGAAGAAGACCAAGGTTCAGACTCAACATTCTCATTCCTGGCTTCCCTGAGCAGAGAGCCCAGGAGATGCAGGCTGCCTGGAACACAATCCTGCTTCGTTGAGGTCTCTCACACCACCTCGCCCCACATGAAGGAACATGCGGTATGGGGTGAAGTGCAGAAAGGGACAGCTCACGGCCAACGCGGCCTCTGTAACACTGGGCACTGCAGGCAAGCCTCCGCGGGCTGCTGTGGACGTGCTTTCACACACGTTCTCTCAGAGAGTGATCTGCCCTCCATGCCGACACTGCCGTTCTGCATATTCAGAAACTAAAAGTTTGGGCAAATCAGCAATGTGTCCAGAATCTTGCTGGTAAGAAGCTATCACCCCTGGTTAAGAAAAGTCTGGCTTGGCTTCCAGCAAAACAGCCGGAAGATCAAGAGAGAAGCTAGGACCAGACTGAAAACCATGAGGGCAACTCATGTGCACTCTGCTCATATCCCTTGTGCAGGCCTGGTGCAGTGCTGGGCCCCTTACCTGCATTCTATCCAGTAGTGTGCTGGAGTAGCCCCAGATAGCTCAGGAGAGCTGGCTACTCAACTTTCAGAAATATTGTGAGCCAGTGGTGCCACATTGGTAGCTCGAAAGGCAATAGTGGGAGTATTGATATCATAAACATTTGCCAGTGCTACAAATTGGGGACATTTTATCTTCAGCAAGCTGGTTCCCCACATCCCACTGTGGGTAGCATCTGTTACTCATGGGAACCTTTATGGTCCTTACTCTATAGAAGAGCAGCTTGATTAGGTTCCTGAGGCTACTCAGTCAGTAACGGCGGAGCTGGGTTGGAGCCCAGGGCCTCTGACTGTAGGAGACTGTGTGTAGTGAGCACCACGGCCTTCTCCTTGGTTCTGTTCTTCTTTCTTCACCAACTAGGACTTCTGGTCAGTAAATGGCCACCAGGAAAGCTGAGGAGGAGCTCTGAGCACAGGGGACAAGGCGAGGCCATCACTTTGCAGAAAGCGGGATTGGAGAAGCTGACTGGGGATGTGGGAATGTCCTCCCGAGAAATTGCCTCGAGGGGTTCTTTCACAATCTAGGCTTTGTCTTCCCGTTTTCCCAGGAAAGACTGAATAATCCTTGGGACTTAGGGCTCCCTGGGACCCATAGGGGCAAGAAGATAAAGCAATTTTACCTGTTGGTAAAAATAAAGAAGTGTGGTCCTGTCTTCTTTCAGACTCTCCATGAAGTCTTCTGGCAAGTATCGGATTTGTAGGTCATACCTGGAACAGGAAATGCAGACTCTGATTGATAGCGGGAAGTTGGGACCTGAAGGAGGGAGGGGGCCTGGCCCAGAACAGAAACCAAGAGTCCCCGGCATGCAAAGGATTTCCCAGGAGCCCCCTGGCCACTCCTTCAGCACTTATTTCTTCTTCCCCTCTCTATGGTTAGGTGGAAGACCGGGGAAGACGGAAGTGTAAGAAACAAACACAGGCCAGCCCTACGCCTCACTGCCTGTCTCGTCTACCTCAAGGCTACTGCTTCCCTTAGGTTCCGGAACCATCCCTTGACCGACCTCTTCACTCTCTCCATCTTTCTGCTGCCCCTCCAACAAGTATTCCCCACATCCTATCTGGATATGGTCCTAGAGCTCTTCCCTGGTGAGGAGGTGCTGGGAACCCAAGTTAGGGTTTGACGGTTACATTGGACACTTCAGGAGATCTGAGCCGAGATGCCACTCAGAGTCCCTGGTCGAGTCTCAGAAGTTGGGCAATGCTCTAAGAAAGGGTCACCAAAGGCCTTTCTACTTCACCCTCATCCATCCCGATTCCGGAGCCAAGGACGCCCCTCCTACCTCCACTCAGCCTCCATGTGTAGGCACTCATACTTGTCCTGCACCTCACCCACTGTCATCTGGGGGTGCAGCCAATGGACCTCATCTGACTTCATGTGCTTCAGCCTGAGCCCATAGCACTCAGCCAGCTGGATGTTGGGCCCGATCCGCCCGCTCAGCAGGATGGAGGTGATGATCTCCTGTGGAGGCGAAGAGGAATAGTGTAGGGGCCTTCTAGCCCCTTCCAGGCTCCTACCATCTTCCTGCAGCCCCTAGGGATGTGATTCTTGTGGGTGGAGGGGGTTCTGTTTTAGTGGTTGATGCGACTTTGATTCTCTAGTTCTTGGTGGGAGGCTCGGTACACAGTGGGCTCTCTCGATTCTTTTGAATGAACAAATGGGTAAAGTGAGACAGAGATGGAGGTGCTGAGAAGAAAAAACAGAAGAAGAGGATGAGAAAAGGGAAAATGTAGAAAGGAAAAGAGCACCTATTCCCTGGTAAACAACCTCAAACTTAGAAGCCTCCCACCCGCCAACTCATGGTAGGATAGGGTGGAACTACTCCATAATGTTGTAACTCTTAATGGAAGCAGACTGGTTCCTATTTTTCCCATGCAATGGCTGGTTCAATGCTCACTCCAGAGCACCACCAGATTTCCTGGGAGGTGCCTGAATTTCATCCCAATCAAGCCAATGAATAATGACCGTCATCCCTCTGCAAAGCATCTTCTCGGTGTTTTTGATGTAGCCACCAATACCGAATGTCGGCACCAGGCGTTCTGGGCAGGTCTCCTACATGACCTCCTTGAATCTGCGCTTCCCAGGGAAGGAGGTGGTGCTCGCTCCCCTTTGGCTGCCGAGGAGACTGCTGTAGGTCACATCGCTCATGGCATTAAGCTGGGATTTTGAACGTTGGACCTCCGAACTCTTAGGTAAAGCTGCTTCAGAAGATGGTGAGGCTGGGAGGAGAAGGACCGGACTCACACGAAGGGACTATGTGTCCCAGTTCTCACACAGGATAGTCATCGTGCTGGCAAGAAATTGGATGCCCTCTTGTTCTTGCTTTCTTGCCGACCAGAGACTAAATGGGCTACCTGCTCCCCAGCCTGAAATAAGGGCTAGACCTAGAGCTGGCGCTGGGTGATGAGGAGGGTTGACGGGAAGCCCATCTATAAGGCTCCAGCCAGCTCTGAAGTCATGTCTAAAGTCCAAGTGGAACTTTCAGGATTCCCATGTGACTTCACACATATTTAATACATGGAGCCCATTCCTGATGAAGCAGAGAATGAATGCCTTTGCATGCAAATTTAAAAACTCAGACACAGATTTCTCTGTTAAATAGCTTTGCAACGTGCATTCGACCAAGCCTACTACCAGTCTACAGACTGAATGTCAGGCTGCTGTCAGTCTGGGAAGAGGTACAGCACATTAGATTTTATGTTGATTTGTTTACATGGCTCTCAAGAAAGTGACTAAGTTAGTAAATCAAATGTAATCAATTTCTTAATTGGAATGAAAAGAAAAAGATGTGCTAGTTTTATTAGAAGAAAATCTGTACATGCCAAACTAATATTTAAATAATACTGGCTTTGAAAGAACACCAAATTATTCATTTGCTTGGAAAGCCACAAGTCTCAGTCCAGCTCTGCCTCCGGTCAGTCACCTTAGCCCCATGGGGCTGTGAAGCAAGGGGGGGGGCGGGTCTTAGCCTGAAAAAAAAATCCCTACCCCATTAGGAAAGGAACTATCTATCTATCAGACTAACTATCCATTCTTTTGGGAGACAGGTGCTGGGAAAACCAGGCACAGAATGCACGTGTGATGAATTGAGACACAGTAGAGGAAGCAGACACAGCCCTGGGAAGAGGAAGACTGCTCCGGTCTGTGGCACCTGTACAGCACGGGGCCTGGATGTAGGAAGAGCTCGAGACTGTGGAAGAAAGTATTTTCTCTCGACTTCACTCCTTTCTCCGGTCACCGACCCTCCTGCACTGCTCTGTGCACTCGCTTTTGTTTGTCTGGAAATTAATATAAATGAAAGCAGTTGGTATGCACTCTTTTGGGTTGAATTTCTTTCACTCCGCATAACGTGTGAGATCTCGTCATGTGTATCAGTAGTTCAGTTTATTTTTCAGGTGAATAAAATCCTTTTTATTTGGGCTTCAAAATGTAAAAAATGACGCGTTGTATTCCACTTTAAAAACAAGTCACA
>NW_022103906.1:17453373-17462153 GCF_000313985.2 Echinops telfairi
AAAAACAAGTCACAAACGTCTAACTTCTTGTTAGACCCCTGGGCTATTTTTAACTTTTTGCTTTTGTGAAGAAAGTTACTGTGAACACCATGTACAACTCTGTGGATATGTTTTCCTTTCTTCTGGGTAAATATTTAGGAATGGCAGTGATGGGTGGAATGTGGATGTATGTTTACAAGAAACTGCAATAGTTTTCCATTTTAGGCTTTCGCTTTATCATCTGAGAGGTCTATTTGATTTTGTCAATATTTTTTAATGTAAGTTATTTCAGTGGGTGTGTAGTATCTCACTGCGCATCGGATTTGTAGCTCCCTGTTGAGTAATGTCTAGCCACTTCCATGTACTTATTGGCCGTTCATACAGTTTCCTTTGGTGGGTGTGTGTGTTTTCACTTGAGAAGTAGAAGCTCATCACTCGTGCTGAGTAAAAGGACTTTGCATGACATAAGCCTTATAAATATTCACCCAGGGCTGTGGTTTGGTTATCCCTTTCCTGATCCGTGCCTTGGAATACCATTCTTGGTAAAAGAGAAGGGCGGTGACAAAGGTGAAGACCTTGAACCAGATGGACTGACAGAGGCTCAGACTTCAGAACCGCTGTGCGGCGGGCACCGTTCTGAGGGGCGCTTCCTTCTGGTGCACACAGGGCCACTATGAGTTGGGTTGACTTGAGGACACCCAACAACAGCATGTACATAAACGTTCCTTCAAGATTACTGCCTTAACTGGCCTATTGAAAAATAATCCTTTGCTTGTCTCTAGCTCATGAAGGCATTTTTCTGTGCTTCCCTGTGTAAAGTTTTACTTTTAAATTTATGATTCATCTTGAATTCATTTTTATGTGTGGTGTGAGGTCGGGAGCAACAGTCTTAGGGTTTTTTATTTCTTTGTTTTCCTGCACTTGTTGACTGTTTCTCCCAATTGAAATGTTTTTGCGATCTTTGTCAAAAATCAAATCGGCTGTATAAGTTTGGGCGTATTTCTGTCACTTCTGTTTTATTGCTCTTTATCTGTATTTATGCCAATAGATCATCATTACTGCAGATTTAGAGGAAATCTTAAAGTCAAATAGGGTAAAATTTTCATGATTTTTCCCTTTAAGACTCGGAGGCTATTTTAGGTCTTCACATTTTGATAGAGCCAGTTTGTCACGTTCCATTTACAAAATCTGCTGGATTATGTTACATCTACGGTTTACTGGGGGAGAGCTGACATAACATTATGTCTCCCATTCCTTAAACATGATATAGCTTTCTATTCATTTAAATCTTAAATTTCTGTCAGGTCTTTGACATTTTTTTTTTTAGCAATGTCAAAGAAATAATTCAATTTAATGCCATGACTGAATATCTAAATCAGCACAGGTTAGATATTATCCCCTTCTATAGGAAAGGAAAACAAGGGATCGTGGACAATTTCAACACTAGGACTATGTTGTCTATGCTAAATTTCAAACAAATTTGGGTGGTATACTTTATAACGTATTCATTGTAAATACTTTCCTTTAATTAGAAATTCATTTATGAGATACAAGCTAATATTCTATTACCTTTCACGTGAATGTTTACATAGCAAATTAATTATTTTCATAAAAATTGTCCTTTGACATTAGTTATCATTTTTATAATACATCAGCATTCACATTATATCCACTGTTTATTTCCATTGATTAGCTTCCTTTCCCATTCATCTTGCTTCTTATCTATGCTTTTGAGAAAATGTTGACTGTTTGGTCTTTAACTGGTTAAGGAAGCACATTACTCATGAGTGATATTGTTTATTTTATAAGCCAATCTATTATTTGGCTGAAAAGAGCTCCAATTCCAAGTTCAAAGGGCAATAGTCTCAAGGTTTCCTCTAGTCTTTAATAGTCCAGTAGTTCTGGCCGCTTGTAAGAAGTTGAACTTTGGTCTGAATTTTTCTCCCATTCCTTCCGAGTCCTTTGATTGTGCCCCTGGTAAGAACAGACGTGGTAGCCGGGCACTATTTAGTTCTTTCTGGTCTCAGAACTAAAGAGATCGTGGTTTGTGTCGGCTATTAGTCCCGTGAACTTGTTTCTTTTTTGAGTCTTGGATTTCCTTCATTCTATTTTGCTCCACATGAGTAGGAGGCAATCATTGTATCTTAGTCACTGGAAAGCTTTTAAGAACATAGACACTACTTGCCAAACAAGGCTGCAGAACATTCTTTCTGTGAACTATGTTACATCAATTCACCAAGTTTTCCCCTGAGATTATGGTGCTAAGGCTTTTCATCTAGCAAACCAGTTCCTTACGTTGTTTGAAGACATCTAGGAAGCCTCTGTAACTATACTCATTGTGTGGTTTGTTATATATGTGGATATATATGGACCACCCACATATATATTATATGCTTACATACACAGCTATACCTGCACATGCTTTTACTCATAATGCCTTCCTATGCACATATATGCATCCATACCTATATACATGCAAAGATATTTTTGGTTGTTCTTACCGTTGTAAAATTGTTTATGTTATAATATTTATGAAAGTTGTCCCTTTTCTCATGTACTCTTGGATTGTTTATTTACCGTGGCTACATTGTGCTGACCTCATCTGTAGTTGGGATTGCCTTTCTCGTCGTCAAATCTAATAGTGTCCTCTATCGAGAAAGTGCTTCCCTTGCCTTTACTTCCATCATTGATAATTTTGCTTTCTGAGTTTCTATCTCTTCTTGACTTTTCATAATAGAAGAACCATACAATATTTCTCTCTTTTTTGTGACTGACTATTTTACTCAGCATGATGAACTCCAGATTTACCCATGCTGTCCAATGTTTTTCAAACTCTTCGTTCTTTATGTTACTTAGTATTCCATTATATGTGTGTGCCATAATTTATTAACTATTTATCTGTGAGTAGGCACTTCTGTCGTCCCTCCCCCTTTTGCTATTGTGAATAATGTTGCAATGAGCATAGGCGTGTAGCTATCTATTCAAGCCATGACTCATAGCTCTAGGAAGAGAATGCAGGCATTTCTATTTCTAGCTTTTGGAGAAAGTGCCCTACTGGTTTCCATAGAGGTTGTACTATTTGTAATCCCACAGGCAATGTATGCATTCGAATTTCCCCACAATCTCTTCAGTATGTTTTCTCTTCTTCATTTAAAAAAATCACTGCCATTTTTGCAAGGGTAGGATAGTATTTGATTGTAGTTATGATTTGCATCTCTCCAATAATGATTGTGAGCTTATTTTCATGTACTTGTTGGCTGCCTGAAAGTCCTCTTTGCGAAGTATTGTTTATGTCTTTTGCCCACTTAAAAAAAACAGGTTTATTTCTGTTTTGTTGTTGAGATATTGGGTTTCTCTATATTTCGGAGCGTAGACTCCTATCAGACATGTAGTTGCCAAAGATTTCTGCCCCCAGCTTGTTGGTGCGCTCTCACTCTCTCGTTCTCATTTTCTTTTTTCTTTTCTTCTTACTGTGAATTGGGTGGAGGTTTTCAGAGCAGATCAGTTTCTCATTCAATAACTCTGCACACTTCATCTCATGTCATGGATTACAATTCCCAGGATATAATATTACTTCCCCCCGTGTTTCTCATTTCCATCCCTCCTTCTTTCCTAACCCACCTGATCTTTGTCATGGGGTAAGTGCCGCCCTTTTGATTTCAAATGGTTGGTTATTCTAAGGTGTGCATACTGACCTAGTGCCCCTTGTATAGACCTGTCTATTGTTTGAAAATTGACCCATGGGGGTGAGTTCATTTCAGACCTGAAGGGTGACTAAGAGCCATACTCTCAGGGTTCTACCAGTCTCTATCTGACTAGAAAATCGGGTTTTCTTTCTTTCTTTTTTATGATTTTGAGTTTTGTTCTCCATTTTTCTTCCACTCTATCCAGGACTTTCTAATGTGCTCTCTTTCAGAGCAGTTTGTAGTGATAGTCAGGCATCATCATCTATTTCTTCTGGTCTCAGGGCTGAGGAGACTATGGGGTCCATTGGTCCACTTGACTAATTGATTCCCTGTGATTTTTATTTCCCTTACTGTTATTTCCTCTAAACACAGAGAAACCAATAGTTGCTTAGATGGTTGCTCATGAGCTTTGAAGACCCAAGTCACTACTTATCAAAATAGGATGTAGAACGCTGTCTTTGTGGACTGTGTTAAGCCAGTTCACCTAGTCTCCCCTAGACCATGGTCCTGAGCTCTCAGGCCAAGAGACTCATTCCCTCGGGGTGTTTGGTTTTATCTAAAAAGTCTTCATAACTTTGCTTCTTTGTATGCTCTACTACCTTCATAGAGATATTTTCAGGAAAGCTAAATAACCCACTGCCATTGAGTCCATTCTAACTCATAGTGACCTTAAAAGCCAGAACAGAATTGCTCTTTTGTGTTTCTGAGGCTATACATCGTCAAGGGAGCAGTAAGGCCCATCTTTTTCCCATGGAGCACATGGTGGGTTCAAACCACTGACCTTGTGATTAGCAGCCCAACACATAGCCCACCAGGGCTCCACAAATGTAAAAATGCATGTGCAAGTACCCTCTACCAACCTATGCATATCTGTGAGTATATTCACACCCTCTCTCCCACATCCATTGAGCCTCTGTGTCTCTCCCTGCATCTACTCAGAGATCACTGTCATTGCAGGAGTGCCTGTATAACAGCCTTCACCTTTATTGCCTTTAACTCTTGAACTCCTCCAGCATCTTCTGCTGCTTCTATCATTTTCTGCTGACCTCCCTCTTACTGCACATTGTCTTCTCCTTCACTCAAGTTAATAGGGGTCTACCCTCCAGCCAGAAATTTACCCCTTCTTCCCCTCCCACACCCAGTAACTATCAAAGAATGTTTCTTGTAGTGTGAACCCTTTTCTTAACTTTTTACAACTGTAGTCTCATATCATATATGTCCTTTTGTGATGAATTTCCCTCAATGTAGTGTCCTCCAGGTTCAGCTATAGGATTTTTCACAGATTAGTCATTATCGTTACATAGTATTCCATTGCGGAAATGTACCATAGTTGGTTGATCCACTCTTCCATGGACGGATGGGCATTTAGGTCGTTTAATCTTTTGAGCATTGTGATTAGTGCTGTGGTGAACGTTGGTGTGCATAAATCTGTTCATGTCAAGCTTTTATTTCTCTAGAATATAGAACAAGTAGAGGAACTGCTGGGTCATATAGTATCTCAAATTCATGTTGGCTCTCTTTTTATAGTCATGGTAAAGTATTTTGATAAGTGTAAGTGTTTGGTTTCTACAAGATGCCAGGTTGATGCCCATGAATAACTGAACACCGATTGAATTCTGAGGTTATCTTACGTGAAGAAAGAAAAAGGTCATTAAAAAGAGAAGAGAAAACGAGAAGACCAAAAACACATGTAAGAAGATATTCTGGAACCTGCTCTCAAATGTAGGATAGCTAAAAACAACAGAAGAAATGATAGAGATGAACAGGAGATTTCAAAGGGAGAAAATATATTATAATCAAATATACAAAGACAACCTAGAGTTGGGAAACCAAATGGGAAGAATATGCACAGCATTTCTCAAGCTGAGAGAACTGAAGCGAAAACTAAAATCTTAAGCTGTAATATTGAAGGACTCTATGGGCAAAATATTGATCAAGGCAGGAAGCCTCAAAAGATGGAAGGAATACACAGAATCACCGTTTCAAAAAGAACTAGTCAGCATCCAACTATTTCAGGAGGTAGTATATGACCCAAAACTGATCATATTGAAAGAAGAAGCCCACACGTCATTGAAGGCATTGGCAAAAGCAAAAACAAAAGCCAGGTACTCTAGGACTCAATGGAATTATCAATTGAGATATTTCAACTAATGGATGCAATGCTGGAATCACTCATTCATCTATCCCAAGAAATTTGGAAGACAGTTGCTTGGTCAACGAACTGGAAGAGATTCATATTTGTGCTACTTCCAAAGATAAGTGGCCCAGCAGAATGCAGAAGTTATCAAATAATATCATTGATATTACATGCAAGTACAAGATAATCGAGAAATGACTGCATCAGTACATTGACAGAGAGCTCCTAAAAATTTGAGCTAGGTTTAGGAGTGGGCATGGAATGAAGGATACCCTTACTGATGTCATATGGGTCTTGGCTGCAAACAGAGGATAACACAAAGATGTTTGCTTGTGTTTTATTCTCTTATGTAAAGACACTGGAATGTGTAGATCATAAGGAAATAGGATAATATTGTGAAGAATGGGGATTCCAAACACATTGTAGAATATATACATAGACCAAGAGGCAGTCATTTGAACTGAACAATGGATAGTGTGTGGTTTGAATCAAGGAAAGAGTACATCATGGTTATCTCCTTGTGTCATTCTTATCTAATGGTCCCACTGCACCAGGTTGGCTGACATGAGGGTTTCAGTCTGTAAGTCTCCTCCATCACTATTTCCATACAGTTTTCCTCCCCTTATTGTATCCAATCTCACTCTTTTCCCTTGTTCCAGGATGGGTCTTGTATCTGTTTTATCTGGTTTCTGGATTCTTTGCTTTAGGGGGACTGCCTTAGTCTGTGACTAAGCCGCCACTTTGGATCATCTCCCTTACTATTGTTTTATAGTTTTCAGTGTATAGGATTTGCATAGTGTGTTAGGCAGGGTTCTCTACAGAAACAAAACCAGGACACTTATGATTATATATGTGTATGTATATGAAGAGGTTTATACAGCATGAAGGAATATAACAGCTAATTCATCCACACAGCAGTACAGAGGGCTCAGTTAACTCGCTTCCGTGGAACAGACAATATACTGGGATTCCTTCAACTCACAAGGGCTGCCAGGTCCAAAGTCAAGGAAGCAACCAGCTGAGTCTTCCTCCAGGAATGCAGGCGGTCTTCCCACAGGCAGCAAACAACAGGGCGGGTCACCAACAGTCAGCAGCTCGGAAACGTAGTGAAGCAGGCCAGCATGGGATATCGAACTCAAGCAATGCAAGATGAGAGGATCCACCAGCCTCAAGCTCAAGCGAAGTACAGACCAGCAGTGTGGTGAAGCAGGTCTCAAAGGAGCCTGAAGCTCTAGCGACAGATCCACAGTCAGTTGTCCCACAGATAGAGTAGTTCACAAGTTGAGGTGGAGAATTAGCTAAAGCAGCTGCATGCTGGTCTGATCACCAGAGAGCAAGAGAGTGAGGAGCAAGCCATTTATTTCTTTGCCCTTCAATCAAACTGTGACCTGATTAATCCCACCTGTTCCTATTGGCCAGATTGGCACAACAAACCTACCTATCACACGTAGCTTTTGATAAATGTACTCATTTTGGGGAATGCATTTTTTTAATGCTGTAATATATTTTTTAAATAACTGTAAATTATAAAATACTCTTCTATTTTTTAGCTCATTGTCTCTGAGGCTTCCTCCTTTCTAGGACTTTCCCCTAATTTTCTGGCTGGTCTGCCCACCCAAATCAGCCTGCCCCTGGTGTCCTTGCCAGAAAGGAGTGTACCCTCGGGTAAAAAGTCACAGACCTGTAAGTCTCATTCATTGCAATTATAGTTCATTTCCCTCCATCTCTGCTTCCTGAAGTCACTCTAAAGCACCTTTCAATAGTTTTAAGCTTTAACAATTTGACCAGATGTCATCACTGTTATCTGCAAAAGAATTAATCAAAACAAGCTGGTCCATGATTGAAATGTCTGTGCTGTTTCTTATGAACCAGTCTGTGCTCTCTGAAAATGGAAAGGGCTGGTGAGCAAAGAGCCCCCTGGAAGTTACAGACAGCCATGGGAGAGCAGGGCAGTCGCCCAGTCTACAAGCTCTGCACTAACCTCCAGTTGTGCCCCATCCTCTAGTATGTTGCCCTTGAACAATATATTTAAGCTCCGTATCTCATATAACACAGGGAAAATAAGAGTAGTAATTTTTTATGGCTTTGTGAGGACTGCATTAGCTAAAACTCCTTAGAACGGAGCCAGGCACAAGGTTAATACTCAGAATATGCAAATATTATTTCAATATCATAATCTCTTACAGAGTCTGTGATTAATCAATTAGATTTGAGGGGGCCTCTAGTTTCTTATGCTTTTCCATCTTCTCTCTTTGAGGGCATGGTATGGCCATGGACACATGAGGGCGTGAGTCTAAGGCAGCGGTTCTCAGCCTGTAGGTCGTGACCCCTTTGGGGGTCGAACGACCCTTTCATAGGGGATGCTCATTCCTAACAGTAGCCAAATTACAGTGATGAAGTAGCAATGAAAATAATTTTAAGGTTGGGGGTCACCACAACATGAGGAACTGTATTAAAGTGTTGCAACATTAGGAAGTTGAGAACCACTGGTCTAAGGAGTTGGTAATGGCAGCGAGGCCTGGGACAGAGTGGGGGTGGGGATAACGCAAAGGTGGTAGGGCTAGGGAAAACCATAGAAGAGTTTAGGAATTGATTAGATAGAAGGGGATGAAGCAAAGACAAACATATTTAGGAGACTAGGCCCCATGGTTCCTATTGTTGGGTCAAGTACACAAAGTATGGAGAGAGGCAAGGCTAAAGAAAAGCCTGAAGTGAGAGATTCAAAGTATTGGTGCAAACCCACAACCTGAGGTAGCTAGATGATAGTTATGGTCTCGGAGCAATAAAACCTAGAAGTTCTTTGAACATCAAGTCCCAGGTCTTGATTTTGAAGCAACACTCTCTATTAAACAGATCCAGGGAGCTGGCTGATTCCCAGACTGAGGCAAGAAAAGCACAGGAGGAACCTGGAACATGCTTTTGTGTCAGAGAAGAAAGACGTGCTTTAAAAGTGATGGGGACGTGTCGCAATGACCTGC
>NW_022103906.1:17462346-17463567 GCF_000313985.2 Echinops telfairi
GATAGATAGATAGATAGATAGATAGATAGATAGGAAGGCATGCAGGCAGGCAGGCAGGCAGGCAGGCAGGTAAGAAAAGGAAAGTCCTTCCTTAGAGTAGACAGCCAAAGCCCATCTGTAGACAATTGGACATCCCCTCACAGAAAGGTCACAAGGAAGGGATGAGCCAGCCAGGATGCAGTATAGCACCGATGAAACATACAACTTCCCTCTAGTCCTTGAATGTTTCTGCCCCCCCCACCCACTATCATGACCCCAGTTCTACCTTACAAATCTGGCTAGACCAGAGCATGTACACTGGTACAGATAAGATCTCTGGACACACAGAATCCAGGACAGATAAACCCCTCAGGAATGGTAATGGAAGTAGAAATACCATGAGTGTAGGATGAAGGTGGGGGGAGAAGGGGGAGAAAGGAGAACTGATTGCAGTGATTGATGTATAACCTCCCCAACCCAGGACAACGAACAACAGAAACATGGGTGAAGGGAGACACCGGATGGTGTAAGATATGAAATAATAATAATTTATAATTTATCAAGGGTTCACGAGGGAGGGAGAGTGGGGGAGGGAGGGAAAAAATGAGGAGCTGCTTACCAAGGGCTCAAGTAGAAAGAAAGTGTTTTGAAAAGAATGATGGCAACGTATGTACAAATGTGCAACTACACAGTTCTGATTTTAAAAGTAGTTATGGAAATAAATAAATGTGACTGTATTCTAATAAATCTTTATTTACAAAAATAGATGGCAGGCTGATTTGGCCTGTAGACCATCGTTTGCTGGCTACTGTTGTAACCTGAGCTAAGAATTTTGGATTATGATAGCCAGCCCTTAAAAGAGTTTAAAGGAGAGCAGTGATATGATCTACACTATGCTGTGTACACAAGGGGGCTTAACATGTTCATGGGAAAATTCCATTATCTTTGAATTCCAGGTACTTTTGAAGCCCTCTTTAATATCCACCTAGCATACATATGTTTTAAAAACTCAACATGACTGCTACCTGTGGAATAGAGCATTCTGGGTTAAATGCAGAAGTGATTCAGAAGCTAGTATATAACAAATTCTGGCAAGAGATAGTGATGGCTTAGGCCAGGACAGAGGTGATGAAAGAGGGTCAAGCAATTAGATTTTGGATATATATATTTTCAGGGGATGGCTGATGGGAATTCCTGGTGCAGTATGAAATAAAGAAAGCTTTCGATAGTTCCAACATTTAT
>NW_022103906.1:17463667-17474184 GCF_000313985.2 Echinops telfairi
ATCCCCAGAGATACAACTAACTGAAAGAAACTCTTCAGGCCAACAAGTTGGTTCTGACTCATAATGACCCAACAGGACAGCAATGAACTGGCCCTGTGGGTTTCTGAGACTGTAAGTCTTTACAGGAATAGAAAGCCTCATCTTTCTCACACAGAGCCGCTGTTAGTTTTGAACAGCTAACCTTGTGGTTAGCAGCCCAAAGAGTAACCATTATGCCACCAGGAATTGGGCTGTAATTAAGCAAGGTGGCAAAGAATGCAGGAGAAGCAGATTTTCAGAAGAGGGTTCTGAGTTAATTCTTGACTTGAAAGTTTGATATCCAAGCAGGGGTAGGAATATATGAGCTGGAGTTGTGGGAAGAGATCAAAGGTATCATTGTAAAGTTGGGCTCCATTGTTTAGTTAGAACTTCAACCACATGTCTGGATGACATCAGCCAAGGAGTGACAAGAAACCACCTGCGGCTTCCTATAGTCTGACAGCATCAGAGGCACCATCTGTGCAGGGCACAGGCTGCCCAGCCACAGAGAATCCCAGGTAGCAGAGAACAGAGACACTACAGTCAGCTCAGGGCTGCCCAGACATGCTTCTGTGTGGCCTGCGGTGTGTATATGTGATCTGTTTGCACACGTTCATCTGTGTCGGCATGTGCCTGAAGGGGTGTACCATCCACAGACCCTGTGATTCTAATGGATGGCTACAGTATGCAGAAGGGTGTTCTGTCTAATTCCTAAGCCCCTGACCTGTGAATATGCCTTTATTTGGAAAGAGATTCTTTGTAGGTTCTAAATAAGTTAAAAATCTTGAGACAAGCCCATCCTGGATTATTCAATGACGAGGTCCTTATAAAAATACAAAACCTCAAACAAGCTCCTGCCATCGAGTCAATTACAGCTCCCAGCGACCTTCTAGGACAGAGTAGACCTGCTCCTGTGGGTTTCCAAGACCATCACTCTCTACAGGAGTGCTGAACCCGGTCACCAACCGGGAGCAGGTGGTGGTTTCAACAGCTGACACTGAGGTTGCTAGGGGATGCACAGGATCTCCAAGGGCCAACTGCCAGCAAGTTCTCCCATTTGAGACTTCTGGCTTCCAAAATGGTGAGAGAACACATTCCCATTGTCTTCAGCCGCCACGATGGTGTTAATTTGATGTAGTAATTTGTAGGACACAAATACCATCGCCAGATGAAATCCCAACAAAGAGGGAAATTTTTTGAAAACAGGACTGATGAGATAAATAATTAAGATTAGCATAATGTGTCACTCTGAAAGCAGTCATTTTGATGTGTTAAAAGCCTCTCGAAAGGACACTTAGACACTGAGACAACTCTCAGGTGAAAAAAGCAGAAAGGTAGGCACAAGACCTGACTCCTCCTTTGTCAATGGAATGAGATCTCACCCTATTGGTGCCCTCCACTCTGCGGGTCTGCACGGGGTTCCCTGCGTGGAGCACATGCAGGAAACCAGCCTGCGAGGCAGCATGGTGGGCGCCCATCCTTGTGTTCCTTCGGTGTTTAGTGGTCTCATGGCTGCGCTCTGCCTCCCATGTGTTTTCAGGGGCTGATCTCAATTGTGGGGAACTGGCTTTGTGGGAATACACTTATTCCCTTCAGGGTAACCTCTCTCTTGGAAATAATAGCTTCCCAGGCAAAGGCCCCCTCCCTTCTCCAGGTGCCTCCATCTGGAAGCCTACCATAGCAACACGCGAAAGAGGGCAACCGCGATTGGTCTGGAAACAAGAGGTGGAGTCAGGAGCCCGCTCCAGAGAGTCAAGAGAGCTGGCCCTGTGTCTGGTTAAGGGGTAGGCTTAAACTTCAAACCAACTGGGATCAAAGCCCAACAAGCACAGGCTGCAAGGCAATGATAGGTCACCACAGCTAAATCTGCCTTGCCAGGGATTCTGGGCCAGGTGACCGCTGAATTTGTGGGGTGGAGTGAAGGTGTGGGTGAGTTCAAGTGTGTACGGAGCAGGCTTTCTTTCTGAACTAGACTTTGCCCTCCACTTGCCCAGGTAAGTAGGCCGGAAGTCTAGCTATCTAGCTATTGGGCTGGACCTGCTTGCTGGGAAGGCATCCGATGGCTTCGGTCCCAGTGCATCCAGGATGTAAATGCACAGTCGGGAGGGGAAAACAATGATGACTCTTGGATGTGGCTTTGCAGCAGGGCAGAGGCCGGCTGAAGGAGACGGTGTGGGCCGTGGGGCCTCGTCATTGCCCTCTGAGCCGCAGCACCTCACAGACAACCTCTTGTGCATGGAATAGATAGCTGGATGGTGGGTGGAGATGGACACATGCAGGGAGGGCTGGTCAGTCAGAATCGGCCACAGAATGGAGAGCAATGGACAGAGAAGCAGGAGGCCACATCCATTATCCTTCCAACCACGACAGCTTTGAGATTCACGAGGTATGTTACTATTCCCAGAACAGCAACCACCAAATGTGGAGACTGTAAGAAGTACCCTCCGAGCCCCTGCAAGCATTCCATAGACCAGTTTAGGGAGTGCAAGGTGAAGCGCAGCCATTCGCACCCACTGCTGTTGCGCTTGCTCTGATGCATGGTGACCTCGTGTGTGTCCAAGCAGGACTCTGGTGCTTCTGAGGCGCCTCTGGGTCAACTTGTGCCTCCAACCTGTCTGGTAGCAGCTGAACACCTAACCATTAGCACCACCCAGAACCTCTCCTTCTGGACAATGCATGCAATCGGTGTCTACTGCCTCACGCCAGTGAGGATAGATACTCCCCTTGCCAGAAGCCAGGGAAAGGAGGAGGGAAGGAAAGAAGAGAGGCAGGGAGAGAGGGAGAGCGAGGGAGGCAATAAAGACAGGGAAAGAGGAAAAGAGGCAGCAGAAGTCAGAGACACTGACGGGCTGTGTGGGCACCCTGGGATGGTGCTCCGCCCCTTGTTTTCAAAGTGTCATCCTAATCCCTTTCCCAGACAAGCACCTTAGCATGCTAGGTGGGGGAGGGAATAAGCCTCCACTTGGTATAGTGATTCAAAGCTCCCAGACAGTTTCCTATGAATATCAAACAAAAGTGAACCGGAAAATAAAAAGAGCCAAATACATCTCCCAGTTAGGCACATTACCGACTGTCTTAGAACCTCTGTCTAATTTCCCCCAGATCCTAGGCCCAGGGGCCAAGGCTTACTTGTGTGGCTTTTAGCCACACCAAGAAAGTGTCACAGGAGGCTATTGCATTTGCATAGAAGGAAACTGAGAACACAAGGAAAACTTAGGAAGATCAGTGGATCGACCTTGGGCGTTGGCTTTGGAAAGAGGCTGTCTCTAACACACACACACACACACACACACACACACACACACCCAGGGTGGTTCTCGATCACTTCTGTTTGACCAGATCTGGAGTGGGGTGAAGGCTGTCCAATGTCAGGAGTGTTCTCATGGAAAGACAAGTACTTGGTACATTTGAAAGCCCTGAGAATGTTTTGAGTTCTGCGCAGGTGATGAAAGTAGTCACAGAACTGGAAGTTGCAGAAGAAGAGAACACGTCAGTTGAAGGACAAAGTCATTCTGGGTAAGGAGAAGGCACGAAGCCAGGAAGCAGAGAGAAGAAGAGGCTATCTCTGGAGAATGTAGGGCCAAGAAGCTGGGCTGGACATGCACCGCTGGGTGGCCAAGAAGAGCAAAGTCTCAGGACAAGGAAGCCCCGGGCCCAAGTGGAAGTGAGATTGGGGAGACCCAGAAGGAAAGTCACAAGAAATAAAAAGCCAGGCAAAATATCCAGTCCAGTAGGCCAGAGACAACCACTACTGCTCTTGGATTGATGGGTCCCCCAGCAAATTCATGGTCTCCCACTGAGGCTTAGGATGTGTTTGAGTTACACTGAACCATGCTGACCAACTGGGCTTCTTTGTTTGTTTTGAGCATCTTACCATGAGTAATGTGTAGGCAGGATGACATTTGCTGGTTTTTCATTCTCAGATGTTCACCCTTAGATGTTCAATTGTATGATCTACTATTAAAAACACAGCTGTATATATTGTGTTTTCTAAACTAAATCAGTAGGAGCCCTGCTGGCTGCTAATCACAAGGTGAGCAGTTCAAAACCATCAGCTGCTCCTCAGGAGAAGCTTTCTACTCCTGCAAGGAGTTACAGTGTTGGAAACTCATAGGGGCAGATCTACCCTGGTCCTGCAGGGTCACTGTGAGTTGTCACTGATTGGATGGAAGTGGGAGTGAGTTTTAAAACTAAATCAGTGAGTTCAGTTACCTGAACATATGGAGGCAAATGCTGATTACTTTGCTAAAGTTGACAGAAAAAGGAAAGGAAGTCACGGAGTTTTACTGCAAAACTCTAAGAAGAAAATAAGGACCACACAGACAAAGCTCGGCAATTTTCTGACTTCAAATGCCCTTCCCAAATGCAGGGGTAAACCAGGTGACCCAGAACCTTCTACAGGTAGAGTTAGAACCCCAACTGACAAAATGCTCATTTGTTCAACTCTTCTTCATCGTTAGAATAAATCCCTATGATTTGTGTATTTTGAAAAATATATGTACATATTAAAAATATATCTGTGAGTTTATAGGTATGTAATTTTCTGGTCACCAAAGACAAGTGAAGATCGGATTTACAAAGACAATGATAATAAAATTCAATGATATTGAGAACTAAAACCAAAAACGAAGTATCTAATCTTACCTCAGAACTGACCTTGTTGTGAATCTCGGACTACCTGTATATGCTCTCATCGTACATATAATTTTTCTCTTTCATGCACTTGCCTTAGTTTGCACAGGTGTCAGCATTCCTTGGTGTGATTCGGTATCACATGCATGACAACAGGGAGTACACATGGGTTGGGGAGAATGGGGCCATTTCCAGGTCACTCCTGGCGTGGTACCAGGTGCAAGGAACATCCGATAAGTATTTGTGTAATGGATGATGATTATTCAGGACTCTCTCCTAAGTGATCTCACCCATGGCCATGGCTTCAATCACCGTCTCTAAACTGACCACACGCTAATGCAGTGGTTCTCAACCTGTGGGTCGTGACCTCTTTGGGGGTTGAACGACCCTTTCACAGGGGTAGCCTGATTCATAACAGTGGCAAAATTACAGTTATGAAGTAGCAATGGAAATAATGTTATGGTTGGGGGTTCACCACAACCTGAGGAACTGTATGAAAGGGTTGCGGCATTAGGAAGGTGGAGAACCACTGCTCTAAAGCCTATTTCCAGCTGAGTCTTCTCCAAAAACCAGGTACTCCAAAGCCTACTTAGCATTGCCACCTGGAAATGTTAAAGCATCTCGATCACACTCAACAGATCCTAAAGGGCACTTGTGCGTTCCCTAGCCTGGTCCTCCTCCAGTGCTCTACCTCTCAATGGCCACCTGAACCACAGGTGTCCTCCCTTTTCCTCCTCCTGCATTTCGGGCCCATCCCCAAAGCCTTTCTTTTCCATTCCCGAGATCCTCTGCATCGCAAACCCTTCTCTCCTAGATCACCAAGGTTACGGCTGTAGGTTCTGGAGGTGGGCTGCCTGCATTTGCAAAGAGGTCCCAGCACTTACTAGCAATTTGTTTTACTTCTCAGCGCCTCATATAAAATGGAGATGCTAATGGTACCTATTTCACTGGCTTCTTAGAAGCATTAAATAAAGCGGTGCATATAATGTACTTCCATAAGCACTAGCGGGTGTTGTCGCAATCTCCATGACAACACCCTAGCCCAAACTACCATTATCCTTCATCAAGATCCCTGAAATACCATCTAATAGCTCCCCACAGCCATGCCTGCTTTCCTCCAGTGGGCTTTTCACTATGTAAACCAAGCAATTTCTTTTCCAACACCATTTCCTACCACTGCTACGTTTAGACTACATCTGTACCTTCTCACATGAGGTGGAGTAAAGGCCAAAGTCTTTCACGTGGCTTAAACAGCCAATCCTGGGCCACTCCCAACACTGGCTGCCTCGACTTAGCCCCATGTCTGCCGTGTGTCTCCCCACTTTAGAGCTGCCTTACATGCTGTCCCTTTAGCCGGTGCTCCTTCCCTGCACTGCCAAACCTCTTTCAAGTGTCCTTTGCATGAGTACTTCCCCGGTTCCTCTCCCTGTTGACTCCCCAGCCCACAGGCTTGTTCCTCTGCCTCCATCTCACCAATGAAACTACTCAAGCACGTGTGTGTGTGTGTGTGTGTGTGTGTGTGTCATCTGTTGCTGAAGCCAAGGAATCTGTTTCCCACCTTATCTGACCTGGTCCTTCTGCTAGGTACCCCGCTCACAGCCTTCTACAAGGCTTTCTCCGCCTTCGGCTCCCTGACTAGGCGCTCTTGGCTCTTGTTTTGGCTTCTTCTGTCCCTCTCTAGCTAAAGACGTTGGGTTGGTTCTCCCAACTTAACGGAAACTCCTTTTCTCTTCCCTACTCTACCCCCTCTGGGCAGCCTAATGATTTGCGTAACATCCATTAGATAAAATCTCCAGGTCTTTTTTACTCCTGAGCTCTATGAGTTTTACATTCTTCCATGGAAAAGCTTCATCAATACTTTTAAGATGCGCATATACATTTCTGTGATAGTTAAGGTTTATTGTGCCAACCTGGCCAATGAACACATGTGGGATTCATTGAAGGGCAGTTTCATCGAAGGGCAGAGAGATAAATGGCTCATCAAGCCTCGCCTGTTTGGTCTCTTGTTCTCTGATGGTCAGACCTGTGTGCCTTAGCTAGTTCTCTGCCTCAGCTGGCAAAGCTCACTCCCTGCGAGACTTCCCTGAGGAGAAGCCACATGGACCTACCCTCATGCAGCCCTGGGTGCTAGAGAAGTCGAGTGGAGACCCCTGCCAGCGCTGAGATGCTTACACATTCACCGATCCGTCTTTCCTCCTTCATTCAGCATTATAGAGTGTGTTTTGTGAGACTGAAGAAGACTTTGTAGATCGGCATCAGACATATGGGTTAATATCAGACTTATGGGTTGGACTGGGCTGGGTTGGGATGCTTTCTTAATGTACACTTACCCTTTCTATAAAACTCTCTTATAATATATGAGTGTCTATGGATTTCGTTTCTCTAGTCTACCCAGACTAACACAATCTCACATATACTTTTCCTATCTCTCTTTCTAACCAGCGACCATTCAGCTCCTCAGCAAAACCCTAAGTCATCCTTATCTCAAATACTTTGCACATGTCATCAGGAAACACCAGTAGTCCCTGGGGAAGATCATACTTGGTGAAGGAGAGGGCAATAAAAAAGAGGAAAATGCTTTACACAATTGATGTATGTTTGGATTGTGATAAGAGTTGTATGAGCCCCTAATAAAATGATTAAAAAACAACAACAACAACAAAGGAAACCCCTCAATGAGATAGACTGACACTGGCTATGACAATGGGGTCAAACACAGCGATCGTGAGGATGGTACAGGACTGGCAGTGTTTGGTCCTGTTGGACCTAGGGTCACTATGAGTCAGGGTAGACCAGACAGCTCCTAATAACAGCCACCTACGTTCCTGCCAGCTCCCCCTAACCCCGACCCTCTGACCAAGGTTTCCTTCCTCGAATCCCCGGCACTGTTGTCAGAAAGTAGGGGAAATAGTTCCCCAAGTGACTTTGCAGAGAACCAGTGTTCGAACTTTTAAAAGAAGGGTTTCAAAGGCAGGAAAGAAATGCTTCAAGGCCGTGTCTCCTCTGTGACCCTCTCTGCGTGATTCACCAGATGAGCACCGGCTTCACGGTCCCAGAGGTCCTGCGACGGAAGAACAGGCTCACAATTGTGCAGCCCAGCGTTTCCGCAAGCATTTCTCTTTACTATAGAATCCCTTATCCAAGACATGCTTCTTAATGTTTTACAGAACCTGCCATGCTGTTTTAAAACACAGGGAGGGTTGCCTTACGTCTTCACTTAAATCTAGCGCAGGTAAGTGGTTTTTAAAAAGACAGTTTGATTTGTACGTGCATATTTACGTGCATAACACACTTCATGAATGTGGTGGAGCATACAGGGGGCAGATTTATGAAAACTTCTCAGCCATTAGCAAACATTTTAAACTTGAGCGAACCCTGCAGAGGCATGTCTGCATTCTGTGAGGTAATGAGTAGCTGGGCCCGGTGACTCGGGACCCTTGTCCGGAGGAGCACCCGAGTCACCAAGGCAGTATTTCACATCGACTTTGGGAAGTAGTCATGGGGTCTAAATTCCATCGTAAGTGCAATGGTTGGTTTCTCACTTTCCAGAGGAAATAAGAATAAAGAAAACCAATGGACCACATGATCACCAGTCTCCATGATCCCGACGAAGTCCAGCTGCTACTCCCAACAGCTCGGGTCCGAGGGTTCTGAAAGGATCACATGAAAAGTTCCTGGGGAGAGAATCGCTGCCACCACCTCCACCAGCACCAGCCATGCCGGACCTGAGAGGAGAGCCCCGGACCCACTTCCCAGTCTCTCCTCCTCCTCGCAGCTGGCTGCCAGCCTCCTTGGTCTGATGGAGTGATCGCCCAGCAAGTCTGACCTGAGCCTAAGGCCCTGTTCTTAACCTCTCTGCTAAATCGCCTTTCTTTATCTTGCTGCCTGGCTACTATAATCACAGCAACACACAGAGCCTGTTCAACAATCTGTTAAGTCCTGGTGGATCACTATGAAGGGCTAGGTATGTGGAGGCATGCCTCGCCTGAGGACATTAAAAAGGCACATTATTTGTTGGCACTGAATTGACATCCTGATAAAAATCCTGAGAATAAGGAGGAAGCAAAGAGGAAATTCAAACAAGTTGAGGAGGCCTATGAGGGGACATCACGGCAGGTAGATGGAGTCCTGGTTGGAGGTGGAGGTGGAAGTCATTTCGATAGTCCATTTGAGTTTGGCTTCATAGTCCATAATCCAGATGTTGTCTTGACTAAAAAGGAATTCAATGCATGGATTTAACGGAAATTTTAGACTCTTACAAACACCATTTGAGGATTAACAGGAGCTCCTTTTTAAGGATTCCAGATGGACTCTACTTTGAGTATAACTGTACCTACCCTATAATATTTATAAACAGCTCATCAGAGCACTTATATGTCATAGACTTTTGAGTTTATTGTTGGGACCACAGTAATAGGACTATATTTTTGCCTTTAAAATGGTTGTAAATTGATACGTGCACTTTGCTTTGCTTTTTATTAAACTTAATCCAAGGTGAACTGTGGTTCTCAGTGGAGCCAGGAGAAAATTGTGTACGAACGCCAGCATGGACCTTGCTTTTTTCCATTTGGTTTGAAATGTGAGCCAAGTAGTTTCAGTCTGCTATGGAGTTAACGTTGCCAGAATGAAGACCCCCAAACAAACAATCATATCGATGAGGGGGGGTCAGAATGGAGGGGGGTCAGAAATGAGGGGGGTCGGAATGGAGACCCAAAGCCCATCTGTGGACAATTGGACATCCTGTCACAGAAAGGTCGCAAGGAAGGGATGAGCCAGTCAGGGTGCCGTATAGCACCGATGAAACACACAACTTCCCTCTAGTTCTTCAGTGCTTCCTCCCCACCACTATCCTGATACCAGTTCTACCTTACAAATTTGGTGAGACCAGAGCACGTACATGGGTACAGATAAAAGCTCTTTACACAGGGAACCCAGGACAGATAAACCCCACAGGAACAATAATGGGAGTAGTGATACCATGAGGGTAGGGGGAGGGGGAGAGAAAGGGGGACCAATCACAATGATGGATGTATAACACCCTCCACCCCTGAGGGGGATGAACAATAGAAAAATGGGTGAAGGGAGACAGCGGACAGTGTAGGTTATGAAAATAATAATAATTTATAATTTATCAAGGGTTCATGAAGGTGGGAGGGTAGAGAATGGAAGGAAGAGTAGGAGCTGATACCAAGGGCTCAAGTAAAACAAAACTGCTTTGAAAATGATGATGGCAACATATATACAAATGTGCTTGATACAACTGATGTATGGCTCAGTTTTCAGGCAGACAACTGAAAGTTCTATACAAGGACCAGTAACACTGCACACCTTAGAGTGATCAACCATTTGAAATAAAAAGGGCAGCATTTCCCCAAAGACAAAGTTCAAAAGGATTAGGAAGGAAGGAGGAAGAGAAACAGAAACACGGGGGATGAAGTGGAGTACGTGATGTTACGCTGCGAGAAATTGAAACAAGGACATGAAACAAAAAGTGTATGGATTGTTGAATGGAAAACTGATCTTCTCTATAAATTTTCACTCAATTCATAACAAAAAGTTACTCTATGGGCAAGTAGAGACTGTTGGAGGTTCTTGAGCAGGGAAGTAACCTAATATCTAAATAATTAATAGCTGCCCATAGAAATATTTTATAATGGTGTTCTCAATACCACCCTACAATTCTTCTGATCTTCAGTCATTAGTGCTTAATGCATTCAATACATACCTTTTTCCTTGATATGTTAATGAAGTCACATTGTTGTAGGGTATATCTTAAACCTAATCTGTTTTATAAACATTTGGTGTACAGCCAGACCCTCCAGAAGTGACAGGATTCCAGTAACTTTCCTGAGCATGTATCCCTTAGC
>NW_022103906.1:17474623-17525593 GCF_000313985.2 Echinops telfairi
GGGCGTGTTAGTTCCCTTGGCATTTGTTTAAGGATGCGCCATACTGTTTTCCGTGGAGAATGTACAATTCTGCCATCTGCAATTCTGCACCAGGAATGAGTATTCGAAGCTCTCCACGTCCTCTCCTATCCGTCAGGTTTTGAGTCTTGACCACGTGCCAGGTGCATCTCACAAATACCTGCTAATGCTCGCCGTGACAGGTGAGCACAGCCTCCAAGGGGAAGACAGTCATCAGGCTGGGTAAGCACTGGGCTCATGGCCATTCGACCAGTAGTAGTGAGCAGCATTTGACTTTCACGTCTAGAGGGCACTCAAACCCACTGCCATCAGGTGAATTCTGATTCGCACCAATCCCATCAGACAGGGTAGAACTGCCCCACAGGGTTTCCAAACCTGCAGCGCTTGTGGAAGCAGATTGCCACGTCTCTCTCCCATGGAGTGGTTAGTGGGTTCAGATCACTGACCAGGGCTCCTGAACCGCTTTTAACTGCTTTTTTGTCTAGCGGTTGTTGGTGTGTGTGTTTCCCCAATAATCAAGTGATACTTTGCACTCAGGAGAGACAGAGACAGGAAACACTTGGACATGAAGTCTGAGAAGACAAGTACCTCTTTCTTCTTTGGTCGTCTCCGCCTGGTAACCCACATCACCCTCTAGATCAGTGGTTCTCAACTTTCCTGATTTTCTTCTCACACTCATTGTTGTTAGCTCTACATTTCTTCCCATCCTCCCCTGCCATGCCCGTGTGCAGGGGTTCTCAACCTTCCTAATGCCACGACCCTTTAATACAGTTCCTCATGTTGTGGCGACCTCCCCCCCCACCATAATATTATCTTTGCTACTTCATTACTGTAATATTGCTTCTGTTATGAATCGGGTGGCCCCTGTGAAAAGGTTGTGACCCACAGGTTGAGAACCGCTGCTCTAGATAATGCCTCACTCCTGGTGGTGGTGCTGACAGGGGCCGCCATGTGGGTTCCAAGTCATAGCAACCCTACGTGCAACAGAGCATAACACCACCTGGTCCGGCACCATTCTCACGATTGCTGTTAGACTTGAGCCCATTGTTGCAGCCACTGTGTCCATCCATCTTGTCCAGGGCCTTCCACTTTGTCGCTGACCTTCTACTTTACCAAGCACTACCCCCTTCTCCAGGGATGCTCTCTTGTTCTGGTAGCTTTCTGTGGGCTCATTTGTACTTGCCCCCATTATGCCATCGTACAGGACATCATACAGCTCCAAGAAAGCTTCTCCCCTGCTTAAAGATCGTATATTTGTCCCCAGTGCCTGCTCAAGTTCAAATCTCTCCGTGTGATAGTCTAGAATGATCTGCCATAAATTTTCCCTTCCAGTCTTAACTGTAGTTACTTTTCTAAATCTAACTCACGCTCCAGCCAAACCAAACTACTCAGTATTTACCAGCCTTCCTGCCTTTGTTCATGGTGTTTCCTCTACTTGGAAAGCCCACTCCTCTCCCCAGTGCTGCTTCTTTAAACCCTGTCTATTCCCAGAGCCCCCGTTCACTGCCATCTCCGCAGGGCACATCGGAAATGGAACCAACTCTGTTTTTCTACACAAAACGACGGTTAGGGGAGGTGCCCCCCTCAAGCTTGTTAATTACTTTCTGAAAATGAAACCAGTAAAGCCTCCAATGGATGGCATCAGTGATCTTTTTAAAAGAGACATACCTAAAGGAGAAGAGTTAAACAAGGGGACAGTTGGACAGGCAAGAGAGAAGAAAGCATCCATCTTGAACAAGGTGACCAGGGCTTACTCTCAGGATGCAATTGTGGGTACATGGAGACCGTAAGATAGCGAACACAGCAGTCACAAGAAACAGAGGCAGTTACCCTGAGCTCAGCCCATTGTGAGCACTGGGCCTGATGGCGACGTCACCAACTACGCTCTGCTCTGCGTACAGAATCACAGCAGAGCCGCACGAGACAGAAGGCAGCTGAGCTGATGTGGCTTCGTCTGTTGCCAACATCACCTGGAGCAGACAGTGGCTGAGTTGGGAGGATACTGACAGAGGAAGCGTTGGCTACGCGACAGAGATGTTTATCTGCTTCCGTAGACCTGGTTAGTTTTCCCTAACGTCTCTTGCTTCCTTTGCTTAAATTACAAACCCACCAAAGCAGCCTTCGGGGAACCCCTTGGGCTTTCTCTGACAGCCTCAGCGAGGCATATTCTGGGCAGTGAAGAGTGGACATCTGAGTTAGTTAATTGTGCCAGCCAGGCCGATAATCACATGTGGGTCTAATTGAAAGGTGAAGGGATAAATGGGTGGTGAGCCTCGCCTTTCTAGTTCTCGGGTCTCTTGTTTTGTGATGGTCGCACCAGGGTGCAGCTGCCTTAGCAGTTCCCTGCTTCAGCTTGCAAGATTGACTTCCTACAAGACATCCCCAAGCAGAAGCCACATGAACCTATCCCGATGCAGCCCTGGGTGCTGGAGCAGCCGTGTGGAGACCCCTGCTAGTGCTGAGATGCTTATTCGTTCACTGACTCAGCTTTCCTCCTGCAGTCGGCATCATTGCCTCTGTTTTGTGAGGTGGAGGACTTTGTGGACTGGTGTTGGGTTAATGGGTTAATGTTGGACTTGTGGGCTTGGGCAGCATTGGGTTGGGATGTTTTCATGATGCACCTTTTCTTTGCATAAAACTCTCTCTTATCCATGAGTTGCTGTGCATTTGTTTCTCCAAAGTACCCAGACTATTACAACATCCACGCCCATTTTATCTACGCCAGGGGGCTGCTGGGAGGATTCAGAGAGATGATGCATGCAGATCGCTGATGGAAATCAAACAGCACACTGAAACTCTGCTTTCAATGTCAATTTCTTACACATTCGGTTCTGGGGGCTTTCTGGTATCTACAGACGCTGTTACAGGTGTGGACCAGCACCTGCAAAACAGGCTCCTGGGAAGCTTCTGACTCAAAATGGGCCTGGCCACCACCTGCTCACCCTTGGGCATTTCGGCCTCATCTTACTCTCTGAAAGCCCCATTCACTCCATCCTCTAGACCAGTGGTTCTCAACCTTCCTAATGCCGCGACCCTTTAATACAGTTCCTCATGTTGTGGTGACCCCCCAACCATAAAATTATTTTCGTTGCTACTTCATCACTGTCATTTTGCTACTGTGATGAACTGGGCAACGCCTTTGAAAGGGTCGTCTGACCCCCAGGTTGAGAACCGCTGCTAGACGCCCAGCACACAGCTTGCTCCATTTTTGCTGTGTTTTCGATGTACTCGCTGGTGGGATGCCAATTTCCTCATAATCTAGACTCTTGGAAGCTATGGGCTCGTCCTGAACTCAGTCACAGAGCATCAGAGGCCGTACATTTTTAATGAGCTGCGAGGAATTGGATCAAAGACCACACGGAAGTGATGAAACCTGCCTTTACTGGTTGCTAGAGAGTGGCATGCAGACCCCTGGAGATGAGGCCACGAGGTATGAGCTAGGAACATATGTCACCACACCGTCCCAACTCCCCAAACCAGCTAGGCTGCAGGAGGGCTGCCCTAGAGAGGGGGGCGGGGGGACTGACAGACAAATGGATGGAGCGGGCGCTTCCACACTGACCTGGATCTCGGTCCGCACGGTGCATTTGACCAGTTTGAAGTTCTTCCCTGGATTGAAGCTGTTACTATAGAAGCAGACCTTGAGGATCCGTACGTCCTCCTTTTCCACGTCAACGGGCACCACCACCATGGGCTCTGGGGGGCCTTCTGGCCGGCGCAACGTGCCCACCTTTACTCGGCTCAGGGGCTCGGACACCCCAGACATCCTTTCGGACTGCAGCTAGGGCGCACACATCGCCGTAGAGTCCTGTGGAGACACAGAGGCAGACCCTGGGGTGAGTCTTCCTGCAGGCCCACACGCCTCCTCCCCCCACAGCAGCGCCCCCCCAAGCTCCGAGACCCACGCCATCAACACCTTTGCAGCCCCTTCGAGCCAGCCTGCTTCTGGGCCGAGGAAGTCGAGGCATGATGCAAGCGTGCAGGTCAGGGCTCCGGCCTTCGCTGCGCCAGGTTGGCATCCCTTGGAGAAGCTACCTCTCCGGATCACCGTTTCCTCCCACGCTCGCTCCGGGCAAGGGGCCCACATTTAGCCAAGGCAGCTGTGAGAGGAGGCGGCTGCATCATGGCTCCAGGGCCCAGCTGGGCAGGGAAACGTGGAGAGCAAGACCATAGAAAATACCAGGAGAGAAACAGGGACTGGGGTGGTAGTGGGGGGAAAGCTGAGAAGAAACAGAATTTGAGAATGGTTTGCCCTGAGGGAACGGGAAAAGGAAGGCAGTTAAAGACCCTGCAGGAGGCCACGCTCTGGGCTGGTATTGTGCGGCCCACACCCTCAGCTTCCAGCTGGCACTGAACAAAGTGTACTGGTAGGAGAGCTCTGTCCACAGGAGCGCATCGCCTGGAGGGTCATTCGTTGCCCCTGAGGATGTATGAGGAACATACATCCTGCCCTGCTCCCTGTAGCCGACATGGGGAAGTCATTCTGCCGTGGAGGTGGCTGGGTCGGCCTAGGTGACAGCCTGCTAAGAGGCAGGCATGTACAGCTAGACCTTATGAAGACATGGAGGCAGTGTTCTAAGGGTGGGGGGACAGAGTAGAACATGCCCATTTAGGTTAGAGGCAGGCAGACAAGGGCACAACAGCAGGCTAATGGGCAGCCTGAACTTGGGGCAAGGGAGATGGAGGACAGGCTCTCCCATCTACTTTAAGAGCTGGCCAGACAGATAGGGGGAACCAGGAGTCAGAGTGGAATCTGCAGGAACAGGCTAGGTTTGGCTTTTCTAGAGAAAGCCAGTAGATCTACAAAAATCTCTCTGCCTGTCTCTTTATCCTAGAAGTATCCTTGCCTCCCTTTCAATAAACATCTACTGAACACGTCCTTTATGCCTCCGGTCTGCTACGTACCAAGGATGTTTCCTTCCACAAGGAATTAGAAGAAAAACGTTTACTTGTGAGGAAAGCCTACTAGGAAAGTCAGAGATGCATGCCCAGGGTGGTCAAGTAACTCGGACCCCGAAAGCGGGAGGAAGGACTATCAACTACGTTGTTACTTGCAGTGAAATCCTGCTGGCGGAGCCTGGGAGCTGGGGGCGAATGAATTTCTCAACATTATCGCACCCAATGAGGGAGGAGCATGGGGATATTTACATACCAACTTCCTTACGTCATTGGTGAGGGCTGCTGGGGTGGCGGAAGGTGTTCATTTCCCAGCATTCCGCCCTCGCTCAGCGGTGCGGACTAAGAGCCAGAAAGCCCTCCGCACAGACAGGCAGATGCGGGCATTTGGAAGGAGGCAGAGGACACTGAAGTGGCAAGGCCGATGGGGACATTGTCAGCTCTTGGCACAGGACAGGAAGATGAGAGAAGGATGCCTTATCTCTGAAGAGCGCATCCTTTAGTGGGAGAGACCCTCCCCCACCCCCAAGCAAATCATATCAAACACACACACCTCGTTGGTTCCAGAGGTGTCTGACCAGAGACTCAGTATCTGGCTCTGCCTGTTGAACCAATGGCCCCCAGGCATCTAGTTTGTAGACTAGCGCCTTCAAGAGGAAGTTCTGTGAATGGGTATTCTTGATAGGGAGAAAATGGACTTGCGTGTGGGTGGCGTAGTGGGCTACGCTTTGAACTGCCAAAGTTGAGGTTGTCTACTCCTGTAAAGATTTAGTGCTGCAAACCCAAAGGGGCAACTCTGTTCCGTCCTCTAGGGTCCCTGTAAGTCAGAGCTGACTCATGGCAATCAATGAGTGCGTGAGTGAGCTCAGCTCACGGACAACAAAGGGCCTGCCGTCACAAAGTCAAGTCCATTTTGAAAACCATGGCAGCAGCTGTGCTGCCTATCAGCTGGTGGGGAAGTGGCCTCCAGCTGACAAGAGGGCATTAACTAGCACTGCAGGGCGCCTGCAGTTCTATGACAAAAGCTATGAGCTACCGCCTGCAGCTTTGGAAGCTCACCCAAAGACATCAGGCAACCCTGAACACCAGTGTGATTTCTCAGGGGCTCTCTGAAACAGCCCTGAAGAGAGTTAAAAGAGGATAGCTAACTAAGAATACCGTATCTTTAAGATCAAATCATCCGGGAATACTCTACTTTCCCGTATTAGGCTAGTCATTGACTAAAAAGAAGGGTGGGAGAAGAGAGAATATCAGGTCTCTCTGAAATGTAGACCGGAGGGGCAGAGACAGAGTAGGCGAGTTAGATGTCTGTGTTCAGGGCAGAATCAAGAGTACAGTTGGGTGCTACTGCAGTTGATGGAAAAGTGAAATATGGTATTAATATACATACGAGGAGCAATTCTGGGGACGGCCCAGGACTGGGCAGTGTTTTGTTCTGTTGTGCATAGGATGGGGTCACTACGGGTCGGAACTGACTGCATGGCACCTAACAACTACAACATATGAGAGGGTATCCCCCCCAAAACAGAATTCCCCCCCAAAAAAAAACTATGTACTTATCTTTTTTTACAACCTTATCACCTTCAAAGTACTCTTCATTACATTGAATACATTTGTCAAATCTACGGTTCCATTCTTGGAAACGTTTTTCAAACTTATCTGTTTGGATGGCTGACAGCACCTCCTCGTTTATTTGTTTGTTTGTTTGTTTTCTTCACCTCTTCCATGTCGTCAAATTGCTGTCCTTTCATATCTTCATCTCGGAAACAAAAGGAAGTCGTCTCGCACAAATGGAGGTCAGGTGAGTCGGGTGTGTGGGGCTAGAGCAGCATGATGTTTTTTGCCCAAAACTGGCACACTGAGATGGCTGTATGAGCAGGTGCATTGTTGGGGTGGCAAAACCAGTCCCCTGTCTGCCACAAATCAGGTCTATTTTTGTCACAAACTATTATGCAATCTTTTCAGATCTCTAAATAAAAACCTGGATTAACAGTCTGACCTGGTGAAATTAACTCCAAATGCTCTGTGAGTGGACATTTTCATCTGTTCTGGAAGTTGCTTCCACCTGATATAAGTCCTTGAGATCAATTGACATTTCATCTTTGTTGAAATCAGAAAACCACTTGGACACTTGAGTTTTTCCTACAGCCCTGCCCTTGTTAGCTGTGTTCAACATCACAACAGTTTCTGCGGCAATTTTCCCAAGCAGGACACAAAATTTCACAGCCACATGCTGTTCTCTTGAATGGGCCATCACAAAAATGAGGCTGGGGAGAAACTGATTTTATGAAAAAAAATTCACTGTGACCAAAGAGAACCTTCACAGGAGATACCACTGGGTGCACTAAGTCGGAGCGAGTTGCTTCATGCTCACCTAGCAGGGAGAAAATACATACTATGAAAGCTAGAGCTTTTTCCCATTTTGGGGGGGCAGGGGATGGGGTACCCTCTCGTGTATATGTAAGAACATGGTAAGGAGAACCTAGAACCTGATAGTGCCCCCTACCACCTAGACTGACTAGGGAGCATCAAACCCCCATTCTGGCCCTGACCAAAGGCCAAATGCAGAGTCTGAATTTGACCAAGTTCAGCCATCCTGAGTGCCAGATGCAAATGTCTCCAACATGCCCAGAGGCCCCTGGTTTCTTACTGTCCTTTGGTTTTCCGAGCCCTTGATGCAGAAGTCAATAACCTTGATGCAGAGGTCATCATGACTCAGCTAGAAATAGTTTAGCAAGACCATCTGTCCCCTGGATCCTACCTTTATTTTCAACCTGATGTAAGTCCTTGAGTAATTCACTGGTACAGTAATACTCTCCGATCACGCTGCTTCTTCAAAAAGGAACTGTAATGTAAAAACCAAACCAAACACACGGTTTACCCAACAGCCCTGCAAGGAGGAGGGGGGCAGGCATGGTTGTGTCCCTCTTACTGATGGGGAAACAGACTCAACATCCCCTTTACTTGTGAAGCCACTTCGCCAAGGACTCACGCCTGTGAAGGAGTAAACTTGGATCCCAAACTTGATTTGAATCCTAATTCACAGGTGTTTGGGTTTTGTTTGTGTTTGTTTCCATCAGCTGCCTCTGAAGAAGGTGGTATCTCTTGAAGGACAGCACAGAGTCTGTATCGTATTGGTGCCAGCCCAGAGCCGAGTATCCCCAGTCCATGAAGAATCCAGATCAGCTTCTCAAGTTAAGACTTTGACTTTGTCTTGAGAGCTCTTTCAAGGACTCAGGACTAGAAACCTGTTTTACTAAAAAGTCCCCAGACCCAGAGAAGGTGGTGCCCATGTCTCTACTGATGTCATGGCACCTTCCTCAAGGGCATCCAAAGGCCAGTCTGCTGTAGAGATTTGCAATGGACTGCCAAGGGATTCCCCAAACAAAGTCACTGAAAGGGGTGCTAGAAGAACAATCTCAGCCACCTGTCTCCAAGGTCTTGGGAGATCATTGACCTCAATCCCCTCCTCTCACTGCTTCTATAGTTGCTCTGCCTGTCTCCTGGTTCCAGTTCTGTCGCAGAGAAGTGGGGTGAGGGTGAGGTGAGAAAACGTACCTGAACCCCCATCTTAATCTATCAAGCATGCTCTTTATCTTATTGCTATACCTTGCCTACTTTTCCACATCTTGACTGATAATCTGATATCCCTGATCTCTTACTGTTCTGGCAAATGACACACCAGAAACAGGAAGAGACAAATCCTGATTGGCACCATTTGCCAATGTCTATGGTGTAGGTAGTCCCACCATGACTGATTTCAAGCTACCAGTGTACGTCACTGAACCAAGCTGGGAAGAGAGACCCACATGCTCCCAGGCTGAACAGAGCTTGATGGTTCCTCTGAATTTCACCTGAAGACTTGAATGTCTGACCCATAGCTAGTCTCTAGTTTCTAAAAGTCCTCTGACCCTTTACTTGTGAGCCAAAGACCCTATGTCTTCCTCCAATCCGACATTCCTGGCACACCCAGCTCTGGCCATCCCTCCTCCTTGGGCCTGGTCTGCCCCTGAGCAGTGTCAGAGGGCAGAAGGCTCCCACAACACCAGCAAGAACCCTGGCTCTGATCCAGCTCAGGTTCCAGCCTGCCACCCGGATCTGCCGAAGCCAACCTTCAAGAATAACAAACACAAGGAAATGGGCTCAAATTAAAACAGGAAAGGTTTTGATTGGCTCTAAGAACTTTTTGGCTCCAACCTAGGAAGGGTCTTGAGGGAGGCTGTGCAGGCCCCGGCAGGTCCTCCAGGTTGACACCAGGCTCAGAGCTGTGCTCCCTGCATGGGGAGATGATCGGGCTGTGATAGATATCTTCTCTCTCTCTCTCTCTCTCTCTCTCTCTCACACACACACACACACACACTCAGGTTTTACTCTTGAGGATGTTTTCGTGTAATGTTACTTCTTATTGAACACATAGTAGTACGGGTCAGAAATTTTCATAAATTACCGCTGATTACCCAGAAAAATTATCGGGCTAGCTCTTGTTAGCCTCATACCACAAGAAAGGAAACTGAGGGGGAACTTGTCAAGATCACACCAGCAGTGAGCAGCAGCGCCTTGGGGCCACCCAGCTGTGACTCTAGCACAGTGTGAGTAATGCCCCCCGAGTTTTGTAACACAACAGCCCCAGGACATGGGTCAGGAATCCAGGTTGGAATGACTCAAATACATCTGGCCTCATCCTTTACATCATACTGCCTTTCAGACTAATGGTCCCCCTTTCAGTGCTTCCTCAAATCAACGGCAGAACTTTCCATCTCCAAGACAAAAATTGTACTTTTCCCCTTAGTGTTCTCAATGTCTGAACGCGTCTCTGCCTCTGAAAGAGACCTAGCTTCAATGTCAGTAGCAAAGAATGGAGGGCTGGTGCTGCATTTGGCCACAAGGCTAGGAGTTAGTGAGCGGGGCTCCACAGCTGACTAGCTCTGATGTCCTGAGACACTGGGGGTAAACTGATGGTGACATTTGTGGGTGTCTTCATGTCAATGGCACAACGGCAAACATAAGTCAATGTAGAGAATTTATCCTGAGGCTCACAGAACTCAACTTGAAGGGCTCGCTTTTGTTCTAATATGTGTCCTTCGGTGCTTCGTCCTTGCTTTTGATTTTACAATGCTCATTCATTGAAGAATGGCAACACTGGGAAACAATCCCACTTACAACAGCAGATAACAAAACAAGAGTGCGAGCAATAACTACAACCAAGTATGTGAAGGGCTTAAACAATACAAGCTACGAAACAATGCTGGAAGACATCAAGGAAGACTTAAATAAATGGAAATATACTTCATGTTCATGGATTGGAAGACGTTATACTGGTAAGAGGTCAGTATTACCCCCAAGTGGTTTATTAATTCTATACAATCCTGGGTAAGATTTCAATTCCACCAACCTCCTTTATAGAGAAAAATAAATAAAAATCTCAACTTCATATGAAATGGCAAGAGGCCTTGAACAGATAAACTGAGACTGGAAGAGAAGCACATAGGAGGACTTATAGTTCCTGGTTACATCAAGCAAAGCAGCCTGGTGCTGGTAAAATGGTAAGCACATAGATGAATAGAACAGAATTGAAAGACCAGAAGTACATCGACACATCTATGGTCAACTGATTTTTTTCAAGGATGCTAAGTCCATTTGAAGAAGCAAGAAAAATCTCTTCAAAAAAAATGATGGTAACCTTGAATAGAATACAAGGAAATGTGGAAGCAAACCCCGAACCATAAATGAGATTAGAGTTGCTGGTGGGAAAGAGACTGTGACTCTTAGTCATCCTTCGGTCCTGGAACTAAACTCATTCCCATGTTAGAATGACCAACTGTTTGAGCTCAAAGGGCAGCATTTCCCCAAGAATAAAGGACAGGGTTCGGAAGGAAGGAGGGATGGAAATGGGAATGCTTGGAGGGACTACGCTAAGTGAGGGTGCACTGAGGGGATTGCAGTGGCTGAGCTAAAGCAAAATGCTTGTAAAATGTTGAATATAAAACCGATGATCTCCCCTGTATAATATCACCTACGTCATGATTAAAAGTTTTTTTTTTTTAACGGTGCTAGAACACTGTATTTCCACAAGCAGAAAAATGAAACAGGATCCGTGCTCACACCATACACAAAGCACATTCAAAATGGACTATGGACCTACATGAGCAAACTAAAACAATAAGATGCTTGGAAGGAAAATCAAGGTTGATGTTGTCAAGCCTAGCTTCCAACAGTAGGATTTTGAATGCAATAACAAAACCACAAACAGTAAAAGATAAAACAAATCAATAGGACCACCTAAAAAATTCAAAACTTTTGTTCATCGAAAAGAATTTGCCAAAACAAGCTACTGATTCGGAGAATATCTTTGAAAAGTATATACAACAAGAATTATAGATAGATAGATAGATAGATAGATAGATATAGATATAAAACTTCAACAACTTGACAGAAAGATAACTCAATTATAAAATGGGCAAATGACTTATATAGATGTTTCATTGAAGAAGACAGTCAAGTGGCCACATGGAAAGACACTTGGTGTCATTAGCCATCAGCGATGCAAAGTAAAACCATAGGGAATACTATTTTACTCCCACTCGAAAAGCTAATAAACAACAAGCAAAAAAACAAAAACACAGAATATAACAAGGGTTAGTGAGGAGTGAAGATGGAATTACAAAATGGTACAGACATTGTAGAAAACAGTGTGGCAATTATTTAAATTTAAAAAAAAAGTAAAACTACCATATGGCCCCTCTGAGGATTCCACATCTAGATATATACTCAAAAGAGTTGAAAGCAGAAACTTGGACATCAGTGTTCCTTACAGCACTCTGCACAGTAGCCAAAACGTGGAAACAATCTAAACAGCCACCTGTCAGGGACATGATTTTTAGTAGTTTGGCAGGTAGTGTGTGAGTCTGCATTTTACCAGCCCATCTTGGCTTCATTTGCCTCTTGTTTTCAGGTGCCCCTGCATTACCTGAGTCAGGAGAAACCTCCAGACCGACATCTTACCTACAGACATGGAACTTGTCAGTGTCTACAGCAGTGTGCCCAGTTAGTTACCCATACTGAACATTGTGATCAAAGATTCCACAGAAGAATCCTGATCAAAGGGGGAGATTTAAAAATTCTCATCAATTCTAGACTTCCAGCAACCATGGACGAATCCTTGAAACGTTTTTTGCCGAGAGATCATCTTTAAACCTGAAACCTAAACTTATCTCCTGAAGTCTTTTAAAAACCACTCAAGAGCTTAACTGATAAAGAAAAAAAAAAAAAAAAGGTCTGTCTTGAGCATCATGCTCTGCTACGAACTATGTCTAGAAGATCAAATTAACAATAGCAACTAGAGAGATTCAATGGGAAGCCCAGCAGGCTGTATGTTCGGGGGGCAGAATAACTCAGAAAGGAGGGGGAGAGTTGTACAACTCACAGAATACAATCAATGTCAGTCACTGCACTGTACACGCAGAAGCGTTGAATTGGCCTCTGCTTTGCCCTGTATGCTCTCAACAATAACCTTGATGACCACAACAAAAAATTAATTACTTCAAAACAAGCAAATGTACAGGGGCCCGCCACTGCTTGGAGCCAACTGGGATGGCAAGTGCTTGTTTCTGTTTCTGCGTTTGTTTTTTACCCCAGCTCAGTCCTCATTTCGTAACAGCTACACTGGCCAGGTCCTTCCAGGAGCAGACGGTTTGGCTGCTCCTTCACCTCCAGTGTTTTGAGGCTGCCTTCACCTGGGATGTGGTTGTGGGTTCCATCCCACAGCCACCCTGTGTGTGGCACAACGAGACCCTGCCCGGTCCTGCGCCGCGATTATTCTCATGTTTGAGCCCATCGTTCCAGCTATTGCGTCAGTCCGTCTTGCTGAGGACCTTCCTCTTTCTCTCAGCCCCTCTACTTTACCAAGCATGCTGTCCTTCTCCAGGGACTGGTCTTTCCTGACAACCTGCCCCAAGTAGGTATGACGACGTCTTGCCATCCTTGCTTCTAAGGGGTATTTCTGGCTGTACTACTTCCCAGAGAGACTTGTTTGCTCTTTCGGCATCTGTGGGACTTCAGCACTGTAATTCAAAGGGATTGATTCTTCTGAGGTCTACCAGGAGTGGGGAACCTTTTCCCCCCTGCCACAGGCTATCTGGATATTTATAATATCATTCTCAGGCCATTCTGGTCAGACATTTAATGAACTCATGAACTCACCCCTAAGGCGATGGCTGGGAGGTGCTTTACTTTGGTGAGGACTGTGATGTTAGCGGTATTGATGATTTCACCGGGCCTCATGTGGCCCTCGGGCTGTTCCCCATTCCTGCAGGACTCCCAAGACCCACTTTCCTTCAGGCCCCTGTCCGTCTAAAGGGCCGCCTCTCAGAGCACAGTCCTTCCCCCTGCCAAGAGCGCAGGCGGCATGGAAAGAAGCCTCGCCCGACACAGTCCGAGCGCCAGCCCTTTGGACGCAGCCGCAACGGCGATGTCACGAGACGCACACTTCACTTCCACTCCGTCTGAGTCACTTCCCCTGACCGTCTCCACATGCACAGAATGGGGAACGGACGCCTGCCTTTCCTATTGCAAAGGCCTGCTGAGTGCAGGCACGTCCCGAATCAGAAATGACCTTGTGGGCACAGCAAGCTGTGCCTTGTTTCTGGGCAAGACCGGGTCTCACGAGCTCCCCGCCGCCCCTTCCTCAGCCCCTTCAGCTCCCACTTTGAGGGGGGTGCATTCTGTCTGCTTCCCGAGCCCTCTCTCCTCTCCATCCATCCGTGAAGCCCTCCTTTCCAAGCGTCCCTCCCCGTTACCTTGAGAAGGGACTGAGAGGCCAGCTGACTTGGGGCCGGCTCTCAGGGGAGCAGCAGGACTGTGTGACGAGGACTCCAGTTCAGGGTGCCTTGGCTCTCTGCACAAGTTCAAGGCCTTTGGTCCCTGCAGAGAGCTGTGTGCATCTCACTTCCTGTTGGGGCTCTGGTTTCTAGAGATAAAACACTTGCTTCTTGAGAATGCCCATTCAAGTGACTTTGAACTAGCCTGTTTTCCTCCCTCCCTCTCTTCCTTCCCTCCTCCCTTTTTCCTTCCTTCCTTTCTTCCCCTCCCTATGCTCTCTCTCTCTCTCATCAATCTCTGTCTCTCACACTCGCTTGTTGCTGCTAGCTGCTCTTGGGTCAGCTCCCAATCCACGGTGGCTCCAGGCACCGTGTAGCACCTCCTGCTCTTGCCCCATGATGGATTGTGACCCAGAGGGTTTTCATTGGCTGATTTTTGGAAGCAGCTGGCGAGGCCTCTGTGTCCAGTCTGTCTGAGTCTGGAAGGGGTGCTAAAGCCTGTTCGATATCATAGCGACAGGCCAGGTTCCCCGGTGGATGAGGGGGCCACTGCACATGCAGCGTTCCAGTTGGAAATCAAAGCCAAGGATCCCTTACTGATGCCTTCCAGTGCTCCTGGAGGCCTGCCAGACGCTGGAGATAATGGAGAGGCAAAGAGGAGGATCCTTGTCCGGCAGACTCACAATTGAGTGGAAGGGAAAGAAGCAGAAAAGGTATTTTGCTGCTTTGTCAGGCAACCACAGCACGATCTACTAAGGACAGAAGCCTGGCGCTATGGGATACGAGAAGAGTCGCCCACTGGGCTTTGGGACAGCAGGAAGACTTGACAAAGCCAGGTTAGGAAACCACATGTGATGTGAGGCCAGTGACCAAAAGAGAGTGAGGGGTTGTTGGAACATGAGACAAGGAGGGCTTTTGAGTTTGAACTTCAGCAAAAGCAGATTTTCATTTGAAAGACATGACGCAGGCTGTGCTGTAGAAGGTGAGGCCAAGGCGTGAGCTAGGAGCCCACAGAAGTTGGTGAAGGGTCCGAACCGGTGCCTGTACTTGCTAGCAACTGGTTCTCCAGGGAGGAAGGCCCTTGATTTGTAATTTGCTGATCTCCGTGGTATACATGAAGTCCCTAGGTGGTGGGGGAAAGTGAACGTGCTCATTTCCAATGGAGAGGTTAGAGGTTCCAGCCCATTCCACGGAACAAAGGCCTGGTAATCTGCTTCTAAAAATCTATTTCTGTTCCTAGCACGTAGCAATTGACAGTGGTCTTTCATCAAATTCCTAATGTCATTTTCACTTTGTCCAAGTGCATTCGTATCTAGAAAACCATACTTCTAAAATAATTTACAACCAGAAACAAGTTATTTTGTATAAAACGATAGAACTAATGTGTATGAAAATGATTAAAAGTTGAATTTTTCAATGGTCATATTTTTTAAAAGCTCAACCACTGGAAAAGGAATGGCGCACAGCTCAAGTCTGACATATGGAGGCACCAGGAGTCAGAGCCAGCCGGAAGCCACCTGGTCTGGGCTTGGGTGCGGGTGGTTCACTGAGAGCAGGCCGTGTGCAGGTCAGCTCCTGAGTGCTGGCTCCATCATTGCCCCCCATGAGCAGCGAGCGGGTCCGTGCGAGTGGGGCAGAGCTCAGCACCACGGGCACCAGCCCAGCTCTGTCTGGACCGTAATGTCTGTGTGGTCCTTGCAATGGTAGCTCCACTCAGCCTCAGTGGTGCCGTCAGGGAGGCGAAGCCAGCAACAGATCCTCAGGACAAAGCCGGGGCTCTGGGCTGCTGTGCAGATGCACAGCCGCAGAGGGTCACTATGAGTCAGGCAGGGTTTTCTTCTGTGGTTTTTTAATTGTGCAATCTGTATGGAAAGCACAGGAACATAGGATGTGTTCTTTCCTCCAACGAGCGTCTCTTCGTCCCCCAGCTGCCAGGGTGGCTGTTGCTGTTGGTGATGTTAGTGCCGTTAAGTCAGCACTGACTCACAGCCACCCTACCAAGAATAATACACAACGCCGCCTGGTCCTGCGCCATCTTCAGGAATGGTGGTATGCTCGGGCCCATTGCTGCAGCCACGGTGGGCTTTCGGTGTTTCCCAACCCAAGCCAGGGGCCTGCTCATCCAGGACTGTCTCGGGCAATAGTCTGCCAAGGCCCAGAGGGTTCTTGCTGCGTGAGTTTTAGAAATAGATCAGCAGGTCATTGTTCCTAGTCAGTCTTAGCCAGCAGCTCCATCGAAACTCATTCACCAAGGGTGAATCTGCTGGCATTTGAAATACCAGTAGAATAGCATCGCGCAGCCTCGCGACTTGCAAGTCACCACGGTATAGCAAACTGACAGGCTGGTGGCAGTCTCACCTCCTAAAAGTCACACAGTGCTCAGAAGTGGATTCGATGTCATCTTTAACTCCAAACTAAATTCTTTCCCAACTCCTTCACTTTGAATCATGAGGCCAGCACGTGTCTTCTCTGAGTGGGTTACACAGTTCGTTGGGCAGGGAGGGGAATGTGAGAGTCGGATGAATCCATGCCTCAGTGCAGCGTTTGACTGAGATCCTCCCCGTCTTCGGAGCAGTTCCATGGGAAGGCCTGATGATCAGCAGGTGGTTCCCTAACTGGTCAGAAGGGTTCTTCCCGAACTCATGGTAACTATCCATGTGGATCTGGAGGGAGGCTGTTGTTTTAATCACCCCATGGCTCATACTCTTTAGTGTGGGATGGTGTGGAGATCAGATAAGAAGCACCAAGTTGAGCACAGGTTTGGGAGAAAGTATGACTTAACGAGGATGCCCTGTGTTCTGTAAACATGGGTGATGTAGTGGTTACCAGTTGAGCTACAATCTGCAAGATCAGCAGTTCGAAACCACCCGCTATTGCACAGGAGAAGACGGGCTTTCTACTCCTGTAAAGAGTTACAGCCTCAGGAACTCACTCTGAGTGAACTTCAACTCAATGTCAGAGAGTTTGTTTCCATGTCCCCTAAACAGACCAGCGAGAAATGCCACGTTTGACAAAATGATGCTTGTAAAGTGTGACAAATTAACAAAGTGACAGCAGATCTACCCCGCTCTGGAGGAAGAAGATGTGGTTTACCAGCAGCATGGATTTTTTTTAAAAATTTGAACTAGAGCTAGCTGTAAGCTCACTGTTGTTATTTTGATGTTATTAATAAAAAAAAAACCAGTTAATGCAATGTTAAAGTTATTAGAAAATCCTTAAAATAAGGACAGTGCTTCACTGCCCCCACCCCCCACTCCCACAGCCTCTGGGTGGGATTGCATTGCCAACTGCAGTCAAGCACTGAACCACTGTACTCCCAGGATTCCTATGGATTAGGTCAAGACTACTGGAAATGATCAGCCAGACTACCTCTGCTTTTCCAAGGGGACCCCACAATTCTGCTTGAAACAAGAACACCTTGCACAGAAACGTATCTGTCTCTGGCATGTGGCACTAGGAGTGACGGCAGTCTTTGATCTATTAACATGTATGATAATGAGAGGCATGGGAGTCTCTGGCACAAGCGGCTCGTGTGTTCCGCTGTGCACTGGGAGGGTGGCAGTCGAGTCCACCCGGAAGCGCCTCAGAAGGAAATCCAGCCACTGAAGGCCCCGTGGGGCACTGCTTGACTCTGACACACATGGGCCATCATGACTTGTAATCAACTCATTGCCAACAGGTTTTAATGCTGGACATGTAGAAGTGTATTAAGGAGTCTTTTAGGATACATTTTATAAACAGAAAAAATAAAGGTGATAAAAGGAAAATACAAATGCTTTTTCTCTTTTAAACCAGAAAGCACCCACACAGGTCTAACAGGACAGGTGGTGTCCCTCCTTGTGTGTCTTGCACACAACACAGCATCCCCTGGAATGATTTTTCCCCCTGCCAGCCCCCCAATCTGCTGCGTCTTGTAGATCCAGGACACACCAAAACAGTGCTTGATGTAAACACCCGACCAGGCCAGCACACATGAGCAGGCACCCCATCTGGACAGGGCAGCACGCAGCTTTCATCAGCAAGTGAATGGCACGGCCCAGCAAGGCCGATGCCCTGCCAGAGCAAGCAGGGTGTCAACACCGTGTGAGGAGACTTGGGAAAATTAAAAATAGAGGGGAGAAGTCTCGGCAGTTAAAAAGGGTAATGAAAACAATTTGAAGGTAGCGCTGCACGTCTGTTCCACAAGCCAAAATATCTCAAGAAAACAAAATCGGCTGCCTGTGGGCCTCAAGAGAAATAGATTCAAGTGCCAGCTGGCTGAGAACTGGCATTCCGAAGAGCAAGCTAGCTGCATAGAAAATCACTCCGATGTCTTGACCTGGTCACCTACTGTGGGCAGCTGTTTCCCAGCTATCGAAGGGAGTGGGATTTGCAGAGTCGTCAGACAAACGAAAAAAAATGTGCAGAACAGTGAAAATCAGTATGAAATGCCCAGGAGAGTACGTAAACAACACCCTATCAACAAACTCCGGGATGAAAACATTTATAATGTGACACATGAAAATGTTTATACATTTGGGACTGCATAAAGAATACCTAAAACTAAAACTCACTGCGACGGAGTTGACTCTGACTCATAGCAACCCCGCCGGACAGGGAAGAACTGCGAATTTGGATTTCAGAGACTTTAAGCCTCTACTTCAGGAAGTAGGCAGCAACTGGTGGGTTTGAACGGCTGACCTTAGGGCTTCACAGCTTGGTGAGTACCCCCACTGCATTCAGGAAGCCTTAGAATTAGTTACATAACATTAAAAACAATCTTAAGTTATCTTCCTATCATAGTGGCTAAATGTATAATAAAACACGTCATGTGGGTTCCACAAGGCTAAAACCTGGCCCTGGTTCCTCCAGTTCAATGTTTCCAAGGGGGGCAGTGCCACCCCCGGGGGAGCTGGCACAATCCAGGGGGCTGCACCCACAGTTTATCTTCGATTATGGGCAATGATATCATTGCCAGGGGCCCTGAGTCATTGCTTTTATCTGAGAGAGGGCACGAGGCTAGTGCCTCCCTTAGCACAGTCTGATCTTCGGTTTGGTTTCAAACTACCGAAGGAGGACGACAGGCCTGTCTACTCCCGTGCAGTTACAGGCTCAGAAAACCAGAGCCAGCTGTACTAGATCCTACAGGGTTGCTTTGACTCAATGGGAGTGGGTTTGCTTTGTCTTATTTCCTTTGCTTTCTCCCCTGGAGCAGCTGGTGGGATTCAGTGGCCTGCCTTCGGCTTAACATTCCAGCATTTAACCCTAGGGCTACCTGGGCTCTCAGGAGAGCAGGCGGGCCCCTAAAACTGAGACTCCTGAATCCTGGGCATCTCAATGAGGTTGGGCAGGAGAAACATGCTACTATAGAAAATCACACTGAGCTCAAAGAGTCTTGCAGGGGACCAGAGTGCCTGACATGGCTCAGGTTGCGTGGCCACACTGCGACCTCATTTCCCTCTGCAGCCCTGCAGCTGAACTGCTCTGAGAGCCTGAGGCATGTACCCCTCCCTCATTCTCCACACCTGCCACAGGAGTGTTATTTTTAAAACATAAGAACCATTACCATTCACAGAGCACTTACCAAGCTAGGCCCTGGGGTGACCCTGATCTCATTCAGTCCTAATAACAAACTTAAAGGTAGGTACTTGTTATCACCTACTATGGTGGCATAGTAGTGTGTTACACATTGGGCTGCTAACTGAGAGGTCAGAAGTTCAAAACCACAAGCCACTCCAAGGGAGAAAGAGGAGGCTTTCTACACCTATAAAGCGTTATAGTCTCAAAAACTACCAGGGGCAGGTCTACCCAGCCCTATAGGATCTCTATGAGTCAGAATCCACTCGAAGGCAGTAAGAGTTATCCCATCTCAGATAAGGCAACTGAGACCGAGCTGTGGGAAGCAGCTTTTCAGAGGCAATCAGAGTAGATTGTGATGGACTGATGACTGCAGTGGCTCCAGGGTATTGGGTCCTTTGCCCGATCTCACACCTCAACCCCTGCCCTGCAGCAGCACTCAGGAGCCCAAGATGCCATGGAAGGAGGCTTCCTCTTATAAACACCTCTCAGAGAAATGTCTGTTGGGGTCCCAGATTTTAAGGGGGAGAAAAATGGACCATTAGATCTGAAACCTAGCCTCAAAAGGCAGCTGGCCCTGAGAGAACATCACCTTGGCTGCAGGCATGCTAACTTATTATGCTCTGATTCTGATTCAGAGCAAGCCCATAGGACTCTATAGAGCACAACTGTCCCTGTGGGTTTCGAGCCTGTAAATCTACGGGAGTAGAAAGCCTCATCTCTCTCCAGTGGAGTGGCTGGCAGTTTTGAACTGCCGATCTTGTGGTTTGCAGCCCAACCGATAATCCACTACGCCACCAAGGCTCCTGCAGGCAAATGGGAAATCATATTTATAAAGATCCACGCCTAAGGTTTAACCCTGCACTCTGACGGTGGCGCTCAGCCTCCTGTATTTTTTACCAGCATCCCAGGGGATTGTGGTGCACACCTGGGGGAGGGGAGTGTGTGGAGAACTGCTGGTTGGACACTGAGAAACTGAGGGAGAGAGAGGAACTCAGAGAGATCCCCGCAGCTAGCTTGGCCGGAGCACAGTCTCCTGCCTCCAGGGCCGCATCTTCTCACGAGAGCTTGAGTAAGGGCTGTCCCAGGAAGCTACCGTTCTTACAGGCAGGATCTTCAACTCTGGGTCTCCTCCTTCAGGCACAGGAGTGGTTTCTGGTTTGGTTTCTTGTTACCCAAGTCTTTGATTGGGAAATGGGCAGGAAAAGAAAAAAGAACACCCGCCCACCAAAAAAAAACCCCGGTGGTTTCAAAAATTCAAAGCTCAGAAAATGATGGGCAGGGGTTGTGGAATTGGCTGTTTTAAAAGTCCAGCCACGGTGATTCCAAGGCAGGGAAACCCTACACCACTGCTCAGAAACCCCCTGGCGTTCCTAACCACCTTCCTAACCACCACGAAAACTGTAGTGGGAGATTTCCCCGGGGTATTTTATTTTTAAATAAAGAAAGGGAAAACCCACTGAAAAAGTATGTATTGAGCATGAGAAGTAGCAATATGACTGCTAGCCTTTTAAAAGAGCTGTGTATGGAAGACCCTGAATGGACCCCCAAATCAGGCAGGCGCTTTCAGAAACAGGTAGCCAATCCTGGGCGGGGAGAGAGCAAAGGCCCTGTGAAGCTCATCATTTGAGTAGAAGAACGTTATCGGCACAGCCAAATGCCACCCTCAAGAAAACCACACAAGGGCGTCTATTGCGCTCACTCCCCATCATTCTCAGTTCAGCCTGGTACAGAGCCTCACCCACAGCATCTTGATAAGGAGACGGCTTCGATTCATCACTACCATCGAGGCGTTTCTGACTCACGTGACCCCGTAGGATGAGGTAGAACTACCTGTGGGTTTCCAAGACCATCAGCCTCATGGGAGTAGAAAGCCTCATCTGTCTCCCTGAGAGCGGCAGTGGGTTTTGAACTGCCAACTGTGTGGTTAACAGGCCAACTTGTAGCCACTGATTCCGTTTTCCCTTTTCATTTTGGTTCTGTTTTAATGATAAATACTTCTAAAGAGTGATGTTGGCTACTTCTGTAGAAACATTTGACTCAAACCTGAAAGCAATGAGAATCTGGCTACCTGCTCCCAGGCCCAACCCTGTGTCCTCGTGCTACCTCACCGCGCTGGGTGGCATCTCTTGGTTCTACTTCTGTTTTGTGTGTGTGTGTGTGTGTGTGTGTGTGTGTGTGCATTTGTGTGTTTCGTTACTGGTTTATTGGTCCTTAGAATTATAGCTCAGTTACCAAGACACATTCACACAAACAACTGCAGGTCAAAACATGTAAAATATTAAAAAATAAATTGAAGGTTACTTTTATATATTTACTGAAATAAGTAGTATAACAAAAACTATAAGAAGCCAAAAGTTTCTATCACACAATTCATTTTTGCTGAAGTGATAGTATTTTAAAATTTAAGTTACGAATATCAAAGCACTGAAAAACTAGTATAGTGAGAGCTCTCCTGTCCATAGTGTTTGGCAACTTGGGACACCGAGGAAGTCATTTCTTACCTCCTTTTTGAGGTACAACTATCCAACTCCATCAGCAACACGGCTGAAATACTTAACAGTTTACAATCCTCAAGGTGAATGTTTCCCTTTTGAGAAGCCCAAAGAGTAACCAGAGCTCATCACTGTGCAAAAATTCTCCAAAATTCACATTGAATTTGGGAGGTTGACTTTTTCTTGCAGGCCCCGTATCCAAACCTCTGGTCAGAGAGCCCCAGGTCAGTGGACACCGCTCTCCCCGTGCCAGGGCCCATCCTAGGAGAAGCGTCTTCTCCAATTTCTCCCTCCCTCCTCCAATCAGAACAGGAAAACTCCCACATTAAAATTGTTAAATCATCTATAACTTCAGCGACTTCAACGTCATCCCACTCATTCTGGGTGATACAAGACTGAGGCTGCTAACAGGAAGGTTGGCAAAAAGCACGTAATCCCCCTGGAAGCCTCTCCTGCCTCCATGAACGGCACCAAAGTCGCCTTGACTTCTTGTGAAAATCATGAACCAAGTCCTTTCTTCAGCTGCTCTCCCATGGAGGGTTCTGAGGCACACAGGAAGTCAGCGGCCCGCTGTCCACAGCAGACAGGAGGCTGGAGGGAGAGAGCAAGGCCAAGCCCAGAGCGTCCAACCACAGACAGGCAGACAGACAGGCTGACACGGAACTGTCTCAGTGCTGGCGGTCAGCCTCCTCGGAGTGACTCAAAGCGGTGGGGGCGTGAGCACACAGGAAGGTGTGGTGGGAAGTGTGGGGCTTTGTCCATATTCAACTTTTCAAGGGCTCCCTGAAGAATCACGGTCCGATGCTGTTGTCGTACTGACTAAGGATTTTCAGGGTACCACAAAAGTTCTTTGATTTTAAATTCTTCTGAACTGGATCCGAGTTAAACCCCAGAAAACTGTTGACCTTGGGCGAGTCCCCTCATCTCTCTGAACCTTAGTTTTCCCACCTAATAAGTGAGAGGATTCGGTGAGAGAAACACATTTTTCCAATATTTCAGACTTTTGAAAGTGATGTGCTGGTCTCTGAGTAGGTTTAATTCTTCTTTGTTTGGCTAAAAACATTTTTTTTTAATGCTTCAGTGTTTGCAGACTCCCCCAAACACAGTGCTGACACCTCAGAATGAAGCCACGGGACTAGATGAAATGATTTCCAAAATACTCTCTTGGATCTAAAATTCTTGACTCTAAACTCATTAGCCAGAAGGAGGGGCCCTGGCTTGCTGAGGGACAGAAGAGCGAGTGGAGTGCAAACTATGAGTGACAGGAACATAGTTAGAAAGAAAGTAAAGGAAGCTTCGGGGGTTCGTGATGCAAATCCAAAACCAGACGCACGGCCACCGAGTCGATTCTGACTCAGAGCCACCCTCGAGGGGCCTTCTGAGGGTGTAGATCTGCACAGGGGCAGAAAGCCTCACTTTTCACCCACAGGCCAGCTGGGGGATTTGAACCTTCGACTTGGTGGTTAGCACTCAATACTTACCCACCACCAGGGGATATTAATGAGGAGAGGAAATAGCAAATAGGGCTGTTCTCGGTTGTCACGAGGACAGAGCTGAAGGAGGCTAAAACAGGATCATCTCTCTTACCTCCTTTGTTTCCCAGCAGGACCCCGGGTGGTGCCGCCGTGATGCTGGCTGCTAATCAAAAGGTTGGCAATTTGAACCCCCCGCCACTCTGCAGGAGAACCCCGAGAGAGCCTGATTCTGCAAAGACTTACAGCTTTGGGAATCCTATGGGGGCAGTTCTACCCCATCCTGTAGCATAGCTGTGGGTCAGCATTGACTCAATGGCAGTGGGGTTTGGTTTGTATCACAGACTGAGGCCTCCGGAGACCTTCAATGACGTCCCTAAAGTCACAAAATTAGTCTTGATCACAGGAAACACAGAGGGACCCCGTTTAGGACGTAGAACCATGGAGACTGAGGATTTATCAGGAGGCTCATCTGACTCTGGTAGATAAGCATGCCGGGTGCCAGAGTCCCCATGGGTCATGTAGCCACTCCGTGTATGATGCCAGACAGATGCAGGTTTACAGATAGAAGGAAGCTATTCATGTCACCAGAACCTTCCCTCCTCACACCCAGCTCCTCCTCCCACTGCCCCCACCGCCTGCCCTGACCTCTGGGACAGGCTACGTCCAGCCGGAGCCAATGTTCCCCCGCCCAGAAGCAACGTCTACATTTAAATGATGGCTTGTCTTACAAGGGGCAAAGGGGCACCATACTTAGCTGCTAACTGAAAGGTTGGCGGTCTGAGTCGGCCCAGCAGTATCTCAGAAGAGAGGTCTGGCTTCTGATAACACAACCACTGAAAGTGTCAAAGAGCATAGTTCTTCTTTGACACACATCAGACTCCACCAGGGCAACATAAAAATAAAATAGAACAAAACCCAACAGCCTGTTCCCTCCTTCATGCTTAACACAAAGCACGTGCCCTTTCCCACCCCCTCTCCCTCTGGGTCAGAAGCCGCAACATTCTGCAGCAGGAGACGGGGGTGCGGTGGGGGGGGCAGGGATCAGCAAGTCTGAGCTGCTGGCTCAGGCGCACACAGCAGGCCTGGCAGAGGCTTCCTGACCCCACAGTCACTCGATGGCTCTTCCAAAGGTGGAATTCCGGGGGAGGAAAGCCCACACCCCATGTACTTGGTGGTATTAAAAGTGGATACTTGGAGGTCTGCCATTTCAATGACAGGAACACACTCTTGCCAAAAGCAATCTCTTCATTCCATTTTGGGGACATGTTTAGGTCCAGAGAAGTCTTTCCTATAATGTGCCAAAGAGTTTCTCTACAATCTCGATATCCATGTGGTAGTTTGCTTCTGAGGCTACCAAGCATGAGCCTCTCCTCCCCAGCCTGCTTTGCGCAGTCAATTCACTGGAGCTAAAGGCAGGAGGTGCCAGGAGTGCCCAAATCCTCCCAGAGCAAGATCACCTGCTCCTCATGCACACTTTAATCCCAGCCTCATGAAGTCCATGGGAATCCATGTGGAGGAGATATGCCAACAGCAAAGAGAGTCCCTGGAAGTTTTCACAGGTCACTCAGCCCCTTCGAAGGGTAATAGTATTAGAGGGTGGGGGGCAGGAAAGTACTGGGTACTGCCTGAATCCACCCCACAGGCCCCTGCTCTCTGGTGCTAGGTCTTGGGCTCTTGGGACCCTAGTGCTGGCACGGCTCTGAAGGTCACGCCTTCTTGGCTCTTGTCCCAGCAGGGTGCTCCTGTCCAATGCTCCGTCCACTCTGAACTCTGGTCTCAGCTTTTCTCTGAATTGAAGGGCCACCCACAGCCCTCCTTGGCTCCTGCTGTACCTACTGAGCAGACCAACCTCCCACTCAGGGTTCTATTCTCGGCTGTCAATATCGCCATCACTTGTCAAGTGCCGAACTGCACATGGCTTTGTGCCAGGTGACAGGAATGAAGACTCACAGAGTACAGGCTGCCCTGCTTGCTGCTGCGGCCCACGGCCCTTCTGCGAACAAACGAGTCATATAAGCAGAACTCAACAACGAGCTGCAAACGGCCTTGGCGCACCTGCTATGTGCAGTTAAAGGGCGGGGAACAAGGCCAAGAGCACAGCTGGGGAGGCAGAATGAGGGTACCAAGGGACAGGCCTGTGGGGCAGAGGAAGGAACACAGCGCCAGGAGGCAGCAATCCCGATTCTGGGTCCTGTGTCTTCACCGCCTAGTAGCTTGTGACATGAAAGTCACAATGGCAGTGGGGTTTGGTTTGTATCACAGACTGAGGCCCTCCAGAGACCTTCAATGACGTCCCTAAAGATCCCTAGACCCCCACTGCCTCTGCTGTAGTGACAAGGCCATTTCCCCCCAGAGGGCTTGATACTCCCTGGTTGGGGCTAGGGGCAGAGGGGAAGGAGTCCTGGTGATAGGGCGGTTAGTGAAAAGGTTGCTGGTTCAAACCCGTCCGCAGCTCCATTGGAGAAAGAGCGGGTCGTTGTCTGCTTCTGTAAAGATTACAGCCTCGGAAACCCCATGGGACAGGTCTCCTCTGTCCTATATGACTGATAGGGTTAGGAATGTGTGAGATGGCCACTGTTGTGCTTAGGTTGACCCTAGGTACAAGAGGACAAGACACTATCTTGTCTGGTCCTACACCATCCTCACAACTTTTATGTTCAGGCCTGCTGTTGCATTCGTATGTCAATCCTCTAGTTGAGGGGTGTCCTCTTTTGACATGGACCTACTTTTCCAAATAATACTCTGGACCTGTTCTCAGGAGAGCGATGCCCCTGGAAAGGACATCCTGTTTGGAAGAAGTAGAACGTCACTGAGAAGAGAGGAAGACCTTCAGCAAGGTGGACCTTCAACAGCAGTGGCTGCAACAACGGGCTCAAGCATCCCCACAGCCGTGAGGCTGGCGCAAGGCTGGGCATGGTTTTGTTCTGTGGTACATCAGGCCCCTATGAGTTGGAACCGACTCAAGGGCCCTCCAAAACAACAATACTTTACCAAGCAAAATCTCTCTTAATAACCTGTCCAATGTATTTGAGGCCAGGGCTTGCCATCCTCACTTCTAAGGAGCATTCTGGCTGTATTTTCCTCAAGACAGATTCATTTATTCTTCTGGCAGCCTATTGGAATTTCGATATTCTTCCATAGCACCATAATTCAAATGCACCGATTCTCCTCCCATCATCCTTATCCATAGTCTGACTTCCACATGTAGATGAGGCAAGTGAGTATACCATGGCTTGGGTCAGGTGCACCTTAGCCCTCAAATTGACATCCTCACTTCAAAGTGTTCTTGTACGGTAGGTCTTCCCAATGCCATTTGCTGTCTGATCTCTTGACTCCTGCTTCCGTGAGCACTGAGTGGATCCGAGCAAAAGGAAACCCTTGACAATGTCAGGCTTTCCTCTGTTTATCGTGATGTGCTGGTCTCTTGGTCCAGTCGTGAGGATTTTTGTTCTCTTTAATGACAACTGTTGCTTTTGGTTGATTAGCTTTCCCACTACCTCCCAAGGACCCTTCTACGACAAAGAACTATGAAAAAAGAAGTGATGGCTCCCTCGTGGATGCCCTGAATGCAGCCCGACCCTGCCTTCCCTCTCTGCTCTCACCAAGAGCTTGAATCCCCACGGAATTAAGGGAGAGGACACCCCCCTCCAGTTGTAGGTGGGGGTCCCTTTCTTCTAAGGCAGGGGTAGCAGTCACGTGTAGGATGAGGCAGGTTTTCCATGAGAAGATTTGAAATCCAACTTTTAAAATGCTGACTCAAGTTTATACAACAGATTGTAAAGTAACAAAAGCACATTGGGAAATTAGATCAGGTCCCAAGACCACTAATCTGCCTACTGAGTCTCAAACGTGGCCAGGGCTCCTCATCTCTTCAGGACAGGGTGGTTGACCAGTAGGATCCAGATGCTCTTCAGCCCTTCTCCAAGGAATTCTCAGCTACAACACCTTCAACTCTTTGCTCCTCTTAACCCAAAGCGAGCTCGATCTCTTAGGAAGCACCTGGAGATTGTATCAATGGAAACACCTTTTCTGGCTCTCTGCCTACCCGTTAATATCACAGTTCTGGTGTTGATGATGATACCAATAATAACTATCGTTTATTAAATGCTTTGCAAGGTGCTGTGCATGATACGGAGTAAGGTGCACAGTCTTCTGATTTGGTCCACAGTCCAGTCTGTCCCTTGCATGAGCACACCCAAGTACCTACCACAGGAGGAGGAGCCGGGTCAGCCCTTCCCACTCCTACATGCCAGCTCGTGCGGAATTAAGGAATGGACCATTCCTTAAAGTGGATCATGTCCACACCCTCCTAGTACAGAGGAAGAGATGGGATCTCAGACACAGACACCAACCAGCCCAAGGTCACAGGTCTTTGAAATGGTGAAGCTGAGACACACTCCCCAATTCACAAAACCCTGCACCACCTGCCAGCCTCCGCAGAAGAGCCGAGCCCCTGTGTTTCGACAGTCAAACCTTCTCTGCTCCCCAACCCGTGCAAACGGTGGAGAGCTGCTCACTCCCGGGGCCGCAGCCTCACCCACCCTGAGACCCATGGTGTGACTGAGTCTCCCACAGAGGTTTCTAAGACTAATTTGGGAGTCTGATCAGGGCTTTGTCTTAAAAGTAAAATAAAATAAGACCCAAAAGAGGAAGTCCACCGCAAGGGCTGTAGGACACCTGCAGGTGCAGGGACCAGATGGAGACGCAGACCACAGACAGCAGTGGGGCTGACCACGCCGGGGCCTGGATGGGGAGATTTCTGAGCAACACTGTCCATTTCTAGAAACTACCACCGCGACAGTCGGTTTGTCTCTAACCTTCAGGGGTCAAGCTGCACGGCCCTCAGGCAGATAAAGGAAATGAAACACAATTGACCACAGAGAGAGGGAGGAAAAGATGATGTGCCAAGCACAGGAGGGGGGTGAAAAAAGAAAGGGGGCAGAGGTGGTAAGGACTAGATTCCGGCTGGACCCCAACAGAGATGAGAAGGCTTGAACCCTCGCTGGCACATTGCCAGACCCTCTGGCAATACAAATGAGCCAGCTGCCTCTGTGCTCCCTGCAGCTCGGGCAGCCCCGTGTGTGTGGCCAACGGAGGGCAGTGCTCCAGAGGGTTTTCAAGGGTGGTTTTCCAGAAGTCGATCGCCAGGCCTTTCTCCCGAGGTGCTTTTGGATGGACTCGAACCACCAACCTTCTGGTTAACAGTTGAGCAGGGATCACAGAGGGTGTGATCAGTGGTCCACTCCACAGGAAGGCACAGATACGAGGCTTTCTTTCTCCTTAATAACGAGAGACCCTCATGCCCTCAAGTATCCCCAAAGGCTCCCTGGTTTCCCTGTCCCCTCCTGGAAGCCATCTCCATCCAAAGGGACACCGGGCCCTGCACATCTGCGTTGTCCCACACAAACAATAGTCTGACTCCTCTTTCTGTCCCTGGCAGCATCAAGCTCCCCCTTCAAGCATTTCCATCCAACAGAGACACTGCACAAGGACGGGGAAAGGTGCCAGCCTAACTGCACAGGCAGGGTGTTGCGATCCCGCTGCTCTCCGGGGAACCCCAGACGCTAAGCCAGGGTGTCCTTGCTGGGGCCTCTGTTGCCCGCCGTCAGCACCGAGGGGCTGGCTCAGACCAGCTCTCACAACCTCTGGCCTGTGTCCGCCCTGCGTGCCCGTGCAGTTGAGTTCTTTCCAGGCACTCCCAGAGCCACCGCCCCGGCCCCCGGCCCCTGGCCCAGCCTAGCCCAGGGCCTGGCCATAGCAAGACCCAGTCCATGCCTGTGATAGGTCCTGCGGGCGTAAGAGGTAGAAGGAGAGCTAGAGGGGACAGAAGGTGGGGAGGCAGGGAAGGGGCATGAGAACACAGCCTTCAAACGGAGGGACGTGGAGGCTGGAAAGCCCTGGGGAGAGGGGGCCAACAAGGGAAGATGCTATTCCTTTCTCATTTTATCCCACTATCACAGCTCTGTTTATTCTGGGCAACAACCAGCTGCAGCTCCAAAATAGATGTGCCGAGAAACGCCTCTAACGACAGAAAACGCTTCTGAGCGAACCGAGAAGAGACTGGAGAAGGGAGCCCCTTCAAGGTCCTCTTCCGGCCCTCCCTCCTGGGGTGGGAGGCTGACCGAGTCCAGAGCAGCCCCTGTGTCCCCGTACACACGCTCCGTGCCTGACAGTGTTCACTCTTCCCTGGCGGTGGCTCCGCCACCATGTCCAAAGTGTCTCTCCTCTCCCTGGGCCTGAAGACCCTCTCAAACCACTTTTCTGGGAGCAGCAGAGACCATGAGACAGCCTCATGACACCTGAGGAGCTGTAAGCATGTTATGTGAAGGGTCCGTGCGTGTGCTCATGCAGGCACATGAATGTGCATGGGCCCGGGTGGGGAGGAGAAGGAGAGAGGCATATATCAAGCGACCAGAATGCTTGGTGCAAGATTGAGTCCCTTGCCTTCCTCTAAAGAACCTGGCTACCCAACGTGAGCATCAGCTCTGATATCACCACCCCTCAGCAGAGAGGGCCCTAGGATACCTGGCCACCCCCTGTCTGTCGTCAGACTGTGCTGACTTGCAGGTTGACCTGATGCAGGAAGCCAGAGACCAGTCCCTGGAGAAGGACATCGTGCTTGGTAAAGGCAAGGGGCAGTGGGATAAAAGAAGACCCTCAATGAGATGGATCGCATGGCAGCGGGCACCACGGGCTCAAGCAGAGGAACACCTGTGAGGGTGGCTCAGGTCTGGGGAGGGGGGCGTGGGTTCTCAGATTGTGCACAGGTTTGCTATGAGCTGGAACTGATTCGACGGCCCAAACAACAACCACCACATGCCACCAGTATTTCAAATACCAGCAGGGAGGGCGGACAAGTTTCAGTGGCGCTTATAGACTAAGACACAGTAGGACTTGGACTAGTCCCAAATCAGCTACTGAAGACCCTAATTTTGGATCACAACAGAGCGCTGCCCTATCTCGTGCTGGAAGATGGGCCCTCGAGACACCGAAGAGCCCAAACAATGGGCAGAGATGGCAGAGGACCAAGCCAAGAGCCATTCTGTTGTGTATGGGTTGAGGCTGGCTCAGCAGCTAGCAATAATAAGCTACTGAGGACCAGAGATATGGGGGGCGGGGTATGGGTCTGGGTTCTCAAAACAGATCAATCCTATCGCAAAGTTGGCCCAGGCTGGGGCTGACTCCCTCAGGTCCTATAAGCCTGGGTCCTCTTTGCTCCCACATCAGATCTGGGGGTGGGGGGGGCGGTGGGGAGTTCAGCCTGCCTCACTGCCTAGCAGCTACTTGGCAGAACCAGTTTTGCTTCACCCCTCAGTAGGACCACATGGTCCCAGACTTTTTGCTGAGCTTTACAGAGTTTTTGTTTAGCTGCTCAGAATGCCAGTCCCCCCACCACCACCCCCAGCTGCCTGCCCCCCCTCATCCCCCACCCCACCCCCAGAGAGGTCACGCGGGCCCCATGCCACGTTACACTCAAAGCCAGGAGGGCCATGTGACTCCGTCTCCATGGTTAGATGAAGGACCTCAGAGTGAACATTTGACCTTATCTTCAGATGCATCCATCACGCAGGCAGTGTATGCGTGCATATTCGTGTAGGTGCTCAAGGTGATGCATTTAAACATTTTTAAGTAAACATTTAAAATAGGCCACACTATATGCTGCTCTGTTGGCATTTCTCCTTTTTTATAAATCAAAGGAGCCTCCAGGTAATGGCAGAGGCACACACTTCGGCAGGGCTTTGGAAACCCTCATCTCTGGTCCTGTCTCTCCTCAAACTAAGGCTTCACATGCTAGGGAAACCAGGGGACAACTGTCACCCCCACCCCAGCCCTACCCCCACCTCCCTCCTCTTTACTCGGTCTGTCTGTTTCTGAGATTGCTGCCACCACTACCCTGCACACACTTCCCACTGCCCCTATCAACTCCTCCCAGAATCCCCTCCTCGCCACACCTGCCCACAGCCATGAGCCTCCTCCTACATACCTGGAGCTGAGCTTCAGACCTGGCAGACTTCTCCCCCAGCCTCCATTCTATGTGCTCTGAGGCCTCCAGTGGGACTTCCTGCCCTGCTCAGACATGTAGGTTAAGTCACAGAAATTTGCATATTGTAAAGACTGAATTGAACTGAACTGAACCGGAACTTCACTCAGGAAATACCTTCCCCCAAGTCAGAGAGTAGGTGGTAGGGGAAATGCAGGCAGCTCGATGTGTACTGCCACTGTCAGGTGCCTGCTCTGATCCTGGTCCCCAACTAGAGCTCTGTGATGTTTGGCAAAACCGGGTTAACCAGAGCTGGGCCCACCACTGCCAGACCCTGGGCACTCCAATTGAGAAATGGGCTGCTAACCCCGTGGAGGTTGTCCCACGTGTGAGATAAAGCTGGGAACAAGAGGGGTGCAGTAAACGAAGATGGATTCGTCAAAGGCCCTGCCCTAAAAGAAGTGGACAACCGCCCCTGGGGGAAGGTGACATGTTCTGACTGGCAGAGCAAGCACATTCCCGGCTGTGGGGCTGACTCTGACTCATGGCCGCCCTCCGTGTGTCAGTGGAGAATGGGCTCCGGGCGCTCTGTGTGCCAAGTCTTTGGTTCCCTTCCATCGGAGGCTCCCCTGGCTGGAAGGGCTGACCCTTCAGTTAGCAGCCCGGCACGTTAAGCATTAATCATTTAAACCACACAGGGCCTCTCTGGAGAAGACCAGGGCCTGAGAGAGTCAGGAGGCGGGAGGTGCTGAGAGTGGGTGGATGTGAGGGTGGACGCACCCCAGGACAGGTCGGGATGGAGCCCTCGGGTTTCCTGGGCTGTGACCCGTCTGTTACCCAACAGCCATGTTTTCCGGCCGTGACTTGACTCCTGGGGGTTCGGCTTCCTGTTGCTTCCCTGGCGTGGACTCTCAGGTGGGTCATCATCCTATTGGGTAAAAAGAGGCTGGGCAGCTCCCTTGGAAAATGCCCAGGAAAGGCTGGCTGAAGGGGACTGGGCGGGGGGTGGCGCCTCCGGACTGAGTGTCAGGGGGCTCATCATGCTTTAGGGTAGCGTCACCACAAAAAAAGTGTGGCATGACTATTGCTCTTCCGTGCATTCTTTCTCCTCCTCACCTGAGGTCTGGGAGTCCTCCTTAGCCCTCCTCTGAATCCTCTCAGGGCCAGTCTTGGGGCTTCTGAGCAGAAGGTACAAGGTACATTTGTAACCATCAGCTCCGACGCTCATTCCCCATGACTAGGATCATCCCAGCGCTTCCCAGTGTTCAAACACCCCCTCCGTCGGCCTTCTAGCGGACCACACTGCTGTAAGCTACCATCAGTCAGGCCTCGACTCACTGTGACCCCTTGTCCTGAAGGATACAACACTGCCTCATCCTGTGACCTCTCCGGGATCAGCATGGACAGATTGTTGGGATTCGTGGGGTCTTTGCTGATGCTCAGAAGTAGAGCACCCGGCCTTTCCTCCACTCTACTCTCTTCTATGGGCACCGCTGAAAATGGGTCTGCCCTGGAACAACATGCAAGCTTCTGAGTCGTGTAGTGACTGCACAGGGGGGTAGGGGTGTGTTTGTGCACTGGTCAGGAACCTGGGTGTCTCATCCCAAAGATCAGAATTCCACCACAGAACCACCAGTGACCCCAGGACAGGACATGCCAGCCAAGCCCATGGCTACCAAGCAGGTTCAAAGTCAGCCCAATAGGAAAGGCGATCACAGTCCCACAGGTTATCCGCCACTGCGAATGGACAGAAGCAGACCATCACACCTCTTCCCTCAGGCCATCCAGTTAGCTCAAACCACAGACAGTTTGGGGTGGTCGCCAAATGCTTAACCACTGCACCACCAGGACTCTTGGCAAAGGCATAACTTATCAGTAATAACCTCAGAATAAGAAATACAGACTATGCTCAGTGTGCCAGTTGTAAATCTTAACCCATTTAGTCCTGAAAACAAAACAAGGGTGTTGATGCTCATCTTATCCTGGCCTGTTACAGATGGGGAAACTGAGGCATAGAGAGACAACTTGCTCAGTGTCACAGAGGTAGGAAGTGACAGATCTGGCTCCTGTGTGTGTGTGTGTGTGTGTGTGTGTGTGTACTGTAGTGGTTAAAAAAGAGAAGGGCATTGTTCTTGATGAAGCAGAGGGGTGGCAGAAAAGAGGAAGCCCCTCAACACGATGAACGGACACCGTGGCTGCAACAATGGGCTTAAGCGCAGGCACCATCCTGAGGATGGCTCAGGACTGGGACGTGTTTTGTCTGCTGGGCACAGGGACCCTGTGGGTCGGAGCGGACTTGATGGCAGCTAACAGCAACGGCGCAGCATACTGTCAACTCAAGAACACGTGCTGAGCTTTCTCACATAACAGAGAAATGCGGTGCGAAGACTTTGGTGGGTCCCTGTTTCTTTTCCCATGAAAAAGACATGCGGCACCGATCCAAGACTAAGCTAAGGGTGTAGCTACTTTCCCAGGGTCTCCTGCCCACCCTCAGCCTGAGACAGCCATTCAGTGGGACTCACAAGCTATGACTGTCATGAGTTCATCAAGTACAGAGCAGCTCCCATGTAAGGGAGAGACCATGAAACCAAACAAGGTATGAGCAAGGACCAGGCAACCAAGAGGGGAAGACAGATGTACATGCAGAAGAACAACACAAGGCAGAACGTGGTGAGCACCACCAGAGGGGTTCAAGGGAGCCACAAAAGGGAAAGAAGTTCATTGACCACTCAGTGTCAACGCATTGGAAATGGCAGTCTCGGAGCCTGACCTCCAAGGATGGATGGGTAAGCAAACAGGAAGAGGTGGGCAGGGAAGGCTGTCAGCAAAACTTAGGATGATGTGAACAGAAGGGCAGGCTTGCAAAAGATTTGGGCAAAGCCCTAGCAAGAGCCTGGGCTGTGAAGGCCGTACTGAGGAGTTGGGGGCTTCTGTTCTGCAGGACTTATGGAGTCTCCTATCAGCAAGGGAACTGAACAGAGAGCAGAAGCTTATCAAGATGATGCTGCCTGACAGGTGTGCAGAGGAGAGAGCTACAGGTAAGGACCTTGGGGCAGGCGGAGCAACTTGGTGCTGATGCACGCATTTAGGCAAGAATAATTGGGGTCACACCCAGGATGGGGTCAAATACAAAGGCATGGAGAGGATAGATGAAAGGAGATGTCAGAGGTGGAATCTGCAGGAATTGGAGGAGGAGTTGGTCTTCCTACAACCTTCTTCAGTACACGGGAGGAGGGCAAACACGGGAGGAGGGTGAGCCCATTCATCACGGCAAAGGAGGAGAGTATGGATGGCTTGGCTGAAAAGTCCTGCTGGGGCCTTGGGACATCCAAGGGTAGGTAGAGAAAAAGGGCAGGGCCCGTCATGCTTTCTCAGTGATGGCTCCAGGGTCCAAAGATGTAATTCTCTTTGGTCCATATAGCAGTGAATGGAATGCTTCCCCACACCTGTGCCCCCTATCTCCGCCTACCTAAGCATCCTTTTTGTAGAGCTGATCTCAAGCTCCCTCTCGGTCAGGAAGCTTTCCTTCTCATCCCTCAACGAGATGAACTCATCTGCACTTTTTGGTGAAACAGCTCGCTTTCTGTGAACATGTTATATTCACTCATTTGCTCTCCTCTTCTTGGTTACAAGTTCCTCGATCCTTCCTTGCTTGGTTGCTTATGAGGGAACATGGAAAGCTTGTGGGAGAACGGAATGAAAAGATAATGAAAACTTTCCATGAACTTTCTCAAGTCCCCTCATCGTTTCCCTCCTGTTTGTGGAACTGATAATAGTCACAGTCCCTGGAAGGAAGACCAGAGAAAAATCGATGCTTTTGAATGATGCTGTCAATGAGGATAATGAACGTACCATGGACCGCCCGGAGTGCAAACAAATCTGTCTTGGAGGAAGTACTGCCAGAACGCTCCACAGAAGCAGCTAGGTTGGTGAGACTTTGTCCCAGAGGCTTTGGACACATTATCAGGAGAGACCAGTCCCAGGAGAAGGACATCATGTTTAAGAAGGCAGAGGGTCATCAGAGAACAAGAAGACTCTCCGTGTGATGGATCAACTCTCCATGTGATGGGAAACAGCTTGACATCACAACACTTGTGAGGGTGTTTTGTTCGGTTGCACGTGGGCTCACTATGAGTTGACGCTGACTCGGTGGTACCTAACAACAACAACACAGTCCCCAGAGTATAGTTGAAGGACTTCCCCGGGAGGAGAGGGACTGAAGGAGGCATAGCAAAGTGGCGACACACACACTTAAGCCTTGGCACAGGGCAGCAGACCTTTCTTATGGGCTCTGGGGGCAACAGGTTTCTCTGAAGGCAGGTGTAGTACCTGGCTCACTTTTCTTTCCAGGTGCATTTAGCACAAGAGCTGGAAGATTCAGAAAAGGACAACCTTCACCCAGGAGTATGGGGTTCCATGACACTGGCCTGAGTCCCGGAAGTACATGACCTGCAGCCACATGGGGACCTTCTCATTGGATGCCTCTGAAATACACCTTGACACTCAGTTCCTGGGGGAGGAGCCAAACAAACGGATGTGACTAGTTACTATCCTGAGTTTCAGTCCCCTCCCTCACCTGTCAGAGAACACTACTGTTTGGGAGTCACTGTAAGGAGTCGGCCCCTGGCTGTGTGTAGAACCTGCATGGAACTCCTTCCCCAGAAGGACACACAGGCATTCGGCTGAGAGGCACCCTGCAGGCACACGTGCCTCTGGCACACACATGCCAAGGGAACAGAAGGTTGGGCTTTGGGTCTAATCTAAGCCCTGCAGTAGCCTGGGTAGTTCCTCGCTTCCTCATCTGCAGCACGAGGGAGAATAATCTTGACCCACAGACCTGGGGTGTGTGCGAATGACCAGTCGAATTCACATAAACATATAACAGACGCTAAGGGACTGTGCCAGCTCAGCATGTGGCAGGCACTTCTGGGACCTTTGCCAGCCATCAATGCATAGCCCACCTCAGAGGCAGGCACAAGCAGTCTGTGACGAGAAAGATGGGAACATGCTCCAGAGGGCAGGGCAGCACTGGAAGAAAAGGCTGGGTGAGACCCCAATCAGAGAATCCGAGGCTAGAGTTCAGGCCAGTCCAGACGTGGAATCCCTCTGCTGGACCCTCTGCTTAGATTCTCCTAGTGTCAAGGAATCACTACCTGAAATGTGAACAATTTGTCTTGTTGCTTAGAGCTCTAGTTATTAGAAACGTCTGCTCAGCTGTGATGCATTTTTCTGGGGCCGCCGCCTCCCTGTCTTCGGAAGACACACAGAACGAAGCACATCTCACTTCACCTAATGCCCCTTCAGGGCAGAACACTGCTCAGCCTGTTCTCCTGGGTTTCTGCCGGTATAAGCTGCTTCCGTTCCTCAAAACCGTTCTCAGGCGACATGGTCTTCAGACCCTCCCCTTCCTACGTGTTTCCAGCTAGCGCTTCCCAGCTGCCTAAAGGGGGGCCCCTCAGAACTGGGCTCAAGACCACAGAAACAGCATAGCATGCTGGAATGAGTTGACCCCTTTTTCAGCCTCTATCCCAGCAAGGGGATTGTGCTCATGGCCTGCAGGCACCCCGACACCTTGCATTTTTACCCATTTCCCATTAGGCAGTGGGCACAGATGGTGGCTTTCCTTAGAAGACCTTCCTTCGTTGGTATCATGAGAATCCCCGACCAGCTGGCTGGCCGTGTAGGTAGTAGGAGCATCCCTTGTTACAAAGAAGCACGCCCGTGCTGAAACCAGCTGCTACCCCACAAATTCCAAATTCCAACTTGTGGCGAGTCCATGAGAGTTCATGGAGTAGAATTGTGCCCATCGGGTTTTCGCAGGGAACTAAATCTCCAGGCTTCTTCTACCAAAAAGCCTCTGGGTGGACTCAGACTTCCAACCTTTGGGTTTGTGTTGAAGCACATTAACTGTCTGATCCACCCTGGGTCTTCTCCAGACATGCATCGGACCTCCTTTCCATCGAGGGTTCTAGATTCCATATAGAAATGGTTCGGTGCCTGCAGGCCAGCTTTCCTCATTCTGGCCTGATAAGAGCTTGTCTGAGAAGTCTGAACCAGGAAGGGCTGGTGATTCACTTTCCGGGTGAGTCCTGCCTGTCCAATTGGGGCTCAGCACCACCTGCTAGTCTCTTCAGTGAGGGGCTGCTACCCCAGGAGCTTGCCAGGTACACGCTGATGTTCATTGGCAAGCCATGCCAGTATCAGGCTGCAGGCAAGGCCAAAGGGTCCCAGCAGATGAGGGAGAAAGAAAGGAAGGAGAGGGATTCAGGGAAGCCGTTGTTGGAGCTGGTTTGCCAACAGTGTCGGGTCAGGAGGGGGCACAGTGACAGAATGGTGGCAGAGAACAGGATGATACAAACTGTTCCAAGTACTTGCTTCCCCAGAACATCTCTTGAAGAAAACATTGAAAGCTTCCAACAGGCACTATCTCCATCCTCAGAAGCAATCATGAAGGGGGCACCATGCACCCCCCAAACGCTGCTCATGTGCGGAGGGTCCAACCGGGCCCCTTCACGTCACCTGGGCCACCAAAAGTCTGGGTTTCACCTGAGTAAGGAAATGACACATACCTGCACGTCAAGAGGGAGCTGCTGGGTAAATCACACCCAGGAAGTGGAAAGGAGAGAACAGGCTGGCTCAGGGGAGGGCGGGTGAGAAGGGAGGGAAGAGAGGCTGGCACTGCCAGAGGCTCTAACTTTTCAACCCCTGGCCCTGCCTCTGGAGTGACTCACGGGGCCAGCCAAATGATAGGAGGCTCAGCGCCAGACCTGGCCTAGAAACGGTCTGCGTGTGATTGGTCAGCCATTTGTGTCCATAAAAGGAAGTTCCACAATGAGCCCAGGGCCTCCCCCTCCCACCGCTCAGACCCCGCCAGATCAGTAAGCATCAATGGGCGCACACTCAGCCCCGTTTCATAACATGGAGATCGCATTCTCTTGGCACAACTGAGTGGAGTTGGCAGCAGGGATGCTTTTGAGAATGAGAGAAATTCCAGAGGGAGGGTGTGTGGATCCACGGGGTTAAGTAAAGAGGAAGGGAGAGCTGTGGGCACAGAGGCTGGTCAGCACCCCAGCCCTGTAAATCTGGGTATAGAGACCCAAGAGACTGGTTAATTGCACAGTGGAAGTGCAGGGGAGCTGGGATCGCCACAATACTTCTAGGGAGACCAGCTTGAATGGCCAAAGCTAGTAGACCTCTTCCAGGATCCTTAATACAAATGAGAGAAAACAAAATACAAGCCCCAATCTGTGGCCGATGATCAAGTGCATTGTTATTCATCGTCACCCTATAGGGCAGAGTAGAACGGTCCCATAAGGCTACCAAAGCAGTATGATCCTCTTTATCCTGCAGGTGGATTTAAACCACTGACTTTGCAGCTAGCAGCTGAGCACAAATCACTGCACCACCAGGCCCCAGGGCCCAAACCTAAATCCATTGCCACCAAGTCTATTCTGGACCCTATTTATAGCTTTCAAGACTATACATCTTTACAGAAGCAGCCAGCCTCATCTTTCTCCCCAGTAGTCTCTCGTGCATTTGAACCCCTAACTCGGCTGTTAGCAGCCCAATGCTTAACCAATAGTGCCACCGGGTGTCTTCATTTACACTTAAGGTTCCTGGCATTCACATGGTCAAAAAACTAAATCCTACCTACCTTTTCCTTGACCACCTCCACTGGCTCTTTGAGAGATGGAATCCTTTCATTTAGAGATGAATAAGCAAGCTGCCTTCGAGGCAATCCCATCTCAGGTGGCCCTGTCTTGTCAGAGTAGAGCTGTGCTCCATCCCTAGGGTATTCAATGGCTGAGTTGTTAAAAGTCACAGCCCGACCTTTCTTCCTAAGCTAGGCCTTTTAGTTAGCAGACAATCACATTAGCCATTCATACCACCCAGGAACTCTTAAAAAATAATTTTGTTGTGAGGTGTTGTTGTGTTAGGTATTGTTGAGTGACAGTCTTATGAAGGGGTTTCCAAAAGTTCATGAAGGCATCCCATTATCGTTTCATTACATTTCTCCACGGACTTTTTGAAGCCCGGTCCAGTGGCATCTTCATGACCATTGGTACGAGATGATGCTGATTATTATTATTAATAGACAGTCCATTTCCTGACTGCCATCTGGAAGAAGAAATTCCCAATTCTAGACCCAGAGGACCACAGAAACGCCATTTTGACTTTTCTCCATCGTCCTGGCTCCAGTCAACACATACCGAGACACAATGTTCCTTAGATATCTCCTTTACACTCTGTGTGTGTATGTGTATGTGTGTGTGTGTGTTTCCTAGCACACATGAGCTCACAGAAGACAACGTGCTGCTTCCCCATGTCTCCTCACACACCTTTATGATTTCACCCCCCCAGTCCCATGGAAGGTCCCTGAGTGGCAAAACTGTGCTCCACTAATTCCTGAAAGGTTCGTGCTTCCAATCCAGCCAGAAGTGCCTTGCGAAAGGCCTGAAGATCTGCTTCCCTAAAGCTACAGTACAACCCACAGCTCGTTCTACTCTATCTCACATCAGGTCACCTTGACTTGGAATCTACTAGAGAGCCAAGGGCTGGGCTGGGTGTGGGGCCGTGGCCTGGGCTGTAGCTATGACCGCTCGTGACGAAGTTAGCACACAGCTCACGCAGGGCTCCCCTCATCACGGAGGGAGGAGAGCTGACCCTGGGAGGGTCCTCACCCCTTACTAAGGTCGTCCTCGGGAGCCTTGAGGGTGCACAGTTAAATGCCCGGCTGCTAAACAAAAGGTCGGTGGTTCAAACCCGCCAGCTACTCTGCAGGAGAAAAGACTTGGTGGTGTGCTTCTGTAAAGAAGAAGCCGAGGAAGCCCTGCAGGGCAGTGCGACTCTGTCTCATGGGATTTTATGAGGCGGACTTGACTTCATGGTGCACAACTCCAGCAGTCTGGCCTTTGGCCTTTGTGTCACACCCTGCCTCCCCAGCAGCTAACTGGGCCCAGTCTTCCTTAGAGAGCGCACTGGCTTGGAACAATGGGCACCGACTTAGCACTGTTTGCCAGGGTTGCAAATCTGTATTGATTCTTTTGAATATTTGATTCAATTTTGTCTCCTCGCCTGGATGTTAGGTTCTGGGAGGACAGGAGGCCTGTATCTGTCGCTCCATTACTCTTATCTCCAGAACCTACTTGATGCTGTCTTCTTTGCTGATTGAAGAAATGAAAGGGGGCTTTCACCTGTGGAAGAAGGTAGGAAGGTATGCCGTTCAGTCAATATCATAGATTGACCTAATGTGGACTGGGTTCCTTGGACCCCCGAAGCCTCTAAAGCAGGGGTTCTCAAACTACGCCCCACAGGCCACATGTGGCCCGCAGAGAACATTTATCCGGCCCGCCGGGTGTTTTTGCCCCATTTGTTTTTTCACTTCAAAATAAGATATGTGCAGTGTGCATAGGAATTTATTCATAGTTTTTTTTAAAACTATAGTCCGGCCCTCCAACGGGTCTGAGGGACAGTGAACTGGCCCCGTTTAAAAAGTTGGAGGATGCCTGCAAAGCGCTGCAAAAAATGCAACCACAACAACAACAAAAAAATCCTTCACCAAATTCAAACTTGAAAGAGGATGCCCAGGTGCCAGAAACAGAGAGGTCATAAATTTACCCAAGTGGGGTGGGCAAGGGTAGGGCGTGGGCTGGAAGAGCTGGGTCTGGGGACTTATTATTCACAGAGTGACATACTCAGGCTTCAGATCTTTGTGACGCAGGGACCGAGGACTGCCTAGGAGATGGGCACGAGAGGAACTGCTCTGCCCACCAGCCAGGGCAGGGAAGGCGGCTTGGCGCCCAGTTTAAAAGGGAGAGAGAGAGAAAAAGAAATAAAACTCTGTGCCATCGCACTGATGCTGCAGAGGTCATTCTAAAGGAAGTCATTCAGAGCACAACACATCCAGAACCCATGACGAATGAGGCCAGCAGAGAAAGAAACAGGACGCGGTAGGGCGGATTCCATTCCGTAGGCCATCCCCACAACTGAAAACATGCACACTTTCGCTCTGTCTGTCTGTCTGTCTCACCCTCTCGTCCACGTACACTCGCAATTAAACAATGACACAGTGCAGCTACAAACCACACGGGCAAACAAATAACAAACGAGGAAGGGCCAAGGGATGCGAATCAGATGTATAGATGAGGGAACATCTGGCACTGGGATTCATGGCGTACCGTAAGAAAGCGGTACGAGAAAGCCGGAGAGCTGGAATCTGAAAGGCAAGGCAGATCTGTCAAGGAAGGCAAACACAGGCATGTTTCATTCAAATGGGTGGTCGAAGAATGCGAGCTTGCACTTCGTCAAAGGTGGGAGCTTGTAAGGCCTAAAGAAGACATACCAGTCCCGGCGAGGTTTGAGCTCTCCCAACTTTCTCTGTGTCTGTAACATTTCAACAGAGCCATCAGTGGTCCTTGCCCTGCCTCAGGCCGCGATCCTTTCACACAGGTCCCCAACCATAACATTATGTTCCTTGCTACTTCATCACTGTCATTTGGCTACTGTTAGGAATCGTCATGAGAATATCTGATAGGCAGGATGTATTTTCATTGGAACAAATTGAACATAATGAAAGCATAGTGATTCATCACAAAACAATGTGTAATTATATATTGTGAAATATTTCTTTCTTTTTTTTAAAAAAAAAAGCTTTGCTTTTTTACTTTAGTGATCAATTATAAGTTTCCCCCACGCTATATTTTGTCCTAAATTTTAGCAAAATCTTTAGTGATGTAGTAAGGTGTAAAGTTTCTTTTTAAGTCCCAATAAATGTGGATTATTTGGTTAAAAAGAGAAATATTTATTTCTAATGACAAATGAATGAAATTCTGTCTTGAAGCATGGTGTAGCATGGCCAACAGTCTTCATGCCGGGTACTCGGACATGGGCGTATCTGCATGTGGGCAGACCCGCCTGGAGACAGATAGAGGAGTGCTGTCTCGGTTCCTGAGACCATCAGAAACGTGTTTTCCGGTAATCCTAGGGGACCCCTGTGACAAGGTTGAGAACTGCGAAATAGAGAATGAAGATCTGGGAAGCCTAAGCTAATCATCTTAATAGCAAGATTGGGGAGCGGAGTTTTGAAAAGGACTTGAAATGCAAACACTGGTCTACAACAGCTTGGAAGATGAGACTAGATCTTTTCATTCGACTAGAATAAAACTGTGAGAAGATTCTTCCCTTTGGGAAAAGAAGATATGATATTGGCTTCTGTTCGATTTTGAATTCAGAAAAAGGTGCTAAAAATTAACAGGGAATAGTGACGTAAGAAGGGATGTGCAATAAACACGAAATGCACCGCCATTGAGTCAGTTCTGGCCCTGTACGGCAGACCAGACTGCCCCGTGAGTTTCTGAAACGGTAAATCGTCAGGAGTAGAAAGCCTCGTCTGTCTCCTGAGGAGTGGTTGGGGTTTCCAGCAGCGAACCTTACCATTACCAGCCCACCACCTAGCCCCCGGTGCCTGCAGGGCTCCGGGAAATGCACTAGAGACCTTCTCAGCCAGTACAAAGCAAAGGTGGGCTATCAAAAAGGAACAAAAACACAGTCACCTCAATGAAAGCAATACAGTGGGGGAGAGGCAAAGCTAAAGCATGCTAAACATAAAACACAAACTGTATTGTGAAAATATACTATTAAGACTTTTAATCAATAAAAAAGACCTTAATTGACTAGAAAGACAACAACGTTGCGACTTCCGCTGCTGCTTCCTTTTTAAACTAAGTCACAAGTAGCTCACAATGACATACCCAAAGCATCAAGGAAGGCTGAAGAAAAGGAAGACAAAGATATATAAACCAGACTGTGCACACGGCCCTTCGTTCAATTCCGTGAAACTGTCAGTACTGAGCTCCATCTTTGAGCAAGGCTGTGCTGCCTTGGTGGGATGCAGAAAGTCATAAATGATGCTACATTGGCGGGAAGCAAGAGTGAGAACAGGAAAACTAAACTAAACTGAAAGAATCTTTCACAAAAATCCACTCAGGCTTTCATACATTGCTGGTGGGATTGTGAATGGAGGCGATCTCTGTGGAAAACAGCATGGAGCTACCTGAAAACGTGGGAACGGAAGGTGCCGTAGGGTCCAGAAATGCCACTGCTGTGCATACAGGGGGCAAAAAGTTCATGGGAAAATTCCATTTTTTTCCGTTCTATTTTTTCCACAAACTTTTTAAACTCATAAATCCTATATATATATATATATATATCCTAAAGAATTAAGAGCTGTGACATGAAGAGCTATATGCTCATCCATGATCACTGCAGTATTAATCGCATAAGACAAAAAATAGAAACAACTTAATTGCCCTTTAACCGATGAATGTCTGCACAAACTGTGGTACACAGAGGAGTATTAGGCAATGTTTAAGAATGACCATATATTCCTGGAATATCTCCTAACATGGATAGACCTCAAAGACATTATGCTGAGTGAGATTAGTCAATCACAAAAAGACAAATATTGTGTGAAACCGCTATCACAAAAGGTGAAGAAAAAACATTCTTTGTTAATCGGAATAAAAGGGAAAGGTAGGGGAAACCATTAATTAGATAAACATGTACTAACTTGGGTGACGGAAAAGGCAACAGACAACAAAGGGGCAGTCAACACAACATGACCCAGGATAAAGAACTCGCTAGGAGGTACACAAAAGTTAAAGGCAACAACCAATGGTCCACACTCCTTCAATAATTATAACAAAATAATTTATGAGTGGATACATAAGTAGATGTGTAAGCTGAATAGATGTGGGATGACAATTGGGAGTACAACCACATGCATGTGCTAGATGCGGCTGAGGATATTTCTCATACAAATATACAGGAGCATACAAGAGACGAAATAGAACATACAAGAGGCAAAGTTATGTAAACAAGACACTGAAGCACTGAGTCATTGGGCTTGACACCTAGGTCAATTGGCATAACATAGTCCTTAGAGACCGTGTTCTAAGGACTTTAGTGAGGAGCCACTGGACTCTGAATAGCTCGTGAGTGGACATCTAAGACACAGTTGATCTCTTCCCACCCAGAACAAAGAAGAGTGAAGAAAACGAAGACTTCAGGAGAGAATTAATCCAAAGGACCGATGGGCCATATGAACCACAGCCCCCATTAGCCTGAGAGCAGATGAACTAGATGGTTCCTGGCTAACACTACAGGCCATGCTGATTAGGATCGCAATTGAAGATCCTGAACAGAGTGGGAAAAATACAAAACAGAATTCAAACTCATAAAAAATTCCAAATTACTGATCTGATACAGACTGGTGAATTCCCCCAGAGTATGGCTCATAAGCCCTCTTCAAACCTGGAAGTGAATCCACTCCTGGAAATCACCTTTCAGAGAAACAATAGCCAGACCTATAAAATAAACAGCAGCACTCACGAGGAATGTGCACACAGACTAATCAGCCATATGACACCAGAGGGGCAGCAAAAGCCCCAAAACAAAGTTCAGAAGCAGGATGGGTAGTAAAGGTGAGAGAATAGAAATGGGGAACCCAGGGAGACAGTGGGAAGAGTGTTGCTACATTGAGGGGATTTACAGCGACGGTCACAAAACAAAATGCGTATAAACTTGCACCCAAGCCACAATGAAATGTTCAAATAAAAATAAGCTAAGGATATTAACTAACTTTTCAGAGATCATACAACTGGTGAAAAGCTACAATTAATTCCATCTAATATAATCTTCATGAGACTAGGGTACTTTTCATCCTATATCCTCAATGAATAAAAGTATGCCTGGAGCAAATTTCACACTTGATAATTATCTCAGGTAATCTTAACTTTATGGCTCAAAGAACTACTTAAACAAACCCAGCCTTATTCACTCTACCTACATTTCCTTTCCAAAAGACCTCTTTCCATAGAATTTATTGGCCATCTCCCCTCGCTGAGAGCTTTGACAAAGCTTTGAAAGCTTTGACGAGCTTTGAAAATAAAGCCAGTCTTCCACAACCAGTATTAAAGATGTATCACAAGGCAGACGAGTCTCCCTGCAAAGAGGTGGGTTGAGGAATGATGCCCCAGGTAGGTGTGAGAAAGAGTCAGGCACAGGGTGTCTTTGTGCACAGAGACCTGGTGGCAGGAAATGAAATTCCACTCTGCCCTGTTCTCAGTTGCTAGCATCACCTCCTTTCCCTCTGTGGCCATAAGCAGGCTTATGAGAGTGATGGGGACAATGAGGTATTTCTACATCCAGTGCTCTCTAACCATTTGGGAGGATGAGAAAATTCTTGGGAATAGAACTTTCCTCGGGCAATCTATAGCATAGTCTATGGCCTTTCCCCACCTAAGTTTTATTTCAAATAGTTTAATGATAGAAATGCACATACAAGTAGACCATAAGAGAATAATACTATAAGATTTCAACACATCACTTTTGAGCAAAGATTGATCAACTCAAAAGAAAATCAACAAAGTTACAAAGAACTAAACAACACAAGTAATTAGCTTGATCTCTGAGATATATACAGAATACTTCACCCCTAAAAAGCACATTTTTTTTCTAGTGCACATGGAACCTACCCCAGGATAGATTACATTTTGGGCCATAAAGCAAGCATCAATACATTCAAAAACATCAAGATACCATAAAGAACTTGTTCAGATCACAGTATTAGAAAACTAGAAATCAACCAGAAAACAATCAACCCCCAAAAGCCAAATACATGGAAATTAAATGACACTTTAATTAAAAAACACTGGCAATTTGAAGAAATCAATAACACTTTTTAAAAAATGCCTTGAAACAAATGAAGATGAAAATATAACATATCAAAATCTCTGGGGTACAGCAAAAGTATTACTCAGAAGAGATTTTATAGCAATATAGTTCACATATCAAAAAGGAAGAAATAATTAAAATAACCAATCTAACACATCAACTACAACATTGGAGCAAGACCAGCAAAACAAACCTTCAGATACTTTTAGAAAAGAAATAATAAAGATTAGATCAGAAATAAACAAATCAGGGGGAGAAAAGCTATAGAAAAAAATCAACTAGATGAGTAGTTTATCAAAAATATTAACAAAACTTAAACCTCAAGCAAAAATAACAAAGGAAAGAATGAGAAAAAAATGAGGAGTAAGAAATAACCTGGGTGGCATTACGACAGAACCACCTGAGAAAAAAAGTAATCACACAGTATAATGAAAATTTTTTTCTAACAATTTGAGAATCGAGAAGAAATGGGTAGATTGCTAAAAATTCATTTTTTACTTTAATTAACACAGACTGATCTAGGAAGTCTTAACAAATCGATAACACAAGAAGAAATAAATCTTGTCATAAAAAACTCCCAACATCAAAAGTCCTGGGCCAAACAGTTTTACTGGGGAATTCTACCACGCATTTAGAGAAGAGTTAACACCAATGTTACATAAACCATTTCATAACATAGAAATGGCCAATGCAATACCAAATTCATTTTATGAAACAAGTATAAGCCTGATAGCTAAGCAAGACAACGACATCACCAGAATTGAATATAATAAACCAACATCCCTGATGAATATAGATGCCCAAATTTTCAAAAAAATTCTAGCCAGCAGAGTTGAACTAAGTAAGAAAAGTTGACAAAAAGAATACATTATCATGATCAAGTGGGGTTCATACCAGGTATGAAAGCGTGGTTTAATATTAGATAAATAATCAATATACTCTACCACATAAATGAAATACTTGATAAAAATCATGCCAATCAATGCATGAAAGGCATTTTAAAAATTCATCGTCCATTCTTGATAAAAAACATTCAATCAAATAGGACCAGAAGGGAAATTCCTCAACATAAGAAAGACCATATATTGGAAAGCAATAGCAAGCATCTCACTTGAAGGAGAGAAATCGAAAAACATTTACCCTTTGAACAGGAAGCAGACAGGGCTGCCCTTTATCACCACTCTTATTTAATATAATCCTGGAAGTTTTAGCCAGAGGTATAAGACATCAAAAAGATACTATAAGCACCCACATTGGTACAGAAGAAAAATAAATCTCTTTATTTGAAGATGTCATCTTCAAATACAATCCTATATGTAGAAAACCCCTAAGATTCAATTAAAAATTGCTGGACTGATTGAAAAGTTTGGCAACATGACTGGCTATAAGGTCAACATATGGAAATCAGTTGTTTTCTTGTATATTCAAGAAGATGGCACTAAAAGGCAGATTAAAAGAACAATACCATTTATAATAACTACACAAAAGATAACATATCAAGGAATAAATTTTACACAGAAACAAAGACTTACACACAAAAAATTATAAAACGCTTATACAAGAAACGAAGAGACTTACACAAATGCAAGAATGTTCCATGCTCTTGTATAGAAAAACTAGATATAGCGAACATTTCAATATTACTAAAAATACTTTATAAATTTGATGCAATTCCAATCCAACCCAGCACAATTCTCAAAGAAATGGAAAAGTTAATCGCCAACATTATATAGAGAGGAAAGAATGCCAGGGGAAATACAACTATTAAAAAACAAAAATAAAGTAGGAGGCCTTTCACTCTCAGATTTGAAAGCCTTCCATATGGCTACATGAGTTAGTTAAAGTTTATTGTGCCAACCTGGCCGATAAACACATGTGGGGTTAATTGAAGGGCAGAGGGATAAATGGCTCAGTGAGTCCCGCCTTTCTAGTTCTTGGGTCTCTTGCTTCTGATGGTCGGACCAGGGTGCAGCTGCCTTAGCCAGTTCCATGCTTCAGCTGGCAAGGCTCACTTCCTGCAAGACATCCCTGATGAGAAGCCACATGGACCTACCCCGATGCAACCCTGGGTGCTGGAGCAGCCGTATGGAGACCCAGGTCAGCGCTGAAATGCTTACATGTTCACTGATTCAGCTTTCCTCACAGTCGGCATTACTGGGTGTGCTTTGTGAGATGGAGGAGGACTTTGTGGATTGGTGTTGGACAGATGGGCTAATGTTGGACTTGTGGGCTTGGGCAGCACTGGGTTGGGATGTTTTCTTGTTGTGCATTTACCCTTTATATAAAACTCTCTCTTATACATATGAATTTCTGTGGATTTGTTTCTCTAAAGTGCCCAGACTAACACACCACAGGAAGCAAAACAGCTTTGTATTTGTGCAATGATGGACATGAAGACCAACGGATTAGAAAAGAGAACAGATGGAATACTCCTTAGAAAGGAGGATGGTGAGACTTGGTCTCATGTACTTTGGACATGTTAGTAGGAGAAATCGATCCCTGAGAAAGGATGTCATGTTTGGTAAAGCAAAGGCTCAGCAGAATAGGTCTTTTAGAAGACGGACTGACATAGTGGCTGCAAACATAACATTTGTGAGGATAATGCCGGACTGGACAATGTTTCCTACTGTTGTACATAGGGTCACTAATGAGTTGGGCCCAACTCCAAAGCACCTAGCAAAAACAACAACAGCTGCAACAACAACAAATCTTTAAGGGAAATAGAAAAGAAAACAACACTGCACCGTCTTTCTCTTGAGGAGTGGTTGGCAGGTTTAACTATTAAATTTTCAATTAGCAGTCAAGTGATTTAATCACTGAGCCGCCAGAGCTCCTTGCTGTAGACCAGGGCTCCTTATATTTAGACAACTGCATTATAATATGGAAGCATCAAGAGAAGAAGGAAAGAATATACACAGTCACTATACCAAAAATAACTAGTTGACACTTCACTATCTCAGGAGGTAACATATGAGCAAGAAGCAATGGCAGTGAAGGAAGAAGTCCAAGCTGCCCTGGATGCATTCGCCAAAAACAAGGCTCCAGGAACTGACAGACACCCAATGAAATGGTTTTGAAAGCTGAAGAAGCACTGGAAACACTCACTTGTCTATGCTGGGAAATTGGGAAGACAGCTACTTGGTCAATTGACTGGAAGGGATCCATATTTGTGCCCATTCCAAAGAAAGGTGACCCAACAGAATGCTCAACTATAGATCTATATCATTGATATCACACACAAGTAAAATGTTGCTTAAGATCACCCAAGAATGGTTGCAGCAGTACATTGACAGGGAGCTGCCAGAAGTTCAGGCCAGATTCAGAAAAGGATGTGGAACAAGGGGTATCATTGCTGATGTCAGATAGATCGTGGCTCAAAGCAGAGAATATGACAAAGGTGTTTGCTTGTGTTTATTGACTATGCAAAGGCATTCTTGATTCTCAACCTTCCTAATGTTGCAACCCTTTAATACAATTCCTCATGTGGTGGTGACCCCTAACCATAAAATTATTTCCGTTGCTACTTCATAACTGTCATTTTACTACTGTTATGAATCAGGCGACCCCTGTGAAAGGGTCATTTGACCCTCTAAGGGGTGGCCACCCACAGGTTGAGAACCTCTCATCTAGACCATAATAAATGGTGAATAACCTTGAGAAGAAAGTAAACTCCGGAAGACTTCATCTTCCTTATGCAGAATCTGTATATGGCTTAAGAGGCAGTTGTGTGAACAGAACAAAGGAATACTGCATGGCCTAAAATCAGCAAAGGTATGTGTCAGGGCTGTACCATCTCACCACACTTGTCCAATCTGCATGTCGAGCAAATCATCAGAGAAATGGAATTACATGAAGAAGAATGTGGCATCAGGATGGGAGGACAACTTACTAACAGGCTGCAGTATACAGATGGCACAATCTTGCTAGCTGAAAGGGAAGAGGAACTGATGCCTTTGCTAATGTAGGTCAAGGAGTGTAGCCTGCAGTATTGTGTAAGTTTGGGTTGATTAGAGAAATAAATCCAGAGATACTCATATGTGTATAAAAAAGAGCTTTACATCAAAGAGTGATTATGCATTAAGAAAACATTGCAGCCCAGTCCAGATCAAGGCCATACGTCTGATTAATATCCTAAGTCCCATTCTAGTCCATAAATTCATCTTCAGACTAACGCATCATGCAATGATGTCGAACGCAGGAAGATCACAGGCCAGTGGGTGAAAAATCTTGTGGATCCAGTGTCGGTGAAAGCATTTTAGCACTGGCGTGGGTCTCTATGTGGCTCCTCCAGCTCTCTGCATGTCTCAGCAGCAGAGAGAGAGAGAGACCTGCCTGTTCTAATGGCAGAATCAAGAGAAAGGAAGCTCCCAGAATCCTCATGAGAAGGCCATGCCATGACATGCTAGACTCCACCCCATTCACTCTTAACATCCTCAAGTTGGCACGAGATTATGTAACTACCACCGGTATGGAATACAACTCAATGTAAGGAAAACCAAAATCCTCACAGCTGTAGCAGCAGGTAGCCTCATGATAAATGGAGAAAAGGCTGAAGTTGACAAGAATTTTGTCTTACTTGGATCCACAATCAATGCTCATGGAAGAAGCAGTCAAAAAGTAACAAGACATATTTCATTAGGTAGATTAACTGCACAAGAACATTTTAGAGCATTGAAGGGCAACGATATTACTCTGAGGAACAAGGTGAGTGTGACCCAAGCCATAGTATTCTCCATTGCATTATATGCATGTGAAAGTTGAACACTGAATAAGGAAGACCATAAAAGAATCAACACATTTGAAATGTGAAACTGAAGAAGAATATTGAAAGTACCATGGACTCCCAAAAGAACAAATAAATCTCTCTTGGAAAAAGTAAGGCCAGAATGCTCCTTTGAGGCAAGGATGGTGTGTTAGACAGGGTTCTCTAGAGAGATAAAACCAAATTGCTGATAATTTAATATATTTATTTATAAAGATAATTAGATATATAACAAGAA
>NW_022103906.1:17525941-17527710 GCF_000313985.2 Echinops telfairi
CACAGAACAAGCAAGGCAGCCGCACATTGGTCCGATGATCAAAGAGTGAGAGACAAGAAAGATGAGGCTCACCAAGCCATTTATCTCTCTGCCCTACAGTTAATCCCACTTGTGATTATTGGCCAGGCTGGCACAATAAACTATCTCAGATGGTGAGACTTTGTCTCACATATTTTGGACACATTTTCAAGAGAGACCAGTCCCTGGAGAAGGACATCATGCTTGGTAGGAGGGCAGCGACAGAGGCAGGTCCTCAGTGAGATATACTGACACGGTGACTGCATCAATGGGCTCAGGTATAGCAACAATTGTGAGCATGGCGCAGGACCATGCAATATTTTGTTGCTTTGCGCACAGGTTTGCTATGGGTTGGAGCCAACTCGAGGGCCCCTAACAACAATTATAATACAGGAAGTCCTGTGGCACAGTGGTTAGAGTTCTGGGCTGCTAACGGAAAGGTTAGTGATTCAAAACCACCAGCCAGTTTGGTGGTGGCGGTGGTGGCGGCCATAGTGGTTGTTTACTAGAAGCCCTGGTAGTGTAGTGGTTATGAGTTGGGCTCTTACCTGCAAATTCAGCAGTTTGAAACCATCAGCCACTCTTTGGGAGAAAAGCAGAGCTCTCTACTCTGGTAAAGAGTTAGTCTCAGAAACTGGCAGGGGGCAGTTCTATCCTGTCCTACAGGGTCATTAGGAGTCAGCTTCACCTCAGTGGTAGTGAGTTTGCTTTTTTGGAGTTGATAGTTCTAGATAAGCACTACCACCATCAAGATACCAATTGTTCCATCATCATAAAAGAAATCACTGCACTACTTAAAGTCACACTGACCTGCCTTGCAAAGAAAGAAAGAAAGAAGGAGCATCAACCAGTACTGTCTCCATCTCTCAATTTGCCTTTTAAAAAACATTCAGGACATGGACAAACCATATAGTATGTAACCATTTGAGGCTGACGAAGCACAGTGCTGACAGAGCCATCAGCCACCCATGGTTTATTCCTTTCTGAGCAGTATTCATGGTATGGATCTATCAGTCAGCCACTGAAGAGACCCTGGGCTTTCTGCACTTTTACATGATTGCCTGTAGCTTTTGAACAGGGCGGCTAGTCCTGCTTCAGGCGGCAGAGCCCGCAGAAGTCCTGGTGAACAGGTTCTGTTTTCATACTCACTTCCAGCTACCGGAGCCTTTGGTGGCCCAGTGGATTACAAGTTGGTCTGCTAACTACAAGTTCAACGGTTTGAGTCTATCAGCGACTCTTTGAGAGAAAGGGCTTTTTGTTCCCATAAAGGTTGACAGCTGCCCAAACTCCATAGGGCCAGTTCTACTCTGTGCTGTAGGGTTGCTAAGAGTCAAAATTGACTCTATGACAGTGAGTTGGGTCCTCCCGCCTCCCGCAGCTACTAGATGCACTCATACTGGGAAAGGATTGTGCACCATAAATGGACTTTTCAGCTGATTCGTTTCTATCGATTAGGTTTCAATTGGAATATCACTTTTTCCAAGAAATCTTTTGTGTTGATAATGATCTTCTCGACCACACTCGTTAGTTCTCTATAACCCCCTATATTTCCTCTTTCTCTGTAACCCTATTTTCAGTACCTGGTACCCAGCATGCTTAGTGAACATCTGTTGGGTCAGCAGATTGACAGCAATGCTGTCAACACAGTCATTTCCAATCAGTGGCTATGTCTACTTGAGATCACAATGCATTCTTGGAAGCAACATCATACAGGGGACAGCCCAGGGTCATCAAGTCCATGCTGACTCATC
>NW_022103906.1:17529425-17531120 GCF_000313985.2 Echinops telfairi
AGCAAAACAAAGCAACAAACTAAAACAAAACAACAACAAAAAAACAACGACATAAAAAGAAAATCCTATAAATAGTTCCAGGTCTGTTTGTTGACCTTTAGGAATGTTTTCCAGTCAAGTCTGATGGGGTTCTATGCCCTGGCCCCACAGTCTATTTTGGTATTCCCTGGGGACTTCATTGCTCTGCTCCCCTTGCTGTTCCATTGCATGCCCTTAGTGTGTCGCCTGGGGTGTGGTGGGGTCAGATGGGGCACAATTCCCACACTGTATCTGTCTCCAGTGCTGTCCCCATAGTACTATGGGTCAATGAGGGACGTCGTGTCTCGTGGTGGGGCCGGCCCTATGGTCCTCTCTGTGCACTGGTTGCACTGAGCAAGAATAATGTCCTTGGGGCTTGGTGGGTCACCAGGGTTTCTACGAAGGTGGATACCTACTTCAGGTGTATTCTGACTCACAACAACCCTCTCTACTGTTTCCAAGACTATAAATCATCACATGAATAGACAGCCTTGTCTTTTTCCCATGGTGTAGCCAGTGTGTTTTGACCTCCAACCTTGCAGTGAGAGGCCTAACCCATAAAATTGAATAGTCATTATTAGCTGGCCCTTTAAAAAGTGTTATAGCTGTAATATGTTAAAGTTAAAACTAGCAGTAGAGACATACAGTGGTTCTAAGATTTTATTGTTAAAAAAACTCATTGCTATTGAGTCAATTCCAACTCACAGCAACCCTACAGGACAGGGTAGAACTGCCCCTGTGGGTTTCCAAGACGCTAACTCTTGATGGAAGTAGAAAGCCCTGCCTTTCTCCTCAGGAACAGCTGGTGGTTTCGAATTGCAGTTAGAAGCCCAATTCGCAGCCACTGTGCCACCACATGAAAAATGCTGCAGTGAACACAGTAATGCATTAATGTGCTTCTGGATGTCGGGTTATTTCCTTAGTAAAGGTCTAGAAGTAAAATGCCGGGGTCAGCAGACACATTCACTCTCTTGACATGCGCTGCTAAGTCACTTTTCGGAAAAATAGTTGTATTCGTTTCCTACTATTGCATAGTAAAGCCCCACAAACATATTAGTTGGCGATCACAGAAGTCTTAAAATGAAGGAGGCAGCAGAGCCGTTCTTTCTGGAGGGGTCTAGAGACTTCCTGAGTCCCTTCCTCCATCTTCAACGTAGCAGGGTAGCATCTTCAGATCCCTTTCTCTGATCTCTGCTTCCTGTGTCTCAGTTCCACTCATCCTCACCTAACCTTCTCTGACTCTGGGCCTCCTGCCTCCTTCTTCTAAGGCAACTTATGTCACTGGCCTGCCCAGATAATCCAGGGTCATCTCCTCAAGTCAAGATTTTTCACTTCACCACATCTGCAGAATCTCCTTTGCCATGTATGGCAACATTTTCACTGGTTCTGGGTTTAGAGCATAGACATCTTGGTATACCATTATTCAACCTGTCATAGCCATATATATTTATACGCCCACCAGCAAGCAGAATATTAAGAGTGTTTAGACTCTCTTTGAGCAAGGGCAAACTGTAAGAGGCAGAATGAAAAGCAGCCATTTATTCTTACAGCAGCATTCTAAAGACGAGAATAAAAGGCAAGGTAGTTTTCAATTACAGCCTAAATAGTATCATGAAATCACCATCTTTCCATCTTTGAAAATCAGGGATGATTGTCAACGAGAATGACATTGAGCCC
>NW_022103906.1:17531778-17543458 GCF_000313985.2 Echinops telfairi
TGCACCTTGTGTGGATAAAGCTGTGCTTGGGCAAAATGAACAATTGCATTGCCTGCATTTCACAGAATTTGTTCTGAAAAAAATGTAGCCAACATGGAATGAGAGCCAGAGATAGTAGAGGGAGAAATCGAGAGGTAGTGCTGCAGGTCCGGAGACATTTAGCAACATCTGAGCTCCTAGTTCTAGAGTTCAGAGCTTCCTGGATCTTCCTCTAGTTTAGATATGTTGGCCAAAGAACCCTCTTTGGGGTGCCTGTCATCTTGAGTTTAAAAAGTACTGATAGAGGACCCTGGTAGAGTAATGTTTACATGTTGGGCTGTGTTCCCCAAGGTCGGGAGTCAGAAACCACCAGCTTCTCCTCCGGAGAAAGATGGGGCTTTGGACTCCCATCAGCAGTTACAGTCTTGGAAACCCACAGGGGCAGTCCTGTCCTATAGGGCAACCCTGTCCTATAGGGTTGCTATGTGTTGGCTTCGACTCAATGGCAGTGAGTTTAACTATTATGATAAACAGGTAACGTTCTTTTCTTTCCTCATCAATTAACCCCTTTCTTCCTGTGGGTGTCCCTGAAGAGCATACATTTTTAATGTACTGTGGTGCTAACCCAAAGTTGGGAGGTTCAAATCCACACAGAGGTACCTAGGAAGAAAGGCCCGAAGAAAGGTCTTCATCCACTGAAGACTCGCTAGAGCACAGCTGTGCTCTGACACACATGGGGTCACTAGGAGCTGGGATCAATGTGGCAACAGCTAGGTTCCTTTTTCATTCTTCTTCTTCCGCTATGTTTTTCTTGCTCTTGGGAAGGGTCTTACAAAGCCAACCATAGTCCATTCTAAGAGACTTAAAGAGTTGACACCCTCAGGGTATTTGTCTTTCAGCAGTTGAGCAGTGGGCTATGGATCCTCATAATTGGCCTCCCCTTGGCTTAGAACAATCCTGTCACTAAAGTATCTCTTTTGTTCAAGCACTGGTCTTGGTCCACCAGTGCAGGACAGAGATGAGGGTGAGTTGTGCTGACCAAAGTAAGAGTGTGGGTGAGATGTGTATGCAGCAGAAGAACAAATACATGGAGAGAAAGATAGACAGACAGAGGAGGCAGAGACAGAAGAAATTGGAGCTCTGCTTCGTCATACTCAGAAGTCAACGGGCAAGGGTAGAGTTGATAGGTCAAGTAGGGTCTCTCCTATCCCATGAGAAAAAGAAGGAAGAGGAGCAAGTCCTACAGCCAACTGATGACCAACAGGCACTGGACCTGGGATGCATTTGCAAGCTGGCTCGTGTGTCCATTGTGTGCCATTCCCAGTGCAGAGGATGACTCACTGGCCTGTTGTGATGGCTCCCTATCAGTTCCAATGCTGTTGTCTGGGCATCTGATAAGATATTGCCTCCAACATGAACATGTGGCCTGTGATACAGATTATCTGGGCCCTTTTTCCTAACCTGATATAACACATTGTTCTTGTGTTGATTGCAGCTCATGCATTAGAATGTAGAACTGAAATCTATTCGACAATTTTTTGTGGTTCTTAAAAATTCTGGGGTATTTTACCATCCACTTAGGCTAAGAATAACATCCATGCCAATAAATTAATAGGAGCCATGGTGGCACAATGGTGAAAGAGCTTGACTGCTAACCAAAAGGCCAGGCGTTCAAACCCACTAATGGCTCTGCAGCAGAAAGAGCTGACAGTCTTTTCTGGAAGATGATGGCATTGACATTTTCATGGAGGCAGTTCTGCTCTGTCCTGAAGGGCGCTGATCACTCAATGGCAGTGGGATTGCTTTTTTTTAAAAAAATGTTTGTCGTCTTGGTTCTCCTGGCAAAAAACAGTTCACAAGTGTGGACTGGCCCAGATGACCCCTGCCTTAAAAACACTGGGAACTATAGGGCTCTTGCTCTAACAAGCATTTAGAAGAGGAGAGAGGGCTGGGAGGCTTTTCCTGCCTTTTGCTTTTCTTTGCCAAAGGAGTGAGTGTATTTTGACCTTTACGTGGCCTCCTGTGCATCATGCACATGCTGGAGACTAGATTCCGTAGATGGGTAAGTGGGTGGGTGACAAAAGCATTTTGGCAGTTTATCTTGATAAAGACATGCACCGCATTTTAATTTATTTTTATTGTGGCTGGTGGTGGGAGACACGACCTTTACTGATTGGTGAGTCCTTGGCCAGCTGGAAAGGGTGGAGGTGATTCGAACTTGGGGTGGCCGAGGGGGAACTCATTCAGTGGTGGAGAGAGGACCCTAAATGCACCCCTGAGTCATATAGGCCAGGCACTGTGGAGCTGCTGCCGCCAGCTCTCTGCCCTGGGGAAGTGGAGCCCAAACAGCACACTGAGTCATATTTATTGAAGAGACCATGGGAACAAAAGCTGTAGACAGGAGCCTGTGCGGGGGATGGCATTCAAACTGCTTTTACCAGCCCATTAGCAGTGTTCCTCTCCCCCTCAAGTGGATGGGCTATGTGGGAGGTGGGCCAGGAAAACAAAATACAGGTTCCATCTTCACAGGATCCTCCAGCAGGCGGGTTTAACCCTCTCGAGCACATGGGTTTTGAGCGATTTTCTTACCATTAACATTTGCTTTTTAATGTTCCCCATTGAGTAAGTCAATGTTTTGTTTTGCTTTGGTTCTCAAAAGAGAATGTTAATGAAATTGTCCTGGAAACTGTGAGGTTTTCATAATTTAAAGTTAAAGGAGCACCTGGGAACAACAGAACCAAAGCAAAGGGAGCTACTGAGATGTGCACAAACGTAAAATACGTGAAACAATGATAAACACAATTACACCGACAACCCTGTAGTGGCAATAATAAAAATGGCCATTTATGACTGGATAGCGACATCAATACGTAAGGTGGACAGATGTTGGAGAGCGTATAGACAGGTTTGGCAGTCGATGTCTCTGCATTCACATTTGTATGTGCTACACATCTCTCCATGTGTATGACACAACACATAAGAGGCACACTCAGGACCACATCCTAGCAATAACCAGACACCTTGTCTCGTCACATGCACATCTCACCCTCACTCTTCCTTGGCGATGGCTCAATGGCAGTGAGATTGCTTTTTCTTTTTTTGTCCGACAAAGCTACTGGACTTGAGGGCTAGGGTCCATAGTCTAGGAGGACACCTAGGTCCTTTGGCCTAACATAGTCCTTGAAGACAATGTTCTCCATCCCACTTTGATGAGTAACAACTGGGGTCTGAAAAATGTATCCAATTATTGGTCTCTTGCTCTCCAGAGCAAACAATGGTGAAGAAAATCAAAGACTCACATTAATACTTAGTCCAAAGATGAATGGACCACCAACCATCAGTCTCCACAGCTTGAGACCAGAAGAACTAGATGGTGCTCAGCTACTTCTAGAGATGGGTCTGTTAAGAAGCACAACAGAAGGCCTGAGATAGAGCAGGAAAAAGTGTAGAACAAAATTCAAAATCATAAAATAGACCAGACTTATTGGTCCGATAGTGACTAGTGGAATCCCTAAGATTATGACCTCAGACCTAAGCCCACTCCTGATAGCACTTTAGAGCCCACCTATAAAGTAAAAAAAAATAACACTTTTAAGGCATGTGCTCCTCAGAATGTATAATTATATGCAACCCAAAAGGCACATGTGCCCAAAAGCAAAATTCGGAAGGCAAGCCAGCTGGGCTTGTAGAATGGGGAACCCAGGGAGGAAATTGGGAGAGTGCTGACACATGGAAGGGACTTTGGCCAAAGTCACAGAACAGTCTATACATAAATTGCTGAATGGGAAACTAATTTGTTTTGTAACCTTTCATCGAAACCACAATTCATATTTGTTTAAAAAAAAGTTTTAAGCTGTACAGACTAGCAGTGTGATTGCATTTTTATTGTAGAATTTTTTTGGAAGCCCAATTCCAGTTTAAGTTAGAATTCCATTTGGCCAAGCAGAAGGACGGATGTCAACAGATCTGGAAGCGAGACAAGTTCTTACTTCCAACTACTATAGACCATTAAGCAAGTCATGTACTTTACTTTGTGTTCATGTTTGAAAATTTTTTTAAATGCAGAAAATAATCACCGTCACAATTCCCACCATCTAAAATTGATCACTGTCATGGTCAACTGGTGAAGGCGCTCAGCTGCTAGCTCTCTTAGCAGAAAGCCCTGGTGATTTACTTCCACAAAATCAGCCACTGAAAATCCAAAGGAGCAGAGTTCTTCAGACACGCATCGACTTGATCACAACTGGAGAACTGGCTAACATCTTAAGTTCTCATCTGTTAATAAAGGGGTTGGAGTGAATAATTGCCAAGGTCTCTTCCAGCCTCCATGGTTTTTTGTTTGTGTGTTTTTATCACTTAACTGTGAGTCCAGGCAAAGCAACTAAGATCTGTCTCCTTAGTTCCTCCACTCAACTATCTGTTTACTGTAAAAGTCCGTTGTAATGTTGCTGTTGTTGTTCTTGTTGTTAGGTCTGGTCAAGCCCGTTCCACCTCGTAGTGACCCTACGTACAGAACGAACAGCTGTCCAGCCCTGTGTCATCCCTACAACAGATGCTATGTTTGAGCCCAATGTTGAGCCCCTGTGTGTGTTACCTCTGACTCCTACATTGTCATGTGAGCAGGGGTGCTCGACCTGAAGCTACAGGACTTGGAGGTAAGTAACACCGAAGGCTGAGTGAAGCCCTATTCCTCTTCTCCAAAGAGTTTTGAGAGCTGCCAGCACATCCCATCTTACCATTTGGGATTCCATGATTCGGAAGCCACTCGCAGGCAGTGAGGTTGGTTCTCCTGGTTTGCTTATAAGGAAAGATGATCACCGTTGCCTGGGGTATTCTCAGGAAAAACACAAATGTCTCCGTACTGTTTTCCTCATCATTGGTCAGGCTCCCAACCTTAAAGATTTTAAGAACATTCCCATCCTCTTTATTTTGTCACACTTTCGTTTACCTTATTGTGAATTGCGGTACACACTTAGGTGACACACCCTGCCATCTCTTGTTTCAGGTCTCTTTGGGTGGGAAGCTCAGCGCTTTCTCAGGCCATGACTAGAGACATATCCACCCTGGATGTGTACCCACGACATAAACTTCAACACCTACTCAGTTATTGCTTCCTTAGTACCTCTATCATGCCTCAGGCTTGTTCTGACTCGTTTTTGTTTATTTTTGTTGCTGCTCTTGTTTTTTAATTGAAGGAACAGGACTATACACCTTCCCAAGCCAACACTCAAAGAAACCTCTACAATCGTCTGAAGCTGAGTTTTTGAATAGGTCATGACCGGCAGTCTTGTTCACAAGGCCCCAGGGAACAGGGAGTTGAAGTATGTCATCTATTTTTACAACCACAAGACCAGTCATCTGTATGGGCGACTCTGTCCTCTTCACTGTGGGCCTGGGAGGACAAGTGACAATCACCTCAGTCTGCTACAATTGGAGGCCACAAATGTGGCGTTAGACATTTTGAAATGTAACTCCTTCATTTGACAAGTGGGGGGTTGGGACCAAGTTTGCCCAAGAGAATTCTTATGTTTAAAATTGGTAATGTAAAAAGAACTGTGATATTTTACCTCATCTAAGCTTTACAGAAATGAGGCCGTGCAGTAGATGAGGCAGGTGGTCTTAACCCCGTTTCACAGATGAAACAAACGAACCTGTTGGGGGTAGGGCCAGGAGTCAGAGGCATGAAGCGGCCGAGCTGGAGCTGAGAGCCCTGGCCTCCTAGCTCCAAACAGGTGTCATTTTCCACTGCTTCTCGAGGTTCCCAAGCAGAAACTTGCACAGGCTTGAAAGCAAGACTGAGGATGTAGAGGTCGAAGGAGAGGGAGAGGATAGTTATGCGGCTCTCTAGGGGCACGCCATGCATTTTGTTAGCCTCTTTCTCTTTGGCACTTCATACAAGTATCATAATCGTCCGGATGAGGTAGCTATTCTAATCTCCTTTGAAAGCAGAGCGTTAGAGAGCTTAAAGAAACTTGCCCTAACTCACATAGTAACCATCTACTGAAAGGCTATCACACAGTCAAGACCAAAAAAAAAAAAAAAAAAAATCTAAGATTGGAATATGTATCTTCAGGCTCCCCAAGCTCCTCACTGGCCCCTTTCCCCCTGCTTCCTAGGATAAGAAACACAGTATTTCTGAGGGAAGGGGCAGTGGCTGCTCAGTTGACTTCACCTCATGGCCACCCCTGTGTGTCAGAGGAGAGCTGGGCTCCATAGGGTTTCTCATGTCTGGCTTTCTAGAAGGAGAGGGAGGACTGAGAAGACTCCTCTGGGCAGACTCCAACCTCCGACCTTTCGGTCAGCAGGCAAGAGCTGGAGCCTTACATTACAATGACCTGATCAGATCCCTAGTGGAATGTAGGAGGGGGACCTCAGCCCAGGTTGGTTTGGTGTCTGGCCCAGTGGTGGTGGTCTTTGGCTGGGGCAGACATAAATGTAAGAGCCAGGGATAGGGTAGGGGCATGCACAGAACTTAGGCACCTGGGACTGTGTAGCAGCATGAACCTTCCAAGCAGAGATACCTGGAACTGGAAGAATAGGGGGGCAGGGGGGACTGCAAGGTGGAGCCCAGAGCAGTGCCAGAGTGGGGAAGAGGCTGCAGGGAGCGGGGCGGGGGAATAGGCCTTGGTGCAGGGCAGAGCTGCGTGGGAGCAAAGCGGATTCTGCAAGCTGCCCCGCCTGCATCACAGGCATCCTGAGAACAAGTGCAAGCAGAGAGATCCGGCCCTTCAAGAACCACCTACCCAGCCGCCCCCACAAAGACATTACCCAATGCCAAGGAAAAGCAAAGTAGCAACCAGTTGGGGCCCCCGGATGATGAGCCAATGTCTCTAGAGCCTAATGCTGGCCACCTCTGACAGCTACCTTTCCCTGGTTGCAGAAAGAAACTGGGGAATGGTTTGTATTGTCTGCAGCACTCCATGTACAGCACTGGGAGGTGTGATCACACTTCTTTTACTGGTTGCTAAGCATATAGTTACTAAGCAACAGCATTAAGATGATGTACAAGGCTAAAGTTCTAGGAAGGATGTGTGTTTGAGTGTGTGTTTGAGTGTGTGTGTGTGTGTATGTGCAGGTTTTGTGGGGACCGAGGGGTCTTGGAAAGTAAGGCTGAGAGCTCAGCCTTGCAGAGAGGAGATTGCAGCCCATCTGAATTGTCAGAACAATCTAAGGCATGCGTGAGTATTCACAATGAAGGCGAAGGGCTATGCCCTGCTTAACACTCCTAACCAAATACCATACCTCGGAGTTGTAAGGTTTCAATATAGCTTCTGGCTTCTGTGATCTTTCTGTCTTATCCCCACTTCATTATCATTTGGTCAGGATGTTCGGAATTGGAAGAAAAATGGTACTTCATTATGATTTGTTCAGGCTGCTCTGAATTAGAAGAAAAATCACGCTCAGCTGGTCAGATGTGGGGCCATTGTTGGCTCATGTTGCCATGGTATAATGTTCTTGGAGCAAGCAGAATGGGCTGCTTCGGGAGGGGTGGAGCTCTCCATCCCCGTAGGTGTTGAAACAGACTGGTCGCCGCTTGGCATGAGAAGCTTTTTGGAAGAAACAGCCTTACAAGAGAAGTGGGGGAAGCAGGGCAATCAGAAACAAAGGTGAAGGCGCGAGAGGTGAAAGGAAATGGCGCGTTCTCAGAAGGAAGGGCTAGAGGGGAGGGGAGGTAGAGAGCACGATGGGAAGCAAGCTTGAGACTCTTGCAGAGGAGTTCCGAGGCCTGGAAAGCCAGGCTGAACAACCCGGATGTAAAAATGCCTCGATGGGTTTTACGTCAGCCTAATTAGCAAACGTATTTCCAGGGACAGGGCCAGGAAGAGAGGGAGAAGACCGTGGTCCACAGTGACGAAAAGCCTGGGGGCCACCAGCTAGGACATCTTGTTTCTTCTGGAATGCGGTGTCGACTTCTGGCCACAACATGTGAATTTTCTTTATTTGGGGCCACGACATTTTACAGTGGCAACACACTAATTTATCCGGAAGTGGAAAGCCAGAAAGAAAGAACATTTGAGAGACCGTCTCATGCAAGGGAAATAGGAGAGCAACGCTGTAGGTCTCATCGCGGTCGGAGAAGGCTGGGGGTGAGTGGGGTGGTCTCTACCTTTGAGGGAGGTCATATTACAAAACGGTCATGATTTGAGGATGCCGCAAACGGCATCTACAGCACCAGGGGCTGGGTCTCCGATAGAGGGGTCGGTACAAATTCTCCAACAATGGGATGCGTTTTCCGGAGGAGGTGTTTTCCACAGACAGCTCAAGTCAAAGACTGTTTTTCCAAGAGAAGGAGTTCGGATTGAATGACTTCTAGACGTCGGTGCTGCCTTTCCTCCCCGACCTCCCCCCCGCCCATCTCACTCTTTGCTTCCTGGGGCGTCGCTGGTCCTTTTGATGCTCCAGTGGTCTATTTCTAAAAGGAGAGTCTAAGTCCCTTTCTCTGCCACTTACAGCAGCACGGGAAACAGAAAGCAAGCCATGAGTGTCAGACACTATCTCAGTTACTAGCCAGGGCTGAGAGTGGATTCAAAGCAGGTAAGACATCTGCACAGGGGTCTCTCCTAGGCTGAAGGGAGAAGACTCCTGCTGCCATCCAAGACAGAGCATACTGGGCAAGCTGGAAGCACAGGGCCATTCTTCCTGGTTGTTGGTAAGAGGAGAGCCAAGCAGTCTTCACACAGGGAGTTCAGGTGAAGGCTAAGGAGGGTTTCAAAGGGTGAACCAGAAGAGAGGACACAAAAGAGAATGAGGGGCGTTGTAGGTACAAAAGCTCCTGAAAGGTATAAGGAGAAAGTGCCACTCTGGGGAATGAAGAGTTGGGGTACATTTGGTACAGTATCGCCCACAGCCTCCGTCTCTTTGTGGTGCATGGGGTGAACATTCCCTGTCTCTGGTGTGAGCATCCCCTGGCCTCCAGCATCATGAGCTTCTGCTCCCTTCTAGGCAGTTACAGTATCTGCTAGAAATATATACGTCTCTTGCTCAACCGCCTTCACGTAATCATATCAACCACACCATGAGTGTTGTTAGTTAGTTTTAATGCCTGTAATTTTGTCTACCTCTCTTCATTTTTTGATCAGAGAGTCAGTGGAATGGTTCTACACTAATTGGTTACCAAGTTCCACTATATTAAAAAAACCAAATCTGAGTCTGCAGAATGGGGAAAGCCACTGCTTTACTGCTAGAGCAGTAAAAACTCATCCATATCCCCTCCCTGGCTCAGTCTGCCATGTCAGGGGAATTGGTGGGCATCTATTCCAACAGCCTGTCCCCCAGGCCACTCAAATCCTCTCTCCAGGCACCATTCTGCTCTCCAATGGGGGACAGCTATGCCTTTACCCCACCTGCCTCTCTCAGGCTTCCCCAGATGACAAGACAGGGAGTCCTGCCCTGGGAGATGGGACACCTTTGTTTAAAGTTGTGTAAAATAATAGGTTTCATTCTTTCTTGTTCTTGATGAAATATATATATAACAAACATACACCCATCCAGTTACATCTACTTCCATGGCATCGGTTCCATTCTTGATATTGTGTCATCATTAAACTATCTCTACTCATATTGTTCCACTGTCATTGACCTAGACTTACTGCCTCTAAGCTTCAGAGTTACTGTTGTCAATAGGATTTTATATTAGGTCATTCTTTATGACATTACAGTGCTTAAGGAGAAACACTCTTTACTAACTTGGCGAAATGACTGTCTAGTTTAAATGTGATCTCAGGGGGTAGTTTCTTGGTTCAAGGGTTAAAGATTTTCTAAGTCAACATATTCAGGGGTTCCTCTAGTCTCAGTGGATCAAGGGTGTCTAGATTCCATACCATTTGAAATTCTGTTCTACCTTTTCCCACCTTTTAATCAGGATTTATTTCTCCAGTCCTTAATCAAAACATCCAATAATGTTAGCTGGGCACCATCCAGATCCTCTGGTCTCATGACAAAGGAGGCAGAAGTTTTGGAAGCAGTTAGACCTGCAATCCAGTTCTTTCTAAACTCCCGAGTCTGAGGCTGCTGCTGCTGCTCCAGGTGAATGGAGACAAGCTGTTGTGTCTCGGATGACTGCTCTTGAGACTCTAGGCCCTACTTAATAAATTGGGGATGTTATTAGGCTAATTGATTGGACAGTCCTATCTCAGGCCATGACCCTAAACCTAGACAAAAAGGTTTCTATGGTAACAGAATTTCCCCAAGGAATAAAGGCATGTTTGCTAAGGGAAATGCCCCACTAAGTCATTACAATCGGAAGAGGAGGCTGGAGGAGGTTGGTATGGGTTTGCTGTGTTCATTGCTGTGGAAAAGGTGCAGGAAGATGAAAGGATGGAGGAGGCCAGAGAAACATCAGAAGGCTACATGATCCGGCCTTCTCTGTCATTCTCTTCTCTCTCCTTCTAATTCTTCAGGAAAGTCTATAAATTCCTGTGCCGTAGCGGGTGACAGAGCAGAGTCTGTGACTTGGGATGATGTGGCTGAGGCAGATCTGGCAGCTCAGAAGTGGAAAGAAGCCCCGAAGTGGTGGAAATTGTGGGCAGGACTTCCAGCTGTCCGAGGCTGTAGAAATATCGCTGTTGTGGGCCATCAAGTCACTTGTGATTTATATGACCCTTTAGGACATAGAAGTAGAACTTCCCTCAGTTGCTAGGTAACCTATGAGAACAGGTCACCAGCCCTTTTTTTCCACAGAACCACTGTTAGACGTGAGCCACTGATGTTTTGGTTAGCAGCCGCAGTTCATGTTGGATGCAGTCAACCCAATTTTGACTCGTAGTGATCCTACGTACAACAGAATGACGTACTAACAAGGCCTGCCCCATCCTCACCATCATTGTACGTTTGTGACAATTGTTGCAGCCACTGTGTTAACCCACCTCACTGGGGGCCTTCCTCTTTTTCACCGTCCCTCTATTTGACCAAGCATGATGTCCTTCTCCAGGGACTGGTTTCTCCAGACAACATGTCCGAACCATGTGAGACAAAGTCTCACCATCATCATTTCTAAAAGCATTCTGGCCATCCTTCCTCCAAGACAGATATATTCATTCTTCTGGCAGTCCATGGTATATTTAATATTCTAGCTTATCTTATTCATATCTGTTAAGGAAAGGACTATTACTATCATCATGTTGCAAAGAAAAACTAAGGGTTCAGGGGCTCGGAATATGCTGAACGTCACACAGGTGGGGAGAAGAGGAAGATTTGGAGCCTGAACATGCACTGATAACCAATGTGAACACAGACATGCTGGCAGACTGAAAGAATATCATTGTAAGGCATGTTCCATGTGGCCTCCGCCAGGAAACTCAATGCCTCCATATATAAATGAGCAACAATAAATTCAAGCCCAAGTTTACGCTGGGTGGGAGTGTAAGGAGTGCTAAGACATGGGAAGTGGGAAAGATGTGGGGAGTGGGAAAGACAGCACACAAAGAAGAAAGATGGTGTGCTCCTCATTTTCTTTAAAAATGCAAGATAGGGTCAAGAAGTGAGTCTGAGATCCCTTTCTCAGCTGCTTTTCTTGTTGTCTTCACACTTAGAGAACAAAAGGATAAAGCTCAGAAGGGGAAGGCTATGGCCATGGTCCTGGGTTGGAGATGTTAATGAATGGAGAGAGGTTATCAAGAGTACTCTGCAGAGAAGATGAGCCCTGGCTTGCTCTACAAGCTGTGGGTCTCTTCTGGGATGAAGTTGTGAATAAGCAGTAAAA
>NW_022103906.1:17545219-17545975 GCF_000313985.2 Echinops telfairi
GGATGCTGCCAACCCTGACGAGACCAAAATCTCCACTGCAATGGCGTCATACAGACTCTCTTTAGGGTTTCCGTGGTTGAACTTTTTACAAGAACGTGGCTATAGTGGGCTTGAGCCACTGACTTTTGGGTTAGTACTACCAACAGGATTTGTTACATTTGGGAACAGGGCACTCTTTTTATGTTAATGAAGCCATATCACTGTAGGGTGTATCTAAAACCTACTCAATCTTGAGTAATAAAATGATCAGATCAGGTCAAGAGGCAAATACAAACCAGGGGGAGGCAAATACAAGCCACGTGGAGTTCGCCAAGAAACCCCGAGAACCCTGGAGAAGCTGAGCCATGGGTTTTCCCCAGAGGACACAGACAGAGAGCTTGCCTCTAGAGCCAGTGCGCTCTAAACTCTGAGAAAATATACATCTGTCCTTGAAACTCACCCACTTGTGGTATTTAGCAGCTCTAAGAAACTAAGACAGCCAGTCATCTGGGTTCAAAGAAGCCTTTTGAGACAAAACTATAAAAATCAGTTACTGTTGGGTAGGCTCCAGCTCATGAGGCCCCATTGTGTCAGAGGAGGACTGAGCGGAATTTTTAGAAGCAAATTGCCAGACCCTTCTTCAGGGGCTTAGAGGGTAGGGAGAGACCAGAATGAATAGGTGCGGCAGAGTAGGGGAGTGAGACTATTGTCCATGACGATGGGTCCTGACATCACACCTTTGTCAAAACCCAAAGAAGCATACAACCCAGAGAACTA
>NW_022103906.1:17547224-17563958 GCF_000313985.2 Echinops telfairi
TCTCCCTGTAGCCAGTCAACAGTGTGCATAGCTACAACATTAGATCTGGTGGCAGGAATGCCAGAACCATGCCCCTGAGCAGGCTTGTACCGCCCACTAGCTGTACATTAGCCACACCTGGAAAGGGCCCTCTGCAATACGCCCAGATGCGATCCTGCACTTTGTGTTTAGCAGGGCCACAACAATCTGACTCTTTTTCTCTGCACATAGTTTCCTATTACTAGAGAACAACATCCCATGCCTAGTCCATGTTTTGCTTTGTTTTTTAATGACAATGTGTATGTCTTCCTATTTTTGGTTTTATTTTCATTTCTCTATGACTGGGGGTATTGACCATCCTTTCGTGTGCTTATTCAAATGATCAACTTCTTGACAACAGTCTCTTGATCACCTCCCTAGCTCCGGTGCCAAGAGCAGCACCTGGCCCATAACACCACACCCATCGCCACCTAGGCCCCATCAATTCGTGGCAAGCCATTGTGTGACAGCGTGGAACTCTTCCATAGGTTCTCTTGGCTGAAATCTTTACAGAAGTAGATTGTCAGGCCTTTCTTCTGTGGTGCCCCTGGATGACATGGTCTACAACCAAACCAAACCAAACCAAACGCACTGCCTTTGAGTAGATTCCAACTCCTAGCAGCCCCCTAGGGCAGGGTAGAGCCATCCCTGTGAGTTTCCGTGACTGTAAATCTTTGAGAGAGTAGGAGCCTTGTCTTTCTCCTGCAGATGTGCTGTAGTTTCAAACTGCTGACCTTGAGGTTAACAGCCCAACACGTAACCATGATGCCACCATGGCTCCTCTGGCCAGGCCTATAGTAGATGGTTTATGAATGTAGAGCTGAGCTTAATACTTATCATGTCAACGCCACTGATTTCCCACCCATAAAATAAGAATACAACTTCAAGGAAGAACGTGGACTCTCCTTCCTTGCAGACCTTTAAAAACCAAGAAAAAAAAAAAAAAAAAAGAGAAAAACCACATGGCCTGGAAGGGCTCTGAGTCAATCCCATTATCTCATAGAAGGAAGGCTCTCACTGTCAAGGGAGAAGTTCGTCGACGATGATAGCTATCATGGAGAGTGTCTACAAATGGACCAGAAGGGAAACTGGATTCTTCCCTGAGGTTCACAGACCTCAACCCCGAGCAAGATGGATCGACACAGTGGCTGCAACACTGGGCGCAAACCCAGCAACGATGGTGAGGATGGGCACAGGGTCATCATGAACCAGAACCAGCTTGATGGCAACTAACAACAAGCACCCCTAACTCGAACCCCACCGATGCCCATCAGTCAAAGAAGGCACCCAGGTCATGCCAATACTGCCCTTCACTATCCCTTGCTCCCCTCCCGTCAGCTTCCACCACAGGCAGGCCAAAGCAAATATCGCAGGAACCTACCCTTCATGCTGCTGAGATGACAAATGCTATCATGTGTTCCCTCTCCCTGGCTTTAGCCTCTCAGGCTTTCGCTCATGGCTCTGTAACGTCTTCATTTATCTCTCCACAGTTTCCTTGCTTGTCTCTCACCAGACAGTCCTCTTCTTCCTCACACCAAAACCAAAATATTAAAATCCTCAGCTCACTGCCCTTGAGTCGATTCTGACCCTAAAGGACAGAGTGGAACTGTCCCTTGGGGTTTCCAAGGCTATACATTTTTATGGGAGCTGCTCATTTTGAACTACTGACCTTGTGGTGAGCAGCCCAATTTGCAAGCCGCTAGGCCAGCTTCAGAGTACCACCCACCAGCTCATACACATTTTCTCAAGAAAGTAACAAGGGGGAAGAATGGGAAATGTTCCCATCTTTGTGGAAGTTGGTGGTGAACCCCTGGTGAATACAGTCTCTGAGGTGGACCACACTGCCCACAGAAAAGAGAGGAGAAATGGCCCCCAGAGCCAGGCCCTTAAGACAGGAGGAACCCGAACGTCCTCAGGCTGGTGGGAAGGGTGATGATGGATTGGAAGCCTGGGCAGGGCAGAACCCAAGAAAATCCTCTCTTTCCTTCTTACATCTCTGAAGACCCTGCCCCAGCCACTTAGCACTCTGACGCAAATCTTGCATCATGTGACTCAATCTCTGACTCTTTCAACCATCTCCAGGAAACTGGGCAGCCTCAGATTCATCCATTTCAGAGGCAGATAAGGACTTTCGAGATAATGAAATATAAAACATCTTGTTTACATGTGAGTGTTCATCTCTAAATACAAGCCTACTTTTAAAGTAGTTTTGTCCTGGTTGGTTCTATGTGATATGAATTAAGGACTAACCACAGTTTTCTGGGTGAGCATTGGAAACCCCTGAATAAAGAAGGGCAGACCGGTGGTTGCTTGGTTCTGACTAGCTTACCAGATTACACGTCTTTTTTTGTTTAATGATTCATTCTTGTGATCATTACTCCATGTTTCCATCCATCCATTTTCCTGTCAACCAATCAATAAACAAGATGTGGCATATGCACACAATGGAATATGACCCTGCAATAACAGGAATTCAGTGCTGATAAATGTGATACACGCTGTGACATGGGGAAATCTCAAAACCATGCAGAGTGAAAGAGGTCAGACACAAGAAGTCACATCTGATTACATTTGAACCAAATACTCAAACTGGCAAAGCCACAAAAACAGAAAGCAAATTAGTGGTTGCTTAGGGCTGGGACTTGGGGGGTCTTGATAGCTTAAAAGTTACGATTTGGGCTGCTAACTGCAAGGTCAACAGTTCGAAACCACCAGCTGCTGCTTAGGAGAGAGAGAGAGATGGAGCTTTCTACTCCCATAAAGAGTTGCAGTCTCAAAACTCAGGGGCAGTTCTACTGCCCTGTGGAGTCGCTATGAGTCCCCATCGACTCCATGGCAGGGAGTTTGTTTGTGTTAGAGGGCTGGGCGATGTTGGGGAGCGAAGAGAGTGATAGCTAATGTGTACTGAGTTTCTTGGGAGATGTGGAAAATGCTATGTGATTAGATAATGGTGATGATTGTACACATCATTGAATATCCTAGAAATTTCCAAATTATATCTTTTAAAATGGTAAATTTACTATTTGAGAAATAAATATCAATAAAGCTGTTACTTAAATATCTTCATATTTAGCTACTAACCAAAAGTTGGGGGACTTGAGCCTCCCCAGTCCCTCCTGGAAGAAAGAGGAGGCAGTCTGCTTCTGCAAAGATCACAGCCCTATGGGGCCACTCTACTCGGTCCTACAGTGTTTGGGGGTTGGACTAATAAAAAAATATTCAATTGGCCTTAGACGATAAGAACGATAATATATGCCAGACAACTGTCAGCTGATCCCAAAAGGGATGCCAGTAATGACAAGGCCACGGGTGGCAAAGATGTGAATGAAGTGTTTGAATGTTTTATATAGAGAGAGAGCTGGGGATAAGTGTGCGATTTAAAATATATGACAATAAAATACAGACAACAGTATCCTAAAAGTTTACCCATTCAAATACATGTCTTCTTAAGAAATAGCGTGCCTGTGTTGGAACTGATTGTGGTTGTGGTTGTACAACACTGCTGGATATGATTGAACCATGGAATCGTATGACGTCTGGATTCACTTCTAATAAAATGGATCGGAGAAAAAGAAAAAGAAAAACGGATGCCTTACACTCAGACACACAGTATACGGACTGAGAGTGGATTTGCATCAGACATCAGGGCATGTCTGCAGACAGCACACTGTCTGTCTGTCTGTGTACATGTGGTTCTGCCCTCAACAGACCAACCTATAAAGGAGATATAACTGGAGCTGCTCCCAACATTGAGATGAGAAAAGGAGCTTCCTGCTGGGCCCTTGGCACCTGCCCTTTTGAAGTAGCCCCCTAGGTCTCTCCAGGAATCTTCTGGGGCCCAAGTCATCTTGAGTCCTTTCGGGGTCTCCAGGGCTTGAAGTGTTCGTTGTTTATGCGTGCTGGGGATAAGGATCCCAACGTAGGCTAGGAGGTGTGCATAGGGAAAATAGTATACATGAACCCCCTGAAAGAAAAGGTATACTATTCAAATCTGAGGCTGTGCACATATTTATAGGAATAAGTCTGTAGCTTGCATCAGACTCTGAGGAAACTGTGACTCAAAAATATCAAGTACCACTCACAAGAATTGATCATCTGTTATGCTGGTGCTTTTCCATCAACAACCTCAAACTTGGGCGCCTCTGCAGGGCAGTGTCCAGCTAGACAATGGCTGGTGGGATGGTGGGAAGCCCAGGCTCCCAGACCGGGGGTAGTGCTCCCCGTCTCCACGCCGCCATGGAGTGAACTGGGGTCGGAGGCTGAGTCCTCCGCAAGTGTTTGCAGGGAAAGTCTGTACACAGGGTGCAGTACAGATAGAAAGGGCTGAGGAGCCATACTGGATACACCTGAGGGCCATGTTCTGGAGATCAAGGCTTTAAGGTTGACCAGGTGGGCTCAGATCTTGGGAGGGCACGAAGCTCTGAGTACAGCCAGCATGGCAATCCCTCTGGTAAGTTCACTGTTGGGTTAGTGTGGGTACAAGCTCTCACTGTCTGACTTGGCCATCTCTCTCCCATAGTCCTTATAGGAGCTTACCCTTTACAGAAGCTTCCTAGCCTTTCTGGCACGCAGACTGTTTCTTCTCCCAGCCTACGTGCACTCAATAGCAAGTTGCTGTGATAGGTGTGGTTGGGTTACCAGTCATAGCAACTCTCTATGCCTTAGAAAGAAACCATGCCCAGACCTGCAATCGTTCTTATGTCCGTGCCTTTTCTACTTTGAGAAGGCAGCTCTTTTCCAGATGGATGAGTATTTTGCCTTCTACTCTGAGGGAAGGAGCCCTGGGGGCATGAGGTTAGCAGTTCAAATCTACCAGCTCCTCTGCAGGAAAAGGATGAGGCAGTCTAGTCTATAAAGCTTTACAGCCTCAGCATGACTTAAAACAAGCAATTATCTAAATGAGGTGACAGCTAGGTCCACATGGAAGAACACCAGCCTGTATGGCCCAAGGACTGTAAGCAATGAAATCCAAGCCTAGAGGAGAGAACGGTATTAGAGCATAAATTCTGAGCACCCAGTTTGCAGAACGCTATGGCTGACAGTGAAAGCCCATTTATAGCATCCTCACTTGAAATGAGCCTCTGATGACTCTCCTCAGAGAAAGTACATTGGAATGAGGACTAAGGTAGATGTAGTCAGGTTAACATTTACTGTCTCAACACTTGTTCTCCCATTTGACTCATTTAAAATTTGTCCTGTTTTTTATTATTTTCCGTATCTTTTCAACTGAGGTTTTTCAATGTTTTATTTTGTTATTGCTGTTGGGATTTTTTGGGCTTTGATTTTTATCCTTTTTGTTTTGTATATTTTTCTTTATATGAAATCCAAGATAGGTAAATCTATAGAGACAATAATTGGATTAACACTTTCTTAATGTTATAGCAGGGAAATTACTGGGAAATAGCTAATAACCAGTATGAAATAGAAAATGCTCTAAAATCAGTTGGGGTGATGATTACACAACTGTTTTTCATACGTTTAAATGACTGAACTGTATGATGTGTGAATTAGATACCAATAAACTGTAGAAATCAATGATTTGCCACCTCAGAAACCCTCTGGGACAGTCCTGCTCTGTCATATAGTGTTGGAATCGATTCTGAAGCGTGTTGTGGGGGGTTGTTGCAATTGGCTTTTGTTGCTGTTTTGGTTTGCTTGGGTGTCATGTGACTGTGGTGGCACTCAGTGTGAGGCTTGAGGACGAGGGGTGAGCTGAGCAGGAGGGTGGGAGCAGGGGCATCCTCTGCCCTTGTCCTGGGAAATGGAAGCTACTCTTCCTGGGACTAGAGAACTGGCTTTCGAAAGAGCAAAATGCACAGCGTTTTCTTGCTGACAGGGTTTCATCCATCTGCTGCTCGCCAGCCGTAGACAGCAATTTTGATATGTGCACGTGACTCCGAAGTAACATGGAAAGTGAAAGTAAACCATCTTAGTTTCATACAAAGGATATTATTCAGACAACAGTGACTTCATTTGTTTGTAAGAATATATTTATGGCTCTCGGATCAGTTTTAAACTGTTGTGAGAGACGGGATTGGCTCTTCCATCCCCAAAGTCTGCCAACCCCTGTTTTAGAGGAATTTCGTGTCAGGTTGGGTTGACACATTCTCAGGGGATTAGAGGAGGCAAGAAGAGAATGAATGGGGTAAGATGGGACTGACATAGCTGCGACAACGTCCACACACCTACAAACAATCGGTGGACAGGACCAGGCGGTGTTAAAGGTGTTCTGTTACACCCGGGGGCACGATGCGCCAGAATGGACTCAAATGGATAACAACAACAACAACAAGGAATGGGACAAGAACTGCCTCAGGACAGGCGGAATCTGGGGCAGGCGCAAAGAGCAGGTGCTCCAAGCGAGACCTGACACATGAGCAAAGGTGTGGTGTGGACCAGGCTAAGGCGAAAGCTTTGAATTGGAGAGTGTGGAGGAATTGAAGGGTAAGTGCACCGAAAAGAAACTAAAGCAGTAGGATTTGCCTGAAAGAGCAGGGAGGAGCCCTGGTAACTTAGAGGTTAATCACTTGGCTGCTAACCAAAAGGTCGGCAGTTCAAATTCACCCATCTCTCCTTGCGAGAAGGAGTTTGGAAGCTTATTCTGTAAAGACCTGTGGAGTCCCTGGTGATGCTAATGAAAACGTGGGCAGCTTGAACCCATGCAGCAGCTCCGTGGATAATTCTTCTTCCCAGGAAGATTAAACCAAAACCATCAAGTCAATGCTGAGTCACAGGCTTTCTGAGACTGTAATGGTTATGGTTTATGGGAGTAGAGAACCCAGTTTTCCTCCCCTGATGCTGCTGGTGGTTTTGAACTGCCAACCACGCAGATGGCAACCGAACTCGTAACCACTACACAACTCGTAATCCTATGAAGATTACAGCCTCAGAAACCCTATGGGGGCAGTTCTCCTCTGTCATATGGGTTTGCTGTTAGTTGAGTAGATTTGAAGGCTCCCGACAAGAACAGAGGCACAGAGGTGAGTCTGAGGGAACTAGAATTAGGAAAGGCTCTCCTGAGAGGCTGCCCGTTAGGTATTAAGATTTGGAGTAGAACACGTGTCCTGGGTAAGTGAAGGAGGGCTTGAGAGATGTGGAGAAAGAAGTTCTTTCACACACAGTTGGAGAGGGGTGTGCTAAGAAGGGAGAAAAGCAGAGGAGGAGAGAGCAGAGTTGAAGATGATGGTAAGATTTTTGACGAGTGAGTGACAATTGCAAGAAGGGGGTGTGAAATCCTGATGAGCTCCATTTCAGATATGTGGTGCTTAAGACAAAGAAATGCCCTAAAGAGTTGGTAGTAGGGAGCTGAAGCAAGGGAGGGAAGGAGGGTTGATTATGTGTGGTACATGTGTGTGTGTTGGGGGCCACCTGATGAGGGAGATCCTGAATTGCTGAGGTGGATGGAATGAGTGTCAGGAGGTGGCAAAGGTCAAAGTGCATATCCTGATTTCACTCTGTTGTTGCTGTTCGCTGCCATCAAGTCACACAGGCTCCTGCAGAACGGACCCTGGACATCCACAGAGTGCTCACTGCCTGATTTTCAGGAATGGATCTCCAGGCCTTTCTTCCTAGACCAGCGGTTCTCAACCTCCTAATGCCACGACCCTTTAATGCAGTCGTCGTCGTGTGTGGTGACCCCCTCAACCAAAAAATTATTTCGTTGCTACTTCACAACTGTCATTTTGTTACTGTTATGAATTGGGTGACCCCTGTGAAAGGGTCGTTCGACCCCCAAAGGGGCCGTGCCCCACAGGTTGAGAACCGCTGTCCTAGATTGTCTTAGTCTGAAGTGTCACTGAAACTGGTTTAGCATCACGGCAGAAAGCAAGTCTGCACTGAGCGACAGAGGGCTGCCGTGAGATGCAGTGGCCCGGAGTGACTGCTATCCACAGGAGGACACCTACTACCTGCAGGTGAAGCTAAGGCCCACGGGAAAGGGCTTATCTGTGAATCCAGAACATGACAAAAGGAGAAACTTAGAGGCAAGAGAAAGGCACTCTGGTGGTGCAGCAGGTTAAGCATGGCAATAACATCACAGTTCAAACCCACCCACCCTTCTGCAGGAGGCTACCTGCTCCGGTAAAGCCGAACAGCCTTGGAAACCCGGTGGAGGGTGGCTATGGGCTGGAATCACTCAATAGTGATGGATTGTTGAGATGAATAATAGCAAATTACTTCTATAACCAAAACATTGTAAATAGCCTATGTCTTTTAAATCCATCTAACAACCAACTTCAATGAAGAAAAAGTCTCCAGTGCCGTGTAGACATGGCCCACAATTGCAAAGCATCCTGAATTACACATTTTTCCAAGGCTCTTAAGGCCTGAATTCTCACAGCCGCCTACCTGCCCTTTTCCCAATGTCAGGCTCCCGCCTCTCTGATCCGTTTTTACGAACTGCTGGGTGAATCTGATCATGAAATCTTCACACAGACCAACATCTCCGGCAGCTCTCTGCCTTGTTCAACATGAAGTTCAGCAGCTCCTTGCAGCCTTCAGAAACAAGGTCCCAACTCCGCACGCCCCATGTGCAAACCTTATCTGACTTTCCTCAGGTGCCTTCCCTTACCATTCACCATCCTTGCTCCACCCCAATTGAGTCATTCAAGCCGAGCGCTCGGCTTATATTTACAATCTGTCAGCACCACGATGAGGCTCTCGACTCCCATAAAGAGTTACAGGCTCGGAAACCCACAGGGGCAGATTCTCGGTCTTACCGGTTTGCCCTAAATTGAAATCGACAGTTTGAATTTCGCGTCGCCACCAAAATCCAATGGCCTCCCAGTGAGCTCTGACTCCTGACCACCCCACGTCTGTCACCGCACAACTGTTTTTCAAGAGGGGATCCCCAGGCTTCCTACCCTTCCATTGGCAGCTTAGCGCTTTCTGCACCCAAGGCCTTACTCCTCTTCCCACCACCACCACCACCGCTGCACCCTACTCATCCTTTCTGAGCCTGGTATGCCACCTCCTCCAGGCAGCTTCCCCAGACTCCCCAGCCTCCTCCTCCGACCTCACAGCACCTTATTGGGGCTTTCCTCTGACTAGACCTCGTCTTGTCTTACAGTTATTTTATCTGCCTGTCCCCCCTCTAGCTGGCCTGTAAACCTGGGAGGCAGATTAAACAAAAGCCCGCAATGTGTTACAAATGAGAGGCAGAAAGTCAAGCCTTACACGCACACTGTTCTGACCCAAATCCTTCATCTTTACCGAGACAATGCCCAGTGGTGCTCTTAATGGATTATGAGACACTCTCTGATACATTCACTCTTTCTCTCCACAACCTCGCAGAGAGGCAGTATGGATTCCTCATGTTCAAATGTGACAAATGAGGCTGGGACAGTTGAGAGACATACCTGCAGTCACACAGCTACGAGTGGAACCGTCTAAACCAGACTCGGGTCTCCTGACTCTGGAAACATTTACCCAGGCTGAAAAGTCACACTGAGCTCTTGCAGTCTGGAATTTAAGCTTGGCGTGAACCACTTACAATTGCCCTGATGAACATTGCGGTGTTTCAGGATTTGTGTACCCAGCATGTGGCCAGATGCAGGTCAGAGCATCCCTGACAGACCTGCAGTATAGCAGACACTGGGTGTGGGCAGAGTGCGAAACCTGAGCTGGGGTGGAAGGGGCTGGGACCTAATTCCCTCTGGGCCTGGGAGAGGAGCAAAAACATCCAGGAAAACAAAAGGAGGTGCTTAAGGTTAGGGAGGAGCCAGAGGGCAGGACAGCCAAGTTCCTTGGTTCAGAGACCAGAAACACTACGTGGTGCTCCAACTGGTCAGGGGCTCAGAGAAGAGTCATTTTCTCACAGAAGGAAAGGCAACCCCCAGGAAACGGTGAGGCCCAAACACAGAACAGAACTCCCAGCAGCCCATGGGGAGCCTCTGAGCCCCTGTGGGCATTTAAGGAACTATGAGAATCTTAGAGATCCAGGAAGAAGAGCCCCAGAGGGGAAAAAAAAGGGAAGGGGAGTTGCGAGACTGCTTTCCTTGTGTCCTCCACATCAGTGGGAGGAATGGGCCAGTGTAAAGTGGCTAATGCCTTGGCCTGCTGACTACAAGTTTAGCAGTTCAAAACCACCAGCCACTTCAAGAGAGAAAGATGAGGCTTTCTTCTCCTGTAAAATGTTACAATCTCAGAAACCCACAGGGGTAGTTCTACCCTCTTCCAGAGGGTCGCCGTGAGTTGGAATCAACTTGCTTGCCGTGGATTTGGTTTGGTTTTGGTGAGTGTGGGCGACAGGAATTCAACCTGGTACCAAGTTGTGAGCACTGAGCACGGTCCCGATTCCTGTGAGAGCCCTTCTTTCAGTGAGTGATGCTGCCAGATTCTGTGTGGGTGGATTTCAGAACAGAAAACAGAAGAGAGGGAACCGGAGAGGAGGAAAAATGTAAGCCAAGTGCAGCCAAGATGCGAAAGAGGAAGGCTCATCCTTTCCCGCTCTTGGCAGGCAAGGACGACCTTCACCTTAAAGACCCCTCCAGAGCTGGCGCAAGGCAAAAGGTGGGCATGCCAGCCCTGGAGACCGGAGCAGTGTCCAGCTCGGCCCGCCCAGAACCCACCCAGAGGGTCTCTGAGAAAGAAAACCCTGCACCTTTGTCAATCTGCCTGAAGTTCAGGCAGGTTAGGCAGGCTTCAGTCAGTGCTCTTAATCACATAGCCATCAAGAGTAATAATTATATCTTGCAAAACAGCAGAGTGACTCAAAACGGTGCCCCCCCTCCCCCGCCCCGCCCCCTCATGAGGCTCAGAGCTCTGCCTGCTGTGTGATGAGCCCCAGCGAGGTGACGCCACCATTTTCTCCTGCCTTTCAGCTCTGGGGGTGCTTTAAATGAATGAGCTTCAGCAGAAGGGCTCCCTCGGCGGCTAAAGGACTAGCTTCTTGGGTCTGAGGGCTCACAAAACGCAGGTGGGTATGTTGAGGTGGGAAAGCGGCGGGGGAAAGGGGGGCTCAGAAGGTGGGATCTTCTTTGAGGCAGATAAAATAGTGCTTCCCCACCAGCTCAGATCGACTGTAAGCGTACGTATCTGAAAATGAAAACCCCCATGTTTGCACGTAGTCAGTGTCTGTGCTGTGCCTGTGACCAGACTGCATGCTCTGCCTACAGTTCAGGCTAACACTAAGCAGATGTGGGAGGCCATCTGGGCGATTAAAATAGTGACACCGCAGTTGGTAGGTACCCACTACCCCAGAACCTCCGGGGCAGAGCTGTTCCCGTGTCAAGCCTGGCGTAGCAGGGGCCTGGTCACTGCTATTCAAGGCAAGGGCCAGTGTCCTTTCTGTCTGATCCGTGCCTAGGCCTGTTCGCTGTTGTTGTTGCAGCTTTCAAATAAGCCCCTGACTCATGGTGACCCTAGATACAGGGGACTAAATTAGCCCTGCAATAGCCCCATAATCAGTTGGGGATTGGACCATTGGGACCCTCAGGGCTGTCGCTGACTGACTTTGGGCAGTAGATCACCAGACCTTTCTTCCTAGTGCGCCTCCCTCTGGAAATCCCCTTGAGATTGGCGCAACTTCAGTAGGTAGCCTCCACTGACGGATGTGTGGTGGCTGCGCAGAAACGCCAGTGGCTGGAATCGATCTCAAGATTATTGCATGAAAGTCAAGCATTCAACCAGGGGACTACCCCTGGCCCTGCTCACACCTCATCAAGGTGGGCTGCCTTCTCGCGGGGTCATGCTCATGGCGACCCCCATGTGCACAGCACCGCGATCCCGTCTGGTTTTTGGGCTGCGACTTTGGGAAGCAGATCGCTAGGCTTGTCGACAGAGGTGCCTCTGGGTAATTTTGAACCGTCAGCCCTTCAGCTAAGAGTTGAACACCGAAGCATGTGTGCCACTCTCTAAATCACCTAGCAGTATCCCAGGAGGGAGAATTTAGCAAACACATGGATTTTCTCATAGTCTAGAAGGCTAGAAGTCCAAGTTCAGGAGGCCAGCTCCAGGGGAAAGTTTTCTCTCTCTCTGTTGGCTCTGGAGGGAAACCCTTGTCCCTTGGAGACACCCCCTCCCCCCCACTGCCCCGCACCCCCACCCCGTGTGCCCTGGCATCTATCTTACCCCATCTCTCCTCTGGGGTTGGCTTGTTTAATGGCTTTTATATCTCAAAAGAGATGGCACAAGATACACCCTATGCCACCCTGTCTCATTAACGTGATAAGGACAGCCCATGCCCAAATGAAATCATAACCAGGGACACAGCGGTTAGGATTAACATCGCGCATTCTTGGGGGGGAAGGGGGACATACTCCAACAAGCCATCCAGGCATTCATTGGCCCTGTCTTAGAGTGGCTGGATAAGTATTAGTATTCCCACTCTCACGCCTGCAGATGATAATATCTCACTGGGTCCTCACAAAAAGGCCCTGGGAGGAGCTCCATCTTCCAGATGTGGATGCAAAGGCTAAAGTACTTGCCAAGATCATGCTGAAGGAGCCCTGGTGGCGCAGTGGTTAAGTGCTCAGTTGCTACGTAAAAACTGTAGAGTTTGAATCCACTGGCGGCTCTGTGGCAGACAGATGCAGCAGTCTGCTACGGTAAAGATTACAGCCTTGAAAAACCCCTGAGGCAAGCCCACTGTACCGTGGGTCACCGTGACTCTGAATTGACTCAGTGGCAAAAGGTTTGGTCTTTGCAGGTTACACAGTGAGTTGCTACTGGGACCCAGGCAGTCTGACTCCAAGGCTGGGCTCTGCACAACATCCTACTGCTTGGATGGAAAGACCACCGTCGGTCAGAGAGAATGACTATTACTTTGCTACTCCTCTTTGGCCCTAGAAATGACCCAAAGATGAATTGAGATTCTGGATAACTCAATCAGCCCCAAAGTCTCTTTTATTGCCACTCTCTCAGCCCCAAGCATGTCAGCAATTGGCTGTCTCCATTACAGACATTCCCAAGTAACTGCTTTAGAACCACATTGACCTGGGAGGTTAGGACCCCATGGTCCAGAGACACATGTCTCTTGGGTGGGAGGAAGGTGTGTGGGTGGGTGGGGGGGGAGTGGGGGGTAGGTCCATCTCAGCACGAGGTCTCTATTCTCACCACTGTTTTTGTCTTAGCAGTATTCAGGGTAGATGAGATATCTGTCATGCTATGGAGAGCTAAGTCTCAAGAGATGTAGACTTCTCCCAGGCTCTTCCAAACAGTGGAACCGATGGACTTAGGCAGACTTCTGGTCTGCGAGGGATGTGGCATGGCAGGGGAGTCGCACGGATTTTCAGTCAGCTGAGCACTGTTGAATCTAGGATAAGTTAGGTCCATTCTGCATAGGACTAAATGGATGAACTACATCCTCTGAAGGTCTGGTTGGCCCCCCAAACTCTGTGTCTTTCATTATCATGGACTGAAAGTGGAGTGCTATTTCCTGAAGAGGAAAGGATGAGTGGGCTTCAAAAAGTGTGTTGAAAAAGAAAAAAAAAACAAACAGAGATATAAGGGAATTTTCCCATGAACTTCGTGAAGCCCCTTCATCAGTAGATTGCAATCCCCAGCAAGGGTTAGACCGTCAAATTGTGGGACAGCTAGGTTATATCCAGAGACTCCCACCGATTGCTCTTGAATCCATTCTGACTCAGGGCCACGCCTGTGTGTTAGAATAGAACTGTGCTCCATCAGGTTTGCAGGGGCTGAGTTTTCAGAAAAAAGGTTGCCAGGTCTTTCTTCCACAGTGCCTCTGGGTGAACTTGAAGCCTCAACCTTTGGAGGCTGGTAGCCATTCACCATTTGCACCACCCAGGGTTCCAAACCCAGGATGCATGTGTCTTTACTGCAAGACTGACTCGCACCCTGACCACACAAACATGCATTATACATTTTCCAGAGCAAATGCACCAAAACCTTTCATCAATGGAACACCTGTAAGTATCTCAGAGTATGAAGCTCCTCTGAGCAGTGTTTGGGAAATGCTGCTCTTGAAGGGTGAGGGATGGAGAGATTTAGCCACTGGAAAGAGGAGCCATTTTTAAGCCCAGCCATGCCCACAGCAAGAGAAACACACTTTCCATTTCCCCTTTTAATAAACCCTCACTTCCCCCCAGGCTCCCTTTTAAAGAGATTCTAGAAATATTCCCATTAAAGTAAAATGAAGTCCACAAGGCACTCTTCCTTCAACGACCCACAAGCACTATCTTTCTAATAACACATAGATTATAAAACTACATGTAAATGTAGCCAAATTTTAAGGTGTATTTTATGTGTCAGGCACTGAGCCAGATGTTTTACATGGTTTCTCTCTTAATCCATTCATATTTACCTTCAGTTATTCTCATTTGAAGGTGTCAAGGTAGAACAGTGGTGCCTCAGCTGCTGATCAGATGGTCAGTGGTTCAAACCCACCAGTCGCTTCACAGTGTCTGCTTCCATGAAGATCAGTCTTACAAACCCTAGGAGGTAGTTTTAAACATTGGGCTGCTAACCTCAAGGTAGGTAGTTCAAACCCACCAGTTGCTCCTAAGAGAAAGATGAGGCTGTTTGTTCTTATAAAGATGTACAGTCTCAGAAACCCACAAGGACAGTTCTACACTGTCATATAGGGTCGCCACAAGTCAGAATCAACTTGGTGGCAGTGGGTTTGGTGGTTTGGGTTGTAGGGTTGCTATGCATTAGAATCAACTTGATGGCAAATGGGTTTTAAGCCTTGGAACTCACTTCATTGTAGTTGAACCTCCTGCTGAGAATTAGCATTTCTACCCCAGGTGTACTGAATCTATATTTAAATAAGGATTCAGATATCCAAATTCGATCTCCCTGTGATGCAAAGCTCAGTTTCTTTCTGCTAGACCAAGCTTTGCTTGTTTGTTTGTGTGTGTTGTTTTTCTCATCTGGGTAGATGGACAAACTGGCCAAGAAATTAATATTCATTTTCAAAATAACATGGTTAATCGATTCTAACTCCTGTGACTCCGTGTGTATCACAGTAGAGCAGTGTTCCAGAATTTTCAATGGTTTATTTTGGGGTGGGGAGGGGGGCTAGATCTCCAGGCCTTTCTTCAGAGGCACCTCCGGGTGAGTTCAAACAGTCAACCTTTTGGTTAGCAGCCCAACATATTAACTGTACCACCAGGGACATCCAAAAGTCAGCGATGAGTATTTTTTTTAATGGAATCCAAGAGGATTGGTTACAACGCAAATCTGTCCTGAGCCTGTTCTCCTTGCTCCTGGACGCTTCCATCCTTCAGTCCCCAGCCAACAGCAACCTCGGTTTTCTCCTGGTGTAAGGTTCCAGATAAAACAAGGGATACCCACTTAAAGTTGAATCTCCGTTAGTTAAACAAGGAAAAGTCTCGGAGCTTAAGTGTGTCCCAAATGCTACACCAAACATCCATATGTACACTAAAGACAATCAAACCAAACACAACTTATTCAGTGCTTCTCTAAGATTCCCACGTAACTGGGTGTCCTGTGTTTTCCTTTGGAGAACCTGGCAAGCCCTCTCCTTGAGCTGGAGGTATGCTGGGAAATCGCCTGCCTGGCTCTAGGTCCCAAGTGTTGCTCCAACAGGAGTTGCCATGGCAGCCTGCACAACCCTTCCCAGGCCCTTCTGGCACTGTCTCTACTTACCTCTGGGCCTCTTTGTGCTCCTGCACTGGCTCTGCCCTGAGCACGCTGAGCTACTTTCAGTTTCCGGTGTGCGTCAGGTCATGCTGACTCTCCCCTCTGGTCTTTGAACATGCTCTTCATGAAGAGACTTCTTTTCCTTCCTTCTCTCGCCTGGTTCATGTCTACCACTCTCTGGGCTCTTAGTAGAGAATCTACTAAGCCATCCCTGACCGTCTCCACCTACAAGCCCCTAGGACTGGATTCCCTTGAACCCAGCACCTTCACGTGGCAGCACCAGCCACTCGCTGTACCAGGACCAGCTGCACGGCTGTAAGCTTTGGAGATGGAGGCGCTGTCCCACTCCCTGCTCTACCTCCTTCTAGGACCAGCGCCTGGTTCCTGGTGGGAGAACAGTGCTGCTCAGCCTGCTTCCTTTCTACATAAATATCTTCAGCCACCTTGTTTTCATCGCCCTTTCCTTCTCTTCCCTCCCAATGGAGTTGGGAAAAGGTCAGCCAGGGCATTTCTTGGTCAGGGGAGGAAGGAAGAGCTAAGGAGTGCAGGGGACATGCAGGGTGCCCTCAGCGCTGCTGGCCTAGGTCTAGCTACAGGTCCACTGAAAGCCTGTCCATCTCCAGCTCGCGGCCGCCCTGGGGTGGACTTTCTGTTTGCTCTTCCTGGCACCCCCGTACAAGAGCCTGGTTGGGGTTAGCGCCAAGACGGGGGTGGGAGGTGCCAGTGTCATATGGCTGAGGGTGAGGCCAGGTGGTGGGGCATGGTGGGCTCGGAACATCACACATGTGCTGCACGTTCACCCACCCGAGGGTTTGCCCACGCACAGCCTGACAGCCAGCCAGTCAGCCAGCAGAGCGGGCGGCAGCAGAGCTTAACCCTTCCCAGTGCCATGGAGGTGGTAGTTTCAACACACACACACACACACACACACACACACACACACACACACATTCCTGTCTGCTTTGCAGAGGTTGATTGCGAAGGAGTCCTCTCAGGGGGTGGTGGAGGTTATGGCAGTGGGGCTGTGACCCCTGGGGAGGGGGCTGGAGGGCATGGGGAGAAGGGCCCGCAGGACACGGGGACACTGTGGGGAGACATTCTACGCGGAGCTGAAGTTGAATTGAGAAAACCGGCGGGTTACTCTGCTCGCTG
>NW_022103906.1:17564742-17566601 GCF_000313985.2 Echinops telfairi
CGCCGCCAATTCCGCGAGCCGCCCGCGCCGGCCTGGGGCGGAATCTGGGGTCCTTTGATGGAATGTGCCCCCTGGGAGGAGGGACCCCGACTCTCCTTCGCGCGCGTTGGTTTCCCACCTCCCCCCGCCCCCCCAGCCAGCAGATGTGTTCCAGAGTCGTGGGGGACAGTTACCTGCCAGGCAGACTTCACGCCCCCCTCCTGTGTTCCAGAGTGGCCCCAGTCCTTCGTGGAGGTGTGAGAGAGAAGTCAGGTGAGCATCTCTTCTCGGGCTGCAGGAGGTGGGCAAGCCCCTGAGCCTGGAGAGGGCCAGATGGCGGCACCAGTGGGGCCAGGAAAACGGGACTGCCTGTTTTTGTCTCAGCCCCTTGACTTCTCAAACTATCTGCTCCACCCCTTTACCCAGACCCCAAAGGGAGTGAGATTTGAGGCAGGCACTCGGATGCCCCTCACAAAAACCAAAACTCACTGCCATGGCCGCAGTTCTGACTCAGAGTGACCCCAAAGGTCAAAGCAGAACTGCCCTGTGGGGTTTCTGAGACTGGAAATCTGTGCCAGGGTTAAGAGCAGCTGGTGCTTTGAACTGCTGACTTTGGGGTTAGCAGCCCAAGGTGCAATCCACTAGTCCACCTAGGCCCCCGAGGGGATAGAGCCACGCGTTTTTCTCTCTCATTCGAGATCGGGAATCCCTGAGTGATTCAAATGGGGTTGAACCCATCCAGAGAAGCCTCAGAAGAGAGGGCTGGCCATCAGCTTCCAGAGGGCACGACCTTGACATCCTCTCCTCCCTCCTGAGTGGGAGGAGGGGGATTTGCCTAGGATAAAAAAATGCTGGAGTGCACTGTGTCCCCCGCCATCCCCAGAGTGCCTTCCCAAAGCCCCTGACGCAAACTTCTTTCTGTGCTGTATTGTGAAGAACTGGGCCTCTTTCCTGGAGCTGTGCTGCGACACGAACAATTCTGGAGGATGCCGCCCCCCCCACGTGATTCCAGAGAATGGCACCCCCTGGAGTTGTGCAGTGTGCATGCTGTTCGCTCATACGTGACGGCCCTGCTGCCACGCAGTTCTGAAGACACTCCCTCCCTCCCAGGACCAGTCATAAACAAACATCCCTAAGTGCCCATATTCCTGCTAAGGAAGCACTTAATTTGCCATATTTCCTTGAATTATCCTCAGCCTCTGAAAAATAATTCAGAGACATAGTAAGATTCGTGAACAAGTTCAAGGCCACAGAACTGAAGTCAATGTTTCCAAAAGCATGAAGACACTATTCACGTCTATTAAAAACCAGATTCTCTGAACCTGGGGCTCAGCCTCCAAAACATGGCAACCCCCAGCCCATCGGATAGCCGTTCACGGCCATCACTAAGTGAGCTTGTGTTCAGCCTCTTCATGGATTCATCCAGCATGTTTGCAGCATGCGCGTGGAGACTTGCAGGACATGCTGGTGGCTACACAGCAGTCAGAAGGGTGCTGGCTGCTCTCTGCAGGCCATGTTGGAGGGAGACTTTGGCCTGAGAGGATAAAATAAGCCAGCTAGGGCAAACTGGAATGAGAAAGGACGATGTGTGGGGAGATGGCGTGCGTGGGGATGGAGTTGCTAAAATGGTTTGGCGGTGCGGTTCTGACCTGTGGGCTGTGTGGTGGGAGAAAGAGATGGCAGACTGCTTCCAGAAACATGGTTCATTGTTTTTAGGTGCCAACAAGTTGGTTCCCACTCGTAGTGACCGAATGTGCAACAGAACAAAATGCTGCTTGTTCCTTGGCCACCCTCACAAGCTTTTGAGCCCAGTGGCGCGCACAGCCCCTTGGTAAGGGACTTGCTCTTTTGCGCTGACCCTCTGCTTCATCACCAAGCAC
>NW_022103906.1:17567312-17569602 GCF_000313985.2 Echinops telfairi
GGCAGTTCGGCCGCATCCGTCCTTCTTGGGCCTGCAGTTTTCATCGCCCAGCTTTGCCCGCCACACATTGGACGGAGGCGATTCCAAAGGCCCTGGCTTGGGTCTGGAGCAACTTAGTCATCGAAGTGTCATCTCTGCTTTTTTATAGAAAGCTTTGAAAGCAGGCTTTTGCAGCTTCTCTGCGCAATTGTAAAACCATGTTTTATCTCCTGACCGTTGCATCTGTGACTGTTGATGGTTAATCCGAGTCAGAAGGAAACCCCTGACCATTTCACTTTTTCCTCCATTTCAGCCAGTGAGAGGCCCCTGGGCCTTCTTGCACATGGAACGAGGTATGAAGGTCGAGTGGCGTGGAGATTCAGCTCCCTGAGTGGATTGCTGAGGACCTGTACTCAGACGGTGCCGGTGGGGATTAAAATGGCAAAGCTAACTCAGCCTTGCTTTTAAAGGGGGAGTTTGTGTATGCTGCCCCTATGTGGTCAAATAAACGAACTACAATTTCACTAGCCCGTAATTCTGGGGAAGGTACACTTTTAGATACAGGCAATGGAGGGTGGGAGGTGGTACGAATATCTGATTTATCTACCCAGTCTCCCAGACCCCCTCCCACCCAGGAGTTTCAAATCAGCCTCTGTAAGACGCCCAATAAAAATTCCTGGATCATTAAATTAACTAGGATCAGAGTTCCATTAAGCACAAAGTAGCTATCTCAATCTGTCAGTTTCTCTCTCTGAATTCTAATTCACTCCTCTCAGGCTGCAATGGATACGTTTGAATTATGGAGTTGGCAAGTGCCTTGGATAGATCGTGGACTGCAAGAAGGAGGCACGAATCTGTCTGGGAAGAGATGCAGCCACAATACTCCCCAGAAGTGAGGGTGGCAGGGACTTAGTCTTGTGTACTTTGGCCATGTTATGGAGAGAGGCCAGTCTCGGGAAAAGGACCTCGTGTTAGACAAAGTGAAGGCTCAGAATAAACAAGGGGACGACAATCCAGGCAATGGATTGACACAGGAGCCACAACAATATGAGGCTGGCAAAGGACTGGCGGTTTTTGTCCTGGTGGACACGGGGTCACGGCGGAAATCCCTTGTGAAACTGGCTTCTGAGCCTGGCCAGGCCTGGCAGACACCATGCAGAACAAAGTCAAGGGCTCTGGGAGGCCACTAGTCAGCCAGAGGCAGAAGGGAATTTGAACACAGTGGTTGGGCACTCCACGGGGTCTGAGGCCCCTTCATGCCCCCCACCTGTGAAAAGTCATCGCGTGGTGGTACTTGGACTGCACAGCTGTGTACCGCCTGTAAGTCCCCACAGCACAGCAGCAGGTCAGGAGCCACATTCTGCCGGTGCACATGTCTCTCACATCTTGTCCGGCTCGCTGTGACAGAAGCCAGCCACAGCCACCAGCAGTGGACTGTCCTGAGGTCCACCTAGCGGTTCGTGCTTTAATGCATCTGAAAATATTTCTACAAAGTCTGTGTGCATATCCACTATATACCGAGACACACACTTGACTGGCATTAGACACAAATCGTACCTAAATGTTCCAACGTACTTATAACTTCAACCCAAAGACAGACTTGGGAAGAGGACTTGTTTATAATCAGGGCATTGCCTGCATCTAAACTCGGACATGCAGACTGCGTGAGCAATTGTTTCGAAAGCTCCAGAAAGGGACTTTCATAAGCGCTGGTTTCCTTGTGGGAGAGAGGCACAGGATCAGAGGCCTCGTTTGTGAAAGAGCCCTTGTGAAACTCTCTGGGGTGGCTAACTCTACCTTCTTCATCTGTCTACTCAGATGCTGTACAGGGCAGCCCGGGAGGGGCTCCAGGGACAGGGTCACACCTTTCTCCCTGCTCCCTGCCTTTAAAACAACCTGTCATAAAGGCCGCCAGCACCCTTATAACTCTCCCCACTCCTTGGGTCATTGTGGGTGGTTAACGTGCTGTGCCAATGCGAAAGGAGCATGTTTCTCTCCTGTGTACACCTGTCTGTCTCCTGCTGGTGGAAGCACCTGGCTGGGGTAGGGCAGAGCAGAAGTGGGTGGCCAGGACAACAGAAGAAGAAAAGAATAAGGAAAAAAAAAAGACTTTTGATCAAATATCTTGATTCCTTGACGTCTAGGTTTTCACCCTTACCCCAAATTCCTGTTGACCACCATGCCTCATATCGCTCCTAAAACAGACAGACATCTTCCCCATGTCAACAGCATTCTCCCTAGTCCTAAAGGCTCTAAGCCTTTAGGTAATGAGCCCCTCATTACCTCACAGTCATTCAATCTCTGAGTCCTA
>NW_022103906.1:17570161-17605752 GCF_000313985.2 Echinops telfairi
AGAGGGACACTCTAGTGTTGAGGGACACTCATATATGTATGAGAGAGCTTTATATCAAGAAGTAATTATGCATCAGGTAAACATCCTAGCCCAGTCCAGATCAAGTCTATAAGTCTGATACTAGTCCATAAATTCTTCTTCAGACTCAATGCAGCCGTATGCAATGATGCAGAATACAGGAAGACCACAGGGTAGTGGGTGCAAAGTCTTGTAGATCCAATGGCAGTGGACACATTTCCAGGGATCTGGCTGCCATCAGTGTGGCTCAGGGTGTTTCATCAGCAGGAAGGTGAAGCAGAGGGGGAGGTCCCCAAGACCCTCCTTATGAGAAGGCCACTCCCACAAGGAGTCACCATCAGGCTGTGATCTGAGTGATAGGGCAGACTCCACCCCCACATTCCATATATCAAGTTGACATGAAATTGTGTAACCACCACATCCAGGCCGTCCACCCCCTCTGAGTCTTTCCTAGTGGTATGCATCAAATCATACACCAACTCCTCCCTACTCTGCTCTCTCCTTAGCTGACATTTCCCATTTTCGACAGCACCGTAAAACATCTTTTTTTTTTTTTTGCAACAATGACATACATTCGTCAGTAATGAATACTGAGTGTGAGGTACGAGTAACAGTGGCTGTGATGGTTAAGGCTTCGTGAGAGGGCTTAAAAAGTGTGTGGGGAAATCCCAGTGTCTTCCCTACCTCAAGTCATTTTATTGGGACAGAATCCAGACAACATAACATTCAATAGTTCAGTCATATCAAGAAGTGTTATACAATCACTACCACAGTTCCAAGACAATTTCTTCCTTCTTGTGCTCCTTGATATTAGCCCTCTATTACCACCCCACACCTCCTCGGCCACCACCACCCCCAACCCCAGGAACCCTTAATCTAGTTGTCTGTATAGATTTGCCCAGCCTGGGTTTCATATACAGGAAAACATAGAAAAGATAGAGAGTTAAGAAGGCTAGTAATGATAACAAAATACAACAGAGATAAACCCTAGTCTGATAAAACAAATATAAAAAACCAAATCAGGAATTTTGGAAGGAGGTTAGAGGCAGCGAGAGCCTTTATAATATTTTAGTATAAACTAGTGTACAGTGGCCCTGTCTTAGGCTGGGTTCTCTAGAGAAAGAAAAGCAATGAAGTTAATATATATATGTACACAAGAGAGATTTAGCTCAAGGAAATAGTCTATTTGTAGAAGTGGAGAAGTTCGGAGGCCAGGCTGGGGGCTTCTTCTGAGTTAAGTAGCTACAGGGCTGATGAACCCAAGATTGGCAGGTCAGATGCCAGACTGTTGGCTCCAGAGACAAATAATTTAAAGTCAGCAGTTGAAATGGCAGCCTGTGGATGCTTCTCAGGATCAGCAGGCCTCTGGCTTAATTCCAAAGGACTGGAGATCGGATGGCGAGGTGATGGCATTAGATCAGATCTTCTCAGAGGAATCACTACATCAAAACTGCCAGGCCACTGAGAATCATGGCTCAGCCAAAGTGACACACAGCCTTAACATCACAGGCCCTGAACTTCAGAGTTCTCTCACTGAAGGAAGAGAGAGAACAGTTTGCTAACAGTTTGGGTATAGTCACCAAGATCTCTCTCCTCTTGAGTCTGGCCAAATCTTAATCTCCTTCTTTACTGAGATTATGCAGAAGACAAAATAATCCAGTACGTCTGCACTGGAAACAATGTTGAACTATTAGTGCAATCTCTCTTTTAAAGGTAAGGAAATGGAAGTCAGAAAGTGAAGTCATGTGTCTGGGTCATGCACTAGGTGAATGGTGGAGCTGAGAATAGAACCAAGCTCTTTCCTGAATCCCAGAACTACGTGCGGACATTATTGGTTCAAGGTTAATTCATGTAGGGCAGTTACACCGTTTCCTGTAGGGTTGCTATGAATGGCCTTGACTTGGTGGCAGAGGAAGTGGTGCTGCAGGGGGATGATTGACAAAGTTCTCTAACAAAGCAAAATGACAACGGTGTCTCTACGGCAAACCAGAGACATACATAAACCATAGATGCAGGAATGGATTTTGGTATTGCACTTAATTCTAGCCCCAATCTGAGAATAATGAGTTTTTATGACATGTCCCTGCTTGATGTTCACCCTTGTGAAGAGATCCCTGAAGATATGGGTACTATAGAAACGTGTGGTGAAGAAACTAGACGGTGCCCAGCTTTCAGAAGGAATAATATCTGGGGTTTTAAAGGCTTGTCTTCAAACACGCAGCCTTTAAACAACGAATCAAAGAGAGGCATCAACTAAGTCCACATGGAAGCGCATTGTAACTAATAAAATCCAAATGTGGAGGGAATGGTATCAGAGCTTAAATTGTGAACAATTGGTTTGCAGAAGGCTGTGGATGACAGGGGAATCCCAAAATTCATTGACAGAGTCTACACATGGATTAAGTCTCTGGTGCATCCCCTCTGATTAGAGTGGAGGAGGGATGGGAATAGTCTTGCTTTTCAGAGAGCATTGTGAAGTTGATTATGTCATGTTTAACCTGGCATTGGTTAAATTGTAATATCTTATCTTTTGATCTACCCTTTGACCCATTTTAAAGTTGTTTCAGTTTAAAAAGAAAGTGAGATACCCAAAGATTAGGCCTCGAATGAATCCCCTTTGACCGTAGACCAGGGATGTAAATAGCCTTGCTATCATGCAGAACACATCAGAAGGTGGATTATTGCAGATGCAGTTAGGTTAAAACCAAACACCTTATCATTTGATCGCTCTTTTGATCCGTTTTAACTTTGTTCTCATTTTAATATTTCCTGCTTTTGACTCAAAACAAAGCAAGCATTCTACCCTTCACCCTTGATTTGATGTGTGGCCCCACTCAGAAGGAGTGTGACACAAATAAGAAACATCACTGAAGGACAGAATGAAACATACAGACAGCAACACAGACCAATTCAGAAACTGGGACACACAGTGAAGAAAATACAGTGAAAGAAAATGAGGCCAAAAAAGACAAGATTCCCGGGAAGGCACCTGTAGCATAAGATTATTAGCCTCATTGTCTGGCCTTTGGTGGACATTGCCTCGACAGTTTGGTTGTTGTTTAAAACTTTTTATTGTGAATTGGCTTTAAGTTTGCAGAATAGATCATTTGTTTTCTATTCAGCGATTCATGGACATTTTGTCTCCCATTGATTACAACCCTCACGATGTCACATCACTTATTCTACCTCTTTGGGCTTCCTGCCTCCATTCCTTTCTTTTCTAATCTTCTGAACTTGGTCTGTGGGGTACCCTTTTGGTCTTAAACGGCTGACCATTCTAAGGTGTGCATACCTCATTAGGATTATTGTCACCTTCTAGGCTCACCTACTTTGGGGCTGAAAATTGAGCCACAGAGAAGAGGTCTGTGCCAGACCTGAAGGGCATAGGGTTAATTTTTAAGTCAAACCATAGCCATAAATAACCGGAGACCAGGACTGGATCTACCACAAAGGCACCCAAAGTTTAGAATGCCCAAGAACGAGCCGGCTTTTCCCATCAGAGAGCTCATTGAATCTGCAGTGAGATTGGGAATTTATGCTTTCAGAAAGCTCCCTACGAGGGATGTGAGGCACATATAAGAAACACGACAGAAGGCACTAAGAATTAATGGTATTTATCCCCTTTACACTATGGAAAAAGGACCACTTAGAGGAGAAATTTGTAAGAAATGCTTAAACTCCCTGATGCGTGTGAGATTTTTACTCTATTTGCACGTTAGCCTACCACAGCTTCAAGTATGCTGGTAGAAGTCTTCTGATCGCCACAGAAGACAGTGTATGAGTCATGGCAACAGCCACGTCACAGTATCACCATGCCATTTGAGTCAGTTTCCAGTGTCCTGATTTCCAAGTCTATGCCTGGAGGGCCAGGGGAATTCACACACCCTGGGAGGAACCCTGAGCGGAGAGAACCTGAGCCCTTTACTCTCACTGCCATCCAGCCCATTCCGACTCATAGCTACCATAGGGCAGGCGAGAACTGCCCCTGTGGCTTTCCGAGGCTGTGAACTGTTTCCAGGCGTAGAGAGACACATCTTTCTCCCATGGAGCGCCGTGTGGATTCGAAATGCCGACCTTGTAGTTAGCAGCCCAGCGCACACCCCACGACGTCACCAGGGAGCCCATTATAATTTTGGGAGAAGGAATGTAAACGTGCCTGGATTTTGCCTGGAAGGAAACGATTTCTGTCTCCCAAGGATATTCACCAAAGAAACAGCCTTGGGAAAAGCAGTGAGAGCTTCTTTTCACACGGCAAAGTCCATGGAAACATTCCGGGATCATCTGAAAACCCTTTTCTTACGTGTATAAGAGATCCACGGAGAATTATCTCTTACTGGAGAAGGGACCAGGAATCAAAGCACGTGAGGGGAAGAGTCCTCCTTGTGGTGACTGTAAAATGAAAAAAAACACAAAAAAACTAAGGTAGGAATTGGGAGTTGGAGGGACTGAGGGCCCGATACCAGGCGAGAATTCAGCTTTGATTCTGGATGTTATCTTTGCAGAAAGAAGCCTAGTCTTTATTTTCATCGGAGCCTGCCTAGCGTCACAAGCACTTTCCATGTTTCCTTACGTTTACCTGCATTTCTCCTGGAGACAGTGCTGTCAATGTTACCAAAAAGAGAACACGTTTGGAAAGATTATGCCTTGCTCACTAATTCAACCACAGACAAGAGCAGGGTCTTCTTCGTAGATTGTTTCAGGGCACAAAAGGCCATTTGTAAACAATAAGTCAAGAGACGAGATAGGTCTTTGAAAAAACTTTTTAAGTCCTAGGTAGTAAAGACACTAATTTTTAAAAACCAAGCCTCTACTTCTGAACTAGGAATTTGGGGCCAAATTTCCTGAGGATAGTTTACGGCGGGGGTTCCTAAGCTTTATTCCTACTTAGAATCGGAAGTAGGTTCCCAAAGGCACGGAAGCACAGGACAGTTAACGGACTCCCTCAGCCACGAGGTGGAGACCGCCCCTCTCCACCCCGCCCAGAGGCCTGCCCGCCGGATGGGCGAGAGTCAGACTTCCGGGATTTCCTGGGCCGACCGGAACTGGGGCGGAGCCGCCCCACTGCGCCCCGCGTGATTGGTTATTACAGCTGTCACTCACTTTTCCAGGCGCCCGCACCGCCTATCGCGAGAACGACGAGGGCTGCGTGGGCGGGGCGCGCGCTGAAGCCGCGAGCACTTGAACCCCGGGCTTCGGCCATGGAGCCCAGTCCCGAGGCGTCGCCGGGGCCTTCCCGCTCGTTCAAAGAGGAGCTGCTCTGCGCAGTCTGTTACGACCCCTTCCGCGACGCTGTCACTCTGCGCTGCGGCCACAACTTCTGCCGCGTGTGCGTGACGCGCAGCTGGGAGGTGCAGGTGGCGCCCAGATGCCCGGTGTGCAAGGAGCGCACCTCCCTCGCCGACCTCCGCACCAACCACACCCTCAACAACCTGGTGGAGAAACTGCTGCGCGAGGAGGCCGAGGACGCGCGCTGCACCGGGCACCGCTCCCCGCGCCTCTGTCGCCTGCACCGCGCCCAGTTCAGTCTCTTCTGCTTCGAGGACAAGGAGCTGCTGTGCTGCTCGTGCCAGGCCGACCCCCGGCACCAGGGCCACCGCGTGCAGCCAGTCAAGGACACTGCCCACGACTTTCGGGTAAGAGCGGCAGTGTGCGGGAGGTGGATGCGGGCCCAGAGTCCAGAGCAGCGCACCGTGGCTGGGCGTTTGGCCGAGGTCTGGCCCACCGCGGTGGACGCCCAGGTGCCCCCCAGACCGAGCTGGCGATCGGACGAGCACACACATGGTGGCTGAGCTAGAACCAGAACCCAGCGTGCTGATGCCACGGCCCGCCACCCAGTTTGCCCGAGAAGAGGGTACCCAGCCCCACCCCTTCTGCTGCTGCCAGCTTGGCGCCTCCGCATGATATCCACCTTCCTAATGTCTGGCCCAGGGGGGCCAGCGGGAACGAGCATGTAACCAGGCTGTACGTGATGTTTCCAAAACAACCCTCCTGAAAGGTTTAGGTCTCACACCTCTTTCTGCAGGCGAGTTGTGACCCGTCCCTGTGGGAAGCACAGCCCTGGTGGTGATGTCCAGGAAGTCTGCAGCTTAGCACACGCCCTTGAGAGTTGGAGGTGGAGCCAGAGATCTGGCCAGGAATCTAGAACCTTAAAAAAACAACACAAAAAATCCACCTCGTTGCCATCGGGGGTCGTTTCCGACTACTAGTGACCCTAAAGGACAGACTGGAACTCTGTATAGAGTAGCTAGCACCGTCTTTCAACCACGGAGCACAGCTAGTGGTGTCAAACCCAACCTAACCACTGTGTGCCTCCCAAGGCTCCCAGAGCACCACTTACCGAGCTGACCCGGACCCTGTGGAACCCAGTTCTACTTTGGCACACATGGGGTCGTCATGCTGTCTGAATTGCCCCTACTGTGCCTGGCCAATTCAGAGTAGGGGTGGTGAGGGAGCCTGGATGCTCAGCTTCTCCCAAAGAAGGGCGGGAGCTGTGGAAGAGTGTTAACAGAGGGGGCAGGAAGTGGAGGTTCAAGAGATCCATCGAGGAGAAGACAAGCCGAGTGGAACTCCTTCATTGGACATACATTCTGAGTACATACCAGGCCGTGGGTCCTCATCTGAGTGTTGAACAATATCCATAGCGTGTTACATGCAGGTGGGTTATAACTCAAGATACATGACAGGCCATAAACACAATAGGTGTGGGGGGGGAAATAGCACTTAAAAGAAGAACTCTGTTATTCAGTATCTTGACCTCTGCTTTCCAGTGACTTCACTTTGTCAGTCTTATACAGTGGGGTAGGACTGGTAGGTCAGTGTGAGTCCAAGCAGGATTCAAATATTAAATTACTCTTGGGAACAGTCAAAACGTACAGTGATATATGTATAACAAAGTTCATTCTACTTAAAATGGCTTATTCAAATCAAAATGGCTGCAATCTTGCTCACAACTCACACCCCTAGCTTCGTGGAGCTCCTGGTTTTTTAGGGAGAAGTCAATGTAATTTCAAGTAGTAATTGCCATGAAGAAAATACAGAGGAGAGATGAATAGAGGAGAGAGCCTCAAAGATAAGACTGTCTCCGTCTGTGGTTTACAAAGTGGAGTCTGCAGGATGGCGAGCAGGGTTGGGGAGCAAGCCTGTGGGACTGCTCAAGAGATGGGAAGCGCTGACTCAGAAAACCATTGCCTTGCTGAGGGAGGCTTCTGTTGTGTGCTTGGGGATGTCCGCACAGGCTCTAAATAAATGGGGGATTTTGTGAGGAGAGATGTGCTTTAGGAAGATCAGTTGGGCCAACGTATGAAGAACTCAGGAAAAATACACACTAGCCAAGGCTTTTTAAACATTTACTAAAATGCTAGGTCCTTTTACAGTGTTTGCATGTGTCAACAAATCTAAATCCTCAAAAATCGTTTCTGTTGCTGCTGTAGCAAATTCCCCACAAACATCCTGGTTTAAAGCAATACAGATTTATTATCCTAGAGGAGTGGTTCTCAATCTTCCTAATGCCGTAACCCTTTAATACAGCTCCCCATTGTTTCTCGGCCTTTTGGCTAAGATCAAGTGTAATACAGTTCCTCATGTTGTGGTGTCCCCTAACCATAAAATTATTTTCATTGCTACTTCATAACTGTAATGTTGCTGCTGTTATGAATCGTAATGTAAATATCTGATACACAGGATGTATTTTCATTGTTACAAATTGAACATAATAAAGCTAGTGATTAATCACAAAACTATGTAATTATATATTGTGAACTACTTGTGTTTTCCAATGTTCTTAGGCAACCCCTGTGAAAGGGTCGTTCAACCCCCAAAGGGGTCTCAACCCACAGGTTGAGAACTGCTGTCTTAGAATTTTGGAGGTCAGAATTCCTAGCATCAAGGTGTTGAAGGGAAGGGGAGAATTCATTGCCTTGTTCTCTAGCTTCCGGAAGCTCCTAAGGAATCTTGGTGGTGCTGTGGTTAAAGCACCCCGCTTCTCACCGTAAGGTCTGCGGTTTGAACACACTAGCCTTTCCGAGGGAGAAAGATGTGGCAACTTGTTTCCATAAAGATCTATAACCTTGGAAACCCTATGGGACAGTTCTACTCTGACCTCCAGAAAAAAACAACAACTCGCTGCCGCCAAGCTGATTCCAAATCAGTGACCCTGTAGGAGAGGGTAGGACTGCCCTTTGAGTACTGAGACTTCAAATCTCTACAGGAGGAGACAGCCTCATCTTCTCCTGCAGTGCAGTTGAGCTTGAACTGCTGACCTTGAAGTTAGCAGCTCAGTGCATAACCCACTGCACCAGTAGAATCCTCTGGCCTAGAGGATGCTTATGAGTTGAAATGGACTCCTCAGTGGGGGTTGGGTTTGGTTTCAGAGGCTCTTTCCTTTATCTTCATCACTCCATCTTCTACTTCTTTCTCTCATCACACTTCCTTCAGTGACTCTGAACTCCGCTCCCTCTCTCTTACAACACGGCCTGACTGGATAATCCAGCATAATCTCCTTTCCCATCTCACCATCCTTGCCTTAGTCGCATCTGCAAAGTCCCTTTTGCCATTTAAAGTAGCATATTCCAAGTCCAGGGTATCCAGTGTGGACGTCTTTGGGGTAGCGGTTGCATTATGCAGCATGCCACATTAGGCAGACTGCCACCCTGATTTTACAGACAGGGAGATTCAGTCTCAGGGGTGATGTAGCTCACCGGAAGCCTGTCTAGAATTCCCCTGGGGCTGTGTGCTGAGAGGTCGGTGAACAGCTGACTATTGGGGTAGGACTCCTGGCAGCATGTGTTTATTGAGTACCTGCTCTGTGCCAGACCCAGTGCCAGGTGCTCAGGGATCCAGCAGAGAACAGGGATTATCATTCACCCTGTGTTCTTGGAATGATAGACATGGATCCCCAAATCACACTAATAACTAGTTCTAGACTGTGACATTTATGTGGAGGAAAGTCCCAAGTATGATGGGTAATTGTAACAGGACCACCAGATCTGTTCTGGCGGCCACGACAAAAGCCCCTGAGGAAGTGACTTCACTGAGACCCGAAGGCTCAGAGGTTAGCTAAGGGAGGGGACAGCAGCCACAGCCATGGTGGGGCAGGGGACACGGGCGGGTCGCACCACCAGGCAGTGTTACAGCCCAGGGAGCTGGTGGCCAGTGGAGTAACAGGATGACCGAGTGAGGTGGTCCCTGATGCTGTGGCACTGATGGACATGTTCAGGATCTGAGATTTTGGCTGCAGTGCAGTGGGGCTGCAGGAGAAGGACTGATGGGATCTCAGAATGTGGGCTAAGGGTTTAAGCCAGCACTCTTGAATGAGTGTTACAACTTGAAGGTGCTTAGGAGACCCTCTGGTGCAGTATTCCTCAAGCTCGATCAGCATAGACATTCTTTTTTTTTTAAGGGTAGACATTCTTAAAGGAAGTAGCATGACTTGGGTTATTTTATTATATACAAACACAATGACTTGGGTTATTTTATTATATACAAACACAACACTAGTATAACTTCCTCTTGCTTATACCAGATACGAGCAATAAAACCAAAAGGCGTGTACAGATTAAGTGCACACAAAACTAAAATCAGTCAACTTGTAGTTAAAATATCAGGGGCAAAGTTTCACTTGGCTAAGTTGCCATTCCTGGGCGGCTATGAGACTTCTCTGGCAAAGGGACTTCTGATTTTCTTTTTCCCCCTGCTTCAAATGATTACTTGCCTCATTCACCAGGTAGAATTTCTCCGTTTGAAGAACTGTGAACTGATCATGTGATGTAATGGGCTCTCATTTGGTTCTAGCATATCATTTATCCCTTAGGGGTATTTCTGTTCCTTTCTTATTAGGCCGATCAATTAAAAGAGTAGAGCCTGGTGTCAAGTTCGTTGTTAACAAGGTACAGATGCTGGCCCTGAAGTTATAGCAAATGGCAGCATTTCAGCTCTCTGCTTCTCAGGTGACTCCATGGAGGTTTATTGTAGATGATCGTGGAGAGAGAACTCTCACAGAAAACGTGGAAATCACTCAAATATACAGCTCCAGACCTACAGCGACTAAGGAGATGATTACATTTTACTGATGAGAAAACCGAGACATGGAGAAATGCAATGGCAGAGGGCACAGGGCAGTAAAGTGGGACACTAGGATTAGAACCCAGACTCCCTGCCTCCCAGGCCCCGTATTCTCTCTGCTCTGATGCTGGCTGACATCAGACCTACCCTGAACCCTCGCTCAGATTCAGCCTCCAAATTGCCTTGCCCAGATTCTCACACTCTCCCCTCCTGCCCTTTGTTAATGATTTGCTGTCAATAGGGTGAAACCTTACAGAGTAGACCAGTTTTCCATTCAGCAGTTCATACACATTTTGTTTTCTGTCACTGATTGTGATCCCACAATGAAACATCACATTTCCTACCTCCTCCCTGTTTTTCCTGTGTCCATTGCTCTTCCTTTCCTAAGTCCCGGGGTAAATGCTGCTATTTTGATCTACTGGGGTTGTTGAAGGAGTGTGTACATACGTATCTCACTCGTGTTATTGTTCCCCTTACTTTGGACATACTATGAGGACAGACCAGTCCCTGGAAAAGGACATCATGCTTGGGGCAGCAAAAAAAGGGGAGACACGATGGAATGACAGTGGCTGCACCAATGGGCTCAAACATGGGCACACTTGTGAGGAGGGCGCAGGACCGGGGGGTGTCGTTCTGCTGTACGCAGGGTCCCTCTGGGTCTAGACCGACTGGACAGCACCTACAGTAACAACAGCAGGGCTTGACTGAAAAGTCACTCGGGGTGAATTCATTTCTTGACTTGAAGGGTATTTAGGGCCATAGTCTCAGGGGAACAGAGTCTTTTCTGACCAGTAAGACTGGTCTCTTTTATGATTTTGAGTTCTCTGTATTTTTCTTCTACTCTATCCAGGGCCTTCTAACGTGGTCCTTTTCAGAGCAGTTGGGAGTACTTGTTGGGTACCATCTAGTTCTTCAGATCTCAGGGTTTGGAGACTGATGTTTGCATGGCCATTGGACTCATGGTCTCATGTGCCTTTGATTTTCATTCTTCTTCTTTTGTCTGGACAGCCAGTGAATGGCCAGTAGTTGCATTTAGGTGTTGCACTTGGTTGTACTTAGCTGGCCTCCCATGAGCATTTCAGGCCCTGGTCACTACTCAGCAAAGTACAATGCAGAACATTGTCTTTCTGCACCCTAGTATGACAGTGGTCTCCCCCAGGCCTGGTAACCCATTCCCTCAGGTGTTTGGTTATGTCTCAGGAGTTTTCCTAACTACCCCTTGTGTGCTCTCCCACCGCATGACTGTATTTGCAGCGGAGGCAAATACATACAGATATTCTCTGTCAAACCTGTATATACTCGTGGCTAGACTCCCGCTCACCCTGCCATACCCACTCAGCCCACGTCTCCACTCGTGTCCACTTGTAGATCACTCTATGTGTGCAACTATTGACCTCCGTGGCCTTAACTCTTGCACACCTCCCAGTGCCTCCCTCTGCCTCCATCATTTTTGCTCATTTCCCTCTTTCTGGACTCTTGACTACCCTCTAGCCAGTGATTGCCCTCCCCCCCCCCCTTGCCGTCTTCCCTTCTGGTAACCATCACTGTCACTTGGCGTGGATAGTCTTTGCAGACTTTTTACAGTTGTCACCTAGTACAGTATTTGTCCGGTGGTGATGGACTGAATGTTACTCTTCATGAAGTCCTCCGGGCTCGTCACTGGTATGAGGTGTTCCACATGTCCATTATTCTGTTGCATGTACTCCATCATGTGTATGTATCATAGTTTATCTGTTCATCTGGGGCTGAGTGATGTTGGGATTTCCATCTTTTTGAGGCGATGAAGCTGAATGTGCGTGTGTCCATATTTGCCCCCCAGTAGAGGGAATCCTGGGCCATCGGGTGGTTCTAGTTCCGACTTTGAAGAAATGCTGTACTGGCCCCCGCCATGGCCGCACTGTTGCATGGCCCCCAGCAGAGGCTGAGGGTTCCCGCCTCTCCGCACCCTCGACAGCATTTGTTATTTTCTAGGCTGTGGTTTTGGGGTGTTAACTTTGCTATGAATGCTGGAGTGAGACGATACGTCAGTGTGGTTCTGATTGCATCTCTCAGGTGACTAATGGCCCCGATCCCTTCCTGACCCATTCCACAGTGATGACAAGGTAGCCCTGCTCTGCCCTCCTGTGGCTTCCTTCCCCCAGACCCAGAGCCCCTCCTTCTAGGATGACTTTCTTAGGATCAGTCGGGCAAAATCTTAACAGGTTGATACAGGCTTTTCTTAACCCACATCACAGATGTCTTCTTCCTTTTAATTCCTTCCCCCTTTCCCTAACGCAGGAGCCCTGGTAGTGGAATGGGCGGCTAACCACAGGTCAGCAGTTCAAAGCCACCCACCAGCTGTTCTGAGGGAGAACGACTGCTCTGATCCATCTTGGAAACCCACAGGGGCAAGTTCTGCTCTTTCTCTCGGGTTCCTATGCATTGGAATTGACTCGATGGCAGTGAGGTGCTTTGTTTCATCTTGTTTTCTCTAACCACTCACCCCTGTCCCAGTCCCTGGCTCACAGACCAGGTCCTACTCAGAGTTGCGACAAAGACTTTGGTCACCCGCTTGGTTAGACAGGTCACAGGGCGAGGGATGGACTCTTACTCAGCACTGCTGACGGAGCTCCGGTGTACGCGGGCGCAGCACAGGGTGCCATGATGTTGTCAGTTGGGACTGCTGGTGCCCCGTGCATTGCAGAGTTGAACTTCTCCACGGGTTCAAGGCTGTGACCTTTTGAAAGCAGATCTCTGGGCATGATGAGGCTTTCTTTCTCCTGGAAAGAGTTAAAGGGGGCGGTCCCCCCTGCCTTCAAGGGTGGCTATGAATCAGAACCAACCGGTGGTGGAGGCCTGAATTCTGAGGTAGCTCTGGCTGGATTGTAACTGCCAACCTTCCTTCTAGAAATTGACCTCTTAACCATCGTTAATATTATTAGAATTTGTTTCACCATGTCTCCAAAGAAAAGTTTGAAGCCTTTTCTCAGAATATAGAGAGGAAGGGATAAAGACGGAAAGAGAATGACAGATCTTAGACACAAAAAGTGAAATCCCAAATAGAATTTGTAGTGGTTTTTCAACTTGAGCAAGGAGATCAATAATTAAAATGAAACAAGCCAATTTTACTAAACAATTTTTTTAAATGTTTCTGGTGAACCTTTTTCTCGTGATCTAAGCAGTATTAGAATAGTGGGATAGGGCAGAGGTACGTGCAGGCATGCGGCATAGGGCAGGAGTCGTGGGGGACCATGGCGTCAGTCACCATCAAGTTGGCACTGACTCCTGGCCCCCGTTGTCCAACAGCACGAAGCATTGCCGGGCCTGTGCCCGCTTCACAGTCACTGGTGTATGTAAGTGCACCGTTAAGGCCAGCGTGTTGGCATGCCCCCCTCTCTGATGGCTCTCTGCTTTATTAAACATGAGTGACCTTTCCTAGTGATGAGGTTTTTCTCACATGTTCCAAGTAAACAGCTGGAAGGAAACCTTGCCATCCTCACTTCGGGCCATGTTCCTGCTGGCATTCTGTAGGATTGTCAGTATTTGGGGCCAACGCCACAGTTTGAGGGCATCGCGTCTCCTGTCTTCCATCGGTGGCTTTGCCCGGGTTTGGCGTGCTTTTGAGATGACGGAAAGACCATGGCTTGGGTCAGACAGATTGTAGTCTTTTTGCTCAGGGATGCTTTAATGAGGCCTGTTGCAGAAGATTTGCTCAGTGTCATGCGTTGTTTGAGTTCCTGGCTGCTGTGCCCAGAGAAGGCCCCCGTGGAGCAGTGGTTAAAGCACTCGACTGCTAACCCAAAGGTCGGCAGTTCAAACTCAGTACTCGCCACTCTGTGGGGAAGAGGAATGTGGCACCTGGGAAACTGGATGAGGCCGTTGTCCTCTGTCCAGTAGCATTGCCATGAGTCAGCAGTGACGAGATGGCAGTGGGTTTGGTGAGAAATAACGGAATCACCTTTCATCAGACCTGGCCCTTAGTGACTAGAAAGTAGTCCTGCAGAAAGTAGAGCCAGGAGCGTGTGGCCACCTTGACTTTGTAATCCCACTCCTAGCTCCGGGGTCCACAGTCCATCCTGTGGACTCGCAGGATACCTTTCTGTGCTCTCCGTGACCACCTTGAAGGAGAACAGCTCCCTTTACCTCCGCAGCCCTGTCTCCCGTGCCCCCCCACCCCCCCAGGACAGGTGTGAAACCAGGGGCGGGGCTAGATGACAGGACCTTTGATGTTCCAAGCTTTGGATTTTAAATGCAATGGTGCACTTGCTCTCCAGCTGTGCCCTGCAGGTCCAAGCCCAGTGAGTGTGGTTGGGTTTATACTGAGGACGGGATGGCATTCCAGTGTCTGTGTAGGGTGGCTGGTCTCCTGCCCTAACTCACTGTCCTGCTCCTGTCCGTGTCCTCCCTGTAGGCCAAGTGCAGGAACATGGAGCACATGCTGCGGGAGAAAGCCAAGGCATTCTGGGCCATGCGGCGCTCCTACGAAGCCATCACCAAGCACAATCAGGTGAGTGGGGCCACAGGCCAAGTGGGGAAGTAGGGGAGAGGTGAGTTGTGGCTGAGTCACACCCCGCCTCCTCACAGGAGTCTGCCCTGGAAGCCGTCTGTGTCTGCCCTGCCTTGGTCCCTCTGGGAGACCTGGCCATGCCCGTCCTGCAGCCAGAGGAGCAGCATACAAAGCCCCAGAGCCCGCTGCATCGTGGGCGAAGGGTAGCCTTCAGCACGTACCAGCCATACTTCCGCACCTACCTGCTTGTTCAAGCTACACTAATGGCCTGTGAGCCCTCATGTTCTCTTAATCCCTACCTCCAGGCTGTCTGCCATCTGCGCCTCTATCTTTAAAGTCCTGTCTGTCTGTCGCTGCCCATCTCTACGGCAGTCATCCCTGTCCAGGTCGCAATGGCCCTCCCGCCCTGAGGCCTGCGTAGCCCCCTACCCTGACTCCCTGCGTCCCCGTCCCCGGGTGTTCTTTGCAGTCCTCTCCCTGCGGATTGATTATGCCTCTGCTGGAAACTGCCTGTGGCTTCCAGACTCTGTGGCCTCAGGGCCATCCCCCAGGGCCCTGCCTTCCTCGCCAACTTTCTCTGTTTGCCCCTCTGACTGTCTGCTTAAACAAGCTGAGCCCCTTCAAGACTTCTCCCCAGATCTTCAAATACTTGGGGTCCGTAAAGTCTCAGCTCTCGTGTCTCCCTGAGGTTTCCTCGGTCCCCCACCCCAAGTTAACCCTCCCTTTCACCCATTATCATCCCTCCTCGGTGCAGTTTCTCCATTTATTTTACTATCTATCTCTGTATGAGGATGTACTCAATACAGTGCTCATGATTCCCAGACTCTCAAAGAGCTCTTGGCACTGGATAGGTGGATCACTAGATGGCTGGTAATTGAATGACTGAACTGAGTCCCCTCTGTCCCCGCTCCCATTGTTGTACCTTGGCGCCCTCTTCATCTGGGCCCTGATTGGATTGGCACCCAGGCTTCTGGCTGTTTGGCTCTGATCTATTCCTCCCTGAGGCTGTGGCTTCTAGGAACTACTGCTCAACTGGCTGTCGCCACATTTGGCTGGGGCTGCTGGGAGGGTCCAAGTGCCCCGTAGCCCTCATGTGTCCATGGAAGAGGATGAGGCTTAAGAAAGAGCCTCATTGACAGCTGGCTAAGGAATCAATGGCCCCAGAGCTGGTGGGACAGAGCAAGAGAGGGATTGCAAAATGTCGGGAGACCAGGCTGAAGCCTCAAAGCTCACTGGTTTTCAAGCCCAAACCTGGTTCACCTGGCAAATCCCTCAGCCCCCATCTTCCAGGCTAATCTCATCCATAAAGAGAGGACAGTTCCCTCTTTGTGGGGTCACTCGAAGCCTCAGTGGGCAGACCCCGTGACAACAACAGGATCTTCTAAGCATCCAGATGCGGTAATGTGTATGACGTGAAGAACAGAGGTGTCTTTCTCTAAATGCTGGTTGCCACATTTCTGATGCCTTATAACCTGTCTTAATTATTTAGTCCTGGGAGAACCACTGCAGCCCTGGTGGCCTGGTGGTTAGGAGTTGGACTGCGGTCCTCAAGGTGAGTGGTTACAGTCTCGGTAAACCACATGGCAGCCCTATCCTGTGCTATTGGGCTGCCATGAGTTGGAATCCACTTGATGGCAGTGAATTTGAGGTGTTTGGGGTTTGTTTGATTTTTAATCTATGACTTTAACAAAATTATTTTCTCACAACAGAAATTTATTTTCTCACAGTTTAGGAGGCCAGAAGTCCAAATTCAGGGAACAAGGTCTTTTGAAAAACCTCCCTGCCATTCAGTTGATTCTGCCTCATGGTGACCCTAGGGTACAGGACAGAAGTACCCTTGAGGGTTTCTGAGGCTGTACGTCTTTACAGGCACAGAAAGCCCCATTCTCCTTTTCTCTGGGGATTGTTTTTCTTTCTTTCCTCTTGATGATCTCTCAAATACTAGTAATCCAGCCTAATGAAGAACCACTCCAAGTGAATAAGCTGCTCGCTTTAGGAAGCTAGCTAAGGGAGCATCCAGCGAACCAAGCTGTTTAGCAGGTGCTTAATGTAGCATTTCACTAATTTCGCTAACAATATTAATTGCAGATTACAATTGTTATGTAACTCTTTACATACGTGACAGGCCACAAAAAGCCATAACAATGAGTGCATAAATAGAATCTTGTAGTTTACTATTACAATGGCCCAGAAAGCTGGAGGGGTCACAGTAAGTAACATCCCACATTCTTGTGTGAATCCTTGAGAAACAATGACAGCATAAATGATGAATATATAACCCAATTCAACCAAATCGATTACCCGTGAACATGGCCGGTTCAGATAATGGCTGCGGCCTCACCAGTTTTGCTCACAGCTCACACGGTGGAGTTGTGTGCTTTGTGTATTCACAGGAAAGTTTGTTAGAAGTTTTTTCCCCGGCTTGCCAATTATTTTTTCAGTGAACCAGTCTACCTTTTTTAGGGGGTGGCGGGGTCCTTCTCCTGTTTTCAGGGATTGTCTGTCATCACACCGAGAGTCACAAACACGGGTACAGGATGCTCAGTCCTGGGCTGTGATCACCGAGACGCCAGTGCTGGGGCCTGTGTGTCTCGAGTTGTTTTTCCAATAGTGTCATGATTTCATTTGTGTATTTGATTTTGGGAAGGAGAATGGCAGACCTGTCCTACAGAACTCTCCAGTCTGTCTGTATGTAACGCGGTGGGTGGTTCGTGTTTCTCATTCGCTCTTTGGCGCTCCTCCGCCTGCTTCATATTCTACTAAGAAAAGTCTTTGTGACCGGAGATGAATATCCGTCTGCTTTCTCTGAGTACGCCCATGGCATTGTTGAACTGGATCTCTCCTTTCTGGTCTTGTGATTAGGAGTATGGATACTATTATTGATTTAAAAAAAAATAAATGCTTCCTACTCTTAGTGTAAGCCTCTAGATCTGACACATTCAAACACTTGTGATTGGAAGACAAATACTTTGGAAAAAAGCATGAGATAGTTTTTGTGTTACTATTTGTAACCATTTCTTTCATTCACCATTTTCCTTTTGACTGTTTTGCACCCAGAACATTGGACTTTGAGCAGTTACAGAACTGCAGTTGTTATCTGTGAACAGTGGTTTTTATCTTTACTTTTTGATTTATCAAAATTTCATCATCCCGTTGGAATTTCCCACTCTAATTTGAGCATATGCATCTGTGCTCACACAGTAGAACCCTATCTGTCATCTACGGCCACTGGGGCTACAGAGTCAAACAAGGATGAGGTTAGTGCAGGACTGGACCGTGTCTGGGTCGCTGTGAGTCAGAATGGGCTAGACAGCATCTAGCAACAACCACAACAACAACATCCACAACAACGGGAGTTCCGCCTTGATTTCCTTTGAACACAGAGTTCCTGTGCCAAAAATCTATGCTAGGTGATGGCTGAGCCTCGTATCTGACCTGTGATTTGAGGTCCCTCCCATCTCTCCCGCTCTCTGCCATAGGTGGAGGCGGTCTGGCTGGAAGGTCGAATCCGACAGGAGTTTGATAAGCTTCGCGAGTTCCTGAGGGTGGAAGAGCAAGCCATCCTGGACGCCATGGCGGAGGAGGCGAGGCAGAAGCAGCATCTGGCGGAGGAAAAGATAAAGCAGCTTTCCGAAGAGACGGAGACACTGGCATGCGAGATTGAGCGGCTGCAGAGGGAGATGAAGGAAGATGACGTGTCTTTCCTCATGGTAAGGCGTCGTCGTCCTGGCTCCAGGGGCTCTGGGCTGGTGTTCCAGAACCAACCAGCCCAGTCTTCTGGTCTCCCACTGGACGCTGGTTGGCTTACAGGTGAGGAGCTGTGCTTTATAATGAGGCAATGAGATTGCAGTCGGGCCATGTTCCTTGGGAGTCTCTTCATCTCTCTCTTCATCCCTCGCCACCTTCTCCTTCTTCCTTTCTGTCTTCTCTTGTCACTCCTTATTGGAGTCTTAAAACTGCTCAGTTAATTTTAAATATGATTTGAGGGTGACATTTTTTAACAGTTTTATTGCCTTATAAGTCACCTATCTTACAATTCATTAGTTTGATCACATCAAGGAGAGTTATGCAATCATTACCACAATCCACTTAAGGACATTTTTTTCCTTCTTGTGGCTCCCCATTTCCACTGAACCGCTCCTGCCATCTCTCCAAGAAACCATTAAACCAATTACTCTTCTATACAGATTTACCTATCCTGGCTTTCATAGAAAATCATACAAAGCAAAAACAAAAACTGAGAAAAAGCTAGCGATAACAAAATGAAACAAAAATCTCAATAGCAAATATTAAAAACCAGAACAAATTTAAAATAAGTCAAAGGGGAGATGAAATGAAAAGGTGTTAGATTTCAGCTAACCTTTGCAATGCTCTTTGCGTAATTGTGCCCTTCGCCCCCTATGGTCAGACGCGCTCACCGAAGCCTTGCTCCCTGAGTCTTTCTCGTCCCTTGGCGTGTTTTTGTAAAATGGGTGAAATGAGAGATCACATGGTAAGACGTGACATTTTCACCTTTTTTTGGCGCAATCTCCATATATCACATTTGGACGGTGCATTTGAAGGATGGGTGGCTTTTGTACATCCACAGGGTTGGACAGCCGCCTCCCTGCCATCACCCCAAAGAGAAGCCCTGCACCATTCATTCCCACTCCCACTCTCCCTCGGCGTGTTAGACAACCACCGATGTCCATTCTGCCTTTATGATCTGCCTGTTCTGGATCCTTCTTAGAAACGAAGCGTGCCGTGCAGCTCTTGTGTGACGGACACTTTCCCAGGCCCATGCAGTCTGTGGCGTGCATCACCACCAGGGCTTGGCTTTATGCTCAGTAATATTCCATTGAATGGATACTCTCTTCTATTCATCCATTTATCAGTTGATGGATATTTGGTTGACGGTTTCCATTTCTTGGCTACTGTGGATAAAGCCGCTATGAATATGTGAGCACGTGTGTGAATTTCTCTTAGGCAGCTATCTCGCAGTGGGTCATATGACAACCGTGTATTCAACCTTTTGAGGCAAAGCCCATTTTCCCAAAGTGTCTGTCCTTGTCTTTGTTGCCACTAGTCATGTATGGGGCTCTGATTTCTCTGCATTCGTGTCAACACTTGTTATGATATGTCTTTTAAAGTGTAGTCACCGGTAGATCCCAGGGGCTGTTTGGTAAGCACTGGGTTGCTGACCACAAGGCCAGCGATTCAAAACCACAGCTTCTCCATGGGAGCTATTTGCTCCGTTGAGAGATTTACAGCTTCAGAAGGCACTTGACAACAGTGGGTTTAATGAGCTGTTAGGGGCCCTGGTTGCAGAGCGGGCTATGCGCTGGGCTGCTAATCAGAACGTCAGCGGTTTGAATCCACCACTTGCTCCTCAGGACAAAGGTGCAGCTTGCTGCTCCTGCGTAGTGAGTTGGTGACGGCTCGTTGAGCTGTTCATGTGCGTTTCCTTGCTGGCTATTAATGTTGGTCATCTTTCCTGTACCTTGTGGCCATGCGCTTTTCTTTGGAGAACTCTTTTTTTTTTTTTGTATCCCTTGCTCATTTTCACCTGGGAGTAAAGGATCCAACTGCATACTATTGCATGTAGGTACCCAGTTGTCTTGGCATGTGGGTACCTTGTGAAAAGCCAGTTGACAGTAAAACTGAAGGTTTATTTCTAGCCCTTCTATCCTGTATCACTAAACTATGTTTCTGAACGTAAGTCAGCACCACACTAACTTGGTAACTGTTACTTTGGTAAGTTTTGAAAATGAGAAGTGTGAGTCCTCTAAGTGTGTTCTTTTCCAAGAGTGTTTTGGCTCTTTGGGACCCCTTAGCTATCTAGGTAAATTCGAGGGTCGGCGTGTCAGTTTCTGGGAAGAATCCCACGAGGATTGTTACAGGGGTTGCCTGGCATCTACAGATGAACTTGGAGAGTATTGCCATCGAAACCATATTAAAGCTTGCAGTCCCTGAACCGAGACTTCTTTTCTGTTCAGAAGTGTAATTGTCTTTTTCTCTGTGTTGTCTGTCTGTGTCTGTGTTTGTCCCTCTGGTTTTTCTCTTTCAGAAGCACAAGAGCCGGAAACGACGGTAGGTCACCAAGGCTGATGGTGGGACTCGCGAAGAGCAGGCAGAACTGTCGGGGACCAGTCTCTAGAGGCTCCGAGGGCCAGGCAGTTATGAAGCGAGCTGAGGAATGGTGGGACGGGCAGTTAGCGAGAGCTCTTCTTTCAAGGCATTCCTGTTCTGGCGGGAGGAGTCAGTGGTTCTCCTGAGGGTGGAGGGTCTCTTTCCACCACAGGGAAGAGAGTGCTCTCCACCAATGGACTCAAGCTTCTTGTTTAGACTCATCGTGTGTTAGCCTCCCTGTTGAGGGCCTTAGCACACACTGGCCCGTGTGGACCGTTGCTGGGATTGCAGGGATGAATGACCCATCAGAACTGCCCAGCAATAGACAGGCGTCCTCTGGGCAGGATGAATACTTGGGGGTGTTCATGCAAAGCCTTGATGACAACCCGCTAGGGTTCAGGCAACAACTGGGACCATTGGACCAGATGCCCTTTAAGGTTCTATCTGAGAACTTCACTCTAACCTTTACCCCACCTAAGACAGGGCAAGTTCTCAACCTGAATCCCTAGTGGGTGTAACAGTCTGTTTTCCTCTTCCTTCATCTCCCAGCAGAGCCCAATCCAGGTTTGTTTGGGAAAGGGAATTTTAGGAATGATCCCTGTTTCCACTGGACCCCAGTTAGGCCCAGGATCCCCGTGAGCCTAGCCCACCGTGCCCATCTCTTGTGCCCAGACTCTTCTGCAGCATGGAGCCGGAGCCTGTCCAGCCCGGCTTGCTCATTGACGTCTGCAAGTACCTGGACTCGCTGCAGTACCGTGTGTGGAAGAAGATGGTCCTGTCTGTTGAATCTGGTGAGTGGGGCGCAGGGAGAGGCCAACTAGGGCAGTAGCACTACCTGCAGAGCCAAGCGGTACCCCAACCCACTCCTCCCCAATCACACCTCCTCTCAGTCCATCTTCTCAGCAGCCCAGGGCCCCACTGCCGCTGCCGCTGCTGCTGCTGCCCCAGCCTTGCCCTCACACTCACTGCCCACCCCCTCCATCCAGATTCCTGTTGTTGCACAACGGAAGACCTCACTCCTCCGCAGCCCCCGGTTCCGGGATCACCCACTTCTCCCGACGTGAACCCCTGCCACATGTGCCTCAGGGCCCAGGCTTCACAGGCAGAAGTGTTAGGATCCAGAGGAGCACCAGGGTGCTCCAAGACATCACAGGGTGGTGTGGCAATCAAGGGTCGCCCCTCCTCTCCAGAACTGCTCCCTCCCTGGACTGGGCCCCCCAGGGTCATCGTTGGTCAGTTTTGGGGTGTGGAGGGTGGAGACATCGCTGGCCTGAGAAGGGAGGGTGTGAGATTTGCTGCCCCTCAGCCCCCCCCCTCCCCTTGTGTTCTCAGTGCCCTTCAGCTTCGATCCCAACACTGCGGCTGGCTGGCTCTCCGTCTCCGATGACCTCACCAGCGTCACCAACCATGGCTACCGGGTGCAGGTGGAGAACCCAGAGCGCTTCTCCTCGGCGCCCTGCCTGCTGGGCTCCCGTGCCTTTTCCCAGGGTTCCCACGCCTGGGAGGTGGACCTGGGGGTGCTGCCGAGCTGGCGGGTGGGCGTGGTGCGTGTCCGCCAGGACACCAGCATAGAAGGACACGCACACAGCTGTTACCATGACACGCGCTCGGGCTTCTGGTACATGTGCCGCACGCAGGGCACGGATGGGGACCACTGCATGACGTCAGACCCGTCCACACCTCCCGTGGTCCTGGGCGTCCCGCGCCGCCTGCGCATAGAGCTCGAGTGTGAGGAGGGCGAGCTGTCCTTCTATGACGCCGAACGCCACTGCCACCTCTACACCTTCCACGCCCGCTTCGGGGAGGTGCGGCCCTACTTCTACCTTGGGGGCATGCAGGTGGACGGGCCGCCGGAGCCCCTGCGCATCTGCCCGCTGCGCGTTACCATCAGGGAGGAGCTGGACAGCTGAGTTGGAGGCTGGGCCAGGTGCTCCCTGGGTGACCTGTTGGCCTTTTTTCTCCTCGTGCCTAAATTCGCCCCAGAGCTTCTCTCCCTGGACCTGCTAGCCAGGGATCTCCCATTGTGTATCTTAGGCCCTTTCTTAACTCTAGACTCCAAGCCTGTCCTTATTTTTTATTCCTCCTCTACCCGCACGTCTTTGAGTACCTGAATGGCTTGGGCCGGGCTATTTACTGAAAGGCTGCAGGTCAGACCCTCCGAGCAGTGCCTCTCAAGAAAGGCCTGGTGAGCGGCTGTCATAAAGATTACAGCCAAGAGGCCTATGCAGCCCTCCTAGTCTAGCACATGGAGGCTCCCGTCCCCAGGAGCTAGCGCTGAGTCAGCGGCATGTCCAGTGATGTGGCTTCATTCCTGCAGTCTGGGGACAGTTTTGCTTCTCGAATCGGGGCCTTGGCATGGCTTCCGGCAGCCTCCAGGGCTTGGGCTTCCTATTGCTTTTTATAGGTGCTCTTCAGAGCCTCCCTGAGCTATCCGTGAGATCAGCGCCAATCTCTCTAGTTCACACTTCTTGTGTGGCTTCCCAGGCACTTAAAAAACAAAACAAAATGTTAAAGACCTTGGTTTCAGCCCCATGTCCCTGGCCTATGGTCTCACCTGTGCAGAAGGTATTGGTCTAGCAGCCGGTGTCAGCCTGCTGCAACCATGGAGGAAACTCTTCTGGTAAATTATGCAGACGTCAAGGGGGGCTGTCCAGTTAGGAAGCGAGGAGAAGACCGCAGGTCCTGAGGTGGTGCTGGTGAGCGAGGGCACCCCACGAGATACCCTTGCTGGCCCTCACCTCGGTTCCTTCTGGCCTACCTCACCCCGAGTCTCTTGCTTGGCCATTTGCTGTGTGCATCCAAGTTTCCCTTCCTGGACCTACACGCTTGTACTTCTGCTGGTTTTTGCCACACGGGCCGATGTCGAGTTTACTTGCCTGCCTGTGGCCCACGGTTCACACCCAGTGGCAAGGCAGATAGAAGCAGGCGAATGCAAGGCTGGCACACGGGTCATCTATGTGCTGTATGCCTGTCATACTGAACATGCAGAGGGCACAGGTCTCAGAGACTACAGTGGGAGGAAGACTGGGTGCGAACAGGGAGGTGGTGGGCGGTGCTGGCAGGGGCATGTTCCATCCTCACGCCCTCCAACAAAACACCTAACCCTTCTGAGGTCAGTGTATAAAGTACTCATCTAGCCCATGAAATATTTCTGTATAATAAACTTGACCTGAGGTTATTTTGTTAGCTACTAACCAAAAAAAAAAATGTTGCTTTTATTTTTTATGTTGAAAGATTTTGAAATCTGGACAGTCTATGCCTCTAAAAAAAAAATTAAAAATGAAACTTGAGCTAACTCAGTGTTTTTCTTTGGACATTTCCCATCCCATGTTCAGGTGAGGCTGGCTGCTAAAGATCATCTCAGAGCCCCCTTCCCGAGTTGCACTTGAAGTTGCATTTTTAAAAATACTGTTTTTAAATGACAGATAACACCTGAGAGGTGTGCAGCCGCACCAGGAGCTGTATTGGTAAAGTCCTGGGAAAAAGACCTTGGGTTTGTATTTGCTTGTTAACTTGCTCCTGTTCATCTCTCCCTCCTCTGCATGAGCAAGAAGACAAGCTTTTGGTTTTCTATGTAGGTCACTGGCCGGGCAGCAAGATCATGGTCAGCACCTATCCTGGGACTCTCTTGGTGGTGGTGGTACAACACACAGCAGAACCAATTCAGCAGTTGCTACGTGCGCCTTGATTACATTCTTTAAACGGGGCAAACATTTTCATCTTCCCCCATCGATGGAAACAAACTCACTTGCCCCTAAGCTTCTTACTTAACTTTTCACATGGCTCTTGTCAATTTGATAGTAGTTCAATAACAGTTCCGTAATCTTGTCAATAGTTTGACAAACAACATTCTTTAATATTTAAGCTCAACAATTTAGTTTACAGCAGTGCCCTAATGGTGCAGTGGGTTAGGCCTGGGGTTGCTAACTTTAAGGTTTATGGTTCAAACCTACCAGCTCCTCTACCTGGAGAGAGATGAGTGTCTGCTCCCCTAAAGATGTAAGTCTGCATTTCAGGTGCCTGCATTCGACTATGTTTTCTACAGACAAGCCAGCATACTCAGGTACTGTACAAGGACTGTGTCAAGGAAGCCCAGTCCCTGGGTCTTATGCTAGCCGGAGTCCTCCCCAGAGTCACGCAGGTGAAGTGAGAATCAGGGAGATCACAGAATCCCGTGGCTCCTAGGTCAGCAGCAGCATGGCAGGGCGCCACAGCTCCCAGGAACAGGAGGCCACACAGGCCTCCAACCCAGACAGGAAGGCAGAGGGCAGCAAGAGAAGCTCTCAGTGCTTCTCATCCAAAAGCCACTCCCCGAGGAAGGCACCATCAGGCTGTGATACCTGATTGATGCTTGGGCTCTGCCCCTACACAGGTGCCACCAGGTTGACATAAAAGCTAGCCATCCAATGAATGTACAAATGCGCTTTACACAATTGATGTGTGTATGGATTGTGATAAGAGTTGTATGAGCCCCTAATAAAACAAAAATAATAATTATAATTTGGTCCTAATAAAACAATTAAAAATAATAATTATAATTTTTAAAAAGCTAGCCATCATATTGCTTTGAGTTGGAATCCATTTGACTTACAGAGCCCTGATGGCACTGTGGTTAAGCGCTAGACTGCTAACCTTACGTGTGGTGATTGGAACCCACTAGCCCCTCCATGGGAGGAAGGGTGACAGCCTACTTTTGAAACTGACAGCTTTGGAAATCCCACAGGGCCGTTCTGTCCTAGAGTCCCTGGGTCAGAACTGACAGTCACTGTGTGTTCGGTTTAAAGAAGACTTAAGGAGTTATTTTTTAAATTCAAGGTTAAAAGATGATTTCCAAGCACTTGTTTCTTGGTGAAGGGGTTGCTGTGTGCATCACATGCCTGCCTCCCATGATATGCTGCCTTCAGCCTTGCGTGGCCTTCCTGAGGTACTGGTCAGCATGGGCCCAACGCTCACATGCTACTCAGCCATTAGAAGTGCTAAATGCAGTGCCTTCTTGTGTATCCACAGAGTTGGGCCACGTCTGTAGATAGAACATTTTCCACTGTAGATAGATTTTCATCACCCCTGACAAGCAACCTCACGTCCTTGGTCACCTGATTCTAGGGAACCACTGATTTACATTGTCAGAGATAAATTGGCTCATAGAATATGCAGTCCACTTCCCAGGCTTGGTGTTTTCATGATAAACCCATGTTGTCGCAAGTGTCAGCACTGCATTTCCCCTTATTGCTAAGTAATGGTCCACAGGGAAGTCACTCCCAGCAAGTCAAGTCCACCTCACAGTGATCCCGCCTCTGCGGGTCCCTGAGGCCATAACTCGACAGTAGTGGAAGGCCCTGTCTTCCTTGTATGAGGATACCATATTCCATTCCTCAGTCGATAGATCTTCAAGGTATTTGTATAGTTTGTACTCTGTGAGGAACTGTGTGCTAATTTTTTGATGAGGCATGCTTTCATTTCTCCAGGTGAAGACTTAGGAGTGGGATTGCTGGGTCAGGCAGTTCCTTGAAGTCCATGGGTGGCACAGATGGTTAAGTGCGCAGCTACCAAGCAGAAAGTTGGCAGTTTAAATCTACAGAGACACCTCAGAAGACAGACCTAGCAATCTATTTCTGAGAGATCACAGTCATGAGCCCTGGTTCTACTCTGACACAGGCCCCCAGGAGCTAGAATCACGTAACCACCAACATTTTTTAAAAGGTAACAGCCAGATGCTTTCTCAAGTGTATACACCATTTTCCATTCCCACCAACTGTGAGAGTTTTGATCTCTACAAACTCACCAACACTTGTGACCCCCCCCCCCCTTATTTTCCATTGTAGCCATCTCAGTGTGGGTGCTGTCCTCCTTTTCCTGCCCACCTTTTGCATTGCCCTGGTAGCTCATGATATTGATGAACGTCTCATGCACTTGTTGGCCATTAGTTTATCTTTGGAGAAATGTCCATTCAGGTCCTTCACCCATTTTTAAGTGGTGGTCTTTGCAGTCCTGAATTAGAAGGGTCTTCAGTCCGCGGAGGCGTAGTGGTCATGCTCTGGGCTGCAAAGCACAAGGTCAGCTGTGAGAAAGCAGTGGCCCCCTCGGCAGGAGACAGGCAAAGGCTTTCTATCCCGTGAGAGGTCGCAGCCCCAGAAAACGCACAGGGGCAGTTCTACCCTGTTCCACAGGGCTGCTGGGCTTGGGATCGACTGATGGCAGTGAGTATATGTTCTAGCTGCAAATCCCCAGTCAGATACATGGTTTTCAAAACATGTTCCCCCATTCTGTGGCTCGCTTACTTCCTAGAGGGTGTCCTTTGAAGAGCAAATGTTTTTGATACGATGAAGTCCAGTGCTATCGTTTTTATATCCTACTAATCTTGAGCTCACTTTTGACGTTGTTGTTAGGTGCCATCGAGTCGGTTCTGCCCCACAGCGACCCCAGACATGACAGACCGAGGCAGGTCCCCACCCAGCACCATCCGCACAATGGTTCCCATGCCGGAGCCCCGTCATTGCAGCCACGTGCCCGTCCATCTTGTTGAGGGCCTCCCTCATGCCCACTGCCCCTCTACCAGCCATGATGCCCTTCTCCAGGGACTGGTCTCTTGACATATGTCCAAAATAGATGAGACGAAGTCTCGCCATCCTTGCCTTTCAGGAGCATTCTGGCCTTGCTTCCTCCAGGACAGAATTGTCTGTTCTTCCGGCAGCCCATGGGACTTTCAGGGTTTCCTAGCACCACAAAGCAAACGCATGGGCTGTTCTTCGGGCTTCCTTCTTAAACGTTCCACTTTAACCTGCGTGAGGTGATTGAAAGTGTCGTGGCTTGGATCAGGCGTACCTTAGTCCTTACAGTCACCTCTTTGCTTTTCGACACTCCCTCGAGGTCTTGTGCAGCAGAGTGACCTAACGCAGCGCACCCTCTGATCGCTCTGTTTTTTGTTTTTTTAATGTTCTTAGAGTTTTATTGACATTTCATCCACATGTCATACGATTCAATAATTGAGTCATAGCAGGAACAGTTGTACATTTATCACCACAATCAATTCTAAAATGTGTTCCTTGTATTCATTGTTATTCATGTAGTTATTTTTAATTGTGACAAAAATATACACAGCAAAACATTGTCCAATTCCACAACTTCTACGTGTACAATTCAGTGCCATTGAGTATACTCTCCGTGTTATACAATGGTTATTGATACCCTTTTCCAAATTATTCTACCACCATTGATAGAAACTCAATGCTCCCTCAGCAACAATTCCCCGTTCACCCATGTAACCTTTGGTCAAATTTGGTTTCTTTCTTTCTTTGTTTTTTTTTTAAAAGTAGTTTTATTAATATAATATTCACATATATGCTTCCATGGTGAAAGTGCTTTTATAAAGAGTTGCATGTACATCATCACAATCAGTTCTAATGCTCCCTCCCCCCTCCTACATTCGTTGTTTGCTCCCCTAATCCCCTAACTTTCCATGCTCTTCGCTGTGCCCCTACATCCCCAATAAACAATTACATTAGTTATTGTCTCTACGCATCCACTCTTGTGCTTCACAACAGATGAAAATGATAATATAAAGATAAAAATTAAAAAGTAAGAAAGAAACGACCACCCTCAATATTTAAAAAGAGAAGACATTTCTGTCATGGAACAAGCAAGAAATACTAGAACCTAGAACAAATTCAGGTTGGGTTGAGAGGGGCATCAATTAGACCAAGTATTAGACCATGGGTCGACCCACCATAATCAAATTTACAATAATCTCTGTCTAAATCTCTGGCAGGTCCCCTCTAGCCAAGGCAAGGGATGCGAACTGCTTGACCATCCTCTGATCTCTCGATTGCTGCTTCTGTGAGCATTGATTGTGGATCCAAGACAAAGTGCTGGACGACTTCAATCTTCTTTCATCATAATGTTAAAACCTACTGGTCCAGTTGTGAGGATTTTGGCCACCTTTACATTGAACTGTAATCCATAATGATGGCTGCATTCACCTTTCGCCAATGTAATCTGAATTAGGGATTTAGGTTTAAGAATGAGGCAGTTGTTTTGCCAAAAGGAAGCCCTAGTCCAAGATTCCACTAACGAATTCTTCCGTGAAACCCTCTCCTCCCTTGCCTTCCACTCTTGTTCCCACTTTAAACCCCCCTCATCCTGTTCACAGGCTTCAGACAGCTCAGTGAGCAGTTAGTTACTTGCACTAGTTTCTCCCACCTTTCAATCCGTCGAATGGGCTGGTGCCAGAGACTCCATCCTCAAATCCCTCTTAATCTCACCCAAAGTGATCCCACTGCCTGTCTACCCAGGTTAACCTCTCATGCAGATGTCAAACCTCAATGTTCCAAGCTCTGGCTTTGTAGCTAGAATTTCCTGTCTTCCCTCACAAACGGCTCCTATCTGACCAGAGTCCTCATGACCCCTCCACAGTGCTACACGGCTACCCACAGACTGCTGCTTCCTTTAGCCGGAATGTCCTGATGTCTTTCTCTAGTTGTATTAGCTCTGTCACATGTCGTGTCTCTTTGGGCAAAACCTTTCTGAGCTTACTCCTCAGCTGTCAAAACAGGGACCATCGCCACCTCCTGCAGTTATTATGTAATGTGCTCATTAGCACAATGCCTGTCCCATGGTGGATACGTCATCCATGGAGCCAGACACAGTGCCCTTGTGAGCACTGAAGGGGAGAATATGTAAGACTCCATCGGTCTCGGGCTTCCTGTCACTTGCACATTGGCCAACAATTCATTAATGGTTGGGATCAAGTGCAGAATGGCCATTGGCCTGCTTCCCCACTTTTGTGGTGGAGGATGACATTTCTATCAGCAGGATTTGGCCCTTAGTTAAATATAAGAACAGAAGTACTCATGCCCCCTGCGGTGTGTGTCAGGAGGCCTGGGTGGTACTGTTGGGTAAGCAGGGGCTACTAACCACCAAGTCGGCACCATTCAATCTAGCCAGCCACTCCCTGGGTGGAAGATGAGGCCAGCTCCATCCACAGAGAGGTACCGTCTCGGAAGCTTATGGCCTGTCAGGATGCCTTGGAACAGACTCCATAGCAAAGGGTTTGGGTTTGGGGTGGTTAGCGATGGGAAGTGACTAAAAGGAACCTTGGGACAGAGTAGCTGTGCCATCCTGGAATGTCACCAGCTCCTTGAATCCCATTTGAGAGCTTTCACTGGCTGGTTCCCACTCAGCTTGGCCAGATTCACTACCATGGTGTCTGCACAGCCTTCCCCAATTCCTCCTCCATTTACAGCTCTCTGGCAGGTGGCTCCTGCTGGTTCTCCTGCTTGGAGTGCCGCCGGTCGCCTCCTGGTCTTTAGCTGCCCTTCGGAGATAGGTGGTGTCTTCTGAAAGCTTCCGGGCATCTCTGTCTGCCACTGTGCTTTGTCCTGCAGGAAGAGCTGCCTCTGCCGTCTTTGCAGAGAGAATTTGAATGTCGGAGCCACATGCTTTCATGGCTGTATTCCTGCCTCGGTGTGTTGCTTAATGGTTTCAGAAAGACACACCATTGGTGTATGCCATGGAGAAAGCTGTCATTCTTGCCTGAAAATTGACCCTAAACAGTTGGCAACACCCTGAGTGTACGGAGAAAAGTTGCATGACACCTGAAATCAAGCTTGGCTTCCAACACCAATTGTATGATGGTGAGTTGCCCTCACATCTGTGAACCTCTGCTCCCTGGTGGACCTGAGGGCTGCAAGAGCAACCCACCTTAACGGAGTTTATAGCAATTAAAGGAAGTCATCTTTGGTAGACACCCTGAATTGAGATAGCATGGATTGCTAATTTCTTCCCCAAGCAGGGGTTTCTGAATGTTGAGATAACGATCAAAAGAACGAATCCCAAACAAAAGTGAGAAATTCAAGTTATCTCTACTGACAGAGCTCAGATTCGCTTGAATTTTAACAATGACCTGTAAACATATCGATGGAGAATTTCAATATCATGAGGGAATACTGAATAAGAGACAAAGAATTCCAAGGTGGACGGACACACAGCCATGTGATACATAAAAACACGCAGGCTCTCCTGTTTTATCTCTTATGATGGGTGCTATTTGATGACATAACCCAGTCACACAGCTGAGCCCAACAACATGAAAGCTGCCCAAGCCCTCTGATCCTCAACCTGTAGGTAATCCATATTACCAAGGTTTTTTGTGTTTTTAATCCTTGTAGGGAAATTTTATGCAAAGCACATAATCTGCTTAGGAATATAGCCCGGTTCCCAAAATACACTGGAAAAGCAGATCCTCTATCCCTAAGCAACCCAACCACAAGAGAAAATGAAAACAAACAAAAAGATGTTACCAAAATAATTCTTCCTCAAGGCAAAAGCTTTGCCCCGGTTATCTATCTTCCTGTGACCAATTCAAGTGTTAGATTTCTCTTGTTCTCACATAAACATTTTGTCATAGAATCTTAAAGGATAAAACAGGAACTGGAATTTAATTGCTACCGACATTAGAGTATACATTGTAAGCCCGAAGCCACAACATTTAAAAATGTTCAGTCTTCACAAGTGTGTCTAGTGGGCACATTAGATGTCTCGTGGCTCACAGATGAAGATAGGGGATTAGGCAACCTAGTTTCAAACTTGAACTCAACCACTTTGTGATCTTGGGAGAGATGCTTAGCCTCTCTGGGCCTTAGTTTCATGTGAAAACAAGACAAGAAGAGCTCCTGCCTTGAAGGGTTGTTGTGAAGTTAAATGAGCAAATGTGTAGAACACATGGACTAGGTTCTGGCCCACACTTAGCAGTTTAGGGTATACTAGAATTTGACCTGGTTGCTTCTAAATAGTTGGCAAACTAAATAAAGGCATACCTCTTTCCTCCTGTTGACAGGAGGAACTTGGATACTTGGATAGGTCATTCAAGGTCATATCCTCATGCTTCATGTGGACAAAACAGAGCTGTGTCTTAGGCATAGACAAGCTTAATCTAGAGGTGAGTAGGTCTTGAAACATTGGCCATAAAGTTAGTAATCAATCACGGACAATAAAGTAATGGTTTCATGTTCCAGAGGTGACTCGTGCATTTGTATGTGTGAAATTAAAGATGATGTCAACCATTGAGTCATGTCCCCACAAATATGACTTGAACAGCCGCGAAGCTATTTGGATTAGGCGAAATAAGATTGCTAGTGGTGAGAGATGCTGCACTGGGTTGCAAGGGAGATTCTATCATCTCCCTTACAGAAACTACCAAAGAAATGCCCTCGTACACGGGCTCACCCCACCCAGGCCTTTCCCAGCTCTGACCAGAGGACTAGCAAGATGGATTCAATAACCATTGAAGGTTGATGCTCCGGAACAGGGGGAAGCTTTCCTGCTCTGGAAGCTGTTGGGCCTGCTGATGGGTGTCACTTGGGTGGGTTTTTTTCTGCTAGGGAACAGGCTGAGGAAGATGGGAGGTTTTGGTTTCTATGGATACTGGGCTAGCTGGGATTTGCATAATGTATTTAAGAGAACAGACAGTCTGGGAACAATGTGGACCAGGGAGGAACATAAAATCACATAAAACAAGCTGCAGGGTCCGGGTAACCACGCTCCATTTCCACCTTCCTCTAGGGATAGAGCGTGGTATCTGCTCCCACTCGCTGGATAGGCAGCAAGATGGAAGCTGGAGGAGGCGGAGGTGGTGCATGCACAGTGCCTCCCATAGTTCCCCTCCCCTGTCGCAGCTATCGGCTAAAGTGCCCCGGCCACAACAATATCAAGCATGTGAAACCTCCCTGACTTATGAGTAAAGCATTTCCGTGCCCTGTCTGTCCGCTCATTTTGATCCTGGTCTGACCCACTAACAATCTGCAGTATGCAGACAACACAACTTCGAGTGACGCACGTAACTGAGGAAGGCCAAAGACTACATACAGCCTTCGGGGTTGATTACCCCTGAGCATAAAGCAAGCAAAACTCCTCGCGCAGATCAATAAGCAACAGCACGATAAATGTAGAGAACGGTGAAGTTGGAGCCACAACCACTCCTCATGGAAGCATTAGTCGGGAAATCAAAGGACACATTGTGTTGGGCAAATCTGAACAAGCCCTCGTTAAAGTATTAAAAAGCAAAGCTGTCACCTTATGGATGGAGGTGTGTCTGCCCCAAGGCATGGTGTTTTCAATGGCCTCGTGTGCATGTGAAAGATGCACAGTGACTGGGGGTGTCTGAATGCCTTCGGGATATGGTGTTGGTGAAGCATGTCAAACATAGTGTGATTGCTAGAAGTTCAAACAAATCTGTCATGCCAGATGTCCAGCCAGAATGCTCCTTAGGAGCCCGGACAACACACATCATGAGGAGAGGCCGGTCCCTGGAGAAGAGCATCATGGTTCGTGAAGTAGAGGGTGGTGAGGGAAGAGGAAGACCAGCAATGAGGTGGGTGGACACCGTGACTGAAACAATGGGCTCAAACACCACGGCAATTGTGAAGCTGGTACAGGACCTGGTGGCCTTTCTTTCATTGCACATGGGGTCATTCGGCGTCAGCATCAACTGGCTGGCTCCAAACAGTAACAATCACCTGACCTGTGTTGGAGACAGGCTCAAGAGATTAGAGGCTAGTCCAAGGTTTCACGGTAATCTGGAGCAGAGGCAGACCTCCACCTTGAGTCTCCTGAAGTAACTGCTCCTGAATCTCAAAACATTTCAGCTGTCAATGTAGGAATTGAGGCACGGACACAGACCAGTTGTAATGGCTATAAAAGGAAGAAACAGTGATTAGAAAGACGAATGGAGATAGGATTGCTAGGGAATTGTTGACAGAATGTACCAGAGGAGAAAAGCTAAGTCTGATTACTCCCAGGTTTCCGATGACTGAGTAGGTGTTTACAGCAGACACTGAGACATGGAATTGAGAAAAGGTATGGGAAGATAAGAAAGCAAGTTCAGTGTTGTGTAAAGGTGACATCATGTGGAAGCATAGGAAAGGCCATTAGATACAGAGCTCTGTAGCTCACACCAGGATCTGATGGAGATAGGGATTCAGGAATCATCGACGAATGGTTCGAAGAGGCCACTGTCTTGCTTAATGAAGAGGCATGTCCTGGATCTAGTGGAAAGGCAGGGACAAGATTCAGAGGCGCACCCACTCACGTGAGACGTGGGCCACGGATCCGGGGTTAGAATTTGAGTACAAGTGAGAGATTGACTGTGCCTTCACACTCTACCATTTTAAAGTTACCCAGTTCTTTCAACATTTCTCATAATGCTTAGAATGTTGTTTTAAATTTGGTTTTTGTCTTTTTATAAGAAACACACACTCATTGTGTTGGTGTCCGGTGCTGCCCAGTGAGTGCATTTCATGGCAACCTGACGTACAGCAAGATGGAACGCTGCCCGTTCCCGCACCCCGCTCACAGGTGCCCTTTGTGATAGACACCTGCCGATCACTTCACTTTCCAGCTTCTTCAGACACTTCCTGCATCATTCAGTATTTTGCTCATAGAATTGTTCACTATTGCAACTCGAAGCTGGAATGCTTTCTCTTTAGTTCTTTTCACTGAAGATATGCTAAGTGTGATCTTATGTTTTGGTTTTCTAACTTTAGGTTTTTGCGGGTGTCATTAGAACATTTTACTTAGTCTTCTAAATTAGAAGCGTTAGTTCTGTTTAGCTCTTTGACTTCACTTCTTTCATTTGCCTTAGCTCCTCTATGATTAAGAGTAAGTTTCAGAATCTCTTCTGACATCCACTTAGACCTTTCCTTTCTTTTTAATGACCATCTCTTTTCTTCAGGTAGGATGTTCTGGATGGCCTCGCACCGTGTAGCAAGTATCGGCCTTCAGTGTTCCATGTGTCACATCTGTTCTTGAGATGTTCTCGAAATTCGGGTGGGACTTATTTTGGCTTTTGTGGGCTTTTACAAGTTTTTGGCCAGCTTTAACCTGAATTTGCATATGAACAATTCATGGGCTGTCCCACAGTCAGCCTGGGCCTGATTCTAGATGCTGAGGTTGAGCTTCTCCATCATCTCTTCCCACAGATTAGTCCATTTTATTTCTGTGTATTCCATCTTGAGAAGCCCATGTGTATAGTTGTTGAATGTGTTGTTGAAAAAATGGTCTTTGCTACGAACAAGTCGTAGGCCTTGCAAAATTCTATCATGCGATCTCTAACTTCGTTTCTATCACTAAGATCATATTTTCCAATTATTGTGCCTTCTTTGCAACTTTTTCATTCCAATCACCAATAATTATCTGTGGATTTTGATGGCATGTTCGATTAATTTCAGACTGAAGATGTTGGCAGAATTCTAGCTTTCAAGACTGGTGCATAAATCTGCATTTCCTTATATGCTAATAAATATTATCCTATCACTGACAACATTATACCTCTAGAAGGATCTTGAAATATTCTTTTCGATGATGAATACAATGCCATTCCTCTTGAATGGTCATTCCTGGCATAGTAAGCCATGTGGCTTTGCTGATTCACAATGGCCAATACTAGTCCCGTTCAGCTCCCTAGTGCCTAGAATGTTCCTCTTTATGCATTCCATTTCATTTTTTACACCTTGCAATCTTTCAAGATTCACACTTGATACATTCTAAGTTCCGATTATTAATGTTGCATCTCTTTCTTCTCATTTTGTACCCCATCAGCAAATGAAGGTGCCAAGGGTGTTATGCTTACAGACTTTACTTCATCCATGTAACTAAGGCAACTCTGCTGGGAGAAGACAGTTCTTCCTCGGTTGTATTTTGAGGGCCCTCTGACCTGAGGGGCGCATCTTCAGGCACTCTCTCTGACAATGCTCTGCTGCTATTTGTGAGGTTTGAAGAATCTGGCAGTGTTTACATGCTATCCACAAGGTTTTCAGTAGCCTATTCCTCTGAAGTGAACAGCCTGGCTTTCTTTGGTGTCTGATCTGCACCTGGAAGCTCTGTTGAAACCTGTTCATTTTGATGGGTGGACTCTGCTGGTACCAATGAA
>NW_022103906.1:17605852-17611840 GCF_000313985.2 Echinops telfairi
TGTTCATTGTAGTAATTCTAAAAAGTTGCAAGATCAAAACGGGTTCATAAATCCAGCTGCCAGCTACATTCACCAAAGCAGAGAGCAGTGCATCTACCATGAACAGCCACACGGAGCAAACTTTCAGGACTTGTTCCTGCTACAGGCAGCCACACAAACACAGAGAAACAGCTCAGACGCAAAACTATGATTAACTAGTGCTCTAGCTCTTAAACTCCCCAGGCTTCTGGTTGACTGAATTAGAAAATACACAAAGTAAATGAAAATAGAAAATGAGTAAATGGAAAATTGAAAGTATTAAAAATATTTTTTATAGTTTCATGGCAAGTACCACAAGGACTACAAAGCAAAGTAACAAAACAAAAACTTAGTTATATACAAAGGAATAAAAATCATTCAAGTTTCCAAAAGGTAAATAATGAGGAAATACATTATTTTGGGGTTCAAAAAAGTTTATGGAAAAATGGAATTAAAAGATATTGGAATACTTCCATGAATCTTTTAAAGTGTCCTCATATATAGGTGATCTTAGGAAATTTTATCAGGATGCAACGATAATTACTATCACTTAGAATATGAAAGTTGGAAACCATGAAGATCAGTAGTTGGAAAATATAGCCTTGGTAATAGAAATTATGCCAGAGACCAATAATAGAATTTTGCAAGACAGATGACTTACTCATTAGGAATACCATTTTCCAACAATATAAATGGCAAGTATACACATTGTCCTCACCAGATTGGGTACACAGGAATCAAATTGACTACATCTGTGGAAAGAAACGATGAAGAAAATATCTGTCAGAACAAGGCCAGGTGCCAATTGCTGAACAGATAATCAATTACTCATATACAAGTTCACGATGAATCTGTGATCATGTAAAAAACATATTTAATACATTGAAAACTAATGACCAGGCAAGACTAATTGATACCAAGGTCATGATACCTAAAGAAAGAAAAGGTCGTTTTATCAAACAAGGAAGAAAGAAAAGACCAAGGGGGTGTCAGAAGAGACTCTGAACTTGGTCTTGTGCAGCCACTCAAATGAAGTAGAAGATCTGAACAGAAGATTTAAAAGTGCAGCTTGAGAAGCCAAAGAATTGTAATGGAACATGCAAAGACCTGCAGAGAGAAAATACACGTGGCACTTCTCAAGGTGAAAGAACTGAAGAAAAGTTCATGCCGGGAGTTGCAATATTGAAGGAATCAATGGGCAAACAATGCCAGAAGCATCAAGAGGAGATGGGAAGAACACGCAGCGTCACTGTGCCAAAATGAATTGGCCAATATTCGATTATTTCACAAGGTGGCACGTGATCAAGAACGTGATCCTACAATTGACAGAAAACTAACTCAGATGTTTCAACAAACAGACGCAACACTGGAAGCACTCATACGTCCAGGCCAAGATAGTCAGAAGACATCTACTTGGCCAACTGGCCTGAAGAGATAATATCTGTGTTCATTCCAAATTCCACCCTGGAAAGGTGATCCAACAGAATGAGGAAATGAACAACATGGCATTAATGTCACACACAAATTTTGCTAAAGAGAATTTAACAGCGATTGTATCAGTACTTTGACTAACAGCTGCCAAACATTCAAGCTGCATTCAGAAGAGGACATGAAATAGAGATACCATTGCGGCAGTCCGATGGGTTCTGGCTGAATGCAGAGTATACAAGAAAGTGGTTTACGTGTGCTTGATTGGCTATGCAAAGGCATTAGAGGAGCCCTGGTGGTGTAATGGTGATGCACTTCGCTGTAATCTGTTCAAGTCCACCAGACACTCTGAGGTAGAAAGACGGGGATTTCTACTCCCACTAATATTTACAGACTCAGAAACTCACAGGGGCGGTTTTACCCTGGAAACTCAATGGCAGTGAGTTGGTTTGTTTTTTTTAAAGACATTCACTTTGATCAGAGCAAATTATGGACATTGGGAAGAAAGGGAATTCCAGAACACTTCCTTGTGCTCATGCAGGACCTGTACCCAAGCTAACAGGTAATCATTCGAATGGAACAAGGGCATACTACATGGTTTAAAATCAGGAAAGGTGTGTATCAGGGTTGTATTCTTAAGCCATACATATTGTATCTGCATGCTGAGCAAATACTCCACGAAGCTGGACTGTTTGAAGGAGACCATAGAATCAACCTTGGAAGAAGGTTCATGAACAACCTTGAATATGCACATGAGAAGGACTTGAAACACTTACTGATAATGAAGATCCAAGACTACACCCTTCAGTATGGATTAGCCTCCAGAAAGGGAAAGCAGAAACCATCATAGCTGGACCAACAAGTAACATCATGATAAACAGGAACGATATTAAAGTTATCAGGGACTTCATTTCACTTGGAGCCACAAACAATGCCCATGAACACAACCATCAAGAAATCCAACAATGTATTACAACTGGGCAAATCTGTTGCAAAAGGCCTCTTTCAAGTGTTTCAAAGTGAAGGTGTCTCATGGAGGACTACTAAAATGGGCCTGACCCATAGCATGGTATGTTCAATTGCCTCATATGCTTGAAGAAAATTAATGCCTTTAAATCATGGGGTTGGCAAAGAATATTGAATATACCAGGAACGGCCAGAAGAACAAACAAATCCATCTTGGAAGAAGTACAGCTAGAATGCTCCTTAGAAGTGAAGAGGGAGAGACTTGATCTCATATATTAGGATTTGTCAGTGGGAGGAAACATTCCTAGAGAAGGGCATCATGCTTGGTAAAACACAGGGTCCGTGAAAAAGAGGAAGACCCTGGAAATAGATGGACTCCGTGGCTGTGACAATGGTTCAAACATCACAACAATTGTGAGGATGGAGAGGATTGGGCAGTGTCTCACTCTGTTGTACAGAGTTGTTATGATTTGGCGCCGACTTAACTATACTTCACAACAATAACTTGAGCAAAGATTGTGTGTTTTCTGAAAATTTTATGTCTAAACAAATTGTTAAGAATTTCAAAAAGACAAGCATTTGATACACCACCCATAAACTCTTTTGAAAATAAAAGTTCTATGACAAGCTGAACTGAAAAAGTGAAATACATATGTATATTTTGAAGCCATGGTAGCTAATGTTAAAAATAATTTAATAGTAATCTAATTATGTAATTTCAGATCATATTAACTAAATTCAGAGAATATGGAAGCAAGGGTAGTAAAGTATCTTAAAGCCCCAAGATCAGCGGTTCTCAACCTGTGGGTCGCGACCCCTTAGGGGGTAGAACAACCCTTTCACAGGGGTCGCCTGATTCATAACAGTAGCAAAATGACAGTTATGAAGTAGCAGCGAAAATAATTTTCTGGTTGAGGGGTCACCATGACGTGAGGAACTGTATGAAAGGGTCGCGGCATGAGGAAGGCTGAGAACCGCTGCCTGGATAGAAGAAAAGGAACAGAACTAAGAACATACGAGGGGACTTTAAAAAGTTCAAGGAAAAAGTAGAATCAAAACATAATGAAATTTTTCCACGAGCTTTTTAAGGGTCCCGCGCATATATGTTTCATTCTGTAGTTTATAATCTTAGACAAGTACATATTCAAAGTTTGTTTCAAGCGAGCACTTCAGCACTGCTGTTAGGTGTCGTGAAGTCGGTTTTGACTCAGTCACCCCGCATACGACAGAAAGAAACACTCCCCAGTCTCAAGTCACCTCAGAATTGCTCGTGTGCTGGAGCTCATCGCTGCAGCCGCTGTGAAGCACTGACCCTCGACTTGGCCGAGCATGATGTCCTTCTCCAGGGACTGGTCTTTCTTGACAGCATGTCCCAAGTACAGGAGATGGAGTCTCGCCATCCTTGCTCCTTGGGAACATTCTGGATGTACTTCTCAGACAGTTCTGTGCGTTCTCTGGCAGTGCACAGTGCTTTTCATCTAGTTTGCCAGCACCATGGTTGCAGTGAGCCAACGCTCCTGCCTGCCTTATTCACTGTACGGCTTTCACATGCATGTGAAGTGAATGGAAATCTCATGACTTGGGTCAGGCACACCTTAGTCTTCAACGTGACATGTTTGCTCTTTAACAATTTAAATAGGTCTTGTGCAGCAGGAACTAGACGTCTAAATCACCACATATACTTTCCAAGACATGAAAACATATAAAAGAAAAAGGTATTCTGCATAGCAAAATGGAAAACAAAAAAGAATGTACGTTAAATGAACTAGTTGCTAAATCAAGTACAAATTGTTCCTATTAAAAAATAAGATTTTCAAGTCAGTTTTAAAAACTATAATCAGCTGCTTATACAAAACACATCCTAAACAAATGGGCAAAATGAACCACAGTGGTCATAAAGAGTCATGTTCCTAACAAGGCAAACCTACACAGAACAAACCCCGCACAGGCTATGATAATTCCAGACAGGAAGGAAGTCACAAAGAGAAAACCACAAGGCGGGATATAAAAGGACGTTTTATATTAAAATATCAAAATATATAAGGACATTGTTAGAAATACACGAGAAATTTCCTGATGCAATAATTTCATAGGAACCCAAGAGAATTAACTGAAAAGCTATTATGAAAATTGGTAATTCCATATAACATTAATTTTAAAAATCAACATTTTTATACCATAAATATCTAGTTTGAAAATATAATGGAATAAAGATTCCATTCATGCTGGCAACTAAAACATAAAAATATGTTCAATTAAAATTTAAAAGAATATTATGTTTTACTGAGCTTAAAAGAAAGCATAGATCAAAACACTTAAAAGTTTGGTTTAGAAATTAGACAAAAAGATTCTACATCTTATTTGGAATAATAAGAAAGGGAAGTTAACCAATGTATTCTTGGAAAAAATATTTTAAATGTTGCCACAAAGACTGTATCTCATGGAAGTATTCAGATATTAGGATATATATATTCATTAAGGAGCTCAAATCTCCTGCTGTCCTGTTAATGCTGACTTACGGTAACCCGAGGGACAGAGCAGAAGTACCCCAAAGGGTTTCCAGGGTTGTACTCTCTTTGGAAGTACACTGAGAGGCTGGTGGGTTCTAATTGCTAGCCTTTGGGTTAGCATGGGAGCCCTTAACCACTGTTCCATCCGAACCCAAACCCCACTGCCAACAAGGCACCCCAATTCGTTGGGTGTCTATGAAGGGTTTGCAAGAGGGCTTCAGGAGCAGTCAGTCTCATCTTTATCCTTGGAGTTCCTGGAACTTGAACTGCTGACCTTTCAGTTAGCAGCCCAGTATCTAACTGACTGTGCCACCAGGGCGCCTAAAAATAAGAATTCGTTGGAGATCTTCTAAATAGCCTAGAATTATGAAAATGGTTACATAATTTATTTCATATGTTGAAATCCTGTGAGGACACTCAAAATAGTGTAAGAATATTTAAAGATTTAAAATACTTGACAAAATCAACTATACAGCAACTGTAAGTCAGTGTGTTTTTTTTTAATCATTTTATTAGGGGCTTGTACAACTTTTTTTTTTACAACTCTTATCACAATCCACCCACCCACCCATTGTGTCAAGCACATTTGTGCATTTGTTGAATGGTAATCCTCATTCTCAAAACATTTTCTTTCTACTTGAGCCCTTGGTATCAGCTCCTCACTTTCCCCCTCCCTCATGAGCCCTTGGTAAATTTATAAATGATTATTACTTTGTCATACACACTGTTAAGGATGACGATCGATGCTGACTCGACCCTACAGGACAGGGTAGAACTGGCCCTGTGGGTGTTGGACACTACTCACCGGGGCAGTTTGATCCTGTCCTGCAGGGTCACTATGAGCCTGCACCGACTCGATGGTAGTAAGTTTGGTTGTGTTTTCAACTCTTTACAGGAGTAGAAAGCCTCATCCTTCTAGCGGCAGGCATATTTGGATGTGTTCACCAGTGGTATTGGCCAGTCCCTCACCTTCCTTTGTTTTCTATTCGAGCAAGCCTCACGTTTGCAATAGGAAAACAGAGCGATGAAGAAAACGAGAGTCCAGTAGATGTGGGAGTTTGTGGTT
>NW_022103906.1:17612586-17616172 GCF_000313985.2 Echinops telfairi
TTTATGAAATTAGGGTTACAACTGAAACTTGAGAGAGAGACTTAAGAACAGACCATTATAGTGCAATCATATGCATAAGCAAGAATGCACAAATCCTAAACAAATAATGAACCAAATCATGAAGAAATTAAAAATAATAAGATAGCACAACCAAGCTTAGCTTATTTCAGAAATTTGTGTTTAAAATTCAAAATTCAATTATTTCATCACAGTACTACAAGGAAAAGTATTTGATCCATTTAATCTGAAGAAAAATCATCTGTGACATTTCATTAGCTATTCATTAAATTTCTTTGAAAACTAGGAAGAGAAGAAAACTTTCTCAATCGGCAAGGTATCTACAAAAATTACAGAAAATATTGAAATTTTGAGAGCTTTCCCTTGAACTTTAGAAGAAGACAAAAATGTAAGAGTGATCACTTTTTTTAGGGTCTCACTAGTGAAAAAGACAAGATGAATAAATGAGGGGGTACAAGATTGAAAACACAAAATCATCATTATTTGCAAATGATATGTTTACGTAGATAAATTAAAACAATCTAAGGATAGATTACTATTAATAAATGAATCTTAACAATTTTATTGCCATATACTAGCAATAAAAAAAGAATATGAAATCTAACAAAGCATATTCAATGGAAGAGTTCAAAGGATAATAAAGGAAAATAAAGTCTAAAAAATATTTGTAAGGATTCTTCAGGGAAAATTATAAAGCTTTTAAAAATTAGACAAAAAACTAAATAAATGAGAGATCTGTGAATTACATTCATGTATTATAATGCTTTGATGTTAGTTAGTTTTCTCCTAATTGATCTATAGATGCAACACAAACCAGTTAAAAACCCACCTGATTTACCAATGTACTAGGTGGAATGTAGACCCACATGGGAAAGGCAAGGTAATAAAGTGATAGGAGATGAAATAAGTAAATATATTCACAACCTTATTGTAGGGATATGAACTAGGCACAAAACGCTTGTAATAATGAGAAGTCTGATAAACTGGACAACATCAAGGTTTAAAACTTTATCAAAAGAAGCTATGAAGAAAGTAATGATACCAGGCACAGGCTAGGAGGAGATATTCATATCCCTTATCTGACGAAGAGCGTAACTTCAGACAGTATGAAGAAGAAAAAATGGGTTCTGGTAGAGCACTCTACCTAACCCCAAGCCCAAAATGGAAAGAACCCTCCTCCCATTTAATATACATACAAAAGGGTACCCAAAAAATAATGGGAAAAACTCCAGTTGGCAGAGCTTTCGTAATACGCATCTTTCCCACTAGGCGAGCATCCAGCAACTTCCTCTTAGTTAGTGTACCCAGTGGCATCCCCTGGGAAGGTTCTCTCCGGTCACAGTGAATTTTTTTCATAAAAGCAGTTTCTGCTCAAACCCCATTTTTTTGTGATGGTGGATTTCAGAGAACAGTGTGTGGCTCTGAAATTTTGCTTCCTGCTAGGGAACATGCCACAGAAACGGCCGTGATGTTGAGCACAACTTACAAGAACAACAAGAACAGCGTTATGGGAAAAACTTAAGTGTAAAGGGCAATTTTCTTATTTCATAAAAAGGTGAAATGTTAATTGATAACAAACCTCATTCTGGACATCCGTCAACTTCCTGAATGGACAAAAATGTTGACTCCTACTGCATTTGTAGTTCATCCCACCAGGTCAGACTTTAATCATGCTTTCTAACATTGTGTGGCCAAAAAGGCTTGCTTTGGCAGAAGGGTTTTTACCACCACAGCAATGCACCTGCTCATGTAGGTATCTCCGTTTGCCACTTTTGGGCAAAAACCAGCATGCCTCTCTTACTCCATGCACCTTACTCACCTGACCTCATTCCCTGCAACTTCTTTTTGTTTCCATGAATGAAGAGGGAAATGAGAGGATAAAGATTTGAGAAGTAGAAGAGGTGAAGGAACAAACAAGGGAGATGCTGTCAGCCATCCAAACAGATGAGTTTGAAAAATGTTTCCAAGATTGGAATTGCAGGTTTGACAGATGTATTAAGTGTAACGGAGAGTTCTTTTTGAAGGTGATAAGGTTGTTTTGTTAAAAAAAATTAAATGCATAGCTTTGAAATAAAATTCTGGGTTTTTTTTGAGGCACCCCCTCACATATACTCCCAATTGTATGTAACGTGACATTTCCTGGTTCTGAGACCTTGGAGAGTGAGGTGACCAGATTGAGAAGACAGCTAGAGGCATAGTTCATCACAGCTGGGAGTTTGGTCTCTGAGAGTTTTGTTGCTTCTTTGTGTTTTGTGTGGCTCTCCACACCAGGAACCCATGGCAGGGCTTGCCCTGGGCCTGATATTCATGCCAAGGTTCTCTATGCTGATGTCCTGCTCTCTGTTTGGGTAAATGTATGTGAAAGCTGACTTTAAGAACAATTTTAATCGTGTAATTTAAAAAATTCATATTGTAATGAATGACAATAATGGACATGTATTCTGTTTAAATTTAGAAAGCAAGACTCTAAGAATTGTAATGAAAACATTTGAAGCAGCTGGGTAACCATTCACAGGTGTGAAGCGCCAGCTACTGTTAAAGCCCCACCCTTCCTTGTAATTTCTGCTCCACTTCCATTCTTCAGCATTGGAGCATTTAACGTTAGGCTTCTTACGATTTGAGTGGGTTCCACTTTAAAAATGTGAGAGACACACTCAGCTCTCATGGTAGCTGTTATTAATCAGGTGCTTTGGGAACCACAAGGGTGAGTCAGGGATAGCCCCTCCCAGAGGAGATGCTCTCTGCAGGGGACTTAGAGGTGAGTAGGAGTAAACCCAAGTGGACAGAGCCCACCCCGGTGTCAGCAAGCACAGTCTAGTCAAAGGTAGGCTGGCAGGAACAGGGCACATTTGAGGCACAAACAGTATTCCCTTGCAGGTTGGACAGGCGTCCTGAGTGTAGGGTGAGTGTAGATGCAAGTGTATGGCTGGGGTAGAGGGAAGGTGTAGTGAGCAGTGACCATGGAGGGCCTGTAGGTGCTAGAGAATTTTCAAAGGACTTAAAGGAGGGTCTAGATTTGATCAGAAGCAGACACCCCCCTCCAGCTCCCCAGCCCACCCTTCTTCCCCTATCTCTGTGAGCTCACTCTCCCTATAAATGTGGGAAATGCAATTAACCTGACTTTGAGAATTTTGTCTTTGTTCCTGGTGCCTGGCTTCTAAATGCTTTGAATTTCCTCAGCAATTGAAGTCTTTATGATCCACAGAGAGGCTTCAGATTATATCTACTATCATGAGTTGAATTTGGTCCTCCCAACTCTATCTGACACATCTTAACCTGTGGATGCAGTGCCATCTGTGAATAGGTTTTCTGCGAGAAGCAAGCAAACACAGATGGATGGGAAGATGTACACCACTTGAAGATTGCCAGAGACCTGAAGAACAGGAAAGAGACAAGGATGAGCTATAATCATAATCATGCTACTCTTTCTGAGTTATTTGAATCTTCCCAGCAAATGGTCAAAGCTAAGGGTCAGTTTTTGCAGTCAGAAGGTCACATCTGCAGTCAGAAGGTCAGAGGTGAAGGGGGCTTGGTGACCCTTGAGCTTATTTGAGGTTGTGACAGGCTT
>NW_022103906.1:17622319-17629635 GCF_000313985.2 Echinops telfairi
TGGTTTACACAATTGATGTATGTATTGATTGTGATAATAATTGTATGAGCCTCTAATAAAATGATTATAAATAAATAAATAAAATGCCCAGAGATAGTTTACATTTTTGTTTTTTCCCCCTGAACATTAAACATGAAGTTGCCAATGGCTTGCATTCACTTCTGCACCTACTTCAGCTCTATCTGGGTAATGAAATGGTGGCATAGTGATTAAGTGGCTCGGCTGTTAACTGAAGTGTCTGTGTGGTTTGAACCCACCAGCTTCTCCATGGAAGAGAGAGGTGACATTCTGCTTCCCTGAGGACTATAGCCTTGGAAACCCTAGGGGCAGTTGTTTCCTGTCCTATAGGGATGCTATGGGTCAGAATCCACCCGTAGGCAACGAGTCATTCAAGAAGGTAGACTGACCATGTATTTCTCTGCATCCCCTTCTGAGACACCAGTAAAATCATAACCCAGCACTAGAGAGACAAGACACCTATGTCTACTTTTAAAATACATGTCTTTCTTAATCATAGAGTCTTTGAGACTCTGCTATGTGCAGATTATAACAGGCAAATGAAGCAGAATCGGATACATGCAAATTATTCCAGGCAAATAAAACAGAATCCTTGCCCTTAAGAATCTAGTGGGAGGGAGATATAAGTAAAATGTACTATGGGAGTTTACTGTCAGCATTAGGCTTGAGGCCACAGAAAAAGGGTGGGATGTGAAGATGGGGCAGAGGGATAGAGCAGGAACTGACTCCAGTTGGACACTTTGATAAGGCATACTACTTTTGAAATGGTTGTATACCAACCAACTCTTCTTGGTACAGTGACTCTGTGTATTCCTTTCACCTTCTTTTGATGCTTTCTATATCTTTCAATATTTTGTCTGTGGATTGCTCTGATATTGTAACTCCAGGCTTGGATTTCCCTTCATTTTTTTCAGTTTGAGATATGCTGACTGTGTTCTTCCTTTCTTACTCCAGGTCTTTTCACCGTTTTGATATTACTTCATCTGCTTGAGCTACCCTTTGGAATTTTCCGTTCAGTTCTTTGACTTTATCATTTCTTCCACTTGTTTTAGCTACTCAATGTTCCAGAGCAATCTTAGAGTCTTTTCTGACACTCACCTTCATCTTTCTTTTCTCTTTCCTGTCTTTTTAATGCCCTTTTTGTTTAGTTCATATATGATGTTCTTGATGTCGTTTCACAGCTTTTCAGGTCTTCTGTCATCAGTGATCAATGATTCAAATCTATTCTTGAGCTGGTCTCAAAAGTCAGCTGGTATAAACTCCAAGTTGTAATTTGGTTCCCATGGATGTGTTTTCATTTTATTTAACTCCAGGCTGAACTACATATGAGAAATTGATCGTCTGTTTGAGCTGGCCTTGTTTTGGCTGCTAATATGGAGCTTCTCCATAGTTTCTTCTTCGCAGATGTAGTCATTTCATTCCTGGGTATTTCATAGAGAGAGGTCCATGTGTATAGCCATCATTTATGTTCATTTGTAATGAAGATGTCATTGGTCTCACAAAATTTTATCATGCAATCTCTATCTTCATTTTTGTCAACCAGGCCAAATTTCCCAACTAATATTTTGTTTCCAAATTTCACATTCCAATTTCCAATAATTATCAGTATAACTCAATTGCTTGCTTGATTTGTTGCATACTGAAGAGGTTGGTAGAATTCTCTAATTTCTTCATTGCTAGCTTTAGTGGTTGGTGCATCAATTTGAATCATAGTTGTACTGACTGGATTTCTTTGTATACTTTATAGATATTATCCTATCACAGACAGCATTGCACTTCAAGATAAATTTGATGACGAATGCAACATAATTTCTCTTGAATTTGTCATTCTTGGCATAGTAAACCATATGATTAACTGATTCAAAATGACCAATACCAGTCCATTTCAGCTTGCCAGTGCTTAGGATATAAAACTCTATGCATTATGTTTTCTTTTAGTTTCCTGCATATGTACTTTGGACGTCCTACATTCCAATTATTGAAGAATGTTTGAAGTTATGTCTTCTCATCTTGAGTCATGCCCCAAAAGCAAATTTAGATTCCCAAAGCTTTGCTCCATCCGCCTCATTATGGCAGACTGTAATTGGAGAAGGCAGCTAGTCCTCAGTCATGTTTGGAGTGTCTTTTAACGCGAGGGGCTCATCTTCCAACGTAATATCTGAAAAATGACCCACCGCTATTTATAAGGTTTGTGGTGTCTAGTCCCTCAGTACTGGACAATCTATTCCTTCTTTGCTGTTCTTGGTCTCCAAGCTCCACAAAAACAGTTCACCTTGGATGAGCCTGCTGGTATTTGAAAAAAGCCGTGATGAAGCTTCCAGCTTATACTATAGCAACACACAAGCCACCACAATATGGCACACTGACAGACAAGTGATGACTTTCAAGTTTACTTTGCTTGAACGTACCCTATTCCTTGATCTGAATTACTTTTGAAAACATCAAGTAGAGTCAAGCAGATCTTAAAATACAAAGGGAGGGGATGATGGTAACCATCATGCCAGGGATTGCAGGGATTCTTGGAATCTCACCTTTCCTCTTCGAATCTGCCTTCTTAGCCTTCCGAGTATCCAACTAGAAGACCCAAAGGAGTCTCTAGGTGGATTTGAACCCAGAGCTTTCTGGTTAGCAGCTGAGTATTTTAACCATTTGTATCACCCAAGAGTCCCTGCAAGCCCTACTTTTTCTTAACTCTAGGTGCTGTGGGTGAGTGGTAGGTAGGGCAGGTCCTTCCTTACTTTTCTGGTTTCCTGAGTGGAATAAAGAAGGAAATGTGCCAACTTATGATTTCAATTCCTGGTTCCAGCACCTCGTGCCGATGGGAAAGAGAGCAGCTGACCAGACCGTAAGCTTCAGCCCCTGGTGATCATCGGGGGATGAGGGAGGCTGCTCTATTAGTGGAGGCCAGCATTTTCCTGGTTTTGCCACTGCATTCAGATATGTTGCTGTTGGCAATTGTCTTTCATTCAAGGCTTGTTCATTCAATTCATTCAATTGCTTGTTGGTTTATTTTCTGATTGTGAGCATGATTGCTGTTTTACTACTAATCATGAACCACAATATAGTAATCATGTGGGCTGTCTATTCCCCATTCTTCCCCCATCTCTGAGAATAGTAACCCATCCCATCCATATTTATACTCTGCAACCCATCCAAGTAAAGTGAAATCCTCAACATCGCCAGTCTTTTCTCTGTTTACAATGATATTGTCTTGGTTCATTTGTGAGGATTTGGGCTTTGCTTCCATCGAATTGTAATCCACGCTGAAGGTGACAGTCTTTGGTCTTCTTCAGTAAGTACCTCAAATCCTTTCGCCTTTCAGCAAGCAAGGCTGAGTCATATCTGCATATCACGTTTTGAGTGCCTTTCAATGTAAGGGGCTCATCTATTGGTCTACCTGTCTTTGATACATGCACAAGTTTGGGTCTCCTCCAATCAGTTGGCCAATTTCTTGACATAAATTCTCGAGTATTTCCAATACTGCAGCAGTGTGTTGAACGTTTTAAGCAGGATTCGGTCAATTCTTAGAGCATTGCTTAGCTCTTTTGCTTTACAGGTAAGTGCCCAGAGGCACCTCAACCACGAGCTTAGTGAGGGGTACTCTTGCTAATAGGCTGTGTCATCTCTGCTATTACAACACCCCTCTTCTTCTTCTCCCAAGTTCTTGCCAGAATGGCCTTAGACCTCCACAATTCCACCAATAGTCTCCTCAAGGCAATTTCAGCTCTTACTATTCTTTCTGCCATGGAATGGATTCCAATTTAGATGGTCCCTGTGGCTTTCTGACATTGTGAATCTTTCTGGAAGTAGAAGCATCTCATCTTTCTCCACTGACCGGTTGGTGGCTTTTAAGCACTGACCTTGTGGCTGGCGGCCCAACACATAGCCCACTGCCCCACCAGGGCTCCTCTTGTACTATCTGTTGTTGTGAGGGGCCGTAGAGTCCGTTCCAACTCACAGCGACCCCACGGACAACAGAAACATCCCTGGTCCTGAGGCATCGTCACAGTTGTTCTTATGTTTGAGCCCCTGAATGCACCCACTGTGTCACTCTGTCTTGTTAAAGGCCTTCTTCTGGTCATGGCCCTACTTTACCAAGCACGATGTCTTCCTCCAAGATTGGTCTCTCCTGGCAGTATCTCTAAAGTCTTGCCATCCTGCCCTCTACAGTGCATTCTGGCTGTACTTCCTCCAAGACAGAGTTGTTTGTTCTTTTGCCTATTTTTGTTGCTGTTAAGTTTCATCAAGTGAGTTCTGACTCATAGCAGCCCTGTGAACAACAGAACAAAACACTGCCCTCTTCTCACAATTGCTCCTGCGCTGGAGGTCATTGCTGTAGCCACGGTGTCCATCCATCTCTTTAAGGACCTTCTTAGTTTCATTGCCCTTCTCTAGAGTATGTAAGACGAAGTCGTACCATCCTTGCCTCTGAGGAGCACGCTGGCTCTCCTGCTCCCAAGACAGACCAGTGTGTCTTTGAGCAGTCCACGGTACTTTCAGTATTCTTCTCCAGCACCACAACTCAAATTCATCAAATCATTTTACTCTTATGCACCAGAACTCTTCTAGCTTCTTCCTATTATGAGCCAATTCCAAAATTGCTCCCACAATGTAGGTCTCTGGTAGAGCAGCACCAATTTTCTGACACCAACTTCTGACTTAGTTACTTAGTGCTGCTAGAACACTTGGTGACTTGCGGATAAAGCGGATGGCCTTTGAAAAACAACCACAACCACAAACTAAGCAGCAGACTGGTCCCACAGGGTATATTGGAAGGCCGCAGGGAAGGAAGTCAGACTGCGCTGCTCACTACCTGGGCCTGGGGTGAGGTGCACGAGAGAGACAAAACCGTCTGTGGCTGTCTGGCTTACAGTGGCTAGGGAAACACAAAACCAAAACCAAATAAATTGGTCAGTTATATAACTCTGCTCCCGAAGTCCTCTCTGCTCATGGTATGGGATCTGAGACCACTGAGAGTCTGTTCTGGAAATTAATCATATGACTTTGTGAACTGCTGTCCTTACACAACCTACATTTAGAACTAAATTTGGTGCACTGATTATGAAACAGTGAGGTGCTGGCAACTGGAGCAAGGACGTCTGGGGAGAGTCCGGGGAGCCTGAGCACCCTATGTTCGGACACTCCGGCTGGGCTCGCCTGCTGGTCAAGGGTATTGCTGTCTCCCATTGTGGGAGGAGGTCTGGAAGGTTCCCTGCCACGAACGAGCCACAGGCAGACTTTCTTCTTGCCCTCTACACCCAAAGGTGAAACCCATTAAGCTGAGCACACGAACATGGCCCTCAGGGCTCCTTCCAAGAAACTGGAGCCCCACAGCCACGGCCTCGTTCCGGCTGCTCAACTAAAGCGAGCTGCCCAGGAAAGGCTTTCGGCACACGAAGCCTTCCTAAATCAAACAGACAGGCTGCCAATTAGGGGGTGCTGGTGTGCTGTACTGCCGGAGCAGCCTCAAGCCGAGACAATCGGGCCTTTAGATGGACACAAATCAACACTGCGGGGCGTCTCACCCCTCGGGCAGCCCACAGGGTGGATATCGCCTCCAGGGATGCAGCAGGTACCACTCGCATGCCCAATGCCAGGCAGCACATGCACTCCCCCCACCTCCGCCCAGCCATCTCCTCCTCAACCTCTTCTCTGAGAAGCCCTGGAGACCCCTGGGCATGGGTCATGACCCCAAGGCACATGGGGTGACTCTACTGGCCAACCCAGGAATGGCTTCAGGTGTCCTGGAGGAGTCAAAGGTCAAATGGCCCCTTACTTGGTCACCTTGTCCAGTGAGGGCAGTGTGCATCACAGCTAGGGACGAACACACTGCTTGCTCTGTAGGGGCCTCTTCCTTCCTCGTTGCTTTGGAAGGAACAGCACGATTACAGTGAGGAAACGTTTTACTGCTGCAACGGTTTGTGTAACAAGCACTCTTCATTTCCGCATTCTTCGTGCGTGTAATTCTGTGGGGTTGTTTGCTGTGGTGTTCAATCCTGCTTCACTTTGGTAAGTGGGATCTTTAGGGCTAGTGCTTAATAGTCTACATTAAGGAAGATGTTACTTTTTTCCTTTTTCTTTTTAAACCATTGTCTCCATGGACTGGACTAGCTTCAGGATGACCCGGGAAGAACTGAGCATCGCCTGAGATCACGACTTCTGAGGCCGGGAGCTGGGGGTCCCCTCTGAGTGCAGTGGGGAGTAGGTGGGTGGGGCCTCTTTCTTTCTGGCAGACTCTCTGTCACTCCACTTCCACTGCCCTGGACAGGTCGGGAATTCCCAGCTCAGGTAGAGCTTTTCGTTTCCCCCTTTCCTGGGCATTTTGAACTGAATCTAGGAGAAAAGGAAGTTCTCTCTGTGGCCCAACTGCGTAGGCTTCCAGCACACTGGAGGCAAAGTGGCCGAGCTGTGATCGAGCAGTGGGTTATGCAGGTCAGTAGTTCAAATCCACCAGCTGCTCAGTCTCCAGGGGAAAGAATTATAGCTTTGGAAACCCAAGGGTATCTACAAGCCAAATCTGCTGGAGGGCGGTGAGCTTGGAATTTTTCTTTAAGCCATGTGGTCTGTCCAGGTGCTTAGGGAAAAGAAGGGGGCAGCTTGGTAAACGGTCTCGCTCTGTAATCAAGATCTACCTATATCCATGGACTGTGTGCGATCTGCCTCCTGCTTGCTTTCCGATTCTCATTTCCTAGGAAGCGGGGTTCACTCTGCTTTAGATTTAATGGAATAACATGGATTCTCTCTCCTCTTAGATTTAACTTTTAACTTTTGAAGAACTCTGGATTCAAAGAAAGTTTCAGAGATAACAAGGAGAGGTCTTCTGTACCATTCACCCAATTTTCCTCCATCGTTAACAATGACATAACTATAGTACACCATCAAAGCCAGCAAATTGACCTTGGTAAGATTTGTGCAGGGAGCTCTGGGCCATGCTGTCATCTGTGAAAATGTGTGGAAGCACCACACTGCGGCAGTCAAGATATAGACCCACTGCCTCCCTGCTCCCTCTGTGCAGTTGCGCCCACCATCCTGAGCCCAACAACTGAAACCTGTCCTATCACTAGACGTGTGTCGTTTGGAGAACGTCCTACAAATGGAATCATACAGCCTGTGGCCTTCTCATAGTGGATTTTTTTTTCACTCAGCATTGTACTTTTGCTCTCCATGGTGTGGATGCCCCACCGTCTGCTTAATCACTCACTTGTTCTGGGACACTGGGATGGTTTCTTGTTTGTGTTAACCAGGTTGACTAGAGAAACAAATCCAGATACAGTGAACCCTCGTTTAACGCGGTTAAT
>NW_022103906.1:17630694-17633236 GCF_000313985.2 Echinops telfairi
GAAGTTCCTAGCATCCTCATGAGAAGGCCACACCCACAAGGGCATCATCAAACTGTGCACTAATTGACAAGCTGATTGACTCCATCCCTAGACTTATTTATCAAGTCGACCAGAAATTATGTAACTGCCACACCGTTTTAAACTACTATATATGAAAGTGTGACGGACATTCAAGTACAGGCTTTTATGTAGACATACGTTTTCATTTCCTTGGGATAAATGCCCAGGTGTGCAATTGCTCTGTCATAAGGTAAGTGCACTTGGTTGTTTTAAGAAACCGCCATGCTGGTTTCCACCAGCAACTGATGAGCAATCCACTTTCTCTGCATCCTTACCAGTACCGAGGTAGTCACTATTTCTTGTTTTTGCTGTCCGAACAAATGCATGCAAGTCCTGCATTCGTTATGCATGTGACTGCTAACTGCAAGTTCGGCTATTCAAAACCATCAACCACTCTTTGGGAGAAAGATGTGGCTTTCCTTTCCTCTAAGGATGTACAGACTCAGAAACCCACATGAATCAGGGTAGACTTGATGGCAGTGAGTAGGAGTTTTAGAACAAAAGCTTGGGGCCCTTGGGTGATAAAAATGGTTAACCAGCTTGGCAGCCAACTCAAAGGTTGAAAGTTTGAGTCCCTACAGAGGCACCTCAGAAAAAAGGCCTGGCTATCTGTTTCCAAAAAAATCAGCCATTTGAAACTGCTCAATGGAGCACAGTTCTACTCTGATGCTATGGCCACTGATCATTTAACAAATGTGTGGTGGTAACTCTCTGAGATCTTAACCTGCATTTCCCTAATAACCAGTATTGTTGAGTATCTTTTAATGTGTTTATTTGCTGCCCATACAGCCTTGTTCATGAAAACGCTTTTCATATCTTTTGCCCATTTTCTAATCGGGTTGCTTTATTTAGATTTTAAAGCTGTTATGTTTTATTACCAATTCCCTCTCTTGGTAAAGAAGTTCTAATTCAGTTTGTATTACTTGCAAACCTAAGATCCCGGGCAATTCACTTTTAAAAAATGATCACTGTAATATTACCTTCCATTAATTGAACACACATTGTATGCCAGGCACTGTACTGAGTGATGTACAGATTTTTAAAAACTCACTCATGCTGTTTTTATAATCACATATTATTTTGAAAACATGAGTCCCCATTATAGTTTCATTATCAAATCTCATTGCTGGCATAACCAAACCATCAGGCACTGCTAAATTCGAATTGGCTGAGTTCGCCTGTGTTTCAGTTTGTGGAAAGAAAACTGAAGCAACTGATCTCATTCCTCAGGCTTGTGTGACTCACCATGGCTGCTCTCAAAGCGAAGCAAATGTGACAGTATTAAAAACTTTAAAATTCACACAGCACATACATGTCTTGTCAATATCTGGTAATTCAACAAAGTCTACAGAACAAAATTCTGCCCCCCCCAACTTAAATCTTCTCCTAAAATAAGAAACAAAAACAAACACCAAACTTGTCACCAAATTGCCTTCTACTCAGTGCAACCCTATAGGACAGAGTAGAATTGCCCCACGGGGTTTCTAAGGCTTATAGGTCATGATGAGTTGAACCACCTTGACCACAGTGGGGTTCAGTCTTTGCAGAGCAGACTGCCACTTCTTCCTCCTGGGGGTCAGCTGGTGGGTTTGCTCCTTGTACCGTCAGGTTAGCAGCTAAATGCTTAGCCACGATGTCACTGGGGCTTCTTCCCCTTAAAAGTCAAGAGTAAAACTAAGTGTCCAGTGATAGTATCTAGCTTTTGAAAACTGTATTGGTGTGAAGGAAGTAGATACATAGGTAGGGATCAGATATTTTCATTTCTGTGTGAGGTTTATTGTGGTTGTTAGGTGCCATGGAGTTGGTTCTGACTGACCCATAGTAACCTTATGTACAATAGATCAAAACACTGCTTGGTCACATTTAATTTTTGTTATGAAATTGAGCCCACTGTGTCGATCCATCTTGTCAAGGGTCTTCTTCTTTTTGGTGCCTTTCTATTTTACCAAGCATGGTGTCCTTCTCCAGGGACTGGTCTCTCCTGAAAGGATGCCCAAAGTACATGAGATGAAGTCCCTCCATCCTTGACTCTAAGGAGCACTCTGGTTGTTCTTTCGGAAGTCGATGGTACTTTCAATATTCTTCCCCAACACCATAGTTCAAATGCATCCATTTTTCTTTGCTATTTCTTAGTCAATGTCCAAATTTCACAAGCAAATAAGGCAATTAGAAATACTATGGCCTGAGTCAGGCACACCTTACTCCTCAAAGTAACACCCTTGCTTTCCAACACTTTAAAGAGTTCTTGCACAATGGATTTATCCAATGCAAAGTGTCATTGGATTTCTTGACTGCTGTTTCCAGGAACACTGTGGATCTAAGCAAGATGAAATGCTTAACCACTTGAATCTTTTCTTCATTGTCATAATATTACCTATTGGTCCAGTTGTGAAGATTTTTGTGTTCTTTCTATCGACTTGCAATCCATACTGAAGGCGCATTCCTTGATGTTCATCAGCCAGTGCTTCAAGCTGTCCTCACT
>NW_022103906.1:17633855-17635088 GCF_000313985.2 Echinops telfairi
AGTCAGTTGGCCAAGTTGCTATCTTCCAAATTTCCTGGCAGAGACAAGGGAGTGTTCCAGTGCTTCATCAGCTTGTTGAACAATTTCAATGCCTGGAGCCTTGTTTTGGCTTATGCTTCGAGGGCAGTACACACTCCTTCCTTCACTACCATTGGTTCTTGCTCATAGCTCTTCAAATGGCTTATCTACTGCTTCTTTTTGGCACAGTGACTTTATTCTTTCCATCGTCCTTTGATGCTTCCTGTATCATTCAGGATTTTGTTCCTAGAAACTCTCAAAATTGCAACTCGAGGTTTTATTTTTATTTATTTATTTTGTTCTTTCAATTTCAGTTATCCTGAGCATGTTCTTCCATTTTGATTTGCTAACGCCAGGTCTTTGAACATTTCATTATAATACCGTACTTCATCTTCTAGAGCCGCCCTTTGACATTTTTTGTTCAAGTCTTTGACTTTGTCATTTCGTCCATTTGCCTTTGCCACTCTATGACTAAGAGCAAGTTTTGTGCTGTTGAAGAAAGGTATTGGCAATGAAGAAGTTGTTGGTCTTTCAAAATTCTATCCCGAGATCTCCAGCTTCATTTCTGTCACCAAGTCTATATTTTCCAACTACTTTTCCTTCCTCTTTGTTTCCAACGTTGGCATTCCAATTGACAATAATGATCAATGCATCTTGATTGCATGTTTGATCAACTTCAGAGGTGAGGGCCATAGTTTTTGAAGAATGGGGACTGGCCATGGACTCCACGAGCTCCCAAGTTGACTGGCTGGCCCTCGTAGGACTACCTCTTCGAAAGGTAGTGACCATCTGGGGACTGGGCTCCCTCCTTTGTGTTCCAGGGACTATATGTGGGAGTTTCAAGGGAGTCAAGCAGGATTCCTGGTGTCTGGAGAAAGAGTCATTTATGCTTCCCTTTTTCCCACACTCAAATCAAGGAGAAAATGCCAAATATCTGCTGCCACATATTAAAAACAAACAAGCAAACAAACAAACAAGTCCAAACCCAGACCACCAGTTGCTGTGGAACCAGATTCACGATGGCCCCATATATGTCTCAGAGAAGAAATGTGCTTCACAAGGTTTTCAATGCAATGGATGGCTGTCCAGAAGTAGATGGCCAGGCCTTATTCTGAGGTGTGAACTCATCCCCAAGGGTGGACTTAATCTATAGCCTTCGAGTTAGCCCGTGTAGGCATCCACCATGTGTACCATCATTAGACAGGTACATCTCCA
>NW_022103906.1:17635981-17638873 GCF_000313985.2 Echinops telfairi
AAGTTCAAGTCCGTTATCTCTTAGCAGGTAGGCAATCTTTGAAGTTACTTTTCTCATCAGTGTCTGTTTTGTTAATACTATAGATTGGGTAATCCCTCTCTGCCAGGGCTCTAGTGAGCGTTAATGACTATGTATGTGTGTGATGCCCACTAGAGCGCAGGACTTCAGCGGTAGCTATTACCTAAAAAACTGCAGGAAATCAGGGCCGCTGGCCCCTCCCCTTCTCCCCCAGCTTGGCTTCAGCCCTCAGGTGCATGCTGCTCAGTTCCCCCACCTCTTGCCTCAGCTCTCACAGTCAGTTCAGGAGATTCAGACGGACCAGCTCCGCTCTCCTTGTGGCAGAAGAATTCTGATTGGTTGCCATCACCATAGCAACTCACTGTCTCCACCCCTAACCCCCCCTCCTTCCCAGGGCCAGAGGATTTGTGGACTTGCAGACTTAGTTGTCTCCTGGAAGAGGCGAGAGGCTGGGGGAGGGGAGAGAGGCTGCCTAGACAGCAAGACTTCCACCCTTGGGGGTTTGTTGGGATTCCAGACTCGTCTGGTAGGCAGTGCCCCCTCTCTTATTTATCTTTGGAAGGGAACCTTTGGTGGCACTCCAGGAACGCCTTCATTCCCTTTGAAAGGGGCTGGCTTAGGACCCAGGGGTCCTGCGTTAGTGGCAGGGGGCAGGCACGATGAATGTGTTGTTGAAAGCCCCTTACTGCGTGTCAACCAGGAAACATGGTCTTTGTCCTGCTGTGCCGGCAGCGCTGCTGGGAGGAGGACAGGGAGAGCCAGCGTGGCTGTCCTCCTCCTGCAGGACTGCTTAGCCAGAGCGGGGCGGCCTCCCCCCAGGGACCATGCCCCCCTAGACAAGAAGCAGGCGTTTGGGAGACATAGGCCCATATGAGAGTAACACAGGGCAATGGCCTACCAGACCCGCAGGTGCCACCACCCAGGTGCAGGCCTGGGAGTCAAGGCCAGGGTCTGAGAACTGCCAGATGCCACTCGACGGCTGCAGAAGTAAGGCCTTAGATATGGGGGAACTCTCACTGGTGCTATTGTGGCTTAATACTTTAAAAGCATGCACTGAATTCAAGGTGACTTTTTTGCCAGGCATGTTCTCAGCCAACAAGGTGGTGGTGGTCCAGTGCAGGTCCCCGGCAGGTATTGTTGCTGGAAGAAGCTTCCTGAAAGAGGCGGAGGTGAGGCTGTGCGGGGTGGGGTGTATGTGCCACAGGAGCATGAGGTGGGCGAAGACATGGAAGATGGCTTTACCTGGGAGAGGTGGGTTCTGGGGGAGGGGCCAGGCCCCACCCTGTCTCCTCAGGCCACTCTCAGGCTGGCCTGGCTGAGAACATGCTTTTTGTGTCTTCTAGCCACCCTCCCTCAGCATTACGCCCATCCCCTCCCCCGCGGAACTGAAGAAGCTCCCTCTTCTCAGTATTGCACCAGGACTGGGGATCACCTGAGTCCAGTCTCAGGCTGGAGAGCAAGAGCCCGCAGCTTTGGTCATGGTCTTCCTACTTGTGGTTTGCTTTGAAAGACCAAGTGGGCTGGGCAGACAGTGAGGATCCACCCATGCTTCCCAAATCCCCTTCTTCTCAGGCCAACCATGCAGTAAAAAGGGTGGCAAGAGGGAAGCCCGGCTCTCCACAGACCCTGGTGCTGAGCCCTAAGTGGCTCCAGGATTTCTGCAGCCCCCTCCTTGCCTTCTGACTCAGTGATCAAGCCCACCAGCCCTCCTGACAGAGCTGAAAACCAGGCATTGTGCCCTCCCGGAAGCTATTTTTAGGGTTCATCTGTTCTTTCTTAGTTCTCCTCTAGATTCTATATTCTCTCACCCCCAGATTTCAAAAAGCTAAATATTCCCAAAATCATTTATCAGCTTCCCCACCCCTCCCCAGTGCTCTCTCTGGCCAGCTCAGCTTGCAAGTTGTGGCCCCACCCCTACCTCCCTACCTGCTCCACACCACTCCCCCTTCCCTTGGTCATCCCCACCATCACCCTCTGGCTCCTCAGCTCCACAGGCGACCCAGAAAGCAGGCTCTTTGTCTGACATCATCCTTCCACTCCCTGGCCTGCGAAGAGTTACTCACTCAGGCAATCCCTGCTCCACCAGAGGAGACCGGCCAATTGCCAAGCAACCCACTGCTGGCCAATCACAGAGCTCGGAGATGATGTCATGGCGAGAGCCCAGCAGTGGTGCTGATGTTGAGAGAAGCCCTGGGTACCACTAATTGAGAGAGTGAGGAAGAGAGCAGCTCGCTTCTAACCGGATTGCAGGTAAGCAGGACTGAGATGCAAATGATAGGAGCCTTTTCAAACGCAGATAGCAAGGGAAACAAAAAGGCAGGTGCGGAGCCGGGGTTCAAGGGGGTCTAAGAAACGGAGAGTGCCTATTATGTTTCACTCAATCAATTAAACTTTGTCAGGTCTTAGGGGGAAATAGGATGGAGCCGAAAGAATGGCACTAGGCGAAGGGGCATGGGTGGTCTGCAGATGTGACTGGAATCCAGAGTTGAGTACCGAGAGGATGGGTGGGGAATTGTTAGGGTCGCTTGTGGAACAAATGCCCATGGTGAGTTACTTCTGCACAGAAACGGTTTGTGGCAGAACGGGAAAGGTTTTGTTGCGAGTCTGGCTGCCTCCGGAGCTGACTCTGACCCCGAAGCCCCTCCAAGCTAGAAGCTGCCCTGGGTTTTACATCTTGGTCCTCATCCCCTCAGCTTCCCTCGCCTCCCTCCCTATTTTTGTCATCCGTCTTTGCTTTCTCCTTTATCTCTGCACGGGATGACTTTTCCCCCCTCGTGGTGCTGAGGATACAATGAGATCACCGCCTCTTCCTCGCCCCGCCTCACTCCGAGGTCCAACGCAGCCCACCTGGGGCAAGGCGGATGGGCGCTCCAC
>NW_022103906.1:17640314-17641896 GCF_000313985.2 Echinops telfairi
AGAGAGAGAGAGAGAGAGAGAGAGGCTTCAAAAAGTTCATGGAAAGTAGAATTAAAAGATAATTTTCCCACAAACTTTTGTAAGTCCCTTCATCTATAAATAAATCAGGAGCCATATCTGAGTACATATACCTGTGTATCAGTAACATGACAGACATACTGGAGAAATATTGGGCTAAGGGACTGCTCTCTCTTCGAACTCCCAGACTATCTGCTTATGGAAAACTCTTCTTAGATCGAACTAGAAGAATCATCTCATTCATATATATATCGCATTGGGGACACATAGTTGGGGCACAGAATTGCTGTCCCAAAGGCACAATTTAATCCAAGTATTCTTTGACCAAGTAGACCTGGTGGCACAGTGGTGAAGCTGAAGATTTGGCACCTTGAGCCCACCTTGGAAATCCTATGGGTCGGTTCTACTCTCTCTTGCAGGTTCCTTATGAGTTAGAGTTGGCAATGGGTTGGGTTTGGTTTTGGTATTCTTTTAATAAAAGGATCCCCATCTATGGCCACTCTCCCCCAATGCACTTGATCTTATCTAAAGAGGATCCTCAGGGACACCATAGTTAAGCATTCGTCTGCTAATAGAAAAATTAGCAGTTCAAACCCACCCAGAGGCTCCAAGAGAGAACTCTAATGAGCTGTTCTCTGGAAGATTATGGTCTAGAAAACCCAAAGGGTTTTTCTACTTGACGGCATGGAGTCACCATGGGTTGAAATAAAGTCAACAACACTTAAAGCAACAACAACCTTCTTTAAAGAGAAAGGTATGGTTCTTTGGGACACATTTTGTTCTAAAGGACTCATTACAAACACAGCCAGTTGGCCTGATCCATTGCATCCTGAGTGGAAGATTGACTGGACCTGGGTGGTTGTGGTGGTGATGGTGAGTCGTGGGAATGTTTCATACGACTGAATGGGGCGGTGTGCTTGAGAGCTAGAGCTCATTTTGGCTCAGTCTAAGAACCCCAAGGACCAAGAGATGCTGACGAGGGCATTTTAACCACAGTGGCCTATAGAAGGGAAGTGTGCTGATTGATGAACCTTAAAATAGAGCAATAAAGACTGAGGGCGATGGATCGAGAGAATAAGGCAGAGGGAGCAGGAGAGAGGACACAGGCCCAAGGGGATAAGAGAAAGTGTGTGTGTGTGTGTGTGAGAGAGAGAGAGAGCGAGAGCAACAATTAATCCAACCATGTATAAAAAACCTAAAAAATTTAAATCTTGGGTGTTCTTGATTGTAAATAATAGGATAGTTAAGAATGAAGGCCATAATTAAAGAAGGGCTTACTTTTTCCAACCCCCCTAAGCTTCTCTGCCCAAAGTTGCCTCCCACTCCTGTAATACTTATATGTTTTTGCCATTTACCTGGAGAGCCTCATTTAGCGACATAGAATCCCAGGGGTTTTGAGGTCCTTTGTGGGGAGAAATGGGATATTTTTCTGAGTGATAGAAACTCTGTGAAAAAGCATAAGATATGTGAGATCGAATTATTATAATGCCATGTAGAAAAGGCACCACCCCCCACTTAAAAAAATCTTGGCAAATAAATGTGCATCTTTTTATAATTAGATTTG
>NW_022103906.1:17642339-17647500 GCF_000313985.2 Echinops telfairi
GGTGGACTGAGCTGATTTAAGATAAAGCACAGGTAGCCCACCAGTGCAGAGGACAGATCGGGAAACATGAATTCCGAGAAAGGAGTGAAGTTCAGGCTACAAGATGGAAGACAGTGGTGATGGGGAGTGGGCAGAGGGCACTTATAGCAGACAATGTGGGTGTCTGTACCCCGAAATCTGGACCATGAAAGGAGCAATGTCAGCCATCTCAAGGCATAAGCACAATGGGCCTATTGATGCGGGGACAGATGTGGCTGTCATCAATCCTGCTTTTGAAAACCCACTTTTATCAGGACTCAGCAGACACACCATGATCCTTTCCTTTAAAAAACACAACAAAACACAGGAAGAAATACTCCAGTGAACTGAAAGAACAATCATATAACAATAATAATTTAAAAACTCAACACGCAAAAGAGACATGATATAAATCGTGGTCTACTGGTAGTGAGAAAAGAAAATCTTTCCTATCACATCAATTCAGTAGACATGGTTTTCTGTGTTTCTTTTTGTTTACTGTGGTAAATATATGTTGTTGTGTGCTCTGGAGTCAAGGCCACCTCAGAGTGATTCCACAGGAGAGAGTAGAATTACCCTCTCGGGTTTCCTAGGCTGCATTCTTTATGGAAGGCATTCTGGTAGCCAGGTGGTTAAAATACTCCAGGGCTAATTTGGACCCACTAGTCACCCCTGCATTAAGCTGAATCCACGGCCATCAAGTTGACTCAATTCATAATGACCCTACACGAAAGGACGGAACTGCTGCCTAGGGTTTCTGAGACTATGCATTTTTAAGGCAGCCGACAGTTCACCTTTCTCCTGGTGGACTTGAACTGCCCTTCTTGAGTTGAGCAGCCTCATGCTCAGCCTGCTGTACCACCAGTGCTCTTTATTCTGTAAAGATTACAGCCTTGGAAACCCTGTAGGCAGTTCCATTTTGTTTCACAGGGTCATTGTGAGTCAGAATCGATCTGTGGGCAGTCGGTTCGGTCCTTGGGTGGCCTTTGCAGGAGCAGAGCAGCAGGATTATTCTTCCTTGAAGTGGCCGGTGAGTTTGAACCACCAGCTTCCCATTTAGCAAAGGAGTGCTTACCCATTGCACACACACACACACACACACACACACACAAGTTCATGCTACTATCTCTCAATTGTCCAAGATTTTTTAAACTCCTTCATAGATATACACACACATACATAATACATATGCACAGACACATAAAAAAACACCTCGCTGCCATCAAACTGATTCTGACTCATAGCAACCCTGCAGGACGGAATAGAACTGCCTCTGTGGGTTTTCAAGACTCTAACTTTCTGGGTGTAAAAAGCCTCATCTTGCTCCCATGGACTAGGGCTAAAGTTACACATATACATACAGGTGCCTATAGAAAAACAAAACGCTAGCCAATTCGACAATATATATATGTATATATATATACACACATATATATGTGATTATGCTTATCATGTGGTACAACTAGTGCCACTATCTTAGTGCCCAAATTATTCCATCACCATCACCATCATCAAACTCAACTATGACTCCTCCCTACCTCCTCCCTCCCACCAGCGATAACCACTATTAAGTTTTGGTCTCTATACATTTGCCTATTTTATATAAGTGGGATCATAACTATGTGTCTATTCCTGACTGACATAACTATTTGTCTATTCCTGACTGACTTATTTGACAGTTCGTTCTCCAGGATCACCCATGCTGTAGCGTTTGTGAGGACTTCCTTTCTCTTTATGGCTGGTCCATACTCCATTGGATGCACACACCACCTTTTGCTTATCCATTTTTCTGTGATAAACTTTAGACTGCTTCTGCCTTTTGGCTCCTGTGGAAAGTGCTGCAACGAACAGCGCTTGTTCCGTTTCCTTTCTGCACTCCTGCTTTTCCCTCTTTGGGGTATATGCCTGTGATTGGGGTTGCTGGGTGACGTGGGAGTTCTATGTTCAAATATTTGATGACCTGCCAAACTGTTTTCCACAGTAGTGGTACCATTCGGCATTCCTACCAGTAAGGGAGGAGGGGTAGTTTTATTCTTAATATAGTGAAATATAGATATAAATAAATGGTTTTAATGTAAACATTTTTAAAAGCTGCAAGATTTCGAGAACATTGAAAAAAATGAAAGAGCAAAGAAAATAGGGACATCAGAGAAACAAGAAACTCCTTTCAGTGAAGCTAAATATTAACTGAACACCTGGCTGTGCTATGACTTGGGAAGGCACCAGACCCTTTGGGGTCTTGATCCTTTCATCTAAAAAGGGGATAGGGGGTGGAAACACCAGAGATCTTTGTGTCGCCTTCCACCCATGGGGCTACCCAGTGAGCGGAGAAGGTGACCCTCTGGGAATATCTACATACCCCATTACTGTTCTCTAGTGATAGGAAAGTGATTTATTGGTTACACCTGATAAATTATGTGTGTGCATTTTAATACATGATATGGGAAATTTTCGACCTTGTTTACATATAAGGATGATCTTGGTTCTGAGGAAGTAACACAAAAATATTTGGACATAAGCAGGAGCTTGATAGAAGACCCTGATTCAAATGTCATTTTCTACCTGTATGACTATGGACAAATCATGTCCCTTATCTTAGATGATCATCTGTAAAATGGGTATAATAATATCTGTTTCACTGGACTTGGTAAAATTAAATTATAAAATGTGTATGCTCTGATTCCAAACCAAACCAAACTCACTGAGTTGATCCTGACTCATAGCAACCCTGTAGACCTGGGTGAAATGGACTCTGAGCTTTTGAGACTCACTTTTTACACAAGTAGAAAGCCCTGTCTTTCTCCCGAGGAGGTGCTTTCGAACTGCTGACCTTGTACTTAGCAGCACAATGCATGACTACTACGGCACCCAGGGTCCTTATGCTCTGATTACAACTACACAAAGCTAACGGCATAGGGAAACAAATAGTAGAAGAACACGCTCAGAAGAGTAAAGTAACAAGACTACAGGGATTTATTTTCTTTTCGCAAAATATCATATTAATAGTTGTAATTAAATAGTGTCTATAAAAGAAAAAAGATTCACTTGAAAATGTGTGGTGAGCAGTAAAGGACTACAGAAAATGTTCACTGTTGCCATTATTAGTTGCCTTTGAATTGCTCTAGACTTGAGGTCCAACTCACGGTGACCCCGTGGGTATCAGACTAGCCTTGTTCCATAAAGTTTCCAAAGGTATGACCTCTTGGGTGACTATCAGGCCTGTCTTCTGAGATGCCTCTGGATAGATTTGAACCATCAGCCTTCCAGCTAGTAGTTGAATGCTTTATCTTTGTGCCACCCCCTAACTCATTATCATTCAGTCAATTCCGACTCCTAGCCACCCTCTATAAGATCCCCAAGGGGGTGAATCTTTACAGAAGCAGATAGTCTCATCTTTCTCTTGAGGAGCTACTGTTGGGTTTGAACCACCAACCCTGTGGTGAGCAGTACAACATTTACCTGACAGTGCCACCTGGCCTCCCAGGGACTCCTAATATAGTCTTTATTGTTGCTACCAGGAATACGATGACAAGGATTCCTTTGATTTCTGATGCCTTTATGAGCCTTTGACTCTAATGCCTATACCTCTCACAAGCACTGGGTAGGTACCCTGGGCCACAATCTCCAATGTGGATTCTTTTGTATATAATAAATCAAAAATTAAAATGGGCCAAGAAGTCCCAGCGCCGTGGGGTATTTTAGGAGTCTCTATTCCAGCCTTGGGAGCCCCGGTGGTGTAGTGCCTATGCATTGGGCTGCTGTTCACGTGGTTAGCAGTTCAAAACTACCAGCAGCTCCACAGGAGAAAGACTGAGCTTTCTACTCCGGTAAACAGTCTGGGAAACCCATAGGGGATTGCTATGAGTCAGCCTTGACTCCATGGGAGTGAGTTTGATTTTGGCTTTATAATCCAGCCTTAATTCTACTTCTCTGGCTAGTCTGCTCCCTGACCCCCTCAAATCACTGTTGCAAATGAACAGAGAAAAGTATGTTGGGACCCTGGCCTCTAGAAATCAGCCTTGGCCAACAGGTGACACCTCCTCATTTCCTAGAAGCACAACTGAAGCCGCATTCTGAAGCCTGTTAGGTACCCTCTAGAGGTTGTTCTTCAACATGATTGCCATCATTGCTTCCTCATGATGTCTTTGGAAGCAAATCAAGAGGGAATAATTTGGCAGGGCTGCTTTTCCAGAGTCTGTGGATAAATAAATATCCTGCGTCGCCCCCTTTCTTTCAATATGTCCCACTGGTACCTGCCCACTCTTCACTCTAATAACCTTTCCTTCTCTCTCTGCCTGTAGAGCTTCCAAAGCCTATGTGCCTTCAAATGTCGACCCTTGATATCTGCTTCACTTTTCCATCATCAAACCCCCTAGATCTCTCCTAGGACTTAGTAGAGGGCTTGACATGGAATTAATAAACATTAAGACAATGATTAAGACCGCATTCATGGGGAAATCATTTGCCTTCTTATTTTTAGCCAAAATAAGTCACTTGGCTGCCAATCAAAACCCTCTGGTTGACATGAAATTAGCAGGGTTACTGTACTGAGATGATATTGTTTCAGCCCAAAGCAAAGAGATGTGACATTTAGGTGGTTCCTGCAGCTTATTTTAGGTAAATATATGCCTTCAATTGGAGTTTATAAAAGACTGATAAGATTGTATAGACGTAAAGTGCCAACTTCTTGGACTGTGATCAGTGGACTCTGGGCCAGAATTCATTGCTTCTAGACCCATAAATACTTCTTGTGATTCTCTGCCAAGGTAGTAATATATCTTCTGTAAAACCCTTGCCAGGGACCATTCTATTCAAACCAATTGGAAGTACATTAAGTTCGTATCCCTCAAAAATGGTTCACATGGGATTTGACACATCCTGATGTTTTATGCAGGAGTCTTGGTGGGGTCGTGGTTATGGGTTGAGCTGCTGGCTACAAGTCCCAGAAACCCACAGGGGCAGTTCTACCCTGTCCTGTAGGGTCGCTATGAATTGGAATCAATGAGATGGCAGTGAGTTTGGTTTGGTTTTTGATGGCATTATGTGGGCACGTGGGCACAGTTTTACAGACAGCATGCTTGCTCATGCTATGTGGGCAGTCAGAGTGCTTTAGGAGGTCAGCAGTGCCCCAGTGAATGGCTGT
>NW_022103906.1:17647885-17656663 GCF_000313985.2 Echinops telfairi
TAGAAGGGACGATCCACTGTTCATTGTGTGGAATTCTTGTACGCCTTGCAGGACACTTTGCGTACCTGGTCTCTGCCCACAAAACAGTGGCTTGTAGCTTCCTCAGTCTAACTAGCTGTTGTCAAATTGACAACATGTGTGTCAGAGGAGAACTGTGTTCCATCGGGGTTTCAGTGGCTGGATTTTCAGAAGTAGATCACCAGGTTTTTGCTTCCTAGGTGTCTGTGTGTGGATTTCAACCTCTGACTTTTCCATTAGTAGCCTACTAAACTAATGGTACGCACCATCCGAAAGTCTTCTTCTTCAGTGCCATGATAATCAAAAGATCCCATGTGTTTCCTGGCAGTGAGAATGCCCCTACATTCAGACCACTGGCTAGTGATCACCAGTTCTCTCCATCTCTGATGTTCTGGGAGAAATTGGCAACTCAGACCTTGTGATTAAGGAGTCCTGGTGGCTCAATGGATTAAGTTGCTAACTTCAAAGTCAGCCATTTAAACACACCACTCTGTCTCACAGTGTAGCTATGAGTCATCATTGGCTTGATGGATATGGGCTTCGGCGCTCTTCCTTTAGACCACCCCCTTTGCCCACAGGTGCCCTGGGCACACACCACCATTTGTCAGCTGTCCTTTCCTCGCCTACCATCCCATGAAATCTCTCTTCAGCCAACAGCTTTGGTTCTAGACCTTTATGATCAGCCGATCCTGTCCCCAATCAAAATATACTCATTTTGTGTCTTCATCTCCATATGTCCTAGATCTCTACTTTGTGAGTTAGTTTATCACTAACTCCTCTGCTTTGTACTTCCACATGGAGTTCCAGTCTCCCACCAGGGCAGTTCTACCCTATCCTACACAGTCGTTATGAGTCAGAATCGATGTAATGCCATTGAGTTTGGCTTACCTAGAGTGTAGACATCGATTAACTTGTGTAAAGGAGAAGGCAAAACAAAAACGTTGCCATTCAGTTGATTCTGACTTATCATGACCCCATGTGTGTGTCCAAGGAGAATTGTGCTCCATAAGGTTTTCTTCTTTTCTAATGTATCTTTACAGTTGTTGTTGAGAATATATATACACCAGCAGAGCAGACACCTGTGGAGCAACTCCAACATGTGTAATCAGTGACCTTGGTTCCATAGCGGGTTCTCTTCCCCTTTTAAACCATGTTACTGGCACATCGTTCACACATCATGCAGCTCAATAGTTCAGTCACATCAAGAAGAGTCGTACAATCGGTTTTAGAATGTTTTCTTCATTCTTGCACTCTTCCTTACCAACTCTCCATCGCTCCCCAAGCTCCCCTGCCGTACTCTGAGGAGCCATTAATCTAGTTACTGTCTACATAGACTTATCTATCCTGGATTTCATATTCAGAAAAACATTCAAAAGAAAGCAACTAACAGGAATATCAAAGTAAAACATAAACTTCCCAATGGAAAAGAACACCGACATTATTAAAAAGTAGAACAAATTTAAGTGCAACATAAGGGAGATCAAGTGACAGGGTGCTAAATTGTCACCTAACTGCAGCAGTCTACTTTCCAGTGCATTCGGTATGCCTACAAGGCTACTCACATCTCTGCTCAGAGGGGGTTAATTCACGTGTATCTCCCCTTCATTTTTATTTTAACTGAAACAGCTTCAAAATTGTACAAAAGGGAGATCAAGTGGTAAGATATTACATTTTGACCTAACTCTCTGCCACCATCAACTTTTCAATGCTCTCTGGTGACAGGGCTATTCACACCCCCAGCTATGATCAGAAGAGATCACCTCATAGGATTTTCAATACTTGATATTTTAGGATTCAATTATGAGACCATTCTTCTGAGGTTCCTCTGGGTAGACTGGAACTGCTAACCTTTGGGTTAGCAGCTAACTGTGCTGTTCACCACCACCCAGGGATTCCACTGGGGCCACGGCTCTGCCCCGCATGAGCTGTATGACTTGGTGTAATTTACCTAACTCTTCTGTGCTTTCATTTCCTCGTTACAAAAGCACCTCATAGAATAAATGGTGATAATGCCTGTGTTTTTCAGGTACAAAGCAGGTGCTGAAGAAGTGGAGGCTGTTAGCATTGCTGTCACCAGCAGCATCTCCTTCCCCTCTTTCTTTGTTCAAAAAGATGGCAATTGCTCCCTTTGAAACAGGATAAAACACCAACTCCTTCATTGCCTTAATAGAAGACAAGTGAGGGGCCTCTGGCAGGGACAAAGGTTTGCCTCAGCCTTCTGATGCTCTGATGATGTCCAATAGACTCTGCAGGAGGGCCTGAACTCACAGGCTCATGCCCGCTCTGGATTCTAATGTTGCTTAATGTTTATTCTGCTGTCTGACTTCCTGTCATTCTTTCTTCTCTGAACTTTGAGCTAGAGCCCACTTTATTGCCCTCCTGCAGCTCCATGATAGCCTGGTGGCCCCCATTTTGTTGTGGCAGGCCACGTTAGGCCAAGCATGATCACATGACCAAAAGAAACAAGCTATTTGTTTAACAGACTCAAGAAGCTTGGCGTCCCCTTGGCTCCAGGACTAAAGGTTGAGTATGGACCCTTGGCTATGGACATTGAATAATCCAGATTGGATGTACCCAGGAAAATGACCTGGGTTGGAGGTGTCTAAGAGAGAAGAAAAAGACCTCGGAAGGCCCTCCAGGACATAGATTTTCATACTTAATTCTTCCCAGCGGTGTATACAAGAGCAGTCAGATATTGAGAAAACATCCCAGCCCAGTCCAGATCAAGCCTGTAAGTCTGATATTAGCCCATTGTCCAATACCAATCTATAAAGTCCTCTTCAGACTCATGCAACACATGCAATGATGCCAATGCAGGAAGATCACGGACCAGTGGATGGGAAGTCTTGTAGATCCAGTGACATTGTAAGTATCTCATCAGTTCTGGCAGGGATCTCCATGTGACTTCTCCAAGGTCCAGGGTTCTGGCTGCATCAGGGTAGGGCCATGTGACTTCTCCTCAGGGTTGTCTCGCAGGGAGTGAGCAAAGAGGGAGAGAGGTGTCTCCCGCCTCCAAGGAGGAAATATAGGAGTTCCCAGAATTCTCAGGAGAAGGACATGCCCACACAAAGGCTTCACTGGTTATATATTGATTGTCAGGCCAGACTCCACCCCTTCACTCATAGTCCTCTCAAATTGACACCAGATTATATAACTACCACACACTGGGTTTAACCCGTAAGACAACTTAGCATCTTTACACATCTAGACTGAGTGCTGGGGAGGTGGCTGTAAGCCTTCTCACTAATACTCATGCCACAGGTTAATTAGGGACAAGCTAAGCTCCCTGCCACTGTTGCCACCACTCCATGGCATTGGACCCATTTGCAGTGACAATGCTCCACAAGAGACCGCCTTTCCTTCCCTCCTTTGCTTTCTGTGTCCTTTTTTGAATATCACCGCACAGCAATATCTTTGGGGTCTTGCATGTAATTGAAATACCTTGACTGCGAGCATGTGTACCCGCAGATGCCCAGATCATCTTGGGGAGCAAACCGGACCTCGTGTCAACATCAGTCATAGAGACCTGGTGAAAGGTCCTGGATTTGGACCATGCACGATCATTCATTGAATGAAAATATCGCATCAATGTCTGAATTTCAATTTCCTCATATATATAATGAAGATGATAATTCCCAACTCAGAAGATTATCATGAAAATGGAAATGAGCTTGTTACACACACATATGTATACATAAGTGTATGTCTCTCGCTATATGATTATGCATAATCCAACCTGTGAAGTGGAGATGTCTGAATTACTGCTCAACTCCTTCTGCTCCTAAAAGTCCTACATGTTATCTTCCTTTCAAGCAGTTTCAATTGCTATCGAATGCACTCCATCTGTGATTTTTCACAAGTGGATGGCCGGGCCTTGCTTCTGAGGTTTTTCTGTGGGATTTGAGCCCCCCACCTTTCAGTTAGCTGCTGAACATGTCAGCTGTTTGAGCACCCAGAGATTCCCTTCTCCACTGAGCGAGCACTTGATCTAATTTAGGGAGCCCCGGTGGCGGAGTGGTGACCTGTTGGACTGCAATCCACAAAGTCATCATTTTTAAACCACCAGCCACTCCTCCAGAGAAAGATGAGGCTTTTGACTTCCATAAACAGTTACAGTCTTAGAAACTTAACAGGGGAAGTTCTGCCCTGTCTTATAGGGTCTCTATGCATCAGTATTGACTAGGCAGTGAGTGAGAGTTTATCCAGTTTTAAAATTGAGTCATAATCACAAGCCTGCTTGCTTTCCCAGAGTCCCAAGGATGATGGAGGAATCCTAGTTAGCATCTAATCCCTCCATTGGTCAGAGGGGATCCCTTGGTTTACAATGAGAAGCCCTGGGCCCTGGGCTGATAGCTACCATCAGTGTTGCCAAGTGTCATGATGTCTATGAGCCCCAAATCCTTCATCTGAAAGGAAAGCTGGTAACGCCCATCTTGTTAGCCTGGCACAGACCCATGTAAGGACCAGCCGGGTGATGCGGATGAAAGGTTTCTAACCTGCACAGTGTTCTATGATTCTCCGTTCAGGGGGAGGAGCATGTTCCGTGACTCCAAGCAGTGGCATCTACAGAACAAAACCAGCTCAGGCCCCCTTCTTTCTCAGGACACCTTTTTCTGTGTCTCTCCATTTAGTCCCCACTTCCGATCCATGCCCCAGTTCCAGCTTGAAGCCAGCTGCCCTCCAGACAAGGGCTCGCTCAGTCTGCCCATGAGCGTGGACTGTGCGGCATGGAGTCTCATGACTAGGGCTTAGGGCTGCCTCCTCCAGGCACCCTGACCGCCCCTCCCCCTCCAGGGACAGGCTAGTCATGAGGCTTCCCAGCAGCAGGGTTAGGACCAGCTTGACTCCCAAGGAGAGAAGGCCCACTGTGCTAGGAGGGGAGGGACGTGGCCAAGCCCCCTGTTCTGGAAACGCAAAACCAGAGATGAACAACGAGAGTCTGCAGGGTCGGTCTTGGTCAAATCTGAGCTCTCTCACTCACCTGTGTGTCGTCTCGGGACAAGTCACATAATCCTTCCGAGGCAAGGATTATGAAGCGGGGTGGGGTGTGGAGGGAGTGGGTGGACAGTGAGCTCACCAGGCATTCTGCCAGTGAGAAATGTGGTAAGAGATACAGCCTAGGGAATCCCGCGGAGGCACCCGGCTCTGCCCTGGAGGGCGCATATCAGTCAGAATCAGCTCCATGGTCATGGCTTTGTTGGGCTTCCCATCCCCTTCCATTCTTTTCAGCTGCACTGGCGTGGAAGGAATAGGACCGTGAACTCACGGTTTATGATGCGCCTCCTCCTTTGTGTCAGATGCAGAACGTGGTTTGCTCCCTGCAGGGGAACAGCTCTGAAGAATTCCTATGGGGAGAGAGGTTTAGAATAAGGTGACGAGATGTCCCGCTTTTGGCGGGACAGTCTCGATTTTGGACGTTTTTTTAAAAGTCACGATTTTTGGAAAGAATGCACGACAAGCTAGGGAACGGTCTATTTGGTCCATATAGACCAAATTTTTAATCAAGAACCCCCCTCCCAGGTCAATGGTGTCCCGCTTTAAATCTGATCACCTTGGTTTAGAAGTGTGACGTGACTAGTAATAGTTGCTAAAAGACATGCAGTCTGTATCGGACTCCAAACAGGCAACCAAGCCCCCCTCCTCCCTCAGTCCACAGCCCGTATGGACCCTGGTGTCCAGAGGCAAACACACTGATTACTGGCACTGGGTGGAGGAAAGGGGTCAGAATCGGCTTCAGAGGGTGTCGGCAGTGAGGACAGTGTGTGTCTCACACCACCCACTGCAGAGACACTGGTCGCTGAGGTCAAATATTCTCATGACAGCCACTCACCAATGGCTATTCCTCACTCTCTGGATGGTAGCCTTCAGGAAAGCCCTGTCACCGACCCTCCCAGGTCTACTCCCTCCCTGGCCCCTCCATTTCTCACCCGCCTCCTCTCTCTACTCATGGTTCCACCTTGAAACATCTTGAGATCCCCACAAGCACCATGCTTTCTCACCTCCCCGCGCTCCCTCGCAGGTGCTGTTCCCTGGCAGATTGCCTTCCCTGCAGCCTCATTCTGACTCAGCCTTGGCGATTCAGTCCAGGTGCCACTAACAACAGTAGGCCCTTGTCCGTCCGTGCTCTCACAATAGCCTGTACCCGCTGATTTCTGCCAGCCCACTAAGCACATTGCAATGGTATTATTCCGGAATGTTTACTTCTTCTCCTAGTCCAAGGCTGTCCTAACTGGTTTCATGGAGCTCCTAGGCCAGCGGTTGTGGCAGGGCAGCTAGAAGAGGGGATAAGATAAAAAATATCACCAAAGAAGTATCGCGCCATCTGCTCTAATTCCCTCTTGGAGGTGGTGGCACAGCACCCTCTGTAACTGAAATGGTGTGAATGGACCATAGTAACTTGGAAGAAAGAGCTGGCTGTTGGCTGCCAGAAGGTCACGTTTTGCAAACCCTTTGGCACAGTTCTGCTTGGCACACGTGAATCACCATGAATTGAATTCAGCTTGATGGCAGCTGGTAATTCCCTTCTATCTGAATTGGCTAGGGGAAGGCATAGGGTGCATATAGGATGAACTTGAGGACATCTATTGTTATTTTGAGAAAAACTCCCCCCCTGACTCGGATTTGGGATATGGTCCCTCACACCAGTCTCCCCCTGTGGACTAGGGCACTGAGTTACACAGGGAGCCAGGTAGAATAGCCCTTGACCATGTGGGGGAACTCTGTTTGCAAGAGGAGTCCTGCTGGGTAGTGGTTATGCATTGGGCCGCAATCTGCAAGTTCAGCAGTTCAAAACCACCAGCCACACTGAGGGAGAAAGATGGGGCTTGCTACTCCCATGAGGAGTTACCATCTTGGAAACTCACAGGGGCAGTTTTACCCTACCCTATAGGGTCACTCTGAGACAGCATCAACTCAATGGCAGTGAGGTTTGAAAAAAAATGTGTTTGCATAGTGTGGGTGGCATAAAGGCACCTGAGTGACCCCAATATTTTTCACTGGACTACTAACCTAAAGGCTGGCAGTTTGAAGTCACCCAGTGGTGCCGCAGAAGACAGGCCTGGCAATCAGCTCCCCTAAAAACTACAACAACGAGAACACTGTGGCGTGATCCCACTCTGTACCACACGAGTGCTCACGTGCGTGGTCACTGACGCCATGGCAGCAGGCTTGGTGTTTGGTTTGGGGTGAACTCAAGACTGGGGCCGATGAGGAAGCGCCGAGGAGCATACGCCAGCAGAGCTTCATTGAGGTACTATGGAAAGGAGTGGCGGCTCTCCGGCTGGGATCAGTGGTTAGGAATGGGAAGGCGGGCTGGAGAGGGCCTCCAGGTGGGAGAGTCTCTCTCTGTTGCTTCAAGACCACCTTGATGAGAATCACCTGTCAGCTGTAAAAGACTCTTGTCTTTCCACCCCACTTTCAGGAGCGTACAACTTTTTGAGGTGCTGACAGCCCTGCTCTGTGACTTTCGGCCCGATTCAGCCACCGGACCCCAGAGAACATGACCCTAGCCGGTAGGTACCACCTGTGTTTCGGTGATAGAGGCACAGCAGCGTGGGCTACTTCTGCATACGCCTCTATGCATGTGTACTAATACGGACACAGAATGATTACAGATCTATAGCAAGGCAATACACCAAGGAGTTAGAACGGGTTCTCTCTAGTTCAGTGGTCCTCAACCCTCCTAATGCCGCAACCCTTTAATACAGTTCCTCATATTGTGGTGACCCCCCCACCATAAAATTATTTTTATTACTACTTCATAACTGTCATTTTGCTACTGTTGTAAATCAGGCAACCCCTGTGATAAGGGTCGTTCCACCCCCAAAGGAGTCTTGACCCACAGGTTGGGGTCAAGCGGGCTGGGGACCTTCCGGGGCAGGACAGGAGTGTGTGGAGCACCAAACCATCAGCCCGTACTGCAGCCTCCTAGTTTTCAAGAAACTCCCAAACACAGGCAAAATAGATGGTGGGGTGTGTGTGTGGGCGGGGGGAGCTTGGGGGGAAGGAGGTGGCAGGACACCGGTCCCTCTGGCTTTGACCACTGCTCTGAGAAAGTCAGGGAGGGCACACAGCTGGACTTTGGAACCAGCGAGGACCAAAGACACAGAGGGCATTGTGGTAAGGATGCCCCAGCTTCCCTAAGACTTCTTCACCCTTGGGGCAGGACTGGTAACTACCTTCAGCAGAATGGTTTGTGGACCTCCAGCAATCTGGAACACCTTGGGGCCAGGGTGGGGAGTCAGAGGCCTCAATCACGGCTGCCAGAGTCCGGTGAGGACATGGGGCTTGGGGTTTTCCCCTGAAGGCATTTTGCAAGTGGTCCTAAGGGAGGAGAAGATGAACTGGGAGGAATGATAAAGCCATGTGGGAGTCCTAGAAGACTCCGGTTATAACAGGTGAACAGAGTAGGTTAGAATCACACTAGAAAATGGAGCAGGGCAGCATTGGGCAAAAGAGGGTAGCTGGCTCCCTAGCCCAGGTCTGGTTCTGGGTAGCGTGGATACCTGTGTGATACCCAGGAGTCCCTTGTGCCAGGCCTGCACAGCTGCCAGCTTCTTAGGCTAGCTGGGGTTCGCAGTCTTCATGTCTCTGGAATGTTGTTTCTGCAGCCTACAAGGAGAAGATGAAAGAGCTCCCCCTGGTGTCCTTATTCTGCTCCTGTTTCTTGGCGGACCCCCTGAATAAGTCCTCGTATAAATATGAAGGTAAGTAGAGACCAGTCAGGAAAATAGGAAGCTAAGATCTCCTGTGTGTTGGAGT
>NW_022103906.1:17657512-17672276 GCF_000313985.2 Echinops telfairi
TTTAGGCTGGTGTGGGAGACAGTGTAGGAGGAAAGACGCAAGCCAGCGGGAAGCCAGTGCTGACTGGAGAGAAAGAAGAGAGCAGGGTAGGAGGCCTCAGGGGAGCGAGGGCAACAGGCGGAGCCGTCAGACTGGAAGTTGCACACCCAGTGGATGGGTGGTGGGTGGTGGATGAAGGCCACCCTGGTGGATCCCAATAGATCCCAATGTTGAGGGAGAGCTCAGCTCTGCAAAGGCAGCCAGTATGGCTGCGAGGGGTCGTCAGACAGGACACATCCTGCGACCCCTCCTAGTGCAGCCTGAAACCTTGCATGGTGACAAACTCCTTTGGCCCCGGCTCACAGCCGGCCAACCATCGGGCCCATGCACCTGCGGTACCAGTGCTCAGGGTGGACCCAGGGCCCTTGTTGTTAGGCTTTCCTTGGGGCCTCCCGCTCTCCCCGGTGGAAGATGTGCATGCTTTATGGGTACCCCTTTGTCGTTCTGGGGCTGAGCACCTCCATTCCTACTGCTGCAGCAGATACCGTGGACCTGAACTGGTGCGTCATCTCTGACATGGAGGTCATTGAGCTGAACAAATGCACGTCGGGCCAGTCCTTCGAAGTCATCCTGAAGCCTCCTTCCTTTGACGGGGTGCCGGAGTTCAATGCCACCCTGCCTCGGCGGCGAGACCCATCCCTGGAGGAGATCCAGAAGAAGCTGGAGGCAGCTGAGGAGCGCAGGAAGGTAGGCGTGCTCCGTTCCTTCCTCCATCCCAGCAGGAGGGGGCTGGAAAGAGGCAGTGACCCTCAGCTAGGGTTCTGTTACCACCAACCTAGCTGTAGGCTGCACCTTCCCTGTGTAGGGCATCGCTGAGGACAACGAAGGGGTCAAGGTCCTGACCGTGGGAAGGAGCGAGCTTACAGTTCGGTTAGTGAGTAAGCTATTGTACCATGTCAACTCTAAGAGGGGGCTTTGTATGCACGGTCAGGACATAAGACATGGACAAAACATGAAGGCTTTAGGGAAAGGTGACCCGATGAAGGAACGGGCCCAGGGGTCCTTACCCGGAGCAGGCAGAGAGAAAGACATGGTTGGTGTCTTTTTGTTTTCTATTCCCATGAAGAGTGACAGTCCCAGAAACCCACAGAGGCAGCTCTAGTCAGACGGAAAGGGTTCTGTTGCAGGTCAGAATCGACTTCAGGACAGGGTTTGTTTGATTTTTTTTGAAATGGGGTGAGGGGGAGGGCATGCCTTCTGGAGGAGCCCTGCTGATGTCCTGGGGGAAGTGCCGGACTGGGATCACACAGCAGTGCAAACCTAACAGCTACCCCATGGGAGAGAGATGAGGCTGCGTGCTCGCCTAAAGACTGAACGTCTTGGAAACCCAACGGGCCATTCTCCTCTGTCCGGTAGCACCTCAGTGAGTAGGAAACAACTTGATGGCAGGGAATTTGGGTTGAACAGCACCCTTTCAAGGTCTCTGGATGTCCCAAAAGGTTTGTGCCAGAGTACTAGCCCACAGGTAGGCTCTCTGAACTCAGCTGCCCAGCACCAAGAAAGCCCTCAGTTGGAACTTCCCTCTGTAATACATGGGGTGTCATGAGTCAGAATCAACCCAATGGCAGTGAATTCTTGTTTTGTTTTTTTTTAAGCATAGCTTCTGATGTTTCTTAGTGATGTTTCTTATTGACTCCACATGCCACAACTCAGGTGCCATTTCTGTGTCAGCTTTCCCTCCAGCCTAAACGAATCTCTCCCACCTACGAATTGCTACAGCGCTTTCTCTCTGCCTCTTAAGGCCCATGTCAACTGCCACGCTGGGTTAGGGTTATTTGTATATGTCTTATCCATACTGTCTTTTCCAAGCCACTAGACCAGGGCTTGGCCCCAAATACAGCCATTTAGTAATTTTAAATACATAAACACATGAGGCAATGAGGGGGACAAACAATCCTGGGGCATTTAAAAGAAGAAGACGGAGGAAAATCAATGAGTGGGAAGGTTGTGAAAGGGGTGGGGGCTTCGAGGAAATGTCCTTCCTTTCTGATAACGGGCCAGAGACCAGGGATTAAGGAGAGGTTTGCTGTGGGCTTGGCACCCTCAAACCAGGTGATCCAAAGGTGCCCCCGCATGCTCACTCCCCAGGGCCTCTCTCTGCCTTTGTGCTCTTGCAGTACCAGGAGGCTGAGCTCTTGAAACACCTGGCCGAAAAGCGAGAACACGAGCGGGAAGTGATCCAAAAGGCCATTGAGGAAAACCACAACTTCATTAAGATGGCGAAGGAGAAGCTGGCCCAGAAGATGGAATCCAATAAGGAGAACCGGGAGGCCCACCTTGCTGCCATGTTGGAGCGTCTGCAAGAGAAGGTGAGTGCTCCCAGAGCACACAGGAGCCTCCTGGAACACTCTTTCCTCCGGGACAAGTCTATCTGGCGTTTCCGGGAGGAAGCAGGATGGGGTTAGTTCTATGAGGCTTGATCCTTAGATACTTCCAGAAAGTGATTTGGGAGGTCAAAGGCCACGGAAAGTGTGCCTAACATTAGAAGTTCTTGGGGGACATTCTACACAGTTATGCAACTGAAAGGTCTCATTGTCTTAGAGATGTGATACCGCTTATTTTTCTAGAAAAAGCCTGCCCGAGGAAAATGATTATGGGCAGAATAACAGGGTACATTCCTACCTTCATCCTCGGAATGACGAATTTGCTTTAAGGCAAGATGCTGACATGAGCTCCTGGCTCTGTCCCAAGCGGATGATGAGCTGAGCTGTCCATTGAGCAGGAAACATGATTCCTCACCATTATCTTGCATTGGACTGAATGAGTCACAGGTCTCTCCAACATCCTGCCTTTGGTCAATAAACCAAACGGTGTCACCTAAAGACGAGATACGTGAGAGGCTGGGGGCTGGTCCCACGTGTCAGCAGAAGCACGTCTCGTTCTGTTGAGAACACGTTGGCCTCTTTTCTGCAGTTTCCAGGCTGCCCCCGTTTCTCCTGCAGCTCCTGGGAGAGCTCCTGCTCTGTGTTTTATTTCCAGGAGCCGCCTGCTGCGCGGTGACTCCCGGGACCCGATCGGTGGCCTCGTCCCATGGTGAGCAGCGTGGTCCCGACTCCTTCCTGCCATCCACCTATAGTCTCAGACCTTTGACAACAGCTTCTAGAAAGATCTGGCTTGCTTCACAAGGAGTCTGAATACTCACATGGTCTTGGAGCAGGCCGACATGTGACAGGCCCTCTCCTCTGATGTGTGCCTGCCAAGGGACAGCCGAGTCTCCACCAAGAATCATACGAGAGGGAAGTGATCCAGGCATGAGTTCAGGCTTCCTCAAGTATTTGAAGGAAGGATGGTTTGGAACAAATCTTTCCATTAAAAACAAACAAAACCCATCTACACTTGTAAAAATCGAAAGATAAAGGATGGAGGCTGTACCTTCTCGGACAGATGAAGAAACCATGGCAGAGAAGGCAGAATGGTTTGCCCAGGGGCCCACTGTTAATATGCAGTGGTCCTGGGGCTAGACTCTAGATTTCTTGGCTCCACTTCCAGGTGGCTCTCCTAAGACCTCGCTTAGGGAAACAGCCCACAACAGCCTTTTGTCAGTGAGGGGGTGGCAGTGGAGGCCAAGGAAAGGAAGTCCACAAACCTCTCAGGATGTTCGATTAGAGCTCCCCGGAGGTAGAGGTAGCTATCGAGTTAGCACACTTGTGAAAGCCCAGCTCATGAAACAATTGGGTGAGAGGTGAGTTCAAGCTCAAAGACGCAAGGTGCTGGCAGCAGACGTTTTAGTGTCACTTCTCTGGATCACTGGTCCCCATGCAGCCTAGTGAAGGCAGGAGGTGGGATGCGAGCTAGGTGTGTGGGTTTTTTTGTTGTTGTGTTTTGTTTTTTTAGCTACATACCAGACCAGAGAAAGCCTCCACAGAGCCTTCTGAACAAATATCTGTGTGTAGGCCACTGGCCGTCTGCACCAGACTCACCTGGTGTAAAGTTTTCAAAGTAAAGATACTGCTCCTGGCTTACAACTCGGGGGTCTCTGGAAAAGAAATCCGAGAAGCTGCACTTTATTAACTTGCTTCCTAGGTCATGCTGATGGCTAGCAACGTTTGAGAACCACTTTAGACACAGATCACTTTCAGCTTCCAGGGTCATAGAACCTTCCAGGGCTTTGTCAGGGACAAATTTGTAGCGTAAACATTTCCTGGCAATCTGAACGATCTCTGTGGGTCCACTACAAGCTAATTATTGATATTTGCATGTAATGATGCCAGCCTCCAGTGGGGATAACATTTATTTAGCACCTACCCCGTACAAGAAACCATGCTAGAGAAAGGGGGGTGCAAAAATGAGGAGTTAGGAGCCCTGTCCCCAAGGAATGCGTTTTCTAACAGAAGATACAGCTACGCACACAATGAACAGTAATGTAAGGCAGTCATGCTAAGCCCCCGCAGTGAACACGAAATTCACAGGATTCCAGAGGAAAAAGAGCTGCCCCGGACCCTCCTCCTTTAAAGAGCAGGGCAGGGAGGTTTGCTGGGTGAGGAGAGCCACTTAAGGTCACACAACTGGTGGCCCTTTGGAGCCCGATCCTGTGCTGAGGCTTCCTTATGCAGGGCAACAAAAGAGGGCTAACCAGCTGCACTTGTCCTAAAATCTACTCTTTGAGAGCTGGACAACACTTTCAAAAGTTCTTCTGGTAATTCCTATCGAAGACCCTTCATCTTCCACTGAGGAGGTTTCAACGGCTCTCCCTAGGAGATGGGCAAGAAACCAGTGAAGCGGCATGGGGGGCTTGCAATGAAGCCTGCTCGCTCCACCTGCTCCTCTGAGAGACCCTTAGTGGCAACCAGCCTCCCCAACCCCAAAGGGAAGGAAAGGCTGATGGGCCACGAGGTGACTAGGAGAGGGTCCCCCGAGGGGAAGCTGGACACAAGTCAACCAATGAAGACCCCCTGGAGCTGCTCCAGCCGGCCTCCTGCATCAGCCCCCAGTGAGTCCGGCCGACACCTTCCCCGTTCTCAGGCGGCCTTGCAGACACACCCGCCAAGTCCAGAGCGGGTCATCCTTTACTTGTGGTTCTCCTGCCTTCTATCCTGGGCAGGCTGCTGAGCCCAACCTCTCCCCTGTGTCTCTTCTCAGGACAAGCACGCGGAGGAGGTGCGGAAAAACAAGGAGCTGAAAGAGGAGGCCTCCAGGTAAAGCTGAGAGGCCAAAGAAGTTTCCAGGACAGACGGACAGCTGCAGCAGCTCCGCGGTCCCCGAGGCAGCCCTGCGCCGCGGCTGCTCTCCCAGCACTGGGGTTTGGGGGGAGGGGGAGGGTGGCCCAGGGTCGTTTCCTCTGCTTTTGGTGTTTGTGAATGTGAAGAATTGACCAGTGAAGCCATCCTATGTGTTTCGGGGCAACAGCGATGGGGCGGGAGAGGGGAGAGGTGAGCGAGGTTGGGAAACAGACGGAGAACTTGGCCATTTCAACACGGCCCACTGGGGACTCTGGGCGCTTTTCTTCACATCTTAGCCTGGGTGTTGACCATCCAGGCGCTATGTGGAGGGAAGGTGAAAACAGAGGCAGTGCGAGGCCGGGGTGCAGTGCACAGTCCTGGGTGCCACAGTGGACGCACAAGCCCAGCAGGAAAGGGGTGGGTGGCATGGGCACCCTGGAGCAGGTGGGATGAGACGTTGTGGGACAGGGTCGGAGTGTATGTGTTTTATCCATCCATTTTTGATCATCACGACAAATGAAACATTCCCTCTCAGTCTCTAGTTCTTTATTTCCTGAGCGGGTCTCCCGGGTGAGTGATGGGGAGGGCTTGGCATTTGGTTTCCACCTCACGCGTGGTAGACACCATCTTTGTGCCTCTACTTTTGCCATGCAACGGTCTAAAGTGCCCCACCTACCAACACTGCCCTAGGCCGCGCTCACCAGCGGTCTGGACAATGTCTAGGTGTGTGCATACGTGTATGCGTGTTATCCCATCCAATTCTCACAGTGACCCTGTGAAGGAGGTTCTCTTATGATTGCGTATTGCAGATCAGGGACTGTGGGTTTAAAAAGGGTGACTTGCCCAAAGTCCCACAGACAACAGGTGAAATAACAAAGATTGGCATCCCAGGGGTCTGCTTCCAGTCCCTCCTCGGAGTCCCTGCACAGCACTGCTTCTTGGCTTGGAATCAGTCACAGCATGGGAATCCTCAAACTAAAAGTGGTGATACACTAGGGTGTCTGATCCAACTTAGTGGGTCTCGCCCATTGGTGTTTTTTTTTTTTTTTAATAAAACAGGCCCCCAAAATATTAAAGTGCAGTGCAGGTGGTAATAAAGGTGTTGTTTATTTTTGGGTATATCTGTACTAGGTCACTACATGAAATGTATTTCTGACTGGGTGGTTGCAGCCAAAATGCTTTGAAAACTGCTGCCCCAGAACAGGGCTGGAGAAGGGAACCAGAACTCCAGGCTGCAGCACTGGGGACTTTAAGAAGCTGCTTTGCTTGAACAGGCAAGAGACAGGAGCCATGGGATCATGAGCTATCTTCTGAGTAAAAGCAAGAGAGTTGCATAAGTTTGCCTCATCTGAGTTTCAGCCCTCCTCTACTGATGGCCAGGAAAGAAGTGCTGCTTCCAGCCCTCTCTTACCCAAACACTATACTTACATTCCTTCTGCAGCAAGCCCTGACGGTATCGTTGGACATCTCCAAGCAAGTTCCCATGGCTTGGTTTACTCTTCTCTGCCTGGACGAATTGCTCCCTTGACATTCTTTAAACTCAATTCCATGATCAAGTTCCTGGATACCATCAGTACCTCTGTACTGCTTACATGCTTTGATTACTGGGTAGTAGTTACTTGTTAAATGTTTCTCTCCTCTACTAGACATGAAATTCCTTGAAAACAGGAATCGGTTTTATTAATCTCTGTGTCCCTGACAGTCTTTGTTCTAGAATTTTGGTATAGAAATGGAATTAGTAGCAGCAATCTTATGGGTAGTGGTGGTGGTGGTTTGGTCTCAAAGCACCATTTGTATAGCACTAGAGATAAACACTATATATAAGACTGAGAGGAAGAGAATGGAATTAGGAGCAGCCATCTTATTGGGGGTGGGGGTGGATTTGTCTCAAAGAGTCATTTGTATAGCACCAGATGTAAACACTATACATAAGACCGAGAGGACTTTGCTAACTGTATATATCAAAAAGTGGAGGCTTGTGATCAGTATTATGCAGGATTCTAAAATCCCCCTCTAAGTCCTCTCCTTTCCTGGGTCCCGTTAATTCCCAGAGTTGGACATTGAAAACGGAACTCTCCAATTCGATTCTTGGCATGGAACTGGCTTTCAAACTCCTGCTGCCCACCCCAAACTCCTGCATCAAAAGGGTCTCCAAACCAATGGGGAAGATAAAACTAGTAAAGCAATGATTCTTAAAATTTCAATTTACGTCAAAATCCTGCTGGGAGCTTGTTAAAATGTAGATTTACACTGCTTTTGATGTTTATACATGGAGATGACTGGCCAGGCTTGTTGGATTATCTTTTGAGTGGGTTGCACTAGAACCTATATTTTAAGAAGGCAGATCCCAAGGTTTTAAGAGTCAATCAAACCACAGTTTGAGAAATTCTGTATAATTAAGAATGTAACTACTCAAGAGGGCCTCCCAATGCAAGCATTGCTGAGAGAAGGGCTAGGTGGTGTCAACCAGGCTTCTTGGAGAAGCCCTAATGGAGCAGACGATGTTTGAGCTGAGCCTCTAAGGAGGAGCAGGCAGAACATAGAGGAAGAGGCAGGGTCACTGTATGAAGACAGCCCCTTGGGGATTTCGAGGAAAGGGGTAGCCTAGACAGAGACACTATGCACTCTACAACAATGACCTGAGCGACCAAACAAAACCAATATGAATGATAATCCTGGAACCCTGAACCCCAGAGAAAAAGGATAGAGAAGTGAATTTAATTCCAAGGGGGAGAGGAAGTCCCACAAAAACAATGAGAAAGGAGACGGTGGGTGCAGGTAAATTGTCAGTTGACCTGACAGCATACACATCTTAACTGGCAAGCAGCGTTCAATGGAGTAAGCACCTTGGAAGTATAGGGGCACCGTGGGGGCTGGTGAGGAGACAGGTGTTCTCCTCCCTTATTCCTTATACCTTCCTGGTAACCAGAAAATTGGTTACCTCACCTTCACCCACCCAATGCCTAGTAACCCCTTTTCCCAAGCATAGCCCTTGTTGTGCCTGCAGTTAGAGCATAACTCTTGTGGGAAGGGTCCTGGTGTACCAGCCCTACATCATCATCATCATCATCATCATCATCCATCAGACCAGAAAAAAACAGTCCCTGGTCATCCCTGAGCAGGCAAGAACTCCCTTTGTAGCCAGCTTACTTCTTCCCAGCTTCCCTTGTTGCATGAGTGACTGACTTCCTTCTGGGATCAAGAACCTAGAAGTTAGCCACCCTATGAGACAGCACAAAGTACTTCCGGTTCAGGTGCTCTGACCCCAGGAACTGTCTAGGCTGGCAGGAACTTTGACTAGGATAGACATCCTCATGACTGTCACTCCTGCCCTGTGAGCTCCTGGACTGGCAGGGTGCTGGCACATACTGAGAGGCCTGCCTCCACAGTTAATCTCCTTTCTGGGTCCCATCCCTGCTCTAGTTTTCTCTTTCCTTTCATTCCTTTGCCTTGTTGTTCAGCATGTTTCTGTTTCCATTGTTTTCTCATTTCCCCCCTTATCCTTTTTTTCTTGGTATTTTTTCTTTACTGTGTCCTGCCTCTAGTTTTGCTTTTTCTTTAGTTCTCTTCCTTTGTTATTATTTTCTTCTCATTTCAGTTATTAATTTCTTTGCCGTTACACACTTGCTTTCCCTCACTTGTTTTTTTTCTCATTAATGTTTTCTTTTTTGCTGTTGTTCTTCTTTTTATTGTCCTGCCTAGTAGGTGACAGAAGCTGTACCCAAATGGCCCAGTCACAGCTGTATTTTCTACAGCCTCATTCACTGGGCAAGGGCCAGTACCTGCTCCTGTACCACTTGATCCATGATATTGAGTGGCCAATAACAGCCAAACTTGCCCTCAACTTTGCTACATGAATAGCAAATAGAGAACTATGCATATAGTCACCTTCTCTATCACACCCACCGGCAGACAGGTGGTGAGTCCCTAAGAATATACCAATGTACAATCACCAATTAAATATAAATTCAACAACACAAAGCTTCAGAGACACCAAGGACTTTCAGTTCACAAAAGGAAGCATAACACAGTGGCTCAAACAAGTGACCGAAATACAGAACCAGAAACCACTTTTGAGAAAAGCAGGGCATTGAAGATCCCTGAAAAAGTATTCAAAAGAATGGTATTTAGGTACCTTCAATGGACTGAGATACAGACCAATTAAGCTGCAGACAAAATCAAAGAAAACACAGACACAGCTTTAGAAGAATCGAGGAAAGCAGAAGAACTGATTAAATAAATGATAAATTAGAAACCATATAAAAACACTAAACAAAAACTTGGAAGATTAATACTAATATTTCAGAAATAGATAATACATAGAAAGGGCAAAGGAATAGAATAGACTCAATGGGAGGCTGGATTAGTAAACTTGAGGATAAGTCTCTCAATACTAATATCCCAGAGGAACATCGACAAATGGAGAAGAACAGCAACAACAAAAAGAAGAAATCCTAAAATGATGTGTGACAATATGAAAAGGAATAACTATGTGTGACCAAAATTCCAGAATAGGAAGAAAGAGCAAAAAGCACAGAGAAAATCATCAACGAATTGTTGGAAGAAAACGTCCCTAAATCATGAGGAAGACACACATTTGAAAAGCTGAAAGAACCCCCAAGCTAGATAGAAACCAAAGGAAAATCTCCAAGACATGGTATAATCAAACTCTCCAAAACCAAGACAAATAAAGAATCCTGAGAGCAGGTCAGGACAAACAAAACAAAACGTTATTTCCAAAGGAGAACCAAATGACTCAGCTCTGCTTGTTTTCAGCAGAAAGGGCACTCAAGAAAGCCATGGGGGATGGCACATATAAAACTCTGAAAGGAAAAAATCGCCAACCAAGATGTATGGCTGTTGTAAGGTACCATCTAGGCAGTTCCAACTCATCGTGGGACAAGTGATGTTGCATTCTGGGAATTTCAATGAGTACAAGGAAACAAAATAAGGATGGAATGTTGAATGAAAAATTGATCTTCTCAGTAAACCATCCAGTTCACCCTAAAAAGTTAAAAGAGAGAGAGAGAAAGCATGCAAGAAATGGACCCTTGGAATTCCTCTGAGGAATGGGCAGAAGGAAAGCATAATTTGAATTCTGAGACCCTAAGCCAGTGGTTTTCGATGGGTGCAGTAGTTCTCCCAAGAGAACACTTTGGAACAGTGTGGCAGCCATGTGTTTAATACAAGAAGAAAAGGCACAGTGTATACAAAGGACAAGGATGCTAGCTGTACATGACAACAATGTCTCAGGCCATGCTTCATTTTGTAAGATAGCCAGCAAGCCTATTTATTTTCATTATCTAAGCCCAGAGATGAGCTCATTTCTACTGAGTCCATTCTGGCTCATAGTGACCTTATAGGAAAGGGTAGAAATGTGTCTTTGGGCACTAGCATAGCTCCATGTGTCTTGTCAGCCTGCAATGTCTCTCAGGGAGTGAGCTTGTCTCCTGCCTCCAGCAGCTATTAATTTCCTTAGCACCTCCAAATGAGGTCATCAAGCTGCGACCTGATTGACAGACTAAACTCCACCCCTTCACTCTGAATACCCAAATTGACAACAGATTATGTAATGACCACCAAAAGTTTTGGGAAAAGTTTTGTTATAAAAGTAGTATAAAAATGTACATTAATTTTCAGAGAAAAAACAAAGCTTTCCTTTGCTTGGAAAGACTTACTCTGTGAGTGCCCCACAGTCCATGAGGGTTTGCTTTCAGTCTTCTCCGCTATTGGGTAGATGCTGAGGAACAGCTTCTGAAGTCTTGGTGTAGGGATTGAAACTGTGAGCTCTCAAATTAGTGCAACCTACATTTACCATTAAAAAAAATAGTTTTTATTGGCACATAATTTACATATCCTACAACTCAACAGAGCTCCTTTATAATCCAAGAGTTAAAATTGTTCAATCACATCAAGGAGAATTGCCCAATCATTAGCATATCAATTTTATAACATCCCCCGGCCCCCATGATTAAATCTCCTTTAAAATGAGTTGTGCAATCACAGTCAGTTCTAGTGCTCCCTCCCCCTTTCCGCCTTCATTTCCCACTCCTGCGATCCCCCTTCCCTTCCTTTTACGCACTCCCTACCCCTGTATCCCCTACCAACCCATGTATCCATCATTATCACTATGCCTCCACTCCTCCTGTGGGTCACAAACTGGGAAACCCAACAGAAACAATAAAAACCAAAACTGAAATAAGGTGGTAAGGGTAAAAGAGTAATAGTATAAAAACAAAAATACAAATAATGAGTAAGAAAGAAAAGACCCTCACCAACATTCCAAAAGCAAGGGAAGAAATTTCTGTCACAGAGCAAAAAGGATACTTGCACCCAGAGCCAACTCAGGTGGGGTCTTTAGGACGGTCATCTGGTCAAAGTCTCTGCAGTTAGCCTTTGGGATTCTGATTCAACCTAAGCTCCTGACAACTCCCTTATTTGTCTTTTAAAAGATGATTCAATACCCAGCACAGTGCCTGGCACACAACAAATGTTCAATAGACAGTAGCTAGTGCTATTCTGAAGGAGGCCTAATGGTGCTGTTTGCTAAACATTGGGCTACTGGCCACAAGATCAGAGGCTCACATGCATCAGCCACTCACAGCAGAAAGACGAAGTAGTCTATTCCTGTGACGATTTACAGTCTCGGGAACCCTAAGCTCTGTTTTCTGTAGGGGTCCAATGAGTTAGGATGGACTTGTTGGCCTTGGGGTTCTGTTTGCGTTTGCTCGTGTTTCTCCGGAGTCCCTGGGTGATGCCAGTGAATTCTATGCCTGGCTGCTACCTGAACTGTTGGAGGTCTGAATCTACCCTCGGGTGCCTTTGAAAGAAGTTAGCCAGGCAATGAAAAGCTAAAAATTAGACATTGAAAATTCTATGGAGCACATTTCTACTCTGACACGCATGAAGTCACTAGGAGTCAGAGGTGACCCAGTGGCAACTGTTTTTAGCGTCATATGCTCCCTTTGTTCTCCAGAGTGGCACAGAAATCCATTTCCTCTTCCACGTGATCCTTCAGACAGCTGCAAATACCTTTCGTGTTTCCCTTCCTTCTTGCCAGGTGAGCTTTCTCCAGTAATTGTTCTCACGTGATGCTTTACTGGAGACAGTAATTGTGTCTACAGTAATTGTTTGCATGTGATGCTTTAAGAAATCTTCAATTTCTTGCCATTTCTTCGGTGGGTGGTTTGTAGCTTGCCCATCTCTTTCTTTAAGTTTATGCTCACTTTCACATGCTGCTTGTGTGAATTCAAATGGTTTGGGCCACTTTGGCAACCCATTTGATATTATATCACATGATTTTTAAAGTATTCAGAGCCGTTGATCCAGTTACTTTTCCCCCCTAGGAATTCTGCTTCCAGGGATGTATCCTAGATAAATATTATGACATACAATGACTTATGTCAATAGTATTCATCAAAGTACTAAATATATGTAGACAACAACTAGACTAATAATTTCTTAGAGTTGTTACAGGGGAGGTTGGAGGGAAATGGGGAGCTAATAATAATGGATCCAAGAATGAAGAAAATGTTCTAAAACTTTGACATCGAATGCAAAACTCTCTTTAATGCATTTAAACCATTGTGTTGTATGATAAATGAATTATTTGTCAAAATCAACATTACATGTAAAAATTATGTCAATAAAAGTTAAGATAACAGCAGTAAAAAAAGTACTAAGTATAATATTTAAAATGGAGCTAAGGCAAATGTCCCAAAGTAGGGAAATAATTGTAAAAGTTTGGGACAATCATTAGATGGATTTTATAAAACTTTTTGTTGCTATAGGACATTTGATTCTGCAGTTCATATGAAATTTTATAATTTCACTATGTAATTATAAATAAAAAACAAGGTATCAATTATATGTTCATTAAATCTTAGCTATATTCAAGAGGGCTTCAAAAAGTTTTGAGAATTTTCCCACTATCTTTTAACTCCATTTTTCCATGAACTTTTTGAAACCCCATTATAAATGGGGTTTGGTAATTATTGCTAATCAAATGGCTTGCTAATTATTGATATAATTAGACGAGCATAAACACATCAAAATGCCAATTCATCTACTGTGCTATTCCGTTGAGATACTATTATGTGTTACATATTGTGAAAGATAATGAGATTATAAGCATAAACCTTCTAACTGTTTTGCAATCTGGATAAGATAGAGTTTCAAAATATTGCGATAAGCCTTATAATTAAAACATACCTTTTAGGGGAGTGGATCAGAGGCCCAGAGGTGAACCTAAGTTAAGGTGGGAATGTCACGTGCACTGGGCACCACTGAGCAGCTTCTCTTAATCACCACAGTGTCTGTCACCAGTTATGACTGATCATTCAGCAAGCTGAAACTACTGCTTCTATAAGCCAGGGCCTCCCTAGGTCAAGGTAGATTGTGTGATCTTGCTTTTCTGAGTGTAGAAGAGAAGAAACTGGAGCAAAAGAATCACTTTGAGCAGAGCATAGACCAATTTTCAACAGCAAGGAAGGTTGCTGTTGTAATTTTCAGATAATATCATATGTGTCTGGTGCCCAGGTGGTGCAGTGGGTTAGGTGTTGGGCTGATAACTACAAGGTCAGACTTTTAAGACCACCGGTTGAGAGGAGAAAGAAGGAGGGAGGAGAAAGATGAGGCTTTCTTCTCCCGTGAAGATTTAGAAACCCAGCAGATTCTGTAGGCTCACTATGACTCAATGCACATGAGTTTGGTTTTGGTTTATCATAATGCGTTAAGCAAAAGATCAATGAATTTGACTTGTATTTTTGAGCTGAATTATTCTCAAGTTATCTAGAAGACGGTTGTCAGATGTTTGGACAGTGGTGCTATGTCGGTGTTGAGAGTACTTGCCGTGGGTACTGTTTTCTTTGGATAGGCCTGGAGGAGGGCCTCGTTCTTCAGTGGAGTGGGAGGAGGGTGAGGGGGCTAGAGAAGGTTCCACAGGAAGGATCAGTTAGGCAAAATATTGGAAGGAAGTAGGATAAGGAAGAGACTGGAGAGCCTTCCAAACAGAACATCTGGCATCCTTAGAGTGACAACTGGTTCCCTAAGGCCAGCATTTCGGGCAATAAGGAAAGGTCATAGAGTTGGAATGCTAAGTAGAATTCAGAGCCCAGGAGATTGGCCTTGATTCTGTGAGTGTTAGGGAACATTCAAGCAATGGATCCACAGGGAGGGCCTATGACAAGAAGCAGAACGTCCTGTAGGAAAGGTAGAATAGGAGACCGCAGGGTGAGGGCCTGGATGAAGGCTGTGATGGCGATGAAGTGAAGTGGAAGAGTGGAGGAGAAGAAATGAACACAATTTAGCAACTGAATAAAGAGATCTCCCAGTTTCTGGGCAGACGGAAGGTTCAGTAGAGAAGTATTTAGTTTGCGGCATGGTGACTTTAAGAGGCTATTTCTTTAAGTAATGTTAAGTAAGCGGATTTCGCCATCAAATTACATAATAATGTTTTATGAGATGTTTTTCATTAACACCATCAGGAGGTAGTGGGGTCTCTATTTTCCATGTTCCAAGCTTCAGAGAACAATCCTCCTATAAGCAAACATTTGCAATCTCCAAAG
>NW_022103906.1:17674233-17675774 GCF_000313985.2 Echinops telfairi
ACATACTTTGGCCATGTTGTCAAGAGAGAGTAGTCCCTGGAGAAGGACATCATGCTTGGTAAAGTAGAGAGGCAGTGAAGGAGAGGAAGATACTTAAAGAGATGGATGGACACCGTGGCTGCAACAATGGGCTTAAGCATAGGAATGGTTGTGAGGATGGCGCAGGGCTAGGCGGTGTTTAGTTCCACTGTGCAGAGGGTCGATGTAGGTTGCATTTGCCAAACAGCGACACTGACACATTATATAGCTGTGTTCTGCTGGGAAGGACTCCCAGATCACCGAGTGAGATGACATGAAGGTCAAGGATTATAGCCTTCAATATGTATTACAATCAATGTAAAGAAAATCAAGAGTCTCACAACTGGAATGACAAATGAAGAAAAGATGGATGTTTTCAAGGATTTTACCTTGCTTGCTTGGATCTCTAATCAATGCTTCTGGAAGCAATAGCCAAGAGATCAAATGATGGGTTTCATTGGCTAAATCCTCTGCAGAATACCTCTTTAAAGTGTCGAAGAGCAAGGTTGTTACTTTGAGGACTAAATTGCACCTGATTCAAGCCATAATATCTTCAATTGCATGTGAAAGTTGGATATTGAATAAGGTAGTCCCAAGAATAGATGCATATGGGTTATCGTGCTGTTGACGAAGATTGACAATCTTACTGTGAATTGCCAAAAGATACATCTGTCTTGGGAGAAGTACAGCTAGAACACTACTTAGAAGGGAGAATGGTAAGACTTTGTCCCCGGAAAAGGACACCATGCTAAAGTGAAGGGGCAGCAAAAAAGAGGAAGAGGGTGGATGGGGTGGATTGACACAGTGGCTGCAACATTGTGCTCAAATACAACAATTGTGCATATGATGCAGGACTGGGCAGTGTTTTGTTCTGACGTACATAGCGTCTTTATGAGTCATACCTGACCTGAAGATACCTAATTCCCAGCACCAAGACAAGTGAGTGACTCTTTGTGTTTAGAGTGGCAGAGAGGAAAGAGTCATTTTTCCAGCATAAATGAGGGTGACATTTGAGCTGAACACTCAGTGTGAGCAGGCGATCACCAGGTAGGTAAGGAATTTGGAGAGGACATTTTAAGGGAGGGTGTGTGCTGGACAAAAGCAATTCTATGTATAATTTCCATAGAGTCTTCTCATAAGGTTAGTATGTTCAGAAAAACAGTTATGCTTCCCAGAATGATTAGAGCATCCTGGGAAATGAATTTGGCATGTGATAATCCTGGAATAATTAGGCTATTGGTAAGGGTCCTGAATATTGAACTAAAGGACTGATTCTACAGCTAATTGAAAGCCATCAAACAGTTTGCGAAGGCAAGGAGTCTCTTCCATTTCTATATGTGATGACTACATCATATCCATATTCAGTATTGCCAGAGTATCACAGTATTATAGAGTATCACAGTATCACAATCACAGTATTGCCAGAGTATCACAGTATTGCCAGAGAAATAGCAAAGGGCTTCCCTATGGAAATAATTGCAAGTGTTTCCCAAGGCACTCAAAGAACTTTTGGAGGAGAGAAA
>NW_022103906.1:17676302-17679957 GCF_000313985.2 Echinops telfairi
AACAACAACAATATGAAGTACTTGCAGGTTGTCTATTACACACCACTGTCTTCTAGCCCATTCAAAACCCACAGCCACTGAGTCAATTCCAACTTTCAGCGACCCTATAGAGGGTTTTGGAGGCTTTGTATGTCTTTGTGGGAGCAGGCACCCTCATCTTTCTCCCTCAGAGCACCTGGGTGGCTTGAACTGAGGCTCTTTGGGTTAGCAATCCAACATTTACCCAGCATTGCCAGCAGCGCTCCCGTTAGCCTATATAAACTCATTTCATTTGTTCATCGGAATCACTCTGTGAGCAGGGAGGGGAGACTTGGGAACAGTTGCCGTTGCGCTAACTCTGACGTGGTACCACGTGTCTGTCAGAGTGGGACTGTGCTCCATAGTGGGACTATGCTTTCAAGGAGCCCTGGTGGCCTAGTGGTTACTGGTTGGGCTGCTACCACCAGGAAGCAGTTAGAAGCTACCAGCTGCTCCATGGGGGGGAAATGAGGCTTTCTATGTGGGTAAGGATTGACAGTCTCAGAAACCCACAGTTCTACTTTGTCCTAAGAGTCACTCAGAATCAGAAATGACTTGAGTTTGGGGGAGTTTTTCCAGAAGTAGGTCAACAGGCTTTTCATCAAAGGCACCTCTGTGGGAGCTCAAATCTCTAACATTTCTGTTAGCAGCTGAGTGTGGAACATAAGCCATTTGCCCCACTCAGCAACTCTAATAACCCGATGAGTTGGGCATTTCTCTGTATTTTATCAAAGGAGCGAAGGGTCACAGAGATTGAGCATGGTGGTTGATTTTAAGTGGCAGGCCAAGATTATGAATTATAAACAGCTTGATTCCATTGTCCATATTATTTCAAAAATACCAAGAGTTTTCTGGCTCAGCTTTCACAGGCTGAGCAAACTTGAGCCAGTTATGTATCCTCACTGCTTCTGGAAACCTTGAAATGTGACACACCGCTCACTGCAGGCTGAGTTTCTCATGGGAAGGGAATTTAGCAACCATACTTTTTTTCCCCTTGCTGCATTTATTTGGATCCCTTGTATCTGCAGACAAGAGTCTTCTGAAGCCACTTGAAATGCCCTGGCTCATGGAAACAGGAAGAATAATTGAGCAATTTTAAACCACTCTCAGTCACTGAAACTTTTCACATATAAACTATATGTTTTGGTGAAAGGTCAGAAGGGTAAGGGCCCTGACCCACAAGGGAAGCTTTCCCACTAAGGGAATGTCTCGTTAATGTGCTATTTTAGGTTTAGTCCATTTGTTTCAGAAACTTTGAATATTTCAAGTCAAGCAAGATATTCATTTTTTTCTTCTGAAATTCAAGAGAAAAATATTTTAACGCTCATGTTAATATATATTTAGTTTTTTTACAGCCATTTTGCCATGCTCACCTAAGAGAATGATTCTGTACCCTGAGGTAGAAATGCAGTACTATGAGCAGAAATCATGTTCTTAGGGTCCTGGAGTATAAGTAGTAATGGTTGAACAAGGAGGACATTTTGTATTTCTCGAGAGTCTAGAATCCAACATCCACACATGCCAGCATGCAGCTCACAAATCCTACCTTCTAATATTCCTTTTGGTGAAGGTCTTTTCCCTACCACAGTAACCTGCTCACAACTTATCCTTCACCAAGTATGTATTTCCAGCTCTGGGTCTTTCCTTGTGTTTTTGATATGTTCTCCTTTCATCTCCTTGCCTGGATTCTGTCTTTTTCCAGGGAACAGATAAACTATCATCTCTACCATAGAGTCTCTGAATTGCTTAAAATCTTCCTCTTTCTTGGAGCGCTGGTCATGGAATGTTATGTGTTGAGCTGCAAGGTGAGTAGTTCAAAACCATCAGCGGCCCCCTGGGAGAAAGACCAGGTGTTCTACTGCCATCAAGAGTTAGAGTCTCAGAAACCCACAAGGGCAGTTCTACCCTCTCCACTAGGGTCGCCGTGAGACCCGATGGCAGTGAGTTTGTTTTGTTTGAAAGAGTAGCATCCCTGGCAAATGAGGATTCTATGCCCAGAAGAGTTACAATCTCAGTGCTATAGGGTCTCTATGAGTGAAAAATGAACTTGATGGTAGTGAGCTTGGCTTTGGTCCTTGGAATTTTTGATTCTGCACTTTCCTGTTGCTTTTAATCCCTTGCTTGGCTCAATTATTTGCCAACAAGAATCGTATCTTAAGTCATGCTCCCGGCAAAGGCTGCCCTTTCAGCTGCATGGCAGGTCAAAGGAAATGTGGCAAGGTTTTCAAAACCCTTCCCTTTTCTTTTAAGATAGACTGTTTTCACACCAATGCTGGGTGTACTGAACAATTGAACAGCTAGAATAATGAGCTCCCAGATACCTCTTCCCCTGACTTGGTTTCTTTGATGAACAACATCTTACATTAGTACGGTCCATTTGTCTTGCTTAATTAATCAATATTGATGTGTTTTCATTATCCTTCTAGAATCTGTTTTGTGGTTACAAGTCCATACAGCAGAAGCTACACCAGCTCCTCAATGTGCGCAAGACCACTGTATCGAAGGCTTTCTTCAAGCTTTGCAACCACTCTCACCCCCCTTTTCTGAGTTGTTGTTCTTCCCCCAGTAACACAAACTCATGGCTCCCTCAGTGTCCTATCTGATCCCTTGCGCTATGGTTGTCAATTGTATCCTACATACATAGATCTTAAAAGAGTACGAGGCTCAAGGCCGACATTTGGTCTTAGTTAAATGAAATGAATGCTTGGTTTTATGATGACTTCAGAGGTACTTTTGTCTTAAGGTTTAGAGATAACCTCAGGCCTTTAGGTTCAGGGGTTCATGTAGCTTCCATTGCTCCAGAAAGCCTGAAGTCCATGACAAGGTGAAATTCTGTTCTAGATGCCCTCACTGTTGATCAGGCTTTTGCTATGGAATCTTTGATCAAAAGATTGACAAGCACATCCAGTTCTTGTGGTCTCATGGCAAAGGAGCCGGTGATTCGTGGAGGTCATTAACCACACACTCCGTGTCCTCCTTCTCTCCCTGATGCTCTCTTCCTTTATTCTTCCAGGTGAATAGAGGACAATGGCTGTTTCATGGATGACCTCTTACAAGCTTTTAAGACTCCATCCACTATGCCATGAACCAGGAGGTATGACAGAAACACTAAGCATTAGACCAATCAACTGAGGAGGTCCTTAAAACCACGGTCCCACATGTCCTGCTTCTTCCCTGTTTTGCTGGGGTTCTGACGGTGGTGATAATACCTACTGCTTTGGTTGAGTGAGTTCTCTCCCATAGCACCCACGCTCACTGAGTCTTCATGACAGTGTTTACTCCCTTTGTTACTGCAGGTGGCATTAACCCTCTGGGTTTTCCACTCTTGGTGACTAAATGGTTCCCTGGACCTACCTACTAGTTGATTTTCATCCCTGCTCACTATCAAAGTATGTTTCTTTCAGCATGAAAACATTTTCTTGACTTTTTATAATAGTGGAAACAACCATATTTGTCCTTTGGTGATTGACTATTAGCAGAATGTCCTCCAGGTTTATCCGTGGAATGAAGTATTTTGCAGAATGACTGTTAATCTTTAACATTAGGTAGTCTTATGCGTTTGTACCAAAGTGTATTTGTCCCTTCTTCCACTGATGGCATGTATATTGTCTCCATCTTTTGGCTATTTTGGATGTGG
>NW_022103906.1:17681816-17697072 GCF_000313985.2 Echinops telfairi
TTGTGCCAGTGAGTGAGTGAGTCTCTTTCTTGTTGAGGTGTTAAAGTTTTGTATTCAGTTTAGAGATTTGTCCCTTGTCTGATATGTCATTGCCAAAATGGTTTTTTCCCCAATCTGTGGGTTCTCCTTTCGCTCTCTTAGTGATTTACCCAGTGAAATGTTTCATTGGGTTCATCGACTGTCGCTTCCATGGACATTGATTATGGATCCAAGCAGGATGAAATTCTTGGCAACTTCATTCCCACTCCCCACCCCCATTTATTTTGCCTATTGATCTAGTTGTGAGGATTTTTGCTCTCTTTATATTCTCCATACTGAAGGCTACAATCCTTGATCATCATCTGTAAGAGCTTCAAGTCCTCCTCACTTTCAGCAATCAAGGTGTGTCATCTGCATATCTCTGGTTGTTGATAGGTCTTCTACCAATTCTGACATCAAATTCTTCTTCATAAACACCTTTCCTGATTTTAAACCCTGCTGTATTTCCTTCTTCTGTTTGGACAACTGATTGCCTCTTGATCCAGGTACAGTTTCCATATGAACACAATTACTGGGATCCCCATTCTCTTCAAGCATATTAGGAGTTTATTATGGTCGAGTGAGCCAAAAGCCTTCTCATAGTGCATAAAACACAAGTAAACATCTTTCTGGTATTGTCTCCTTTCAGCCATGGTCCATCCGACATCAACAATGATATCCCTTATTGCACATCCTTTTCTGAATCTGAAACGAACCTCTGGCAACACCTGTCAATATACCTGTGCAACTGTTGGATGATCTTCAACAAAATTTAATTGCATGTGATATCCTAATATTGCTTTATAATTTTCACATTGGGTTTTATAATTTCACATTTATAATTTCATTTGGTGACCTTTCTTTGGAGTGGATACAAATATGGCTCTCTTCCAGTCAGTTGGCCAAGTAACTTTGTTCCAAACTTCTTGGCATCAACCAGTGAGTGTTCCAGTGCTTCAACAGCTAGTGAAACCTTTTAAGTCGAATTCTATCAATTCCAGGACCCTTGTTTTAGTTAATAGCTTCAGTGCAGCTTAGCCTTGCTCTCTCGGTACCATGGGTTCATGATCATATGCTGCATTTGGAAATGGTTGAATGTTGATTAGTTCTTCTTGGTACAGTGGCTCTGTGTATTCTGTTCTTCTACGTTTGATGTTTCCTGCATCATTCAATATTTTGCCCATACAATCTTTCAGGGTAGCAGATTGAGGCTTGAATTTTTTTCTTTAGTTCTTTTGGTTTAAGATGTGCTGAGTATGTTCTTCCTTTTTGGTTTTCTAACTCTAAGTCTTTTCACATTTCATTACATATTGCATTGTCTTCTCAAGCTGCCCTTTGAAATTTTCCATTCACCTCTTGTGCTTCATTTCTTCCATTTGCCTTAATCTGTTCTATAATTAAAAGCAAGTTCCAGAACTTCTTCTGACATCCACACTGATCATTTCTTTCTTGTTTCCTTAATGACCTTTTGCTTTCTCCATGTATGATATTCTTGATGTCATCCCCTAGCTCATCAGATCTTCTGTCATTAATGTTCAATGTGTAATTCTGTTCTTGATGTGTTCTCAAAGTTCAAGTGGGATATATGCAAGGTCAAAATAAACCTTCCTCAATTGTATCGAGATTGTGACCAGACAGAAAAGCCACCACCTGTCAGTTTGTTTTCTGGTAGTTTGTGTGTTGCTGTGCTGCTAGAAGCTAGACCACTGCTATTTTCAAATGCCAGCAGGCTCATCCAAAGTCCATAGGTTTCAGGGGAGTTTCCAGAGTAAGAGTGACTACGAAGAAGAAATAGGCTGTCTATTTCAGAGGACTCACCCATTGGAAACCTTATGGATATCACGGAAACATTGCCAGATACTGAAAACCTCATGAATAGAAGACTAAACATTGTCAGAGAAAGTGCCAAAAGCTGAAACTCTCAGGTTAGAAGGCACTAAAAATATGACTTAAGAAGACCTGCCTTCTCAAAATAGAGTTGACCTTAATGATATGGGTGGAGTAAAGACTTTGAGACCTTCATTTGATGATGGGGCATGGCTCAACATGAGAATAAACAACTGCAAACATCTATTAATGATTAAAACTTGGAACGTACAAATGACGAATCTTGGAAAGTTGGAAATCATCAAAAATGAAATGGAACACATGAATATCAATAACCTAGGTGTGTCAGACTGGGCTCCCTAGAGAAACAAACCAGTGACCTTCATCTAAGTACTTTATGTCAAGAAGCAACTTTATATCAAGAAGGTGCTTCAGCCAGTCTAACTTAAGTCCATAAGTCCGAGGATAGTCAGGGTCTTCTTCAGACTCAACATAACTTCAGACTGAAGACACCAAAAGGTGGGCAGGAAGCAGGGAGATCACAGACCAGTGGGTACAGAGTCCTGTCACATCATCCAAGCTTGGTGGAAACGTGGCAGGACATTGAGAGTTCTCAGGGTCTGGCGGCCCACATAGGGCCACCCCTGGAGGCAGGCACAGAGTCCTAGCAACTGGGAAGGAAAGGGGTAAAAAGAGAGAGCAGCTCCTAGTGTCTCTTACTCTGGTGCAAAAGGTCACACCTTCAAGAAGCTGTCATCAGGATACCACCTGGTCAGCAGGTTGGGTTCTGCCCTTATGTTCACACAAATTCAAGTTGACATAAAATCTAACGGTCACGCTATGCATTAATGAGATTATATGGACTGGTATTGGCTATTTTGAATCAGAAAATCATATGGTTTACTATGCAGGGAATGATGAATGGAAAACAAATGTTCTTATTTGGTTGACTAACCAAAGGAGTTTACTAGAACTCATGTTGTCAAGATGGCCTACCAAGACCTTGGCCAGGGGTCTTTTATTAGGGTCTTCTGGGATGGTAACTGGCTTCTGGTTGACATCTGCTAGGATGACTCAGCACAAGAAGAAGTCTTCTGCGCACCCTTAGTCAGGGATGGAAGTCACATTTTGTAAGGTGACCAGATTTAAAGCGGGACAACATTGACCGGGGGGGGGGGGGGGTGTGGGGGTTCTTGATTAAAAATTTGGTCTATATGGGCCAAAAAGACTGTTCCCTAGCTTGTTGTGCATTCTTTCCAAAAGTTGGGACTTTTTAAAAACGCCAAACATCGGGACTGTCCCGCCAAAAGCGGGACGTCTGGTCAGACAGCAGTTTGCCATGTATAGGCACTGATGGACATGTGCTGTCAACCTCATGACGTCAAAAGATCAGGATGAGGCCCTGTTGATGATTAGGTGGATTAGATATGGTCTCTGCCAATTTGGTGACCCCGGGGTCTTGTATGTCTTAGCTGAGCAGGAGGAGAACGGTTTGCCTAATAAGGGAACAGCACAAACCATAAGTGGGTTCTTCTCGTAACACAGATATCATATATGGTGCCTGTTTGACTGGCCTCATTTATATATGTTGCATGCAGACCTCTACAGAACCCTAAAGAACCCTAAAGTCACGTTCTTTATCAAGGTGGGGACTCTAGATATAGCCCACCTTAATCTTGCCTCAGTAATGTCCCCCTCACTCCAAGTGAAGACTATGGCTACAAGGTAAGTGTTCCCTGCAACATATTACAATATCTGTCTTCCGTGTGGCATTCACTCTACGACAAAAGCAGGATTATCTTAAAGCTTTTTTCCCCCAAGTGTTTTGAAAAGTTTCTTGTAGGCTGTTATCTCTGAAATCAGGATTTGTCATAGTTAAGGTTAAGGGTCTGGGTGAATAACTGAAAAATCAAAGGTCAGAGAGAGGTTTTGTGAAGTGAGAAGAAAGGGAAGGAGAAGATAAAATAGGTTTTTTGTTTGTTTGTTTGTTTAAACGGGTAGTAGAGAACCTGACATGGATCGGGCCTGGGACAGCAAATACGCCTTCGTTTCTTATAGCAATTTCAAAGACTGGTGCTAACCTCCTCTATACTCCCTGGCACTGTTTTAAGGGTTAATTCTGAGGTTTCATTTGGATTCAACATGAGTGAGTTCTGTGATTGGATAAAACTGCTGTCAGGACAGGAGAGGGAAGTGGTGAGATGCTTGCCCTGTATTTTACATTCTCCGTTTAGGCAGAATCTTATCACTGAAACTTAGATTCGCTTGGGACTTAATGTCCAAATCTGAGCTCTGGAAATGCAGAGTTATATGATATCCTGCAAATTAAAATGAATATTTCTGAACTTGACTGGTTACACACTCACCTGCTATCCTATTCCATAGCTATGTAGGAGCGAGGACTGGCGATCTATAGTGATTGATCCTGTAGGCTTTAGGTAGCTCCGTGAGACTACTCTGCCTTAGAGGGTTGCTGTGAGGCACAATCAGCTTGTTAACACACACCACCACCACCCAAGTGACAATGCCCTTTTAAAGAGCTGTTGCTCTATTTCGTTCTGATAAGACCAAACGGAAGACCAGGTGAAGGATCGACTTACACCTCTCTTCCCAAGAAAGATGAACAAACTCAGGAAGAAATCAGAACTCAGGGTGGAAGAACACCATGAACACACTTGTGGTAGTTTTATAATCCTTTGTCAATTTGAGAAGATTAACAGTGTAGGGGTGGAGTCTAGTCTGTCAATTGGGATATAGTCAATGAGGCCTCTGTGTGGGTATGACCTTCTCCTGAGGATTCTGGGAACTCCTGTGCTTCCTCCTTGGAGGCAGAAAACACTGTCTCTCTGATCACTCCCTATGACATCCCTGTGGAGAAGGCACTTGAAGAGAGGGTGATATGGCCAGACTTCTGGAGCCAGAGAAGCCACACGGAGAGCCCTGCCAGCACTGAGATGCTTACAATGCCACTGGATCCGCAAGACTTTCCACCCACTGGTGGGGGAATTTCCTTCATTCTGTGTCATTGTACGTGTTTCGAGAGTCTGAAGAGGCCTTTATAGGTTGGCATCGGATATATGGGCTAATGTCGGACTTACAGACTTGATCTGCACTGGACTGGGATGTTTTCTCAATATTCGATTGCTTTTGTATATAAAACTCTTTCTTATACACTTATGAGTCTCCCTGAATTTGTTTCTCTAGTCTACCCAGACTAACACAATACTCTATGCTAGTTTTCTTCTTCTCTTTTTTTAAATTCAAAGATAATTTTATTGAGAGCTCTTACAGCTCTTACAACAATCCATATATTACTTGTATCAAGCATATTTGTACATATGTTGCCATCATTATATTCTAAACATTTTCTTTCTACTTGAGTCCTTGGTATCAGCTTCTCATTTTCCCCACCTCTCACTTATGAACCCTTGATAATTTATACATTATTATTTTTCCATGTCTTACACCGACTGCTGTCTCCCTTCACCTACTTTTATGCCCTTCATCCCCCAGAGGTTGGGGGATGGTGGTGGTTAATATGTCAATCATTATGATTGATTCCCCCTTTCTTCCTCCACCTTCCCCCTACCCTCCTAGTCTCGCTACTCTCATTATTGGTCCTGAGAGGTTTATCTGTCCTGGGTTCCCTGTGTTGTGAGCTCTTATCTGTACCAGTGTACATGCTCTGATCTAGGCGCATTTGTAAGGCAGAATTGGGGTCATGATTTGGGGGTGGGGAGAGCATTAAAGAACTAGAGAAAAATTGTATGTTTCATCAGTGCTATACTGCACCCTGACTGGCTGGTTTCTTCCTGTGACCCTTCTGTGAGGGGATGTCCAGTTGTCTACAGATGGGCTTTGGGTCTCCACTCTGCACTTCCCCTCATTCACATTGATATGATTTTTTGTTCTGGATCTTTCATGTCTGATACCTGATCCCAATGACACCTCGTGATCACACAGGCTGGTGTGCTTCTTCCATCCGGGCTTTGTTGCTTCTCAGCTAGATGGCCATTTGTTTATCTTCACGCCTTTAAGAGCCCAGATGCTATATCTTTTGATAGCCAGGCACCATCATCTTTCTTCACCTCATTTGCTTATGTATCCATTTTGTCTTCAGCAATCATGTTGGGAAGGTGAGCATCACAGAATGCTGGGTTATTAGAACAAAGTGTTCTTGTATTGAGGAAGTATTTGAGTAGAGGTCCAATGTCCATCTGCTACCTCAATACTTAACAAATAAATATATGTACATAGATCTATTTCCCTAATGTTATATATAAATATATTTACATATGTACATGCCTGTATTTTGACCTCTATAAATGTCCTTTGCCTCCTAGTTCTTTTCTCTATTTCCTTTCGATTTCCTCTTGTCCCACTATCATGTTCACCCTTCACTCGGCTTTCGTTAATCCCTCTTGGTTACATGCCATTTGATCAAGCCCCACCAGGCATCCCGCACCCTCCTCACCATCAATTTTAGATCACTTGTTCCCTTATCCCTGGGTTTGGTGGCTCCCCTCTTCTTTCCCCTCCACGTTATCCTTTCTCATGTCCCCTCAGAGCCTTTGGTCCCATTATTTTCTCCTCCAGATTGTTTATCCCACCTATCTTATCTAGATAGACATACATAAACAATAACAAGTGGACAATAACAAAACAGAGCAAAACACAAACAAATAAAAAACAACAACAACATGTTGCTGTAATACATATAGGAGCTAAAACAATACCCATTCACTGCCTCAGAATCCTGACACAGACTCTGATAGAGTCTCTGTTCAGAGTCTCACAATGCCGAAAGCAAAGTCGCAGTCAAGAGTCTGCTTCCAAGCTCATTCCAGTGATTGGTAAACTCTAATTCCTAGCAGTTGTGAATCTGAGGTTCCCATTTCCTCACTTGCCGAGGCTGGTCCTACGCTGCTCCTACACATTTCTTTTCATGGGGCCATGGGCCCCCTTTCATCTTCATTCCAGCAATGAGGCAACCCAAGTCATTCATGTGCTTCAAATCTGTGACTTTCCTTTTTGCTTTCAAAAGACTCATGTAATTGTATCTGGAGTGTGGGGGAAAGGCCAGCCCCCCACAACTAATCACAGATTCAGTAAGTGCAATTGTACGGTTGAAATATACAAAGATTATAGGAAAGGCATAGAGAGCATGAACGACAGAAGAGAAATTGAAATAATGGAGTAAGACACATTTCATAGTAGCGTGCTCACCTCAGCTTCTCTTGGTGGTACAGGGCTGGAGAGAGCCAGGGAGAGAGAGCGCGAGCAGGAGGGAACTTCATTGCTAACCAAGGCTTATATCTACTTAGGGGGCATGATTACAGGTATCCACACATGTCACAGGAAGGGGCTGTACAATAAGCAATACAAGCAATAGGAGGGGGATATATAATGGGCATAGGCGTAAAAGGAAGGGGATGAGCTAGGGGTGTACACATGATAGGAAGGGGAGGGACTAGGGATATACATGTGACAAGATGGGTGGACCCTGACTCATGATGGCGGCCTAACCTTAGCCACCCTTGAGGAGGGCTTGACCTTCCTGGGCTCTCTTTCAGAGAAACAATTAACTACTATCTTTATCAGAAGGGAGTGGGGCCTCCTTATTGTGGGATAAACAATGGTGTCTGCTTGCTCTAGATGGCTGATAACCCTTAGGGAGAATAACCCCTGACCTACTTTTCGTTGACCCCCCCAAGTTGTGTAGTAAGCAGCTAAGTTTGGGATATATTTGGGGGAGACAACTTGGGAGAAATCTTTCTGTCTCCCACATCTGGACTACCTGAAAAATCTTTTAGCACTTCAGATCAACTGATTAGGGACATTAATTACATCTGTAAAATAGTTTTTCCATAGCACTTAGATTAGAGTTTGGTTGAATAACTTGGTGATGGTGAATGTTGGAGGTCATCTCTAGGAACTTGACTCGGACATTTCCTAATTTGGAGTGCCAGGGAATATAGGTGAAGCAGGGCTGGTAAGCACCATAGAACACAGGCCTCTTGCAATTCCTTTTTCCAGTGAAGACAACATAATCAGAAAGCCATAGTAGAGACTGGGAAGCCAATTTCCCTCAAAACTCTAGTAAGCAGTCTCTTTTCTGTCGCTTCTGGTGGCTGTACCATTGAATGCAAGGTAGATTATTATCAACTGCTCTTCTAGCTTTTGATTGAACAAGTATACTGCAAAAACTAGAGACATTGAAGGAGCTAAGGAGAAGTCACTGAACACAGGGTGTAGAATAGTCCTTGTTCAAGAATGTGTAAATAGCAACACCACCACCAAAGGATCAGAAGATGTGAAAAGAGACCCTGGTGAAAAACAAAGCATGTATAGTATTGGAGGGTGGTGAGACCCTGTCTCTCCTACTTAGGACCAGTCCCTAGAGAAGGACATCATGCTAGGCAAAGTAGAGTGTCACTGAGAAATGAGATGGATTCATACAGTGGCCACAACAACCAGCTCTAACAACACAGTTGTGAGGATAGGGTAGGACCAGGCTGTGTTTTGTTCTGTTGAGTCAGAGCCTACTCAACAGAACCTAACAACAACAGCAGCAACATCAATAGCAAATTCAGCTAATGTAGATCGTAGACTTGAGTCTTCTAGGAAGACGTATTTTCTTGAAATTATCTTAGACACTAAATGTGATTCTGTTTCCTGCTGTGCTATCTTGCCTTTTCTATTATGTTTATAAGCATTTACCACTGGATTGGGGTCTTTTTTCACCCTTCATTGAGATAAAAATATACGTTTATCCCTGCACAAATTCTCTGTGGTCATGTCATTTTTGTTTCTGAAAACGAGGAGGATATTTGTAGTGAGGAGAGTGTGGTGTCCACATTACTCAGCACTATAGCTCAAAGCCACCTGGGTGTGCAAAGTAGCACGCCATAGCCACCAGATGGCGTTATTGCTGCTTCCGTCTGGGAGCCTGAGCAATAGTGTGGGCTTGCACAAAAGAAGTCGTTAGACCAGCACTGTTAACAATTGGTAATTAGGGACTAGGTTGCTATGGTAATGCGATGACGGGATCTTGGAATGTGTATGACTTTGCCAAAGCCAATGCTGGTGAGCTATCAGATTGTTTCCTTTGATGCCTGACTGGCACAGCAAGGCCCTAAAATTCCCTAAGATGGTGCAGACTTCAGTGGCCGCTGTGCTTTCTGCGTTGTTATGAGCTCTCCCTGGGGTGAGAAAAGCCGTAGCATGTGCTTCTCTTAACCTGCTTATATTACTGCACATGTGTTTTTTCTTTGTCCTTTTCTATATTTATCTTTCACCAGCAATTCTCAAGGTGATTTAAAAAAATGCTGCATGAAGAAGGTGTCACTAGTCTAACTAGTTTGCGCAAGACAGCATGCATCATCCTCTAGGGAGTTCACAGTGCACGGGAGCATACTGAAACCTACAAGGATCCCGGTCTCATTTTCACAAATTCATGTGCCAATTGAACTCATTTTAATATTCATCGATAGAGACCCTACCAGCTTTTAGTTCCTAGAATGCTATTGAAGATACTTTTATGAATTCAATGATAATTTAATATGTTTGTGCATGTCTCCCCCTAAATGAAGAGTTCTTTTCTGTAGAAAAGTCCTGGCGCACTGGGGGGGGGGGGGTTTGTGTAGAGGGGTGGGGTAGGGGTGGGGGGAGAAATCAATAAATGCTCAATGTTGCTTATAGGCTTCTCCAGAACATTTTTCAACTGAATCATCTGTCCATGGATAACATTGATCACAATTATCCCTTATCTTTAACCATAAATCTTAGTGGAAAAATGAAATCAACGTACAAGACATAGCCGAAGGCATCAGCAATCAAACATGTGTATCAGATGACTACAACAGTCATGAAAAAGGAAATATGTTTTCCTCTATTTGCCATTTGTTTTCAATTTAATCCATATTTTTCCAGGGTTTTAAGATCAAGAGTCTTTTAGAAAGACACCTCCCTTGTGAATAATCAACTTGTGATTGATCAGTAAAAAACTGGAAAATGCAAAAAACAAACAAACACATACTTTCTCACATATGCTTTGCTTCCCTAGAGAATCATCTTTACTAACATTTTATTGTATGAAGGTGCTTGGCTCTTTTGGCTTTTTTTTTGGCGGGGGGTGAGGGGGGTGGGGGCATGTTTTATTTGTCTGAACTTACTCTGGCTAGGAAACACAAAATAAAACAAACAAAAATAAATCAAAACGAAATACCCTAAATAAGCAAACAAAGAACAACGTGGACACACACAAGGGAATGCTTCTTTCTTCTTCCTTTCTAAGTTTTATTTATTTTTGTTGTTGAAAATAAAGACCGCTTGAAACACACACCAGTTCAGCAGCTTATGCAAGTACAATTTAGTGGCATTAATTACACCCGTCAAGTTCTACAAACCTTTTCACCTCATTGAGTGGTTTCTCCCTCATTGACATAAACTCATTATTACTTAAATCTTATAACTAATCGTTCAAGTGACTGTGATCAATTTGATTCCGGATAGTTAATTTTCAAAAGAGGGTAATACTCAGAGCAGACTGTTTTAGGAGCTAAACCAACCTTGCTGATGAAGATCAAGGATTACAGCCTTCAGTACGTGCACTGACTCAATGTAAAGAAGACCAAAATCTTCACAAGTGACTAATGGTAACATCATGATAAATGAAGAAAAGATTGAAGTTGTTAAGAATTTCGTCTTGCTTGAATTCAGAAAGGAAGATGCGATTGAGGTGTGGGGGTCCCTGAAACATAGAAGCTTCGGAATCCAGGGCTTTATTTGGGGCAGGTTTAAAGACTCTTCCTGTTAGGTAACCTGCATCTCATGCCGGGATTGTACACAAAGAGACTATTCAAAATTGTAAGGTTTATACAGAAGCATTAACACATCAGTGAAGCTATTCACAGACAGGAGGGAAGTTGAGGCTGGGAACATGAAGTAACTGACAAGTTTGAAGACTGCTGCCTTGTGCAGCTTTAGTGAGGGAATAGGAGGCAAGTGTCTCTTTATCTCAGGCAGAGAGACAGGCCAGCCATTGCTTCATCAACTCCCATGGCTGAGCCATAAGCTTTCTCCCACAGGCCATGAACCATGGAAGTGGTGGTCCTGTCCTGCTCGCCTAAGGAGTAAACAGTTTCCTCTCACAAATGGTCATGGAAGCAGCGGTTAAGAGACCAAAAGAGGAGTTGCCTTAGGTAAATCTGTTGCACAAGAAAGACCTCTTTAGAGTATTGAAAAACAAGAATATTACTTTGAGGACTAATTGTTTTCAGGGGACTCATACACATGTGACAGTTGGACATCGAATAAAGAAGACTGCAGAAGAATTGGTGCATTTAAATGTGGTGCTGGAGAAGAGTATGGAACGTGCTACGGACTGCTAAAGGGACAAACCAAACTGTCTTGGAAGAAGTAAGGGCAGAGTAGTCCTTGGAGACAAGGATGGTAAGACTTTGTCCTACATATTTTGGACACATTGTCATAAGACAACGGAGAAGGACATCATATTTGGTAGAGGGTCAGCGAAACAGAGGAAGATTCTAAGGAAATGGACTGCCAGTAACAATGATGTAAGGCAATGACGGGCTCAAGCGTAGGAAGAGTTGTGAAGACTGAGCAGTGTTTCATTTTCTTGTGCATATGATTGATGTGGGTCAGAATGGGTTCCAGGGCACCTAACAAAAACAACAAATTAAACTATTGCTTCGTTTTAATATGATTTCAAGAGATATTGATGATTTCAGGTTTAAAAATTATCTCAGGGCAATAGTTCCAGGGACTGATCTTTTCCCTCTCGATGGCTCCATAAAGTTTAGAGTCCATTAGAATTTGAAATTATATTATGCAGCTCCCCCATTATGATCAGGAGTCTTCTATAGATTCGTTGAGTGAACTACCCAGCCAGTAATGGTAACCAGGCATCCCTAGTCTCACGGCAAAGAGGCAGTTGTTCATGAAGGCAATTAGTCACATAGTCCATATCTTCCACCTATTTCTGACCCTGCTTCTTCTGCTGCTGCTCCAGGTGAATAGAGTCAAATTGCTGAGCTTTGGATGGTCATTTGCAAGGTTCACGACTCTAAACACGATGCAATTATGAAGACAGGTTTCATCTCTCACGCCTTTTGACTCTTGTCCTCTGCTTAATGCTGCTTCCACCATGGGGGCTTGTCTTCCAAATCGCAGCCTCTGATCATTTATGGATTTAAATAGACAAGTTTAAAACCTTCTACTATTCTTTAAAAATTGTATAAGGGGACTACTTACCCGGCAGGGGAGATACCATGATCATGAAGGTGGTTTTCCCAGGGCGAGGCTTATCCATTGCACTCCGGATGTGCTGACCCCTGCGATTTCCCCAAATGTGGGAAACTCGACTGCATAATTTGTGGTAGTGGGGGACTATGTTCGCGCTCTCCCCTGAAAAAAGAAAAGAAAAAAAAATTGTGTAAGGGGAGCCTTCATTTACTCATTTCTGAAATAGTGATAACAAAATTCACCCCATAGGCTACTTTGAGACTCAAATATAAACATGTATGGAACGAGGCAGCAAAGTACCTGTCATACGTAATCATAATCATTCAATCAGCTACCTCTAGTTCTAACAATGTGGGCTGAGTTTTTGACTCTTATTTACAGTATTAAAAAAAACTTCAATTGATATTAAATTAAAAGATTCTTTTTGATCATGTCTTGAAGTTATTATACTTGAAGGTCAACGATTGGCTTCTGCCTAATAATTTTAAAAATTGAGCATGACTTTTTCTGAGTTTTCATTGATAATCAACACATCGTTTCTTTCAAACTTAGTGGATTCGTCTAGTGACTTAATTACCAACCTAAATAACATTCAATGACCTACATATTCAGCTGTTCTAAGAGTTTACTCGACTATAGGAAGACTATTCCAGAATTATTTTTCTAAAGTCATTCCTTTTAAATTTATAATCCAAGACCCTTTATGCATGTATTTTTTACTTTCAAACAAATCATTTCACCATCAAATCAAACCAAACAAACAAATGAAAAACCCGAAACTTCCTACTACTGAGTACATTTCTACTCATAGCAAGTCTATAAGGGAGAGAGCACTGTTTCTTAGGGTTTTTGAGACCATAAAATCTTTAAAGGAGCAGAAAGACTGATCTTTTTCCCTCAGAGCAGTTGGTGGGTTCACACTGCTGACCTTTCAGACCAACCATGGACCAAGAATCCTTTTATGATCATACAGCAAGGAGAAAATATCTAAAGTTATATTTATTTAGGTATTTCAAGTATATAAACAGATTCACTACAGCTTGAAGTACTTTGGGGATAATGGTGGAGTAGTGGTTATGCATTGGATTGCTAATCACAAGGTCAGCAGTTCAAAACCACCAGCCATTCCATGGGAGAAAGTTCCAGTCCCAGAAACTCACAGAGGCAGTTCTACCCTGTTGTATAGGGTTGCTATGAGTTGGAATCTACTCACTATGGGTTGGAATCTATTCACTATGAGTTGGAATCTACTCAATGGCAGTGAGTTCAGGTTTTTGCTTTTTGGGGATCGTTTTAAAAAATATTTCTAGGCTTGTTTTCAAATCAGCAGCCATCAAAGTGAGGCATCAACTAAGTCCACATGGAAAAAGCACATCAACCTGTATGATCAAAGGATTGTAAAGAATATATAATCCAAATCTATTTGCTTTTTAATGTTTTTAAGTATATGAAATCCAGGATAGTAAAGCTATAGAGACAGTAACTGGATTAATCTTTCCTTAGAGTGGGGGAGGCTGGGGAAATGGGGAACTAATGACGAAGAGTACAAGAATGGAAAAAATGATTACCTGAGGGCGCGAAAGGGGAGGGTGCAGGGAATGGGAAGTCAACACCAGTGGGTACAGGAAGGAATAAAATGTTCCAAAGCTGATTGTAGTGATGACTGCACAACCCTTCTTAATAATGAACTATTGAATTGTATGATGTGTTCATTATATCACAATAAAACTATTTGGGAAAATAGAATGAAAAAATGTTCTAAAAGTGGTTGTAGTGATGATTGTACAACTCTTTCTGATGTGATTAAACTGCTGAATTGTATGGTATGTGAATTAAATGCCAAAAAAAAAATGTTGGAAAACACCAAAAAAAGTACTAGCATAGTTTCTAATACCTAAAAAATCTTTCCATACAAATTCATATTCATTGTGATTTTCTTGAAAATGTTTTGTTGTGAGAATTGTTATGCTATATGTTGCTCTCAGATTTGTCTGCTGTTATTGATTTTCTATCAATAGTCACCCCATTAATAGTTTTTGTAATACTGTTCTTATTTTTAAGAATTCCTTTTTTTTCTTTCTCTAGAAATACTTTTATTTCTCCATGGTATTGATGAATCATTTTCTTTATATAGGATTTTTAGCAAGCAGTTTTTTCTTTCAGAATTTGATATATGTTACTCCATTGTTTTTAGCCTGCATAGTCTCTGCTGCGAAGTCTGAGCTTCTCCCTAACCGTTTTCCTTTGTAAGCGACTGCTAATTTGTCCCTGCTTTTCCTTTAGATCGGAGTTAGACGTTGATATGTGGAGATATTTTTCTTTTGAGGTCTATCCTATTTCGGGTTCTCTCAGTTTCTTGAACAATTATTTTTCTCCACCTTTGTGATGTTGGGGAAATTTTCATCCATGATTTCTCATACTATATTTCTCTAAATTTTATTGTTTCTTCTTTCTCTTGGATCCCAATAACACATAAGTTGTTTTTCTTAATAGTGTCCCACACCATCCTCAGGATTTTTTGAAAAATTTTTTTGCTTTTTCAATTGATTGTTTCTCTTGTCAGTTGTAGTCTGAGTAATTGTCTTTGACCTTACTGATTCAATTTCCCTTTTCTTCCATCCTATTTCTCAGATCTTCTACCGTATTATCAGATTCTGTTATCTTATTGTTTATCTTCTGGTGTTCCTTTTCTTATAGATTTCCTAGCTTTTCAAGTCTTTTTATTGTTCTCACAATCATTCCTCTCATCTCTTGAAAATATAAGCATCATTCTTTGGAATTCTATTTCTGATAGTTTCGGGGTGTTTTTTTCAGTGCACTCCATGGAGTTTGGGCGATTTTCAGTTGTTTGAGTTTGTTTTTCTCAATTTTGAGTGTGTACTGCAGTTGGCTGTTTTTTCCATGGCATTATGGTGGCACTATTAGTGGTGTGTGGGCTCCTGGGCCATGTAGGAGCATCTGACTCTTTTGAGTTATTGGGAGAAGTTCAATAGGAGTTATAAAACAAATAGTTGGGAAATGGAGAAAAGGGGAGCAAGGTGGGTAAGTGAGGAAGGTGGTGGTGGGGGCGGAGAGTTAAAATAAAATAAAATAAAACTAATAGTAGCAATAATAAGAGGCCCTGTGGATAGATCAAAAGATTTGT
>NW_022103906.1:17698029-17711710 GCF_000313985.2 Echinops telfairi
AGGGAGCACCGGCGTTCTCTCAAGCTAAAGCCGCTCTGATAGTTGCTGAGGATATCTTCCCTTGCTTGTATCTGGCAGGCAAATGTCTCTGGTCTTCTCTCTGTGCATTTTAGACCCCTCACCAGCTCATTATGACACATTGCATTGGGTAAATCTGCTGCACAAGACCTTTTCAGGGTTTTGAAAAGCAAGGATGTTACTGTCAGGACTAAAGTGTGCTGGACCCAAGCAATGGTATTTTCAATTCCCTCATATGCATGTGAAAGTTGGATGTTGACTAAGGAAGACAAAAGATTATCAATGCCTTTGAATTGTGTTGTTGCCAAAGAATATTAAAAGTACCATGGACTGCCAAAAGGATAAACAAGTCTGTCTTGGAAAAAGTACAGTCAGAGTACTCCTTAGACTAGACTGGCATGGATAGAGAGGCTTCATTTGATATACTTTGGACATGTGGTTAGGGAAGATCGGTCTCTGGAGAATGACATCATGTTTGGTAAAGTAGACAGGAAGTGAAAGAGAAGAAGGCCCTCCCTGAGATGGATTGACATAGTGGCTACAAGAATGGGCTCAAGCATAGGAACAATTGTGGGGATGGCGCAGAACTGGGCAGTGTTTCATTCTGTGCATAGGGTTGCTATGAGTTGGAGCCAACTAGATGACACCTAAGAACAATAACTATTTTGTTCTCTAATTAGATGGATTACACATATCCCTCACTTCATTATGGCATGGTGTCCTGCAAATATTGTTACATCAGCAATAAATATGAATATGTTAACTAAATCATTGCATGTATTTGTTACATTTAATGTTGTCCCTCTCTTCAGTCTAAGGTTACATGTATCTTCTTTCATTTGGTCCTTGGCAAAGTAAACATTTTTTTTCCAACACTCATTGGTTGCTCTTCCATTTTCCTTTACATTTACTTTCCTCCCAGTCATCCATTTCCTGACTCAGGGTTTGTGTTAGTCTGGGTTGACTAGAGAAACAAATCCAGACACTCTTATGGGTATAAGAGATAGCTTTATATAAAAGAGCAACTGTATATTGAGAAAATATCCCAGCCCAGTCCAGATCAAGTCCATAAGTCTGATCTTAGCCCACATGTCTGATACTAGTCCTTAAATTCCTTTTCAGACTCACACAGAACATGCAATGATACCGAATGCAGGAAGGCCATAGGCTGGTGGGTGAAGTCTTGTGGATCAAATGGCAGTAGAAGCATCTCCAGGGCTCTGGCTGCCATCAGCGTGGCTCCGTGTGGCTTGTCATCAGGAAGGTGAAGAGGATTGAGTGTGTCCTGCCTCCAGGGAGGAAGAGAGGAAATTCCTAGAATCCTCATGAGAAGGCCATGTCCCCAAGGAGTGATCCTCAGGCTGTGACCTGGTTGACGGGCTAGACTCTACCCCTTCATTCTTTTATCAAGTTGACATGAAATTGTATATCTACCACAGATTACTTTGGATTCCACTGACTGACTCTGAGCTCTCATCTCCAGTCTCAAGGGGCCTGTGTGCCCTGTGAGTTACTAACACTGTTGCTTCTCTGCTCATATCTCTTAAAGTGCTGCAAGGATTTCAAATTTCTGAGATTTCCCCTCCTATTTCCTTTCCTGTATTAGTATTTCCCTTATCAAGAATCACTTATTTATATATCACCTTCTGCCATTGTTTGGCCTTGGACGAATATTTGCTTGGAATCACCAAAATTATGATTAGTTTTTGTTTGTTTTGAGTCATAGTTGCCTCCTCTACAGCATGGGAATAAAAAGAATATTTTATAGGGTTATACTCCAAGCTAAACCCTCTGACATCTGGTCGATTCTGACTGTACAGGGTTTTGAGATCTTTATGGTATTAGATAGTCTCAGCTTTTGTCCATGGAACAGCTGGTGGGTTTGAACTGACTGCCTTGCAGTTAGCAGTCTAATACCTAACCAACAGATCTACCAGAGCTCATTGAGTATGAATGACATAATATATGTAAAGCTTTCAGTTCATTTTAGGGATCATTAATATCCCAGGAATGCTCGTTTTCTTCTGTCCTTCATTCCTTCATACCTTCTCTCTCTTTCCTTTTCTTTCTCCTTCTCTGTTTACTTTCTTCCTCCTCTTCTTTCTTTGACTCTCACCTGCTTTATGGTAAAAAATAAATTTTTGGGCTATCCCCAAAGACTATGCCTCTTTGGGGTCTTTTTATATTTTTCAGAAGAGTAGAGAGAGGAGAATAGAGGAAATGAAAGGGAAAAAAATTAAGTATAAGAGACAAGTCCAATAAAACTTTGGCCCTAAGAAACATTAGAGGGGCTCCAGGTTTTCTCCTGCACTAAACCCTCCCTCTCATCCTGGGAACTACTAGCCTGCAGGGCCTACATTAGAGACATGGGAACAAACACCTTTGGGCCTTTGAATTATAAGTTGATGCTCCTCAGAGAGGAAAACTCAAGAAGTCTCATATAGGATTGCTCTGCTGATTTTCATGAGTCCATTGCCCATGTTCATTTGTTTCTACTTGTAATTATTCTCCAAATTGGTGAATGTAACATGGCTTGTTACTCCCTCACCATCCTTGCAACCCCCACCCCTACAAGATGACAATGCAATGCAGCTGTAATTACTTTCAAATTAGGGATCAAAGGAAAGGAGTCTTGAGGCAGATAAGAAGTTTGTATATGCTGTTTTTGTTAGTTGCCCTCCAAATGGCTCTGACTGATAGTGATGTAACAGAAGGAAACACTGCCTGGAGCTGCACCATCCTCACCACTGTTGTTCTGTTTGAGCCCATTGTAGTAGCTACTGTTCTAATCCATCTTGTTGAAAGTCTTCTTTTTTATTAAAGATCCTCAACTTTACCAAGTATGATGTCCTTTTTTGGAGACCAGTCTCTCCTGATAACTTGTCCAAAATACATGACCATCTTTTTTGCCACCTTTGCTTCTATGGAGCATCTGGTTTTATTTCTTCCGAGACAGACTTGTTTGCTCTCTTGGCGGTCCACAGTTCTTTCAAAATTCTTGTCTATGAGCTAGTAAAAAAGGAATTTTCTCCAATTAAATGTGTTCCAAATTAATTTACCAATGTATAGAAATATAAAAAGTGGCTTAGCTATAACACAGCTTGGATTAAACCCACTACCACCAGCATCCAGTGGATTAGAATTCACAGCAACCATATGCAGAGTTTCTGAGGCTGCACATTTTAAAAGAAGACAGCCACGTCTTTCTCTCCATGAGCAGCGGGTGAGTTTGAACCACTAACTCGGAGAATGAGCAGCCCAACACCTAACCCATAGCATACCATCAGGGGCCCTCCTTTCATACTATTGTGTTCCTTTTCCTCAAATGTCTTAAGGAAATACATATATTTGTTTAGGGCTAGGTTTAGGGTTCTCCTTTGCCCCATCTAGGAAGAACTATTATTTGAGATACAATTTTAGCAGATGAGGTGTCTATCAAGACAGGGGCCTGGTAATGGGGAACAGCTATCACCTATTCCAATTGAGTTCTTTCCTCCTCCCAGTGAACCTGCTTAGAGTTTCTGAGAATGGTCATCTTGGAAACTGACAGGTAACTGAAAATAGCTATAAGTCATGTGGGGAAAAGTCCCAAGTGAACAAGAATGGCTTGTTTTCTAGTATTGGTGGGAATAGGATATGTTTTATCTTCCCACTCAAGTGATTTTGAGTCATGGGGATGATGTCAGGGAACTTGGGAATTGGTTCATATGCTGGAATTATTTCATGGTAATAGGGGTTGTAGTATAAATAATAGCTATACTTACAAAAACAAAAAATCAATGGTCAACAAGACAATTCTGACTCATAGTAATCGTATAGGACAGAGTGGAATGACCTCTTAGGGTTTCCAAGGCTGTAAGTCTTTATGGGGGGAAAGAGCCTCATATAACTAACTGCAAGCCATATAGAAATTAATGAAGAGGCAAAAAAGAACATAAAAATTAGGTATATCATATAGGATAACTAAGGTTACTCATATGAAGTATTTTAATAAGATGTGTTAATAAGTTCAATGGTAAAGTTCAGGGAAAAAGTAAGGATACATGAACATCAGAGGTTGGTGTTTAAGAGGATAAATGTGATTTTTTTTTTTTAATACCGATTGTGTGTTAAGACTGATAACAGAGAGAAAAAAGTATGGGATTAATAAAACCCCGGATTATTGAATTTAGTGGGAAATAAATAGATAAAATACATTTTAGGAGCTTTTAAGTGTTGAAATTGTGGCAGTAACTGGGTAGTTACACTTAATAAGATAAGGAAAGGCTAATATGATGACTGAGCTGGGGAACTTCAAACCCAGAATAAACTCTTCCCATAGAAACAGAATGTTGTTGTTGTTAGGTGCCATCAAGTAGGTTCCAACCCTTTGCAACTCTATGTACAACAGAATGCAACACTGTCTAGGCCTGCACCGCCTTCACAATTGTTCCTATGCTTGAGCCCATTATTGCAGCCACTGTGTCAATCCATCTCGTTGAGGGCTTTCCTTTCTTTAACTGCTCCTCAAGTTTACCCAGCATGATGAGAGGGTGTAGGATGCCTGGTGGGACTTGATCAAGTACGATGTAGCCAAGAGGAATTACTGGGAACCGAATGAAGGTCAAGCATATTGTACAGGCATGTGATAACTCCTCGCCATCAATTTTAGATCACTTGTTGTTTCCTTATGCCTGAAGTTGTTGGCTCCCCACTTCCTTTCCCCCACCTCCCCTCTCTCATGGAGTCAATGTTGTTTTCTCCTAGGATTTGTTTATCCTGCATATCCCATCTAGATAGACACACAAAAAAAACAAAAACCAACAACAAACAAAAGCCATACATAGTTCCAGGTCTGTCAGTTGACCTTTATGAGTATTTTCTGGTGGAGTCTGATGCTGTGTCATACCCTGCTCCCAAAGGCTAAGTTTTCAGGATTCCTCAGGAACTTCATTGCTTTGCTCCCCTTGCTGCTCATGTTTTGCCCAGGTGTGGTGGGGTCAGATGAGTCACAATGCCCACACTGTGTCTCCAGTGTTGTTCCCCATTGCATTATGGGTCAGTGAGGGGATGCCATGTTTAGTGATGGGGCCAGCCCTGTGGTCCTCTCTGTGCATTGTCTGCTCTGAGCAGGAATATTGTCCTCAGGTTGTTTTCCATGGTCTCTTTCTCTCTCCTTCCTTCTATGTTCTGGAAGAGTTTGTGTAGGATTGTTCTCAGTTTTTCCCTGAATGCTTCGTAGAATTCTCCTTTGAAGCCATCTGGTCTGAGGGATTTTTTTTTTTTTTTTGGTAATCCCTTAATAACTGTGTCTATTTCTTCTATTTATATGGGTCTGTTGATATTCTTGATGTCCATCTGGGATAGAGCAGAGTCAACTGGACAAATTACTATTGTAATGTCCCCTGTTTCATCCCTCAGCCTGGCTATTGAAATTGTTTCTTCCTTTCTTGGTTAGGTTTGTCAATGGTTTGTCAATTCTGTTAATCCTTTTATAGAACCAACTTTTAGCTACAGGTATTTTTTCCATTATTGTCTTGTTTTCCCTCTCATGTATCTTAGTCCTGATTTTTATTATTTATTTTCTTCTGCTATTAGTAGGATTGTTCAGTTGACTCTGCTCTATTTGCTGTAGGTTTTGTCAGCACGTCAATCATAAGTCTTTGTTCCTTTTTCATGTGTGCATGTATTGCTATTAAACTTCCTCTGATAACTGATTTTAAAAAATCATATTATTGGGGGCTCTTACAGGTTTATCACAATACATTCATATATCAATTGTGTCAAGCACCTTTGCACATATGTTGCCATCGTCATTTTCAAAACATTTTCTACTCAAGCCCTTGGTATCAGCTCCTCATTTTAACCTCTCTTCGTGTGGAGAGGGTGTGCCTCCCTCCCTCATGAACCCTTGATAATTTATAAAATTTTTTTTCATGTCTTACACCAACTGCTCTCTCCCTTCACCCAATTTTCTGTTGCCCATCCCCCTGGGAGGGGTTCATATATCAATCATTGTGATCGGTTCCTTATGCCCTTCATGTTCTCTTACCCTCCTAGTGTCGATACTCTCATTATTGGTCCTGAGGGGTTTATCTGTCTTGAATTCCCTGTTTCAAGTTCTTATCTGTACCAGTGTACATATTCTGTTCTAGTTGGATTTTTAAGATAGAATTGGGATCATGATAGGAGGCAGGAGGAAGCATTAAAGAACTAGAGGAAAGTTGTATGTTTCATCATTGCTACACTGCACTCTGCTTTTCTTGTCTTTTCCTTTTGATCCTTCTGTAAGGGGATGTTCGATTGACTACAGATGGACTTTGGGTCTCCACTCTGCCCTCCCACTAATTCACATCGATATGATTTGTTTTGTTTTGTTTTGGGTCTTTGATGCCTGATACCAGATCCCATCACACAGTCTTGTGTGCTTCTTCCATGTGGGTTTTGTTGCTTCTCAGCTAGATGGCTGCTTCTTTATCTTCAAGCCTTTAAGACCCCAGATGCTATATCTTTTGATAGCCAGGCACCATCAGCTTTCTTCACCACATTTGCTTATGCACCCATTTTGTCTTCAGCGATTGTGTCAGGGAAGGTGAGCATCACAGAGTGCCAGGTTAGCAGAACAAAAAGTTCTTGAATTGAAAGAGTACCTGAGTGGAGACCCAATGTCCATCTGCTACCTTAATACTTAACATATAAATATATGTACATAGATCCATTTCCCTAATGTCATATCTAAATATATTTACATATGTACATACCTGTATTTAGACCTCTATAAATGTCCTTTGCCTCATAGTTCCTTTATTTCCTTTTACTTTTCTCTTGTCCCATTATCATGTTTGGCCTTCAATCTGGTTTCAATAACTTGTTTTTCCCTTATCCCTGGGTGTGTTGGCACTCCCCACCCCCCTTATCCCACCTATCTTATCTAGATAGACATGCAGAGACAATAATAAGCACAAAAATAAAGCAAAGCGAAACATAACAATAAAAGAAAACAAAAAACCCCAAATAACAAAAACAAAACCAACAGCAAAGAAAGAAAAACCTATAAATAGTTCCAAGTCTGTCTGTTGAACTTTATGAGTTGATAACTGCTTTTGCTGTGTCCCAAAGGTTTTGATTCTTCATATTCTCATTCTTGTTGGCTTCCAGAAACTTCCTAATTTCATCTCCCATCTGAGCCAGTGCCCACTCCTTTTGCAATAGAAAGTTATTCATCCTCCAATTATTAGCCCTTGCTTGGTTTCTTACTCATACTTTTGTTGATTTCCAGCCTTACGGCATAATGGAAGTCTGTATGATCTCTACGTGCTTGAATTTACATAGACTCAACTTGTGTCCTAGCATGTGGTCTAGCTTCGAGTGTGTGCCATGTGGGCTTGTGAAGAATTCATTTAGGTGGAGAGCTCCGAAACTAACTATCAGGTCAAGTCGCCTAATTGTAGTTTAGATCTGTAGCCTCCCTGTTAAGCTTCTTCCCTGTGATACAACTTGCTTGTAGAGTGGTGTATTAAAGACTCCTACTATAATTGTTGAGCCTGTGCTTTCTTTTTTCATCCTTTGGAGTGTTTGACAAATTCCATGGATCTCTCATTTATTGTGCTCACTGGTTCTTGTTCTACTGTTCTGTTGAGCATTATATAGTGCCTCGCTTTATGTCTTGTTATGGCTTGCACCTTGAGATCAATTTTGACCACAATTAGGATTGCAACCCCTGCTTTTTTTGAATTGCCATTTGCTTGGCATATTTTTCTCCAGCCTTTGATTCTCAGTCTATTTTTGTCTGTAATCTTGAGCTGTGTCTCTTGTAAGCTGTGTCTCTTGTAAGCAGCAGGTTGTGTCTTCTGCTTTGTCTTCTTGAACTGTCCTTTGAAATTTTCTATTCAGGTCTTTGACTACATCGTTTTTCCCATTTGCCTTAGCTTCTCTGAGGAGCCCCTGTGCTGTAGTGGTGATGCATTTGTCTACTAACTAAAAGGTCAGCATTTGGAAACTACCAGCCACTCCATGGGAGAAAAGTGAGGCTTTCTACTCTCTTAAAGAGTTTCAGTCTCAGAAACCCGCAGGGGGCAGTTCTACCCTGTGTTATAGTGGCACTTTGAACCAAATTCTACTCAGTGGCAGTGAGATTTTCTTTCCCTCTTTTGTTTTCTGACTTCCACTTTGATCTTTTCTTTCTTTCTAGTCTTTTTAATTACCTTTTCTTTCTTCATAAATTATGTTTGTGATGTCCTCACTGTTTTTTTGTTACAGTGAATCGCTCTGTGTTTCCATAGATATGTACGTACATACATTGAGTTATGATCCATACTAAAAGCTGCAATCCTTGATATGGGTACACACACATGTGCATTATTCTTGAAGGCATTGGATCATGAATTAAAGACAGAAAACTTCCCGTTTTGGTCAAGGTGGAGTACAGAGAACTGATTTTCCCTCCTGTTTTGATGGAGGTGCTGTTGAGTAGAATTGGTTCCAAGTCATGGCAACCATATGAACAACAGAATAAAACACTGCCCAGTTCTGCATCAGCCACATGATTGTTAGATTTGAGCCCACTGTTTAAGACACTGTGAATTTATGTGTAGGCACTTTCAAAAGAGCCCTGTTGGCTTTGTCTGTTGCAACACTAATCTCAAGGTTGGTAGTTCAAACCCACTAGACTCTCCAAGGAACAAAGATGAGGCTCCCTGCTACCATAAAGGCTTATAGCCTCAGAAAATCTATATATGGTCTCTGAGTTGGTAGTGGATGAGTCGTCTTAAACAGTTTCAAGAAAAAGAACTCCAGGGTCTGACTTGACACTATATTTTATGGTAATTCTTATTATATAAACAGTGTTCTGGTGTCCTGTTTCCATGACAATGCTGATAAGATGTGGTCTGAGGATTTTGAAAGTTCTTTTTCAGCTTCAGAACATTTTTTTTTAACTTTTTAGTTAAAATGTTACCCTGGTTTGTTAATAATATATTAAATAAACTTCCATCAATTTCTATTATTGGCTTAATATGATTTTTATTTTAACAATAGAACCTTCAATAACTAATTAGAGCATCTTATAGAATAAGCCAAAGGATATTGCTTCAAATTGATATTATTGTGTGCCATCAAACTGATTCAAATTTATAATGACTTCATAGGACAAGAGTAGAATTCCCACATAGGGTTTTCCAGGCTGTAATCGACACAGTAGCAGGTAGCCAGGTCTTTTCTTCTGCGAAGCTGCTGGCATCAGCTGACTTCTCTGTCAGTAGCTCTGTGATGAGCCATTGTGCCACTGGTGTGCTATTTAAACTCACCGACTTTGAGTCAGTTCTTACTCATAGCGACCCTATATAGCAGAGCAGAACTGTCTTTGTGAGTTTCTGACACTCTAACCCTTTACGGGAGTAGAAAGCCCAGCTTTCTTCTGTGGAGAGGCTGGTGGTTTTCAACCATTGACCTTGCCATGCTTTTTTTTTTTTATGTGTATAAGAAAGAGATTTATATACAAGAGGGATTGAACATGGAGAAAACATCCCAACCCAGTCCAGTCCAAGGCCATAAGTCTGATATTAGCCCACATGTCCAATACCAATCTCTAAAGTACTCTTCAGACTCATGAAATACGTGCAATGAAGCCAAATTCAGGACGATCACAAGCCAATGGGTAGAAAAAGTCTTTGGGTCTAGTGGTGTTGTACGCATCTCAGTGCTGGCTTTGTGGCTTCTCCGGCTGCCGAGGTCTGGTTGCAAATATATGGCTTGTCTTCTGCAATGTCTCCCAGGGAGTAGCAGAGAGAAAGAGGTGTCTTCCATCTCCAAGGAGGAAGTACCAGATTTCCCAGAATTCTCAGGAGAAGGCCATGCCCACACAGAAGTCTCATTGACTATCTCCAGATTGAGAGGCTAGACTCCACCCCTACACTCTTAAGCCTCAAATTGACACCAGATTAGGTGCCTGGCCATGCTTTTATCAGTGGGATAAAATTAGCCATAGTCAAACACCGCCTCCAACAAAGCTTAGATCAGACGATTTAAAGTAATTTTACTGTATCCCAAAATGAAGGTTTAGGTTACAATAAGATTAAAATTAAAGAGAAAATCTTAAAAGCATTTGGGGTGGTTAGGTGGGGATCACAATAAAAACCAATCCCAAACCAAATCCACTGCCATCAAGCTGATCCTGACTCATAAGGTTTCTGAGACTGTTTTATAGGACAGACAGCCTCATCGTTTTCCACTGAGTGACTAGTGGGTTTGAACTGTCAGCCTTGCAGTTAGCAGCCTGAAGCCTAACTCACAGCACTACCAGGGTTCCTTATATTACACGTAATGGGACAAATATGAGAACAACAGAAGACATCTTGGAAATAATACAGCCCAGAAGATAGGGATCAACATCTTTAAAGTGCTTAAACAACAAACAAAATGACCAGTTTAGAGTATGTTTTCTTGAAAGCAAAATGAAAGACTTTTTCAGACACATGCATGCTGAAAGGGTTCATCCCAATGTTTCCTCTTAGGTCTGTGGGAAAAAAAGTTCTTCAGGCAAGAGGAAAATGATACGAGATGGAAATCTGGACTTAAAAATTTGAAAAGATCAGAAATGGTAAGTATGTGGTTATGTATATGATATTAAAATATGTTACATCTCTTTTAAATATAATGATAATAATGAATTATGAGGTTTATATATATGTAGAAGTTAAATAGATGCCAACCGTAGTACAAAGCCTGGGAGGAAGAAGTGAAACATACTGTTTATACTATGCCTGGTGTATTAAAGATGATAATTAAAGATGTATAATGATAATTGGAGATGTATAATTAAAGATGATAATTTAAAGATGCATAATGAAGACTTTGATGCAACCCCTTCAATACTAAGATCAAGAATTATATCTAATAAGCCAACAAAGGAAATAAGATCAACTAATAGAAATATTCCATTTCTTTCCCAAAGAAAGCAAAAAGCAGAAAATGAGGAATGAAGAACAGATGGGCCATATACAAAAGAAGTAGCAAGACATTGAATTTAAGCTTAATCCATAGCAATATTAATATAAATAGAAATTTGTTGTTGCTATTAGGTTCCATCAACTGCTCCATTCATAATGATTCTATGTATAACAGAATTAAACACTGCCCCGTTTTGTGCCTTCCTCATAATTGTTGCTGTTTAAGCCCATTGTTGCTGCCATTCTGTCAATCCATCTTTTTGAGGAGCTTCCTCTTTTTCACTGATCCTCTACTGTGCCAACAATTATATATTTCTTCAGGAGCTGGTCCCTCCTGATCACATGTCCAAAATGCATAAGGTGGAGTCTCACCATCCTAGCTTCTAAGGAGCATTCTGTCAGTACTCCTATCAACATATTTGGAATAGGAAGTCCCTGAGTTATAATATTTGTCTTATTATAGGATATATAGTGTACCATCTATGCATAAAAATACTTCTAGATTCACTAAAACATCTTTAATATACTAATACTATAATAATAATAAACATGTTACTATGCACATCTCAAAGTAATGTTTGTTTGTTGTTAAAATGCTTGTTATTACCTGTTTGTTATTAAAAATCGTGGTAGCTGGTATGTACCTTAGAATTTTAATATAATAAGCAATTGTTTCTTAACTACTGAGCGAATGTAAATAGAACTTTCAAAACTCTAGGGGCTGCCTGTATATTCAATATTTTTTGCCAACACCATAATTCAAATGCATCATTTCTTCTCTGGTCTGTTTTATAAATTGTCTGGCTTTTGCATGCATCAGAGGTAATTGAAAAATGTTATGACTTGGTTCAGGTGCACCATAGCACAGTTTCTAATACTATAGAAAGTCCTTTATAAGAGGTTTTCCAAATGCAATATGCTCTTTAGCTTCTTGACTGTTGTTTCTATGGGCATTGATTATGGGTTTAAGTAAAATAAAGTCCTTGAGAATTTCAATATTTTTTTCTTTCATCACACTATTGCTGATTGGTCCGTTTGTGAGAATTTAAATTTTTATTCTTGTTGTTAAGTGCCTGACAGTTGATTTTGATTCATAGTAACCCTATGTAAAACAGGATGGAACACTGACCAGTCCTGCACCATCCTCACAATGATTAGGTTTGAACCCGTGGTTACAGCCAAGGTGGATGTCAATCTATCTTTTTGAGGGTTTCTTTTACACTCACCCCCTACTTTACCAAGCATGATATCCTTCTCCAGGGACTTGTCTTTCTTCATAATGTCATAAGTATGTGAGATATTTATGCCACCCTTGCTTCTAAAGAGTTGTACTTCTGCCAAGAAAGATTTGCTTGTTCTTCTGTCAGTCCATGTTAAATTCTTCATGAACACTATAATTCAAATGCATCAATTCTTCTCTAGTCTTCTGTATTCATTGTCCAGCTTTGAGATGATTAAAAGCACCTTGCTTCGCAAAGTGACATCTTTGTTCTTTAATATGCTAAAGAGATGTTTTGTAGTAGATTTGTCTAATGTAATACATCATTTGATTTCTTTTTTTGACTTTTTTTTGTGAATTGGGAGAAGGTTTACATAGCAGAACAGTTTTCCATTCATCAATTTATATACATTTTTGTTTTTGTTTTTATCATCGATTGCCATTCCTATAATGTAACATTAATTATTTGACTTTTCCCCTTTGTTTTATACTTCCATTTCTCCTTCTTTCCTAACCCTTCTGGATTTTCTATTTGGGCAAATACTTCCCTTTTGCTCTCAAATAATGGAAAATTTCAAAGGGTGCCTACATCCCCAATGTTATTTTGCTCCTTATAGACCTGTGTATTGTTTGGCAGAGAACTGAGCCATGGGAGTGAGCTTGTTTCCAGATTTGAAAGGATCTAACTAAGGAACCGTAGTTTCAGATATTACCCCAGTATCTGACCAGTAAGCCTTGTGGGGTTTTAAAAAAATATTATTTTGGGTTATGTTCCATATTTTCTCCCACTTTGTCCAGAACCTTCCAATGTAGTCCCTTTCAAAGCAGTTGGTAGTGGTGGCATCTAGGTCTTCCAGGATTTTGGAGACTGTAATTTGATTTATTAGTTCCTTGGACTAATTATTCCATGTATTATCAATTTTCATCACCCATTTTTCTTCTGGATAGGAAGAGACCAATTGTTGCACCTTGGATGGCTACAGCTTTTTTAAGACTCACAAATTAGGATGTATAACATTATCTTTGTGGACTATGCTTTGCCAGTTGACTCTGATGTCCCACAAATCTATGGCCCAGAGTGCCCAGGCCCTGTGATCTAGTCCTTTAAAGAACTGCATATGTCTAAGAAATATGTAAAGCTTTTACCCTTGAATATTTCACCACATTCATGGATGTATTGGCAATAAAGGTGAATATACATGTACAAATTTCCTTTGTCAGATCAATGAGTATTCGTCTGTATGCTTCTAACACCTATTCAGTCTGAGGATCTATCCACAAATGTACATGTAGATCACTGTTATTACAGGATTGTGTATGAAGTAGCATTTACCTTTCTTGCCTTTAACTCTTTTACTCCTGTAATAGTCTATAATGTATTAGTCTGGGTACTTTGGAGAAAGAAATCCACAGCAACTCACGTATAAGAGAGAGTTTTATGCAAAGAAAATGTGCATCACGAAAACATCCCAACCCAATGCTGCCCAAGCCCACAAGTCCAACATTAACCCATTCCCAA
>NW_022103906.1:17713999-17725173 GCF_000313985.2 Echinops telfairi
CATCTCTAGGGCTACATCAATTTATTGAATCATTTCAAATGATATTCTGTCACTTATTATTCAATTTCTGAAGCCTTCTTTTTCATAAAAGCTTTTAGTGCAGCTTGGACTGGCCAATTTTTTTTGGTATGGTGACTCTGAATATTCACCAATGAAAACCTCTTGGATCCTAACAGATATTTTCCAATACAGTGGTGGAAGATTAACTCCTCAGGTTGGAAAGTATTCAAAATACACAATAGCCTCAACAATGGAATGGAGTCAACCAATGATCTTGAAGATGGTGCAGTATTAGACAATGTTTCATTCTGCTGACTGATTGTGCCATCAGTCAGACACAATTCTGTAGCAAGTAACAAGGAGAGCAATGCACTAAGTGGAGGTAAATTTTATGAGGAGAGACTCTTGGCAGAGGAAGCCCTTAACACGTGTTGCAGGCATCAAGCAGCAGCCGAAGACTAAGCAAGCCTTGGAGCAGAGAACTGCATTCAAAGGGCAGGCATTTAAAGGACAATCTGGATGCTGACCAATTTCCTTGTAAAGTTAACTTTTACAAGTGTGGATATCAGACTCACAGGATAGAATTGGAGCAAAGCTCATATTTAATTCATGCTTGAAACACAAAGTTCAAAGATAAATCTCAAGGAAAACCAAGACTGTAAAAGGTAGAGGTGTGCTCGCAAAAATCCCTGTAGACTAGGAATCTTTCATTTTTTAATGTCTAATTTTTTTTCAGAAGACAAAAGCATTGTCAATTCCTTAACCTAAGAGTAGTCTTTCTAGACAATTGGTGAAATGAGACTCCCACTATGAGACTATTATACTTTTAGGAAAGAACTTTAAAAAATTATTTAAAAATGTAAAGGTTATTTTTCCTTGACTTATTAGAAAATGTTATGATTGGTAATTTAGCAAATACAGATAAGCAAAAGTGAAGAAGGGAAAAATAAATCCTATTATCTGGATGAAAATTGTTTGCATCTTGCTGGATATCTTTCCCATCTTTGTTCTAGGCATACATACATATTTTTGAATGTTTCTTTCTGCATACATTATTTTGTAATCTTCTGTTTTCATTGGAAAACATATCATTCATGTCTTCCCAGGTCACTAAATTTTCTTTTACAACAAAATTTTTAATGGATGTATTAATATTAAATTTCAAGAATATGTAATAATTAATTAAACTATTATTTGACCATATTTTCTTTCTTTGAAAAATGTATATCAGATTTATTTGTTTATATAGCTAATACAAAAGCAAGGATACAATATTTACTTATGAGGGCAAGGCATTTGTATATATTCGTGATTAATATTTTTAGGATAAATTATTGGAAGAATTGTTACTGCACAGAAATTATAACACTATCTGGCTAATGGGCTGATAGTTTTGAAACATACTACCACACTATTTCCTACTAAAAGGGGAGAAGAAGCTTGACATTTCTCAAGGTGAAAGAACTAAAGGAAAATCCAAGCCTTGAGTTGAAATATTAAAGAATTCTATGGACAAAATATTGAGTGATTCAGGAAGCATTAAAAGAAGATGTAAGGAACATACAAAGTGGCTGTATCCAAAATAGTTGGTTGATGTTCAACTAATTAAGTAGCACATGATCAATAAGCAATAGTGTTGAAGAAGGAAGACCAAGGTGCACTGAAGACACTGGAAAGAAACAACCCTCCAGGAATTGATGGAATCCCAACAGAAATGTTTCAACAAATAAATGCAAAGCGGGAAGGCTCACTTCTTTTTTTTATTTTTATAAATTGAAGTTTATTAAGACACACCTCTATAAAGTACGCCTTATAGGACTTAATGATTGCTACTAACAGATTATAAAAACAACAACAACAACAGATAACTTACATGCTCTTTAAAGTGTATCTGAGACAGAAAATTATGAGAGCATCTCACTTCATTTAATCATCCTAACACCAAACCTGACGGAATTCACAAAGGAGATTGTAGACAGTTCACACAGGCTCAATAATGGAATCACAGCTTTGATGGAGTCCACAGGCCATTTTATAATTTTCGAGGTTCAATTTTGAACTGGATATCAGAATGTTGGGATTTGGAGGACAATATCTTACATTTTGGGATGCATCTAAAGAAATCAGTAGGTGTCCCATTTCTGAAAGAATGATTTTGTGAAATATTTAAAGCCTAAAATGTGTTTCTTCCTCTTATTTTTTTATTAAAATATTATTTTATTGGGGACTCTTAACGACTCTTGTTACAATCAATACATCAATTGCATCAGATGTGTTTGTACATATGTTGTCTTCATTCCTTTCTAGACATTTACTTTCTATTGGGCCCTTGGTATCAGTCCATTTTTTCCCACCCTCCCCTCCAATCCTCACAATCCCTTCATAGATTATAAATTATTATTTTCATCTCTCACACCGACTGATTTCTCCATTCCCAATGTTTTCTGTTGCTCTTACCCCTGGAGAGGGGTGTATGGTTATGTGTTAATCATTGTGATTGATTCCCCCCTTTTTCTCTCTCTCTCTTCCTTATCCCTACCTTTCTGGTATTGATATGCCCACTCCTGTTCCTGTATTCTGTGTGTCGTGAGCACCCATATCTTATCTATACCTGTGTACATGTTCCAGTCGAGTCTGAATTGAGAAGCAGCACTGGGGTCATGGTAGTGGGGGGTGAGGAAGCCTCAAGGAACCAGAGGAATATAGTGTGTTTCATCGATGCTTTACTGCACCCTGGTGACTCATCCCTTCCCTGTGGCCCCTCTGTTGGGGGATTGTTCCATTGTCTACAGATGGGCTTTGTGTCTCTGCTCCAACCTCCCTCATTCTTAACAATATGTTTTCATTTGTTTGTTTGTTATGTGTCTTCTGCTGCCTGTTACCCAGTCCCTATGACCGGTGGTGTGCTTCTTCCATGTGGACTTGTTGCTTCACTGCTGATTGACAGCTTGTGTAACTTCAAGCCTTTAAGACTCCAGATGCTATATCTTTTAATAGCCGGGCACCATCTGCCTTCTGCACCACATTTGCTTATGCACCCATTTTGTCTTCAGCGATTTTGTCGGGAGGGTGAACATCTGACTGCCAATTTGTTAGAAAAAAGTGTTCTTGTATTGAGGGAGGGTATGAGCAGAGACCCGAAGTCTGTCTACTACCTCAGTGTATTGCTGTATAAATATATGTACATAGGCCAATACCTCTATTTTTGTGGATTAATATATTTACATATGCACACACCTATGCTTGTATCCATTGCTTTGCCTCCTAGGTCCTTCCTCTGTTTCCTTTTACCTTCCTCCTGCCACACCATAACTTTCCCCCTATTTCCACCTCTTGGTACTTCCTCTTAGCTAGTTTGCTGTTGCTCCGACACCCCTACCCCATCTCTATATCTTCCTTGTTGTTGACTATAATTCCCTAGTTGTTCCCCTGACTATGGCACTACCTGCTCTGCACACCCTTCCCCCACTGCCCTCACCTCCCAGGATTGTTGGTCCTGGTGCTTTCTCCTCTGGCTTGCTTCCCATGCCTGTCTTATATAAGTAGGCAAACCGACTATGATATAGCTCCAGCAAAAAGAAAAACAAAAGATTGAAAAAAGGAAAAGAAAAAAAAAAGAGAAGAAATATGTATATAATTCCAGGTCTGTTTGCTGACCTTCATGACTATATGACTATCTCCTCACTGGACATGGGAGAACCCAGGACTTGCCCCTCCTAGCCTGGAGTCTATTTTGGGGGTTAATCAGGGACTTTGTAGCTTTGCTTTGCTCCAGTTGCTGGTCTGGTATGTTCCCTTCTTGGTTCACCCCACAGTGTGGGGTTCAGACCATGCTACCTCCCTGTCGTATGACCCCAGAATTGTCCTCTGTCACAATCTGCTCCAGTAGGGGACAACAGAACACGAGCTGTTGTCAGCTCCACAGTCACTTCTGTGTCCCATCAGCTCCCTGCAGAGCTTACTGATCCACTTGTCTACCGATGGAAATTTAGGTTGTTTCAAACCCTGTGATTGTGAATTGAGCTGTAATAAACATTGGAGTGCATACAACTCTTCTGGGTAAGAGGAATAGCTAGGTCATAAGGTAGATCAATTTCTATTTTTTAAAAAGTATCTCCAGATCACTTTCCATAGAGGCTGCACATCCCCTCCAACATGTGTTGCTCTCTGATTTTCTGATTTGGGCTAGCCTCAAGGGTGTTAGATGGTATCTCATGGTTGTTTTGATTTTTATTTATCTGATGGCTAATGAACAGGAGCATTTTTTCATATGTTTAGTGGCCATACGGATCTCCTCCCAAGTGAAACTTCTTCCCGTTCTTTTGCCCACTTCTTCAAGGGGTTAACTGTTTTCCTCTTTTTGCAGGCAAGGAGGGTATTGTAGATTTTCGTAATAAGCCCTTTGTTGTGTCACTGCTAAAAATCCTCTCCCAGTCTGTGAGTTGTCTTGTTACTCTCCTGGTAAAGTCTTTTGATGTACACAGGTGTTTTATCCTTAGTAAATCCCACTTCTTGATTTCAGGTTCCCCTGTGTGTGTACCCTACCCTATTGCAGTTACGCTATGTACTCTCTGGGCCAAGGTTCTTAGGTTTGTCCTGATGGTTTGGGGTTTTACTTCTAGGTCCATGATCCACATTGAGTTTGTTCTTGTGCATGGGGTGAGGGAGACATTTTGTTTAATTTTTATACATGTAGATATCCATTGTTTCCAGCACCACTTGTTAAATAGGATGTCGCCCTCCCACTTGATGCTTTTGGGGCCCTTGTCAAAGATCAGTTGTCTATAGGTTAATAGTTTTATTTCTGAGTTTTCTGTTCTTTTCCATTGGCCTGAGTATCTGTTGTTATGCCAGTACCATGCTGTTTTGACCACTGTGGCTGAGTAGTAGGTGTTAAAGTCAGGTAAAGTGAGCCCTCTGACTTTGTCCATCTCCTTAAGGAGTTCTCTGTTATTTCTGGGCTTCGTCCCTCTCCATATGAAATTTGTGGTCAGTGTTTTTCCAAATTTTTGAAGAAGGTTGTTGGTATTTGAATTGGGATTGCATTAAACGTATAAAGTGCCTTGGGTAGGATAGATATCTTTACTATATCGAGTCTTCCAATCCATAAGCATGGGATATCCTTTCATTTGTGGAAGTCACTTTTGGTTTCCTGTAGTAGGTAGGGTCTTGTAGTTTTCCTTGTATAGGGTTTTTTTTTTTGTTGCTAAATAAATCCCTAAATATTGTAATTTGTTTTTGGCTATTGTGAAGGGTACTGCGTTCTTGATCTCCCCTTCCATATTCTAATCCAATGTATCTAGCAAACCAAACGAGTTCTGTTTGTTGACCTTGTATCCTGCCACTTTTCCATATTCCTCTATCACTGTCAGTACTCTGGTTGTGGAGCTTTTGGGATTTTCCATGTACCTAATCATGTCATTTGCAAATAGCAATAATATCACCTCCTCCTCTCCCAGTGGGATACCTTTGATGTTCTTCTGTTGTCTTATGTTGTTAGCTAGGACCTCCAGTACAATATTGAATAGAAATAGGGACAACGGACATCCTTGTCTGGCCCCCTTTTCCAGTGGGATTGATTTAGTCTTTTCTCATTAACTATTGTTGGCTGTCGGTTTTTCGTAGCTAGCATGTATTAATATAAGTAGGGGTGCTCAGATTTTTTTCAGCATGTGAGCTACTTATAAAATGATCAAGTCAAAATAGTCTACCAACTACAAAAATGCAAAACCTATTTTAATTTTATTTATTTATTACATTTATTCATAAATGCATTGAGAACTCTTTATATGTGCAATGTATGTTTATGTATGTTGCATAACCGCATGAGTCCATATTGCACAACACAACACAATTAACTGTACATTTTTTGTCATTACCTGAATTTACTCTGATGACTTGCACTGAATGGAATGAGCCAGGGATGCATAGTCCGGACAGGAGCTGCTGACAGCCAGCCTCAAGCACACTTCCAAATGATCATCAGTCATGGTGGAATGGTACTTGGACTTAATGATCTTTATGTGAGAAAAGGCTGACTCACATAAATAAGTAGAGCTGAATAATGCAGTCAAAGAGGTAGCACGTTTTCTCTTGTTTGGGTACATTCTTTCTTCAAGTAAGTTCCAGAACTGTTCACGCGTACTGGACTTCAGCTGAATGTCAGCTTATAGTGTCAAAATCTTCCATTCCATATGAAAGTGATACATTTTTGTCTTCTTATTTGGTCCAGCTCCCCCACTCATTTTACTACCCTTTCTTAGGTTTAAGAGAAACAAAACCAAGGTCTAAAAATTGGCGATAACTTAGCTTGTCAGTTTTGCTGCACTTAGCGTAGTTGTTTGCACATGCGTTTGACACCTAAGATTGCATTTTATTGGCTGTGCTGTATACCAATTAAGTAACAGGATTGATGATAGGCTTACGTCTGTTTTTTTAATGCCATGCAATCTACCCACACTACATTAAGGTTTGACTAGTAGATCGCGATTGACGTATTGAGCTCCCCTGAACTTGAGGAATTGACCTTCCATTCCTATCTTCGTCAGCATCTTAATTAGGAATGGGTGTTGGATGTTGTTAAATGCTTTTTCTGCATCTATCAATATTATTATGTGATTCTCATACTTTTTCTTATCAATGTGGTGTACAATATTGATGGATTTTCAGATGTTAAACCATCCCTGCATATCTGGGAGGATCTACCTGATCATGGTGGATGATACATTTTATATTCTTTTGTATTCTATTGGCCAATATCTTGTTAAGGATTTTTTCATCTATGTTCATTTGAGGTATTGGTCCATAGTTCTCTGCTCCTGTGGGATCCTTGCCCTGTTTGGGTATGACAGTTATAGTGGCTTCATAAAAGGAGTTTGGGAGTTTGCCATCCTTTTCTACACTCTGGAATACTTTGTGGAGGATCGGTGTCAGCTCTTCCCTGAATGCTTTGTAGAATTCTCCTGTGAAGCTGTCTGGTTTGGGGGCTTTTTATCTTGGTAGCTTCTTGATAACCATATGTATTTCTTCTTTTGCTATGGGTTTGTTTAGGTTCTTGACCCCTATTGGGATAGTCTAGGGAGGGGGTCCAAGTATTTGTCCATGTCTTCCACGTTGCTGAATTCATTCGAGTACAGACTTTCATAGTGCTTTGTGATTATCCTTTTAATCTCATTAGGTTCTGTTGTGATTCCTCCTGTTTCATTCCTCATAATGGCTATTGTTGTTTGCTTTTAACCTTTCTTTGGTTAGGTTTGCCAGCAGTCTGTCGATTCTGTTGATCCTTTCAAAGAACCAGCTTTTTGCTACATTAATCTTCCTTTGTCTTCCCACTGGTTCAACTCTGCATGGATTTTAATAATTTATTTTCTTTTGCTATAGGATGAGTTGTTCCGTTGACTCTGTTCTAGTTGCTGGAGGATTTGTGAGAGCATATCAGTCATAAGTCTCTCTTCCTTGTCATATATGCACTTATTGATATCAAATTACCTGTGATGACTGGTTTCATCATATCCCATAAGTTTTGATACCTTGTGTTCTCATTTACATTAGCTTCTAGAAACTTTCTAAAGTCCTCTCTCAGCTGGATCAGTACCCACTCATGTCACAGAAAATCATTATTCATAATCCAATTGTTTGCCCTTGTTTTTCTGGTCGTCCTTTTATTGATGTCAGGCTTTACGGCGTGTTATCCAAAAAGGACATCTGAGTAATCTCTATGTGTTTGAATTTACTCAGGCTCGTCTTGTGTCCCCGCATGTGGTCTATTTCTGAGAATGAGTCATGCACTCTTGAGAAGAATGTGAATTTTTTTGTGGTTCTATGGCAGGCTCTGTATTGGTCTATCAGATCCAGTTGCTTAATTGTACTGCTTAGCTTTTAGTGTCTTTGCTGAGCTTCCTTCCCAATGATCTATCTTTTTCTGAAAGTGTTGTATTAAAGTCACCTACTATAATTGCATCTGTGATATCTTTATCATGTTTTTAATACGTTGTTAGACAAATTTTGTGGGTGTTTCGCTAGGTGCATATATATTTATTATGTTCACTGATTCTTGGTTAACTGATGCTTTGAGCATTATATAGTGCCCCTCCTTATCTCTTTTTATGGTTTGAACCTTAAGATCATTTTTGTCTGAGATTAGGATTGTGACACCTGCTTTTTTTAAGTTGCTGTTTGCTTGGTATATTTTCTGCCAGCCTTTTATTCTTAGATTATTCTTGTCTGCAAGCTTAAGATGTGTCTCTTGCAGGCAACAGATTGATGGGTTATGTTTTCCAATCCAGTCTGCAAGCCTTTTTATCTTAGTGTAGGGATTGAGACCATTGATCTTTAGAGTTGTTATCTCGATCTGTGGATTCATTGTTGACATCTCGTGCCTTTTGTGTTGGGTGTTTTCCTATCACCCTTCATATCATTTTACTGTGTCTCTATGGGGGGCTTCTTTATTTCCTTCTTTTCCATCTGAGGCCATGTTATATTGGTAATTGTTATTGACTCAGCTTCTGGTTGATTTGGGGCTATATGGTGTTCTCCTTTTTGTGCTTGGTGGATGTTGGTCTTCTGGCCATAATGAGTCCACAAGGATCTTCATTAGGGGTGGGTACCTTATGGAGTGTACTTTGAGTTTTTCCTTATCCTGGAAGACCCTTATCTGTCCTATCTCAATGGATAAATTGGCAGGGTAGAAGATTCTTGGGGAGGTGTTTTTTTATTTCAATATTGGGAGATGTTACCCCACTTTCTTCTCCTCTTGATGGTTTACATTGATAGGTCTGAGCATATTCTTACCTGAGAGCCATTGTATGTGACTGTCTTCCTTTCTCTTGTTGCTATTAGAATTTTTTCTTTTTCCTCGAAGCTGGATAGATTAACTATTATATGCCTTGGGTGAGTTCTTCCTGGGATTTAGTCTAATTGGTGTCCTCTTTGCTTGCTGTATGAGTGTCTGATTCTCATTCGTTAAGATGGGGAACTTTACTTCCAGAAACTCCCTCATTCGTTTAGCTGTCAACTTCTTTGCTGTGTCTTGTTCTGGTGGGCCAATAATTCAGATGTTGTTCTTTTTCATAGTATCTCTCACTGGTCTCAGGTTTCCTTCCACTCTTTTATTATCTTGTTTGACTGTCTTTCTTGTTTGGTGAGGTCTGCCTGATTGTCTTCGAGATCACTGATACAAGTCTCAGACTCCTCTAGTCTGTTTGTGAGATCCATGATCCTGTGTGTAGCTTCTGTTACTTCATCGGTTAGATCTTGTATTTCCCTTTGGTGCACGGACTTCATCCCCGAGTATCATGAACTTCATCTCCTCTAACATTGCATCCTTATTCTGCATAGCTTCCCTCATGTCCTGTATTACTCCAAGAAGCTTTCTGAAAATTTCTTTTGTGGCAGATTCACATCAGATTCTTCGATGAATGCTGTTAGCTCTGCTGATGTGATTTGTCTTTCTTGCTTGCTTTTGGGAGTGATGCAGTATGCTGTTGTTTACATGATGATTTCGAAGAGCTGGGTGCCATATTTCTGGGAGACCAAGGGGTCCTGCAAACTTTCTCTGTGTGACTGGCAACGGTGTTTTCAAGGACTACCTGTGGCCTACTATGGAGGTGGGCCTACTACACCTGCTGTGTAGGCAGGTGCCACAGTAACTCAGTGGTCAAAAGTGATGAGGGGCCTCAGACACTGGACTGAGGCTGGTCACTGTATGTATCCCCCTGGTCTGAGTTGGTCTGGGCTGTCAGGCCTGATTTACAGCCTTTTTGTAAAATTATTTTAATTTTAAAATTGATAGGCACCTAATAGAGGACAATGGTGGGGGAGGTCTCACTGCCATGGGAAGGGATGCTGAGCAAAGGTGGAAACAACCCCACTGTCACTGGTGCAGTTGTCAAGGGTGGGGTGAGGGTGAAGCTTCCACAGGGTAGAGGTTGCTGGCACTGGTGGGGGCAGCTGTGGGGCACTCACTATGATTGGTAGATAACTCCAGGTACAGTGATAGAGCCATAGAGGCCCAATGGTTAGGTTAGGGTCTAAGGTGGTATGACTTGTGTGGGCCAGGGAGCTCCCAAAACCAGGCCGCTGATCCCCTGGGTTCCAGAGCTAGGCTAGATTTAGGGAAAGGATGCCCTTTCGACCAGGGATGTACTCTCCACTGTTCCTCTTGTGCAGGCTGGGAGGGGCCAGGGCAGTGATGATTCATGCCTCTGTGGGGAGGGGTGCTTGTTGTGTGGGCCTGGGAATACCTGGGCAGTGATGATTGACACCTCTGCAGGGAGGGTCACTTGTTGTGCTGGCCTGAGAACACCCAGGCAGCGATGATCCACCCCCCTTGGGGAGGGGCACTCGCCCCACCAGCTTCAGGAGACCTGGGCAGCAACAGTCCAGTCCACGCCCCTGGGGGAAGTAGCTGCAACACACAGGCTGGGAGGGTTGGGGGCTGCTAGGAGCTGTGGTGCTGGTAAAATAGTGGGTGGGAAGTGGTGGGCACCACTTTACATGACAGATGCAACCATGCAGGAGTGGAGGTGTCCCAGGTACTGGTGCTGGGTATCCCCACACACAAGTAGTCAAACTTGCTGTAGGTCAGGCCCTGGGGCCCTGGGTGGCTGGTGGCTGGGACCAGAGTTTGTTGGTGGGATTGCTGCCTTGCCTCATGGAATGAGGGGAACCGTGGGAGAAGAACGTAGTTCCCTACCGATGGGAGCCACAAGTGGACAGCTGCTATGTGGTGGTCAAGCTGCGGCTTTGGGTATCTCAACATGACAGCAGTCCACTTCTGGGGTGGTGACCAGCCCAAAGGGGGGAGGACACAGGTGAGTGGTGTGTGAGGTGCACAGAAGCCACACAGCTGGCGGGCAGTCCCTGGTATATGGACACCAGTCTCACCAGGCTCTGTGGCACTACCCATAAGGGCTGATTACCTGGGTGCTATCTTTTTTAAATTAAGTAATTTATTTCTTTTTAATCATTTTATTAGGGGCTCATACAACTCTTATCCTAATCCATGCATGCATCAATTGTGTAAAGCACATTTGTGCATTCGTTGCCCTCATCATTCTCAAAACATTTGCTCTCCACTTAAGCCCCCAGCATCAGGTCCTCATTTTCCCCCCTCCCTCCCCACTCCTCCCTCCCTCATGAACCCTTGATAATTTATAAATTATTATTTTGTCATA
>NW_022103906.1:17725537-17743686 GCF_000313985.2 Echinops telfairi
ACCCTGATTGGCTTGCCTCCTCCCTGAAACCCTTCTGTAAGGGGATGTCCAGTGGCCTAAAATGGGCTTTGGGTTTCCACTCTGCACTCCCCACCTTACTCACTATGGTAAGATTTTTTGTTCTGATGATGCCTGATCCCTGATCCCTTCAACAGCTCGTGATCGCACGAGCAGGTGTGTTTCTTCCATGTGGGCTTGTTGCTTCTGGGCTAGATGGCTGCTTGTTTACCTTCAAGCCTTTAAGACCCCAGACACTACATCTTTTGATAGCTGGGCACTATCAGCTTTCTTCACCACATTTGCTTATGAACCCATTTGATCGTATCATGGAGGTGAGCACACAAAGATATGATTTGTTATTCTTTGATGCCAGATAACTGATCCCTTTGGCACCTCGTGATCACACAGGCTGATGTGTTCTTCCATGTGGGCTTTGTTGCTTCTGAGCTAGATGGCTGCTTGTTTATCTTCAAGCTTTTAAGACCCCAGACGCTATATCCTTTGAACAGGGTGCTATCTTGAAACTCCCGAAGGGCTCACTTCTTTGTCCCCAAAATTTGGAAGAATGCTAGCCAATGGAAGGGCTGTATATTTGTACCTTTTGGAAAATATGGAAAACCAAACAAAATGCAGAAATCATAACCAATATAATTTATATCACACACAAGTAAGATTTTGCTAAAGATAATTCAGAAACAGTTGCATCAGTATATTGACAGAGAACAGCCAGAAACTCAAGCCAGGTTCAGGAGAGAACGTGGAACAAGGGACAGCATTGCTGATGACAGACAAATGAATCTTGGCTGAAAGTAGGGAATACCAGAAACATGTTTACCTGCGTATTTCTGATCATGCAAAAGCATTTTACTGTGTGGATCATAACAACTTGGCTAGTATTATGAAAAAAGGAAATTCCATTTAAAACATTTAAAAGGAGCACAATTAAATGTAGAGCTTATTTCCCCAACTAGATTATAATCCATATCAGTTTTCCTATGTATTCATGGGTTGTCATGACTAAGAATCCACTTGATGAAAACTATAATCAATACGACACGTGCTCTAGGTATATACTTAATAGAATAACCAGAATATTAATATCTACTTACAGAGAAATATAGTTTCCAGCTTTATGGAATATGAACTCAATAAATAAAAGTAAGCAACTGCATGTGTAAAACAACAGGTCCTGGGGTTTACAATCTAGTTGGGGATATAGATAAAAATATATTAAGACTTTGAGACAATAGAACCATCAAAGGAAGTTTAAAACAATAATGAAGCAGATGATACAAGACAGCCTGTAGTAATAAAGATCATAGGATTTGGCATGAAACTGAAGTGAATTTGAGTCTTGGTTCTGTTCTTTATCAGCTGTATAATCTTGGATGTGTTATTTAATATCTTGAAAGTTTAATTTCCTCAACTTGTTATGGAAGTATTTATAAGATTTGCTTAATAGAGTTGTTTGGAAAATTTAATTTAATAGAGTGCACATTTTCAATTGTTTATATTGTGTTTTGGAGTTGCAATGGTACAATTAGTACAAGCCCATCTTTTCCCCTTTATTGGACAATCTAGTGATGAAACTTCAGGATAGAAATAGGCTATATACAGTTTTCTTGGCCTAAGGAATAATATGATTTGGAGATTAATTTAAGTGGTATTATTATTAGATCTTTTTAAAAGAGCTTTTGGGAAATGAGCAAAAGTTATACACAGACAATTTATAGAAGAAGAAATGAATATGGTGCTTAAAAATAAGAAGGAAAAGCTCAATTTGATCGACAAAAGATATATACAAATTTAAAACCATCCCAGGCACCTCTCCTCACCAATAAGATCACAAAGTGATAAAAATAATTATAATTTGATGTTGTTAAGTGATAGAGTAATAGGAAGTCTAGGCCAATACTGATGGGAGTGCAAGAAGTTATAAATCCCATGGAAGGGAATTTGATAATATCAAAGTAACAAAGGTTTTTGAATTTACATTTTAACTTCTATAACTATCCTAAAGTTGCAAGCTGTGTTAGTCTAGGTAGACTAGAGAAACAAATTCATAGAGACTCATATGTGTATAAGAGGGAGTTTTAGATAAAGGGTAATTGTACATTAAGAAAGCATCCCAACCCAGTCCAGTCCAAGACCATAAGTCTGATATTAGCCCATATGTCTGATAGCAATCTATAAAGTCCTCTTCAGACTCACAAAACACTTGCAGTGAAACCGACTGCAGGATGATCACAGGTCAGTGGGTAGAAAGTCTTTGGATCCAGTGGCATTGTAAGCATTTCAGCAGGGATTTCCATGTGGCTTCTCCAGTTCCCAGAGCAAGGGGTCTTTCAGCATAGTGCCATGTGTCTTGTCAGTAGAGCGTTGTCTCAGGGAGTGAGCAGAGAGAGAGTCTGTCTCCCGCCTCCAAGGAGGAAAAGACAGGAGTTTCCAGAATTCTCAGGAGAAGGCCATGCCACAGAGAAGCCTCATTGGCAATGATATGATTGACAGACTAGACTCCACCCCTTCGTTCTTAATCCACTCAAGTCTCAAATTGACACCAGATCATGTAGCTACAACACATGCTCAAAGCTATAACTAATGCATAAGGTTGCTCATAACAACACTATTTGTAATATGAGAAGAATAGAAAGGGCAAGTTCAATTAGGAATGGCATATCCATGGAATACTTAAAAAGAGATGAATATGATCTCTATAAAATAACATAAGGTGTTTACAAATATTTTCCAGTTGAGTCTGATGGGGTGCCACACTCTGCCTCCAAAGTCTACTTTTGGTATTCCCTGGGGGAATTCATCACTTTGCTCCCCTTGCTGCTCTGTTGTATGCCCTTAGTGTTTCACCCCAGGGTGATGGGGTCAGATTGTGCACTATTCCCGCACTGTGTCTCCAGTGTTGTCCCCCACAGCATTACAGTTTAATGAGGGACGTCGTGTCTCGTGGTGGGGCCAGGCCTATGGTCCTCTCTGTGCATTGTCTGCTCCGAGCAGGAACATCGTCCTCAGGGCTTGGTGGGCCAGAATGCCCTCTCCTCCTCTCCATCCCTTATCATTTTTCCCACATGTTCTAATCTGACACCCCCCTCTCTCCAAGTTGCAGCCCTGGTGCTGACATCTGAAGTGCATTCTTCTGAGGGGGCAGGGGTGTCCACATAGTTGGGATTGGGGCCACCGGCAAACCTCTCTATTGGTTCCCTGGTACATGCAGATATACTGTATTCACATCTTGGCATATCGGGTTAAAGCCTGGTCTCTCTCTCCCTCTCCTGTGGAGATATAAACACTACCCACCCCTGGGGTGGGTTAATGCCCTGCTCCCTCCCTACCCATGTCTTTTTTTTCTCCAACACACCCCCCCTCCCGGCTTTTATTTAGTTGGCTGCTCCATGTATCCCCGGGTTGGGTTTGGCCGCTGCCATAGCTGCTGGACCTCACCCCAGGGATGTATGTACATAGTAGCTTTCCCCCTGTGCCCCATTTTGTTAAGCTTACCTCAGTGGACTCATGTTGTACTTGTCCTTTTGTTCTTGGCTTACTTCACTTAGCATGATTTCCTCCAGTTCTTCCCATGCGGCAATGTGCTTCATGCGTTCATCGCTGCTTTTTAGGGATGCATAGTGCTCCACTGTATGAATGTACCAGAGTTTTTTGATCCATTTGTCTGTTGATGGAAATTTGGGCTGTGTCCAACTCCTTGCAATTGTGAACTGTGCCGCGATGAAGATTGGAGCACAGATGTCTGGCCGTGGTTTGTTTCTTGCCTTTTCTGGGTATATGCCCAGTAGGGGGGTTGCTGGGCCATATGGTAGCTCAATCTCCATCCATTTTAGATATCCATATTGATTACCATAATGGCTCTATGCACCTACAGGTCCACCAGCAGTGGATGAGAGTTCCTGTCTCCTCACCATCCCTCCAACATTTGTTACTTTCTGATTTTTTGAATTGGGCTAGCTTTGAGGGTGTTAGGTGGTATCTCATAGTTGTTTTCATTTGCATTTCTCTTATGGCTAATTATCGGGAACATTTTCTCATATGTTTGTTGGCCATTCGGATTTCTGCCTCTGTGAAACTTCTGTTCAGGTCCTTTGCCCACCTCCTTGGTGGGTAGTTAGTTTTTTTCTTGTTGGAGGCTTTCAAAGTATTGTAGATTTTTGTAATAAGGCCTTTGTCTGATGTGTCACTGCTAAAGATGTTTTCCCAATATGTGGACTCTCCTATTATCTCTTGGAGAATTCTTTCGATGTACACAGGTGACTTATCTTAAGTATATCCCACTTGTCAATTTGTGACTCCTCTGTATTTTTGTCCTTCCCTATTTCCGATAGCCTATGTATTCCCTGTGCCAAGGTTCTCAGGTTTGTCCCAATTCCCTCATTAATGGCCCTAATAGTTTGAGGTTTTACCTCAAGGTCTGTGATCCACCTTGAGTTTATACTTGTGCATGGGTGAGGTAAGGGTCTTGCTTCATTTTTCTGCAGGTAGATAACTGTTTTTTCCAGCACCACTTATTAAAGAGGGCATCTGCGTCCCATTTGATATTTTTTGGGCCCTTATCAAAAATCAGTCGTCTGTATGCTGATGTTTTTATTGCTGGGTTTCAGCTCTCTTCCATGCGTCTGTCCAACAAACAGACCTTGAAGTATTTATAGGCGTTTCCATTTTTGTCAGTGGCTTTCTTCTTGTTATTATTATCTTGGTTTTTCTTTTTTGGGGTTGTTTTGTTGATTTTTACTTCCATTGTTGTCTTATTTGGTTTTGCCTGGTTTTTGCACTTATTAATGTATCTGCATGTCTATCTAGATAAGATAGGCAGGATAAATAATTTGGAGATGAAAAGAACAGGACCAATGTTTCTAGGGGGATATGGCAGAAGAGAAGATGGGAGAAAGAAAGAGGGTGGGGAACCAACCCAGGGACAAAGGAACAACAATCAATGGAAAGAAGGGCATAGGATGCCTACTAGGGTTTAATCAAGGGCAATGTAGCAGCTAGGAATTACTAAACCTGAATGAAGGCCAAACATGATGGTGGGACAAGAGGAAAGTAAAAGGAAATAGAGGAAACTACCAGGAGGCAAATAAAAGTAAGAAAAAAAAATAAGGTGACTGAAGATTTACATATGAAATGAAAACAAAGTCCAGAAATATATACATAAACATTTGAGTGAGAAAAGAGGAGCGGTAAATGTATTTATTTCCTTATTGCCTATGCAAAAAAGAAACACTATAACCATAAGCTAAATATTAAGAAGCCTATAGGTAATGCAGTTATGGGGATAGAATTGGAGGTAAGAAGTCTCTCACTATCTCTTTTATTCTATAATTTTGGCTTTAGAAGCTGATAAATGGTTTAGATACGTAAAACTTAAGTTAAATAAGAGAACATTTCTGAAAATATGAAAACAAGCTAAAATTAATATGTTGCAAGCTCTATGTTTTTTAAAAAAACAGACCACCGTCAGAAAAGAATAGCTTCAAGTATCTTAAAACTATAGACTGAACATTTTTTCAGTAGAAATATGGACATATAAATGGACATGGAAATAATGACATATAAAGATGCAAAAGTTTAAGTTCCTTTCAGTCTTATCTCAGTGACCCAGTGCTGTCCTAACAAAGTTACTTCAGATGGGTGCCTCTGATCTGTCAAACTTATCTGGGCCAGGATTCTCCAGAGTTTGCTAGTTATGCGGTTAAGACCTAGTCATCCCCCATGACCCTAACACAATGTATTCAAAGGCAATCAGTTGTAAGATGATTAGGGTGGAACGAAACACCCTTATTCACATCACAGCCTTGATGCAAACAATTGAAAGGAAGTTTCCTCTGGGCTGTGGCTTGTTTCCGATAGATGCACATCATCATTATAGAAATGCTTGCTGGCTTTTTGCTGGGTTTGGGTCCTGTATGTGTACCATCAACACCTGGACCTTTGCACTTGAGCTAATGGCCTGTAATATTACATCCTGATGCTGGTGGTTGTCAGTAGTCTGCTACCAGCAGATCTTGGATTCGGTGGCCTCTGCAGCCAACCAGCCTGTGGGTTCAACTCTGAAAGCCTAACAGCTGATTCACGCACTTGGAACTTGCTTGGAATTAGACTTGCCTGATTCAACAATTGTGAATTTTCAAGAGCTGTAAGTCATTTTCTTGACATTAAGCTCTCTCTTTATATATATTGGTATACATTGCCACTTTAACTACAAAGCCAGGAATGATAAGAATGGTTGACAGCTACACCATATAAGCATCATTGACTTTGTTTCTCTAGTGAACTCAGCCTAAGACAGTGACTTTAAATAATATAAACGTATTTCCTCACAGTTCATGAGATTAGAAGTCTGAATTTAGGTTATGGCTCTAGGGAAGTCCCTCTTTGTCTATTTCATCTTATAATTTTTAACAATTCTTAGCGTTTTGGGGCTTGTAGTTAAATCTGCAATGTCTGCCCTTACCTAGTTACATCTGCAATGTCTGCTTGTCTATTCTGCTCATTTTATAGTTTAGAAGGGATTGTGTGTATTATCACATTACACTGGAATGGCTTCACTAATATAACAAAGGAAACTACTGTTTCAAAATAAGATCACATATATGCACTGAGGGGCCAGAACTTGATATATATTTGGGGGGATAAAATGTTATCGATAACAAATAGTGGTATTAGAATGATCATTTTCTATGTAATTTAAACATATTATAAGCTAATACATGTTAATGTGTATGCTGATAATATTTGAACACATTAGTTTTGATGTAAAGGAGTATAAAAATAAAATAATATAAGAAAATATATAATATTCACATATCCAAAGTTTTTATTCAAAGCATACGTATTTTCTGCACCTGTTAACTGAAAAGATTAAAAGGAAATAACAACCTATAGTCAATGACACACTCTACTGATTTAGATTTAGATCTCTAAAATTTACTAAAATTACTAAAAATAACCAAAGATCCTTGAAGAAAAATTGTATCCAGGCGAGGAAAAGGAAATATATAAGATAACTCTAGAATGTGTTATTGTATCATACATCCCGGCCATTTCACTTCTTAACCAAACGTGAGACTATTTGGATACCAAGGAAAATAATAAGTGCAATTGCTGGAAGCACATTGACTATATACAAACCCAAAAGCTCTCAAACAAAGAAAACTTTTGAACCACTGGAAATAGCTTACTTCACTGACTGTGAAAATTGGAACCTGAGAGCAAAGAATTAGACATTCTGTCTTCCTTTATAAGCCATGTTTCATGGTTTTTGGAAAGCCCTACAATAGAGGAGTGAGTTCTTTACTCAAGAAGAATTCCAACTAAAATGTGTGAAGGAAGTGATGGGATTGTAAAATCACCACTTTGCAACTGCTAGTGATTACCAGGAGATGATGCACTGAATAAAAGGTTGATGGGAGCTTTATAAAGGGGGAATCTGCTGTCCTCTGAATCCATTGATCAATGAACATCACTAAGTATGGGAAAGCCTATCATTGTATGCATCGTGTTCTTATACAATATAAACCTTGTAATACCACTAGAAATAGTCTTGCAAAAATGAATAAATAACTAGATAAGAAGATAAATGTGAAAGACAAAACAAAACAAAAACAACCCAAACTTACTGCCATTGTGTCAGTTCTGACTCATAGTGACCCTAGAGGATAGGGTAGAACTGAACTGCCCCTGTGGGTTTCTGAGACTGTAACTCATTATGGGAGTAGAACTCCTTCTCTTTCTCCCATGAAGAGGCTTGTAGTTTTGAACTGCTGACCTTGTGGTTAGCAGCCCAATGTGTAACACACTATGTCACTATTGTCAAATTGTTATACAAAGCCACTGTATCATTTTGCGTTTCCATCAGAAATGTATCAGAGTGCCTGTTGTTCCAGATCATAATCAGCATATGATGTTGTCAGTACTTTGAATTTTTACCATTCAGAGCCCTGGAGGTGGAGTGGTTATGCTTTGGGCTGCTAATCGCAAGAGGAAACTTTCTACCTCTGTGGAAATTAGTCTAGGAAACCCACAGGGGCAGTTCTACACCGTTTTATAGGGTCACTATGAGTTGAAACTAGCATGGACTGCTGAAAGGACAAACAAATCTATTTTGGAAGAAGTGAAGCCAGAGTGCTCTTTAGATGCAAGGATGGTGAGACTTCATCTTACCTATTTTGGACATATTTTCAGGAGAGATGACTCCCTGTAGAACAGTGGTTCTCAACTTTCCTAATGCTGAGACTCTTTAATCCAGTTCCTCATGTTGTGAGGAACCATAAAATTATTTTCATTGCTACTTTATCACTGTAATTTTGCTACTCTTATGAATTGTAATATAAATATCTGATATGCAGGATGTATTTTCACTGTAACAAATTGAACATAATTAAAGCCTAGCGATTAATCACAAAACAATATGTAATTATATATTGTGAAATATTTATTTCTAATTGCAAATAAATGAAATTTTGTCTTGAAGCATGGTGTAGCACGAGTAACAGCCTTAATATAACAACAGGAAACTACATTGCTGTATTTTTCAACAGTATGAGTAAAAAGCCAATGTCAGTGTGAAGGCTGAGATAGCTTCTTTCTCACCAGATCAGAAATTCTCGGGGCCGTCTTTGCAAGAACACAACAAAGATCATCTTCCACAACAAGTCTACTTCTGTATTTAGACTCAATAACCAACAAGCTGGAAAACCCTATTTCACTAAGATATGTTGTTGGAAATGGAAGAAGAAGGTGCAACACAGTCTCAGACAGAACAGGATATAACTGCAAACACTTGATCCAGAATTTTGTAACTGGCATTGTAGAGAAATCAGTTCTCGCTGCTTCACTGTTAATAAGTTCAATGAACTCCTCTTGTGCTGTCTCAGGAGCATCTTCAACTCTGACTGTGAATGGGCTTCTGGCAAGTGCAAATGGGGTGTCAGGTAGATTTGGAAAGTACAAAGAAATTTCATCTGCAAGCATGTGCAACTGTTCTTTCACAGAAATTATCATCGTAATCCTTTTGTCTGTTTCAATATCATGGTCCTCAAAGAAAGCAGATAAGGTAGGCAACATGTAAATTTTATATTCATCCAATTTTTATTTGCCAAAGCTGAAGTTTCATTTGGAATGATCGGATCTTTTCCGATAAATCGAAGTATGTTGCATCTGGTCCTTGCAGCGATAAATTTAACTCATTCAAGATGGTAAAAATGTCAACCAAGTAAGCTATTTTCTGCAGTTCATTTTTATCACTGAAAAGTGATTCGAACTGCGGTCTTGCTTTCTGACTCAAAAACATTTTGAGTTCATCCTGAAGCTCAAAAACACGTTTTAAAACATTTCTCTTGACAACCATCTCACTTCAGTGTGAAATAACAGAACATTTGGTGCATCCAACTCATTGCACAGTTACGAAAACAGTCGACTGTTTAAAGTGCTCCCCTTTACAAAATTGACAGAACTTATGACGCTTTTCATTACTTCTTGTGACTCTTGGGGTAGCGTATTCATTGCTAATATTTGCCAATGAATCATACAGTGAGTTCCAATGACTTTTGGTGACTCCTTCAGTACCAAACGTTGAAATCCAGATCACCATCCTAGCATAGCTGGATCACCATCTGTGCAAACACCACAAACCTTTTCCCAAGAGATCTTATGCTCTTTCAGAAATGAACCAACTGTGTCAAATACATCACGTGCTGTAGTTGTCATTTCAAGAGGTTTGCAAAAAACTCATCTTTAAAGTTGCCATCATTAATATACCTCAAGTAAACCAGTAACTGTGAACAGTTTGCCACATCTGTGGATTCATCAAGCTGGATGCTAAATATTGCAAGTGGAGCAGATTTAATTTCCTGGATTGCCTGACCAAGAATATCAGCAGACATGTCATCTATTCTTCTGGGGACAGTGTTGTTATATAAGGAAATTGAACTCAATTTTGTAACAAATTCGTTCCCTGATCATAACTTGAACAATGTCTTTGGCCACTGGCAATAGTAAATCCTCAGCAATGGTGTGAGGTTTCATAGCTCTGGCAATTCTGAGTACCACCAAATATAGCTTCAACCACTGCTCCGTTTTGTTTGTGGTAGTTGCCTCCAGTGTCAAGTCTGGCTTTCTTGAGTCCATCAGCTTTGCTTCTAGAATAGTTGGTATCCTTGCTGGCAAAGTTTGGTAAAATGCTCTCAAAATGGCATTTTAGTTTGCTCAGTTTCATAGATTCAGCTGATAGAACTTCACAACAAATAACCCATTGTGGCTTCTGAATTCCTGCTGTAATTATTGAGGTCAAACCATATTGTAAAAAAATCCTCACTATATTATCTTTTCTTAATGTTCTCTAAACAATCCATTGTCATGGGATGGTTTGCTAATGAAAATAATATATAACAATAGCTTTAGTAATACAAAAGATGATACCTGGCATAGTTCAGTCAATACAGTTCATTAAAGTTTCCTATGATTTACCATTTTGCCTTTTACAATCACAAGGAGGCAGTATTCACATCAACCATGGCTGAATATAAAAAGACTGATCAGCATCCAGATTAAGTTCCCATAGTTGATGATTTTACAGTACACGATTTTACATTTACCCAGTGATTATAATTCATGAAGTGTCATTTTACCTATGGCTTCTTTCAACACAGTAGCTGCTTTTAACAGAGTAGCTGCTTTCAACACAGCAGCTGCTTTCTACACAGTAGCTGCTCTCTACACATGTGTGACTGGTCTGCATAAGTACATTATGGCACAACACTGTCACATATACTTGCATTTGCACGGGGTGTGGGTGGTATGAGATGTGGTTAGCGCAATAATGTCATCACACCAGGTACTCATATGTAGGCATATCTGCATGTGGGTAAACCTGCCTGGAGATGGATAGTGGAATGGTGTCTTGGTTCCTAAGACCACTGGAAATATGTGTTTTCCAATTGTCTTAGGTGACCTCTGTAAAAGGGTCATTCAACCCCCCAAAGGGGTCGCAACCCACAGGTTGAGAACCGCTGCTGTAGAAAGACATCATGCTTTGTAAAGTGGAGGGACAGAGGAAGGGTGGAAGGCCCTTAAGGATGTGTCTTGGCACTATGGCTGCAACAATGCCCTCAAGTATAGGAACAATTGTGATGATGGCTCAGAACCAGGCAGTGTTTTGTTCTGTTATGGATAGGGTCACTATGGGTTAGAGCCCATTCAATGGCATTTAACAACAGCAGCAACACCACAATGCAAAGGCATCAATTGCTCTAGGGTCTTCTTTATGAACTATCTATTTTTTATATGCTTATGAGGCTGTTGAAAAGACCGTGGCTTGGGACAGACACACCTTAGTCTTTATAGTGATATCTTTGCTTTATAACATTCTTAGGAATTCTTTTGCAACAGATTTATTCCGTGAAATATCTCATTTTATTTTTCTGACTACTGCCTCCATGGGCCTTGATTGTAAATCAAGTAAAATGAAACCTTGACAATATCATTTTTTCCTCAATTTATCATGATGTTTCTTATTGGCCTTGTTATGAGAAAATGAAATGTTAAAAAAAATTACAATTTTGAAAAACTTGCATTCATCACTGTTATCTTGGTTATTTCCCAATTTACAATATATTTTTGGTAAGATCAATGGTGATGCTAATAAATGTGATTTTTTTAAAATATTGTGATATTGAAATGTGTCAATATTTGGATAACTAAGGGAATCCATTTTCCAAATGACCTGTGGCTAATGTTACATGATCATGCAAGAGTAAATAGTCCAGTGCATTTTAATTTATATCAATGAAGTTTATTGACACAATTTCAGCTTTCACTTTGCAAATATCTACCATTATCTGAAAAGACTATGGAAATACTCTCTACTTTCCAACTAAATATCTGTGTGAGTGATATTTCCTTCATATACTTTTTTCAAACCAATATATTGCAACATATTGAATATAATGTAGAAATGATAATGCAGTCATCTTCAAAGCAATGAATAGATTCACAAAAATCTGAAATGATGTCACTGTTTTCATGATTTTGTTTAGAAACACTAGTCATAGTTCCTAAAAGTATGTTATATTGGTTAACATTCAGTAGGCTTATTATTGGTATTTAAGATAAATGGTTGTTTTTGCTGTTAGACTCCATTGAATTGAGTCTTACTCATAGCAACCCTGTGTACAAGAGAATGAAATATTTCCTGATCCCGCACCCCTGTTCTTATATTTGAGCACATCATTGCAGCTGCTATGTCAATCCATCTTTTTGAGGGCCTTCCTTTTTTTGCTGCTCCTCTACTTTACCCAGCCTTATGTCTTTTTCCAGGGACTAGTCTCTACTGATAACAAGTCCAGAGAAAGTTTTTAAAAAATTAACAAGTAAAAATGAAAAGATTTTAAGTTTTAATATCTAGTACTTAAATATAGTCAACATAAATAAATTCTTTGACTTTACATTAATTTAAGACTATAAAGAGGTCTATGATCTATAAGGTTAGGAAACAATCCTAGAGTTTGGGTTCAAAGCTCTATCTGGTAATTTCTTTGCTTAAAGTCCCTTGTAAACATAAGTATGTTGTCTATACATGGTAATTTGGAGGCATGAAGACTTTATATAATCTTTCAAGACTTCTATAGAGGACTTCCGGGAAATGGTGATGGAGTGACACATACCAGAGGGACTCCACAGAATTCATCCCAGGAGAGTTGGCTAGAGGGAAATTCAATGTTTCTGGAATGCAGAAGGAGCATCATAAAGATAAGTAGGCAAAGACCCGCGGGGTTTTGAGGGGTTAGGGGCTTTTGACTTACCTCAGTGGAGGACAGCTGGGCCTTGACCTTGGCCCAGCCACTGTCTGTGCCAGAGGTGGGACCATTTGGAGCCCATAGCGGGGCTTGCTCTCAACACAGCCACAGTTTGCCACTGACTGCATCAGGGAAGGGACTGGACCATTGCAGCTCCAAGGACAGGGATCAGGGTTCAGCTACATTGTTACTTTTATTTCCATCTCTTCCCTCTATGCCCCCACAGTTTTGGAGGGCTGCACAGGGACCTTTTTCTCAACACAGTCACAGCTTGCTGCCACTGCCTTGGGGCAGGGACTAAACCCTTGCAGCTCAACAGGCAGGGATCGGGACTCAACTACATTGTTGCTTTTGTTCCCCTCTCTTCACTATATCCCAGCACAATTCTCAACAGGCTTACTTTTTAATTTTTTGCTCCTCTTTGTCTCTTTCCTGTTCTCTCACACTCCACTACTGACCTCCAGGCCACTCCCCTTAGTGTAGGGCATTTACACCTGCGCCACACCCAGATAGGTGAGCTCCACCCTGTGTAGCTAGCCCCAGGATGGTGAAAAGGCCTACTGACCTCCTACAGGGGATACTATGCCCAAATTCTTACCAAGGAATTCCTGCCTGTGTGCCTGGGGGCCTAAAGCAGCTCGGCCAACACTCATCAACATTCCAAGATGCTACAGGAACCTCTGCCCAACCTCCGCAACACCAAAGTAGGAAACCCACGAGCCTTCTGGGGCACTCCCCTGAGAGGGAAGCCACAGGAGGATAAAGTGGTAGGTTAATTCCATAGTGAAATTAGCTGTAGGCAGTTTGAAGAAGCAGTCCCACAAGTCTCCCAAAGAGCAATTTATCTTTGACTCCCTGGAAAATGGCACCTGGCTCCTCTAAAACAACACAATACAAACAGCCATCAGCCCCAATGACCGCAACAAAAAAACAGGAGAAGCAAAAGGCAATGGCAGAAGATATCCTGAACATAACAACATGCATAGAAGAAGCAGACATTGAGCTGCCACAGAAAGAAATTTTCAGAATGCTGCTTGGAGTGATACAGGATATGAGGGAAACAATACAGAAAAAGAATGAAATGATAGAGGAGATAAAGACCAGACAACAAAGGGAAATACAGGAGCTTAGGGAGGAGATAACAAAAACCAGTAGCAGATACACGGACCTCAAGAATCGACTGGAGGAAGCAGAGAACTGCATCAGTGACTCGGAGGACAGCCAAGCAGATTTTAACAAATGCAAACAAAAATTTAATAAGATCATCAGAGAAGCTGAAGAAAACTTAAGAGCTATGTTTGATGTTATGAAGTGGAACGACATTTGAATTATTGGCTTACCGGAGGAAGACACACCAAAGAAGTCATCTGCAACAATAGTGAGAGAATTCTTGGAGGAAAACTTCACCAGCTTAATGAATGAAAATCAAGCAACCATTCAGGAGGCTGAGAGAACACCAGCTAGACTGAATCCCAAGAAGAAGTAAGCAAGGCACATAATAGTTAAACTATCCAACTTTGAGGAAAAGGAGAAAATCATGAGAACATCTAGGGAAAAACAAGCAATCACAGTTTCACAAATAAGAATATGCTCAGACCTATTAGCAGAAACTATGAAGAGTAGAGAGTGGAGTAACATATTCCAAAAATTGAAGGAAAACAATGCAAACCCAAGAATACTCTACCAGCCAAATTATCAATCAAGATAAATGGAGAATTAAGAGTCTTCCCAGACAAGGAAAAACTCAAACAATACGTTAGAAGAAACCCAGCCCTATAAAAGCTCTTGCCGACCCTGTATAGTCAGAAGAACAACACTCACCAAGCATAAATAAGAGACCATCACATAGAACAACCTCACCCAGAGGGCAACAAAGAGAAAACAGACCCTAAGATAGCATTGGCTTAAGGATGGAAAGAAGTCAAGAATGAGACACACACACACACACACACATGCACAACACACTAATAAGAAAGGTGGTAGGAAAACATCCAACACAAAAGGTGTAAGATGACATCACAGAGTCTGCAGATAGAGACAATAACCCTGAATATCAGTGGCCTGAACTCAGGCATTAAAAGACTGAGGCCAGCAAACTAGCTTAGAAAACACAATCTGCTGCCTACAGGAGACACATCTCATTGCTACAGATAAAAATAGGCTGAGACTCAATGGCTGGAGAAAGGCATACCAAGCAAACAGCAATTCAAAAAAAGCAGGGGTTGCAATCCTAATCTCGGATAAAATTGACCTCAAAGTGCAAACCATAAAAAGAGATAAGGAGGGACACTATATAATGCTCAAGAGAACAGTAGACAAAGAACCACTAATCATTGTAAACATATGTTCCCCAAATAAGAGACCCACTGAATACGCGTCAACCAAACACTCCAAAAGATGAAAAAAGAAATCACAGCCTCAACAATTATAGTGGGTGACTTCAATACACCACTCTCTGGGAAAGATAGATCACAGGGAACAAAATGCAACAAGGAGGCTAGAGATCTTAAAACTACAATTAAACAATTTGACCTAATAGATATTTACAGAGCTTTTCATCCAAATATAAAAAAAATTCACATTCTTTTCAAGCCCACATGGCACATATTTGAAATAGACCACATGCTGAGGCATAAGGTGAATCTACATAAATTTAAGCACATTGATATCATACAGACCTCTCTCTTTGACCACTGTGCCATTAGGCTGGAAGTCAACAAAAGGAAGACAAAGAAAACAAGAGCAGACAATTGGAGGATGAATAACTCTCTGTTGCCAAAGGAGTGCGTGTTGGCACAGATCAGAGATGAAATAAGGAACTTTCTAGAAACCAATGAGAATGAGAACACGACATACCAAAACTTATGGGACAAAGCAAAGGCAGTTAGCAGAGGAAGCTTCATAGCAATACATGCACACCTGAGAAAGGAAGAGAGACTCATGATTGATATGCTGGCACAAAATTTACAACAACTAGAGCAGAGTCAACAGGACAATCCTAATAATAGCAAAAGAAAAGAAATTATAAAAATCAGGCCTGAGATTCAGGAGGAGGCACAAATTGACAAATAGGATATACTGAAGATAAAACACCTAAGTACATCGAAAGAATTCACCAAGAGAGTAATAAGAGAGTCCACGGACTGGGAAAACATCTTTAGGAACGACATATCAGACAAAGCCTTTATTACTAAAATGTATACTACTCTGCTAGCTTCCAAAAAGAAAAAGAATAATTGCCCTCTGAGGAGGTGGACAAAGGGCTTGAACAGAAGTTTCAGAGGGGCACAAATCCGAATGGCCAACAAACATATGAGAAAATGTTCCCGATCTTTAGCCATTAGAGATATGCAAATTAAAACAACAATGAGGTACCACCTAACACCCTCAAAGGTAGCCCAATTAAAAAAATCAGAAAGCTACACGTGTTGGAGGTACTGTTGGGCAACAGGGACTCTCATTCACTGCTGGTGGACCTCTAAGTATGTACAGCCACTATGGAAATCAATCTGGCGATATCTAAAACAGATCAAAATCGAGTTACCATATGACCCAGCAATCCCCCTACTGGGCATATACCCAGAAGAGGCAAGAAACAAACCAAGGCCAAACATCTGTGCTCCAGTGTTCATTATGGCACAGTTCACAATTGCAAGGAATTGGAAACAACCTAAATTTCCATCAACTGATGATTGGATTAAAAAGCTGTGGTATATACATACAATGGAGACTATGCATCGCTAAAAAGCAGTGATGAACATGTGAAGCACATCGCTGCATGGGAAGAACTGGAGGAAATCATGCTAATCAAAGTAAGCCAAGCACAAAAGGACAAGTACAATATGAGTCCGCTGAAGTAAGCTTTAAAAAAAAAATGCAAAAGGGGCCTAGGGAAAAAGCTACTGTATACAAACATTCCTTGGGTGATGACCAGGTAATATGCCAGGGACCAGACCAAATACAGGGATACACATAGTAGACAACTAAAAAGGAGGTGGGGAAAGGGAAAAAAATAATAAAAAAGAAATGGTTAGTGGGGGCACAGGGCACTAACCCACCCACGCGGAGGGTATTATTTATATCTCCACAGGGAAAGAGGGACAAAACTTCAACCCAGTGCTCCAAGTTGTGAATGCAACATGCCGGAGTGGAGAAGAGAACTAGTGGAGAGTCTGGGGGGCCGGCCCCAATCCCAACTATTAAGTGGACACCTGCCCCTCCCCCCAGAAGAATTTATTTTAAAGGTCGGCATTGAGCTGCAGCTCCAGGAGAGGGACATAGCTGAACGGAGCACATGGGTGCAGCTGAAGGGGGAGGAGGAGAGAGTGGAGCACATCCTGGCCCACCAGCCCATGAGGATGATGTTCCCAATTAGAGCAGCCAGTCCACAGAGAGGACCACATGGTCGGCCCCACTTTGAGACATGATGTCCCTCACTGACCCATAGCCCTATAGGGGACAACACTGGAGAAACAGTGTGGGAATTGCACCCGATCTGATCCCACCACACCGAGGCAAAACACTAAGGCGGCGCAATAAAACAGCCAGGGAATGGAGTGGCAAGGTCCCCAGGGAATGCTGAAGGTGTACTTTGCAGCCAGGGCGTGGTGCCCCAACAGACTGGACTGGAAAACACTCCTAAAGGCCAACAAACAATCCTTGAACTAACTACAAGCTTTTCTTTCTTGTTGTGCTTTGTTTTTCATTGGTTTGTTGTTGTTGTGTTGTATATTGTTGCTTGGTTTTGCTCTGTCTTGTTTTTGTGCATGTTATTATCTCCACAGATCTGTCTAAATAAGATAGGCTGGATGAACAATCTGGAGGAGAAAACAATGGACCAACTGTTCTGGGGGGACATGGGAGAGGGGGAGGTGGGAGGAAAGGTAGGGGTGTTAACAAACCCAGGGACAAGGGAACAACAAGTGATCCAAATCAGTGGTGAGGATGGTGTGGGAGGGCTGGTAGAGCATGATCAAAGGAAAGTAACCAGGAGGAATTGCTGAAACCCTGGTGGAGACTGAGCATGATAGTGGGACAGGAGGAAAGTCAAAGGAAATAGAGGAAAGAGCTGGGTGGTAAATGGCATTTATAGAGGTCTAGATAAAGACATGTACATAGGCAAATATATTTATATATGAGGATGGGTAGGTAGATCTATGTGCATATATTTATAGGTTTAGTACTAAGGTAGCAGAAGGACATTGGGCCTCCAGTGAAGTACTCCCTGAATGCAAGAATACTTTCTTCTATTATATTGGCATTCTATGATGCTCACCTTCTTGACACAACCACTGAAGACAAAGCAGGTGAATAAGCAAATGTGGTGAAGAAAGC
>NW_022103906.1:17744377-17752558 GCF_000313985.2 Echinops telfairi
GGGCTTAAGTGGAGAGCAAATGTTTTGAGAATGATGAGGGCAATGAATGTACAAAGTGCTTTACACAATTGATGTATGTATGGATTGTGATAAGCGTTGTATGAGCCCCTAATGAAACGATTAAAAAAAAAAAAGACTTCTATCAAGAAAACATGGACCTTGTGTTTAGAAGCCAGGTTGTCTGCTGGTAACGGAAAAACGACCCTTTCTGCTACAACTGTGTGGAAGCTTAGCTGGTGCTCAATCACTTGCTCTTTTGACAATCAGGATTTTTGTTAATTCATTCCCAAAGGACCTGAAATGAAACCTATTTTCAAAACGAAGTTTGTTCCTTCTAATGAAGAGGTGGAAGTAGGGCAGTTGTTGATATGTAAAATTGGATTGAAACATTTAATTCTTGCCTCTAATTGTTTTAACAGAAGGGAAACCTTTGTTGCTATGCAAGTGCCTTTAAAACATCAGATGGCAAGTTCCAAATTTAAACTTGACCCCCTATCTCGCCTTGACAATCTGTCAAGGGTTCATGAAATCCACTTACTCTGTTCCAGAGGGCACTTAAGCTTCCAAAGCACAACATCCCCAGGCACTTACTGGCATGATTTTGAGGGTGAAGTTTGCAAAAAATATTCTCAGTTTGATCTGTCACTTGATAGTTCCCTGAAGGAAGCATAATGTACCTTCAGAAGACTGGAAAAAGGCAGTCATCCTTGTCCTGCTATGCAATGGTAACCAGGGTGATGAGTGCAACATTTGAGAGTGGTCTTCTCTCTGGAATTCGGCAAGTTGAGAGGAACTAAAACTGTCAGGGCACTTTCTGAGGACTATGCTATTTCCAATGTAAACTTCCCATTTTGCTTGGTGGTTTTCCACTTCTCCTTGCTTCAACTTTTTTGCCTGGAGTTGTTGAAGCTACTGGGGTGACAGGCCTCATTGGACTTACAGTGAGCCCAGGGAGGTCCTTGTGCCTCCACGCTCACATGGCAGGCATAAGCAAGTAGTGGAATCCTTTATGTTCCCAAGAAAGGTTATTCAATTTATATCTTTACCATCCTGGAGACCACAAGCGGATGAATGAGGATCTGGGGGAATGAATTGCCCAGGCTACTAAGTGATTCTCTAATGTCTTAGACTGCACCCCTCTCTCTCAATGACTGTGTTCAAGGTCAAATCCTTCAGATCTACACCTAGATTATGGTGTAAGAGAGAAAGTATTATAGTAAACATCGGTTGTATTGCACTAACAATTGTGTGATTTTGGACAATTCACACAACCTTCTGGAGTTCATAATCTTCATTTGCAAATGAATGAATTGGGTTTAAACCACTACAATTTCCTATGACTTGACCATTCATGAGACTATCTTCCAACTACAATTGGGAATGGTTCTTAAAAGAAGCATAAAAGAAACATTTCATGATTTCTTCCAACAACTTTAGTCCTAGTGTACACCTGTCTATTCTGATGACAAAGAACTTTGATTGCTCCTACGATGATCATTTCATAGATAACTTTGTGGATAAAGTTTTGGAGTAAATTTAGAGAGCTCTGTAGCAGATTACTGATTACTGATTTGAACAATAGTACTTTATTGAGTACTTTCTCTGTTTCATCCTAAGTGGTCCTGGTGACTAATTTAAGTATCACATAAAGGTTTTGAGGTAAATACTATTTATATTTCTAACTCATGTCAACAGATAAGAAAAATGAGGCTCAGAATGGTTAACTAGTCAAAATTTATGCAACAGGAAGAGGCAGAGCTAGGCTGAAATCCTAGGCAATCTAACTTCTGAGTCTAGACCTTTAACCACTATCACTCCAATCTCTTGTTTCTCATCTGACCTTCATATTCAGAATCTCCTTTGATGTCTAGCCCTTGTAGATGGGTTTCTGTTTTAATATCTTCTCAAGGTGACCTCTCTATTCCACATATCACAGCCCATGGAAAACAAGTGTAGTGCTGACCATGCATCCACTCCAAACTTTATGTATTGTTCAGGCCTTTTCTCATTTGAGATGGAGAATTAACTATGGGATAGCTCTGACTGCACCCATACACCATTTGCAGCATTCAACTTTGGATGGAATGAGATTGTCTCCTTAAGGTATAAAGTTTTTTATTTGTTGGCGAAAGATGTAATTGAGAATCTCTAACAAGAGTTGGCTGCCATACAAGAGGCCTATATGATAACAATTAGACAGAGTCCAGGTCATTCTTGCTTGCATTTTTCATCAAATAATACATCAGCTTTATTTCTGTTATTCAACATTTGACTTAAAAATACATAAAATGATGACAGAATAGAGATGATTCCTTCTAATCTTATATGATTACCCCCTCATCTAGCTTTATAGCTCATGAATCAAATTCTTCTCTAAAGCTTGTTCTTTATTAAGGAATCGGTTTGGTTTTGGGTTATATTCCCTGATGGCTAATGATGCTGAGCATATTTTCATGTTTATTTGATCATTTGTATATTTTCTTTGGAAAAATGTCTATTTAGATATCTTTCTCATTTAAAATTTAATAACAAATTTTGAATTGTAAGATAATTTATATTCTAGACAAAAACTCCATAAAAAATAGGATTTGAATTTTTTCCCTCCTATTTTATGGGTTTTTTTTTTTTTCTTTCCTAACAGGTGCCTTTTTTTTTTTTTTAGTTTTGATGCTGTACACGCATTATTTGCAATGTGAACTGTCCCATCCAGAATGCCAACACTCAATACTGCCAAAGATCAGGCAATTAATTTCTGTTGGTCTCCAAACAAAGTTCTATATGCTTATTGAAATCTTTAAATCTGCAAAATCTCATTTTGGGTGTTTGCCTGAAATCTCATTAATATCCAGTGTATGCTTATTCTACTAAAACATTTTTTGCTTATAGTCTTTAGCTATGAATATTTCAGATATAGACATAATTTTAAAAATTCCCCTTACCTTATTTTATTTCTTACTATGTCAATTTGGAATTGATGGGACTGATATGCATTTCTAAGTATCACATTATGATTATAGCTTTGCATTTTTAGAACATGTGTGCTGGACTATGTATGAGTCAAAGTAAATTAACATATTTAATTTTCTCTGATAGTTAATGAGTCTTTTCTTTCTTTTCCTAGGGTGATCGATAAGTTTAGTTTGTACCCCTTTGTTATCTCTTGTCTTTGTAAAAACTCATCCATTGACCCTGTTTTTTGCCCAACCCACCATTTCCTCGCTTCATCTTCCACTCCTCCATCATCTCACACTGTCCTTCCTCTTATTTTTCTCTTCATGATAAGATGTAGGGGTAAAGATCTCAGACAATCCTTGAAACTTGGCCTGACTGCATCTAGAAGAGTCACGTACTTAACGTATGTTCCAGGCACACGTCTGTGGAGAGGGACGGTTGGTGCTGACTCTGCAGACCATGGTTGTGACAATGAGAAAGAAACAATGCCTACAGAAGACCAAATGTAGTGAATAGTCAGTAGTTGTTATTAACTCTGTTTCAGACATTTTTCAGAAGACAAAGAATAAGCTACAGCCTATGGCCTTGCAGAGACAGGGAAGGTTCACTAGTGGGATTCTCACTTTTTGTTTTTTTGCAAGAGACTAAGATATAATTCCTGGCCAATTCATCTCATGAGAACCACCACCAATTTGTCAATGGAAGGTTTTGTGTGGCTGTGATGCTGAACAGGCCCCAGTAGAGCTTCCAGATGAAGACAGGTGAGGAAGAGAAACCTGAGATTCTATTCCTGAAACTCAGCCAGGGAAGACCACAGGCATTACAATGGGTGAAACTCAGCCAAAGAAAACCATAGGCATTACAATGGGCGAATTTCTGTTGGGCAAGTGGCCACCCTGAGTTGAATCAGGAAGAGCTTTATCTAGAAAGGAGATGAGTTTAAATCTGTTTCATAAATGGGAAAAGAGAAGAGCAAACCAGCCAGAGGGAACAACATGTGTGAAAATGCAGACCGAAGATAACACATAGTACTTATTTTCTGGAAATATTGAGAAATGCAATGTTGAGCCCATTGAGTTGCTGTGGACAGGGGATATAACCAAGGTCTGAGTAAGTGAGAAGAAGAAAGACAAAGAAGAGAAAAAGGCAAGGGGGAAAGGAAGAGACCAGTGGGAGTGGGGAAGAAGAAAACGGAAAAGGAATGAGGAGGAAAAAGAAATGGTAGCGTTTGGAGAATCAGAAAAGAGGAAAAGAGAGAAATATCTCTCAGGCATGCCTACCTCTTGTCCATCTTCTCCAGTTTCCACACCCTGGGGAAATATAGGCTCTTTAGGCCCCCAAGTAAACCTCTATGCTAGCTACACTCTTAGTAGGCCCTTTCCCGGTATTGGAAAGTCCAGGGTATGGCTTTCATGTCTGTGCCTAATGCAATGTGCAGTAGACCCAAAGCATTATGTTTCTCACTGTGCTTCTGCAGTCCATGATTTGCAATACTAGTCTGCTAAGGTGTGAATCTGAATCCAGTGTGAAGTGAAGCTGGCCTGTTTCTTATTTAGTGAGCGAACCAAGCTGACCCCTCTCTCTGCCCCCCATGTACACAGCCAGAACTCACTCATCTATCTCCAATTCAAGGCTTATTCTCTAATTGTCTACACTTTAAATTGGAAATAATATGCTCAAATGTAATTTGAAAATTATAGTTTAATTTGTAGTAAAATGTCTATTATATATTTTAACAGGAAGGTAACTGATGTTAAAGTAGGTAAAATATTCATCATTTTGGGGGAGGTTATAAATCATATGATTGAAAGGAAATAATAGTTGAGCAAAATCATACTATGAAGGTTACCTTTGGTCAACACAATAAATAAATGTAAGCTTAGAGAGGAAACAATGAGAGTTTATTGCTTCTTAACATCTTGACTTGGGTCACAAGCTTTAGGTTTACTAATTTAACAATCATTCAATGAGATTGAGTGAATGACAATTATAAGTCACCTGATGCTTCTGGTGGGTTTGTAACTATTCCGTGAGGCTTTCAAAGTCTTTCTTTAGCCACTTCTTTTATGAAAATGATTAAGTCAAAATAGATTAAGCAACCATACTCCCCCAGGAACAGTTTCCTGGGAACGATGCTGAAGTTTTACTTTAAAAGAAACTAAGCATGTGGGAAGTCCATCCATAGAAATGTTCCCACAAGAGATTAGTCATTGCACATGCAATTCTTATTTTATAATTTGTGCTGATATTTCCTGTAAATAAAAAAATCTAACTGCTGCTGGTTCTAACTGTTTTTTGTATAGTTTCCGTGAAGAGAACCTAACTTAGATTTGTTGGGCAAGTTGTAAAAACATCTGTCAAGGTGAGCAAGTGTGGGGGACTCCAGTGAAGTGACAACTTGAAGGACCTCCAGTGAAATTTAATTATTGCTATTTCAATATTCACTCCATAAGTCATGTGTTTAAATTCTCTCTATTGAAAATAGGTGGGAGAAGCTGTTATTATCTCTTTTTTTAAATTAAAAAAATTAAAATTTTTTTTATCATTTTATAAGGGGCTCATACAACTCTTATCACAATCCATACATACATCAATTGTGTAAAGCACATTTATACATTCATTGCCCTCATCATTCTCAAGACATTTGCTCTCCACTTAAGCCCCTGGCATCAGCTCCTCATTTTTCCCCTCCCTCCTCACTTCCCCCTCCCTCATGAACCCTTGATAATTTATAAATTATTATTTTGTCATATCTTGCACTGTCTAACGTCTCCCTTCACCCACTTTTCTGTTGTCCATCCCCGAGGGAGGAGGTTATATGTAGATCCTTGTAATCGGTTCCCCCTTTCCAACCCACCCTCCCTCCACCCTCCCAGTATTGCCACTCTCATCACTGGTCCTGAAGGGATCATCCGCTCTGGATTCCCTGTGTTTCCAGTTCCTATCTGCTCTGGTCTAGCAAGATTTGTAAGGTAAAATTGGGATCATGATAGTTGAGGGGTGGGGGGGGGCGGAGAGGAATCATTTAGGAACTAGAGAAAAGTTGTATGTTTCATCGTTGCTACATCACACCCTGACTGGCTTGTCTACTCCCTGAGACACTTCTGTAAGGGGATGTTCAGTGGTCTACAAATGGGCTTTGGGTCTCCACTCTGCACTGTCCCCTCATTCACAATGATATGATTTTTTGTTCTGATGATGCCTGATACTTGATCCCTTCGACACCTCTTGGTCGCACAGGCTGGTGTGCTTCTTCCATGTGGGCTTTGTTGCTTCTGAGCTAGATGGCCACTTGTTTACCTTCAAGCCTTTAAGACCCCAGATGATGTATCTTTTGGTAGCCAGGCACCATCAGATTTCTTCACCACATTTACTTATTTACCCGCTTTGTCTTCAGCGATTATGTCGGGAAGGTGAGCATCATAACATGCCAATTTAATAGAAGAAAGTATTCTTGCATTGAGGGAGTACTTGAGTGGAGGCCCAATGTCCTTCTGCTACCTTAATACTAAACCTATAAACATATACACATAGATCTATTTCCTATCCTCATATATAAATATATTTACATATGTACATGCCTTTATTTAGACTTCTATAAATGCCCTTTGCCACCTACCTCTTTCCTCTATTTCCTTTGACTTTCCTCTTGTCCCACTATCATGCTCAGTCTTCATTTGGGTTTCAGTAATTCCTCTTGGTTACATTACCCTTACAGGATGGTCTATTACGGGTGCTGTAGTCCTTGCTTCATTGCGCTATGGATTGTAAGTTTGTTGATGGTGCTCAGATCACAGCTCCATCTGACAGAACTACCATAGAAATCAACCGAGAGCACATTTCTGCCTTAATTACACCTGTTCTTTCCTGGTGAATGAGGAGTATTGGTTGAGTAGTGGATTATACATCAGGCTGCTAACGGGAAGGTCAGCAATTTGAACCCACCAACCACACTGCAGGAGAAAGATGAGGCTGTCAATTCTCCTAAAGATTTACAGCCTCACAAACCCGATGGAGCAGTTCTACTCTGTCCTTAACAGGGTTGTTATGAGTTGCAATGGACTCAATGACAGGGAGTTTGTTTTTCTTGATGTGTAAGCAGGGATGTGTACTCTAATTTCCTCTTGAGTAAAGAAAATGATACTGTTATCACAGTACTCTGTACATACACATACACAAATAATACATATGTACTCTATAATATGCATAATACACAATCATCATCAAACTATTGAAACAAAAAGGAAGGAACAGTACTTGCAATATATGGTCTTGGTAATGGAAATGATGCTGGAGATCACATTATAGAACTTGTGAGACCAACGACTTCTTCCTAGCAAATAACTTTCTTTCAACCACCAAAAACAGACTATACTCATGGAATTATCCAGATGAAATACACAAAAATAAAATTTATTACACCTGTGGGAAGAGACTGTAAAGAAGCTCACTATCAGCAGCTAAAAGGAGATCAGGGGCCACCCTGATCTCATATCAGACCACCAAAGTGGTCTGATTTAAGTTCAGGTTAAAGCTGAAGAAAATGAAAAAACACCAGAAGAGCCAAAATATGGCCTTGAATCTATCCAATTGAATTTTGAGAACAACTCAAGAACATATTTGACTCATTGAACACGAACAATGGAAGGCCTGGTGAACTGTGGGAGGACATTAAGAACATCTTACATGAATAAAGCAAACGGTCATTAAGAAGAAAGGGGGGAAAAAAGGTCAAAGTGGATGTCAGGAGAGACTCTGAAACTTGCTCTTAATTGTGGAGTAGCTAAGGCACACGGAAGAAATGATGACATCGAAGAGCTGAACAGAAAATTTCAAAGGGCAGCTTGAGAAGACAAAGTAAAATATTATAATGATTATATAAAATATTATAATAATTCTAACCCTCAAGTTAGAAAACCAGAAAAGAAGAACATACTCAGTACTTCTTAAACTGAAAGAACTCAAGAAAAAAATTCAAGTCTAAAGCTGCAGTATTGAAAGACTCTATGGATAAAAATATTGAATGAATCAGGAAGCATCAAAAGAGGTGTCAAAGGAATCAGGTATCAGGCATCAAAAACAAAAAATCTTATCATTGTAAATCAGGGGGAGTGCAGAGTGGAGACCCAACTCCAATCTGTAGGTAATGGAACACCCCTTACAGAAGGGTCGTGGGGAGATGATGAGCCAGTCAGGGTGGAAAGTAGCAACGATGGATCGTACAACTTT
>NW_022103906.1:17753290-17785508 GCF_000313985.2 Echinops telfairi
TTTGTGCCCGTTCTAAAGAAAGATAACCCAACAGAATGCTCAAATTATGGGACAACATCATCGATATCTTCTTACTCTACTTCCTCTACTCTCACCCTCCACAGAGTTTACATAATTGTTCCCCTATTCCTTATTTTCCCCCGACAGTTTTATTGGCACATTGTTTACATATCATACAGTTCAACATTAATCCCCCCATTTCTTCAGAGTATTCCTGGTTCTCACAAATGGTTAAGTGTTCAACTAGCAGCCTACAGTTTGGAGGTTTGAACCCACCAGAGGATCCTCCAGAGACGTTCCTGACAGCTGCACCCTCTGGTGCAGTTCTCCTCTGTAGACTTGTGGCTGTGATGAGTCAGAACCCAGAAGATCCTTTAGAAATAACGTTGCCCTTACACATCACCATTTTTCCTTCTACTGTTACATAATAAATATTTTAATTTTTGTTGAGATAGAGATATGATATCATAAGCTCACATTTTTAAACGTTACATTCACTGTTTTATAGCTTATTCACGAAGTTTTGCTATCGTCACCTCTTATAACTCAAGCATATTAGATTTGAGCAATCACTTCCCATTGCTTTTTTCTTAGCACACTCACTCACTTTTGCAGGTGAAAAACCCAAACACCCCAAATAGGAAAGCAAGATCTTTATTCTCTGTGATTTGATAGAATTTCTCTGATCTCCTCAAGTCCGACTCTTTCCTCCAGTGGGAAAGTACCTGTCTTACAGGGTGGCCACACACTCATTCCCAAGGTGTGCTGGCTCAAGCCGAAATCAGGAATTGAGTGTTGCTATTTTGTAATTGACTTTGAGGTGACCCTTGCAAATCACACTGTCAACAGCTCCTGAAAGGTTTGTGCAAGCTTTCCGCTTTCACCCCACTGACTTTGCTGAGGTTGGGTGCCAGCGCAATCCAATTTCAAAAACAGTACTGAGCATTTGCCAGGCATTGCCTGGTGTTAACTGTCTGACTTTTCCAGAAAGCAATAAAGATATTCATTTTCAGGTGAGCTTATCAAATTTTCTTTCTGGGAGCAATATTGGCATTGGGGGTGGAGGCGAGAGAGTGGCAGGGCAGGGGGTGGGGTAAGGTGGGGTGAGGATGGAGGTAGAGATGGAAAGGAAGAGTGGCCTTTAACCTTCTAGTGGACTGTCATTTGGGGCTGGAGGCAGGTGTGAGAAAAGGAAGAATTGGAGGTCATCACAAAAGAGAAAGAATGTGATAGACAAGAGAAAGACTGTTCAGAGGAGACTGAGCAAGGTACTGATGTATTAATGCCTGGAGAATTCCTCTCCTCACTGCCATAAAGTCACCATTTTTGCCATGTTTTCTGAAATGACAACTTGGACAGAGTCAAATTACTGGTATGACAGTGAACAACAACAGCAACAACAACAACAAACTCAAACTCAACCCCCATTAAGTTGATTCCAACTCATAGCAACTCTACAGGACAGAGACGCACTGTCCCTGTGGGCTTACCATGGAGCAGCTGGTGGGGTTCAACTGCTAATCTTGTAGTTAACAGCCCAACTCATAACCTATGATGTCACCATAGTAGGGCTCCTTTAGTTTGACACTAAAGAGGATGATTGGAGTTGTTGTGGAAATAGAGGCCCTAGGCTGTCCAAAGGAAGCCGGTGGTTCAATAGTTAAGGGCATGGCTGCCATGCTTGGCTGCTTGAACCTACCCAGTGGCCCTAGGACAGAAAGATCTGTCCATCTCCTCTCATAGAGATTCCAGCATCCTGTGGGCCAGTCTCCCTTTATCACATGGGGTTGCTATGAGTCAGAATCAACTCCTTGACACCCAACAAAAGACTTGTCCAGAAAATGATCTTCATTTCACTCATTCCCCCTTCTGTATGAGGGATGAATTGTGTGTAAATAACGAATGGTTTTCCCTACAGTGTGGATCGGAGTCAGTTAAAAGGTATCCCCTGGGGAGAGGTTTATATAGAAAGAGGTTCTTACACTCATCAAATTATTGCATCACATACTTGCTAGTTTGTCTCCTCTTATTCATATATATATGAATATATATATATATATTCCTTGAGAATATATATATATATGAATATATATATATGAATCAAGCAATCTTCAAGAGAAAGAGGAGGGTTTCTGTACCTATAAAGAGATATAGTCTCGGAAACCCACAGGGACAGTTCTACACTGTCCTGTAGGGTCACTGAGGTAGTTTATTGTGCCAACCTGGCCGATAAACACGTGGGGTTAATTGAAAGGTGGAGGGATAAATAGCTCGGTGAGCCTTGTCTTTCTAGTTCTTGGGTCTCTTGCTTTCTGATGGTGGGACCAGGGTGCAGCTGCCCTAGCCAGTTCCCTGCTTCAACTGGAAAGACTCATTTCCTGCCAGACATCTCTGAGGAGAAGCCACATGGACCTACCCTGATGAAGCTCTGGGTGCTGGAGCAGCCATGTGGAGACCTCTGCCAGCACTGAGATGCTTACACATTCACTGATTAGGCTTTCCTCCTGCAGTCGGCGTCACAGTGTGTGTTTTGTGAGATGGAGGAGGACTTTGTGGATTGGTGCTGGACATATGGGCTAATGGGCTAATGTTGGACTTGTGGGCTTGGGCAGCACTGGGTTGGGATGTTTTCTTGATGTGCACTTACCCTTCATATAAAACTCTCTCTTATCCATGAGTTTCTGTGGATTTGTTTCTCTAAAGTACCCAGACTAACACAGTCACAATGAGTTGAAATCAACTCAATAACAGTAGTTTGGTTTTATTAGTGTATAAATAAGCTTATGTTCATGTTCATTTTTATATTGTTATTTTTTAAAGGGGAAAAAACCTAAAATAATTAATTGACTCTGCAAACAGCGAAGATAAACGTGAGGACACATTGATTTTCACTCCTGAGCTCAAGGTAGATTTATCCCTCTCCTAAATATAAGTCATTTTAACAGTGTGGTGCATTTGAGTTGAGCATTAAAAATGCCTGATGTAAGCAGATTCTGTTTATGTTGTTTCTTTAAATAACTTTTTAAAGATCAACATAGTCCATAGTTTAAAAACATTAGTAGTAAAATGTTTACATTGAAAATAGCATTTCCTGTGTATCCTATACGCCTGCTCTTTAGAAGCAGTCACTTAAATTTTTTCTAAACACATACTTGTGTTCTCACCATGTAAATGGTAAGTATTTCCATGTTATTTTTATTTTATTTTAGTTAGTATTTTTATGTCATTTGTCTTCACATACATATGACCTCACATTAGAATTGAAGACATTCTTGGTTAGACTTCTATTCATTGTGTGTAATATTGTAGCTTTAATTCAATTTCCACTACACTGCACTTTCTCTCAAGTTGTTTATCAATTTGCCAAGTAGTTCATTTACATTGCCTGGTCAGCTTAAAAAAAAATATTTCCCACCCAGCTAAGAATACCAGACAAATCATTTCACTTGCATTTTATTGACTGTGCAAAGACAGTGTAGACCATAACCAAATGTGGGTAGCCTTGTGAAGAATGGGAATTTCAGAACACTTCATTGTGCTTTGGAAGAACATGGACCTAGATCAAGAGGCAGTTTGGGGAACAGAACTAGGGACTACTGCATAGTTTTAAATCACAAAAGGTGTGCATCAGAGTTGTATCCTATCACCATACTTATTAAATCTCTATACTGAGCAAATAATCAGAAGTTGGATTATATGAAAAAGAATATGGCACCAGGATTGGAGGAAGGCTTATTAACAACCTGTGTTATACAGATGGCACAACCTTGCTTGCTCAAAGTGAGGAGGAATTGAAGCACTTGCTGATGAAGACCAAGGATTTCAGCCTTCAGTATGGATTACAGCTGTGGTAGTTACACACCACACTGTTGTCAATTTGAGACTTAAGAGTGAAGGGTTGGAGTTTAGCCTGTCAATCAGGTTGCAGCTTGATGACCTCATTTGGAGGTGCTAAGGAGATAAATAGCTCGCTGGAGGCAAGACACATGCTCAATCCCTGCAAGACATTCCTGTTGAGAAGGCACATGGAGCTACACTAGAGTCACGGAGCTGAAGGAGCCACAGAGACCCCTGTCAACACAGAGATGTTTCTACTGCCACTGGATCCACAAGACTTTCCATCCACTGGCCTGTGATCTGCTGGCAGTTGGCATTCTTGTATGGCTGCATGAGTCTAAAGAAGAATTTATGGAGTAGTATTAGGCATAAGGGCTAATATCAGATTTATGGACTTGATCTGGATGTTTTCTCAATATTCAATTGCTCTTGAATATAAAGCTCTTTCTTATATACATATGAATGTCTATGAATTTGTTTTTGTAGTCTACCCAGACTAACACAATAACTCAATGTAAAGAAGACCAAAATCCTCAAAACAGGACCAATAGGTAACATCATGATAGAGGGAGGAAAACCAATGTTATCAAGGGTTTCATTTTGCTTGGATCCACAATAAATGTCCATGGAAGCAGCAGTCAAAAGATCAAAGGACTCATTGCACTGGGGTAAATCTGCTACTGTTAAATGGAAGGATGTTACTTAGAGGACTAAGGTGCGCCTGACCCAAGCCATATTTTCAATTACCTCATAGACCCATGAAAGTTGGACCCTGAATAAGCAAGGTCAAAGAAAAACGGATAGATCTGAATTATGCTGCTGGTGAAGAATGCTGGAAGTGCCAAGGATGGCTGAAAGAACTTCAGCCAGAATGCTCCTTAGGAGCAATGATGGCGAAATTCCATCTCACATGCTTCTTACCAGGAGAGACCAGTTCCTGGTCAAAGAGGAGGGCCACAGCAAAGAAGATCCTCAACAAGATGTACTGACCAAGTGGCCATAGGATGGGCTCAAACATAATGACAATTGTGAGCCCAGAGCAGAACTAGGCAGTGTTCCGTTCTGTTAGACAGATGGTCTCTATGAGTTGGAACTGACTCGATGGCACCTATTCACTATCAAAAATCCCTCCTAAAAACTGTGTGAGTACATTTGGAATCCATTTTGAGTTGCTCTGTCAACCACTTACCCCAAAGGAATCTCTGGGCCTCCCTATGGAGTCCCCATGTGCCTCCCTTTGCCATTCCCCTTTGTCACTCCCTAGTGTTGCATCTCTTGTGTACTCTGTTTGGTTATGTGTCATTTAAAATGATGCTAGCCGCTATAAAACATAATTCATACTTCTATTGGCTTAATACAGCAGAAGGTTATTTCATGTAACAGCCTGATACAAATGGCTTGTCTTTCATACAGTAATTAAGGGACATACACTCTCCCCATCTTGTGACTGCTGTCTGCTTACTAAGGTTTGAACCTTAGGAATATTTTTCTTCCAGCCTCTAGGCAGAGAACAGAGTATCTTATATGAGTTGTTCATCCTCTGGCTTGAACTCATTTCAGCAGCCAGCTGCATGGGAGGCTGAATGCTGTCTTTGTGCAGTAGGAAGCTGTCCTTTTCCAGTTCTGAAATCCCAAAATACTTAGAAGCCATTCTCATTTCCTCCTTTTTCCTCATCCTTCATCCAATTCATCAGCACATTCCATCAATTCCCTCCTAAAATGTCATCTTCTTCCATTTCAGGCCACTACACTGGTTGCAGGCCACTATCACCTCTCACTTGGAATATTTTGTCTTGAACCTTCCTAACTGGCTGTCCTATATTTATTCTTGCCCAACTAAAATCCACCTTCCGTGAAATCAACGGAGTGATATTTTACACATGCAAGGATGATCAGTCTGTTTTTCTGCTTAAATCCTCAATAGTCACAGATATTCAAAGCAACACGAGTGAAAAGATGACTAGATAAACAAAATGTTTTATAGCCATTCAATAAAATACTATTCAGCTCTAAAAAGGAGTGATGCTACTGATTTCATATTACCACATGGATGAACCCCCCAAACCGTATGCTAAGGAGAGTAGGTGAGCAGCTCTAAACCACTAATGCTTTGTGGGAGAGTGATAAGCACACTTCCGTGAAGATGTAAAGGCTCAGAAACCCAGAGGAGCAGTTCTGCCCTGTCCTAGAGGGTCACTGTGAATTGAAATTGAAGTGCTTTGGTTTTGTTTGGTGAAGAAACCAGACACAAAAGTTACATATCTCATGCTTCAACTTACATTAAATACCTGGGCTAGGTAACTCCATAGAAGCAGAAAGCAAATTGGTGGTTGCCAGGGAAGGAGGCTGGTAGGTAGAATGAAGCATGATTGTTTAGTGGGTATGGGCTTTTCCTTTAAGGTGATGAAGATGTTGGGCACTAGATATAGATGGTGGCTGTACATCAGTGCACTGTGCACAACTGGTGCACAACGTATTATAGAGTTGCTATGAGTCAGGATATGACTCAGTGACAGTGGGTTTATTTAGGTTTTGGGAATCTTTATAGCGGAGCCTTGGCAGTGCTGGTGGGCAAACGCTGATTGCTGTCTCCTTGGGAGACAGATGAGACTGTTTGTTCATGTAAAGAGTTACCAGCTTGGAAATCCTAGCTTGGTGCCAGTGTGGTTGGTTTGATTTGGGTAATATTAATGGGAGCAGATTGACAGGGCTTCTCTCCCATGGAGCCACTAGGTTGGTTTAGTTAAGACTTAATCATTTCTTTGTGGGAAAAAAATATATGTCTGCAAAGTTAGGTCCGTGTGCCCTCCCTGAGGAAGATGCACAGCTGCTGTGAGAAAGAATGAAAATGGCATGCCAAGCAGAGTTAAGAGGCAGAATGCTCGAGTTGATGGTTCACATTGGACCTGAGGCCCAGCTGACCCCAGGTCCTTCCGGTGCGGGCACTGATTGCTCGCTTTGTGGGCCCTTTGACTCAATATGCTCACAGTTTGCCTAAGCTCTTCTAATGGATTTCTAACTTCCGAGGATGTTGTTTCTTTCGTTGTTTCTATTGTGATATTTAATCAAGCATTCTCCAATTAAAAAATTATATATGCATATGAAGGGGCTTCGAAAAGTTTATGGCAAAATGGAATGCAAATATAATAGGATTTTCCCATAACCTTGTTAAAGTCTCCTCCTATAATTCAGTGACACTATGTTCTTCACGCTGGTGGCAGTTAGGCTTTATGTCAACATATAACTGTGTGGAGCTAAGGGTGGAGTCTAACCTATCAGGTCACAGCCTGATGATGCCTCCTTGGGCGTGTGGCATTTTCTATAACAAAAGACGGTAAGATCTGCTCCTTCTTCTCTCTGGCCCTTCACCATCATCCTACTGGGACTCTGTGTTTCCCTCCAGGGGCGACTCATTGTGCGCCATCCGACCTTGAGGGCTGTCAGTATCCTACATGTTCCCACCAGCCTGGCTTTCCCCTGACTCTGCACCCACCAGCCTGTGAGCTTCCTGCGTCCTGCTTTGCCTTTCTGTATCGCTGACTTTCAGTGCGGCTGAAGAGGGCTCCAGCTAGCATCGGGCCATGCAATTGAGTTGGACTGGGCTGGGATACCTTCTTGATATAAAGTTCTCGCTGATCCATATAGGTGGGTTCTCTGTCATTCAACACAGTTTTAAGGACACTAATGATAGTTGGGGGTGATGTATTGAAGAACTGGAACAGGACCCTTTAATCTACTTCTTGCCTTGGCATACAAGGCTATCAGATATGTCTATGATGGAGCCTCAAAAAGTTCATGGGGGAAATTCCATTATTTTTCCATGCTCTTTTTCCACAGATATTTTGAAGTCCTTCATGCAATATATATCTATCAGGTCTATGGTTCACCTCCATTGCTTTGTTGCCCAGTGTTTCTCCTTGTTTGGGAACAAGCCATACCTTTCTATAATATGACATGATTACCAGTCTCCATTCCTTGTCATGTCGCTATTGTCTCTTCTAACATTGCGTTAATTATGGGATGCTCATTTGGGGATGCTGCAAAATGGTCTGATGAAAATAGAATATAATAATAAAGACTTTACTTGTTTAGTATATAAGCAAATCTAGACAAGGATTATCTCTTAAATGAGATGTTTATAGCTTAGGTTAGAGGTCTATTAATGTATGTGTAATTCCTTGGAGTGTGCCTGAGATGGAAGCAAAACCATCACCGCATAGTAAAACAGGTTGTATCCCTGGCATTCTCGTCATCAACATAGCATACTCATTGCCATTCTGCAAAGGCATGCTTTCCATTGTGCCAAGAACTTCACTAATTACTTAATAAATACCTACTCAGTAACCACCTAAGTCTGATGACTTTTGGGGACAGGAGTTTTGCACATTCCACAAATGTGATGGACTTTATCTACAGTTAAGCCTCCCGGTAAGCTTTACCTGAAAGGTTTACATATTTCAAGGAATTAATAGATCCTATGAAGGTTAGGAAAAGAAATCCGATTTTGGAAATTTCTATTCAAAGTTCAAGTCGCATTCAGTTAGACTGTCTAAACAGCCACCATCTCTATTGCACTAGGTATTCGGAAAGAAGCAGTGCTAGATGGCTCAGGTCTCTCCTTCAAGGAACTTAGTTTGAATGAAGAAACAAACACACACTTAAGATAAAGTACAGTTGTCTAAAGAGAAGTATTTAAATGACTTAGGGTTATGAAGTGGTTTTAACCTTCCCAAATATTTAAGCCAAAGTTTTATATTTATGTGTTACTTTACTCTCAAAACATTGCCATTAAGTAGGAAGAGAAGACATGGGTTGAGAGCAGGAAAGAGAAAAGACATTTATTGACTATCTTTTTTTATGAAAAGAAGCACTGGTGGCTCAGTGGTTAGGAGCAACCAAAAGTCCTCCTAACTAAAAAGTCAGTGGAAAGGTTTGAGTCTATCAGCTGCTCTATTGGGGAGAGATGTAGCAGTAGGCTTCGAGGAAGTGGGAGGAGACACATTGTGAACACCTGGTTTGCAGAAAGCTATGAATGACAGTTGAAGCCCCCAAATCCATTTGCATAATCCCTACAGAGATTAAGTCTCCAGTGAATTCCCTCTGACCATAGTTGAGGGATGTAGTTAGCCTTGTTATCAGACAGAGAACATTGTAAAGTCGATTACGGCATGTGTAGTTAGGTTACCATTTGATTTCCTTTTTGATTCATTATATTATTTTTTTCCTGAATACTCAAGGTGTTTCTCAAAACAAGTAAAAATGTAATATTCACAATTGACACCACTGAGTATTTTAAAAGAAAGTTATATTCTAATTCTGGGTTAATGAAATTTAAAAACGTGAGTAAATTCAATTTAGGGAATAAAGATCTCTTGAAGAACCTCAGACTTACAAAAGCTTTGAAATTAGGGGTGCTGTAGACTGCATCTCTAAAGGAGACCTGGGAATATAAGGAATCTTCACAAAGTTCTTGGGAATTTGTCATTCTCTTTCCCTCCATTTTTCTGTGAACTTTTTGAAGCCCCTTTGTACTTGGGAGACAGACAAAGCGAATAAAAGATTGCACTGATGGTGTACTATGACAGGGAGAGAAGATGGAATTGCCCAAATAAAGGCAGGACAATCTAACAGGTCAAAACTGGTGGAAGGATATACTGGACTAGATGGTGGAGGGAAGGCCTGTGGGTCAGCCTCCTCTTGCTGTCCCCTCCCCCACCTTCAGGAGCCCTTTGTGACAGGTCACATCTGGGTGACACAGGCATCAATTTATAGGCAAAGTGCTCAATGTGGTTCTGTTCATGGAGCATCACCTCTGTGTTGTGAAAAATGTTAAGTCTACATTGCTCAACTCCAGCTGCATCTACAGGGTCACTGAAAGCATGTTGGCCATTGGTTGTGGAGTGTGGCTCTTCCTGTTGCTCTCTTACCTTCCCATCACTCCATCCTCTCGGCCACCTGAAAGGTGCTCAATTTCTGGGACTCTTGGCTTGGAATATTGCAGAGAAGATTTGGTCAGCTGGGAGAGTGAATGACGCGGTTTTTGTTTCTGGTTCTGTCACCAACTGGGCAACCTTGGACAAATGGCTGACCCTCAGACTCTGAATCACCTCGTGATGCTGACCTGCCAAGAACAATGTGTTTGCTGCCACTAGGCCTTGGAAGTTGGCTAATGGACAAGTCCTCTTTAGGTTACATCCTACCACATGCTCGGAACAATGGTATGAGGTGCTAACACCAATGGTTTCGTTTCTCCCTGTTCAGGTTGCAAGACCTGGGAGCACCCCAGGTCCCTCAGACAGGGCACATCCATCACTTTCTGCCTTTTGGGCCCATTTGAAAGTTAAGTTGTTTCAATTTTTACTATTTTTGGCTTTCTCTTCAATTGAGGTTTGTTTTTTTAAAATGTTTTGACTAGACATTGTGGTTGGTTTGCTTTTTTTTTTGCGTTTGTTTGTTTGCTTCCTGTTTGCATTCTGTATTATTTTCTGTATATGAAATCCAAGAGAGGTAGCTCTATAGCAGCGGTTCTCAACCTCTGGGTCGCGAACCCTTGGGGGATGAACGACCCTTCAGGCATCGCCTGACTCATAACAGTAGCAAAATTACAGTTAGAAGTAGCAACGAAAATAATTTTATGGTGGGGGTGTCACCACAACATGAGGAACTGTATTAAAGTGTCGTGGCATTAGGAAGGTTGAGAACCCCTGCATATGGGCATGGCAGAGGAAGATGGGAAGAAATGTAGAGCTAACAACAATCAGTACAAGAAGAAAATGCTCTAAAATTGATTGTGGTGATGACTGCACAAATCTTAATATGATTGAATGATTAAATTGTATGATCTGTGATGTTTAAATTTATGATATGATATGTACATAAAACCATTAAAAAATGACAGACTTCAAAACCTTCTGAGGTAGTTCCATTCTGCCCTAAGGGTTATTAGGAGTTAGCATCAACTCAATGACAATTAAAAAATTTGTAATCTACTTTATGACAGGCATTATCAAGGGGTTTTAAAATTATTTAATAGAATTATTGGCATATAATTCACATAATATACAGTAAGCATTCCAATCATAATAAGTTATGCAATCACAACGACAATCGATTTCAAAACATTTTCTTCTTTCTTACACTCCTTGTTGTTAGTTTCCCATTTCTTCACAACCTCCCCTTCCATGCCCCTAGGTAATTATTAATCCAGTTACTGTCTCTATATATTTATTTACCTATCCTGGATTTCATGTACAGACAATCATACAAAACAACAACAAGAAACAAACTAACAAAACCCAGCAACAATGACACCACACAATGGGAAAGCCTCAATAGAAAAGAAAACAGAAAATATTAAAAACGGAAACAACTTTGAAATGGGTCAAAAGAGGAGATAATGTGTCAAGGTGCTACATTTTAACGTAGCTACATCTGCCTAACCGACTTGACAATGTTCTCTGTCTGAGAGCAAGGCTATCACCCCCTGGATTATGGTCAGAGGGGATTCACTGGGGCCTTAATCCACATGAGGACCCTTATACAGGGAGTTTTAATGAAACAATATATTATCTCATACCTGAGAACACTTCTGTGGACACAAATATTTTTCCAAAATTAGTTTACTTGTTTCAGTCTTTACAGGTGAGAACACTGTAACATGAAAAAGTACACAATTTGCTAGGTCATATGCAGTGGTAGAACCAAGGTTGAGAATAAAGATGTCTGATTTCTTGAGCTCATGCCCTTTCTAGTAGGTGGTGAACAAATATACTATCTTGGAGTGAATTTATTTAGAAACAGAGAAACTAAGCAGGTTGGCTAACATTAATACCTCTATGAATTGTTCCCCAATTGTTCAAAGATGGGATAACTTATTTTTTCCTCGGGGTTCCAAAAACTCTGTACACAGCTCTTTTATGACTCCTGTAATATTGTATTATTTTACCGGTTTAACATGCTTTTCTCCCCAGTTGGAGTTTCTTAAGGGTGTTGATCATAATTTTTACAATTCCAGATCTTTGTTGAGTTCCTAGCATATGTTCCATAAGCAATGAATGTTAGATGAATAAATAACTAATGAGTTTCAGGTGGGTAGTTGTATGTATGAATAGATATATGCATAAATGTATAGAAGAAGTCACGCAGCTAGTTTGTGGCAAAACTGAGGGAAAAGATTTCGTTAAACTAAGCCCAGGTTTCTTGACATAGATAGACCTGGTTGGATGCTTATACAGAAGACAATACCTAGGAAAATCCCTAACATATATAGTGTTTAGGAGTGTTTCTTGTCTTAAAAAAGCACCCGACACGAGAAAGACAGCTTGCATACAAACTATCTAGTAAATATTACATTGCCATGAGTTTTAGTTCAGGTAATCCAGATGTACATTTTTGTGTGCTGGTGACTTAATGGCAGTGCATTTGACTTTTTGTTTCTGTTAACAGATGCTTTGGGATTTTATTATATTTTTGCATTTAAACGACAAGTTTCTGTTTGACTTTTTCACTGGGAGATAAAAGTTTCAATTGAAAAAATTGAATCATATGTCATATTCTTGGTGTTGAAAATAATTTCAACAAACCTATTGTCCTCAGAGGGTGACTAGCCATAAAGATAAGATGTAAAGGACAGACGCACAAAGAAATGAGCAAAACCTCTGTGTCTGAAACAGCTATTCTCTTAGAACAGTGGTTCTTGACCTGTGGGTCACGACTCCTTTGGGGGTGTTGAACAACCCTTTCATAGGGGTTGACAAAGACCATCGGAAAACACTTAAACATTTCACAATATGTAATTACATAGTTTCATGATTAATCACTATACTTTAATTATGTTTAATGATGTTCAATTTGTAACAATGAAAATACATCCTGCATATCAGATATTTACATGACGATTCATAACAGCAGCAAAATTACAGTTATGAAGTAGCAATGAAAATGATTTTATGGTTGGGGGTCACCACAACATGAGGGACTGTATTAAAGGGCCGAGGCATCAGGAAGGTTGAGAACCACTGCGTTAGAAGTAAGAATAGATGGTCGCCCTATGGACGGGAACCTTGTTTTTCTTGAAATCATTGTATTCTCAGATCTATGTAACACCCAGCAAGTCGAAGTCACTAAATAAATATTTGTTAAGTTAAAAATAAAAGTAATTTCTGTGACCATGGCAACCTTATCGTTTCGAGGAGCAGCACAGAGCAATAGAAATGGATCTGGTCTGGGAGGAAGACACCTGTGCGGAACCTTTCCCTTTGTCGCTCCCATGCCGTGCTCTCACCCTCTGCACTGTGCCCTTCAGGGGCCTGCACAGAAGAGCTCTCTGGCTTTGGCTTTCAGATTAATTTGGCCAACAGAAAGCAATGGCAAAAGGTCTAATGAGGGAGAGAAGAGAAAGAGGCCAGGATTCATAACTCCTCACTCCCTCTTGGTGGCTTTTCCAAGGATGCCTCTCTCTCAACCATAGGTCACGGCTCCTTTCATCTCCATCAAGCCCCCTCCTCTGACCATTTCTGGTCTAAGGATGATCAAGTTGTTACCACTCCTAAGGCACTGCCTTATTCCTGCTTCTTTCCCCAAAGCCTGCTCCCATCTCTCTAAATGGCTCCTTTCTGAAAGCCTTCTCAAATTCCTCAATTTGGACATCGTGGGTTTTTCTTACATGGACCTGGACAGATAACTTCCTAGTGGAAGAAGGGCCCCACTGGACTGATGGGTTTACATGTCTTCAATTCAAATAATTCACCGAGATTCACTACTGTAAATCTTTGATGCTTGAAGTTCTATTTTACTTTTCTAGCGAGGGCTAACATCCCACTCGTGCCCAATCAGCCACGGTCAGGAACCAGTGCCATGTAGTCCAAACATGGCTGTTCAGCAGCCACTCTTGACTGTGGGGTAAGTAGCTCAGAGCAAAGAGATGTTTGTTGGGCAGACTTTTATGCGCAGTCATCTGCTATAAGAGAGATAATCACAAGGTTGATATATTACCCACCCTCCTCCAAGGGGATGAATAACAGAAATGTGGGTGAAGGGAGACAACAGACAGTGTAAGATATGAAATACTAATAATATATAACTGATCAAGGATTCATGAAGATGGGAAGGTGGGGGAGGGAGGGGAAAAAAGAGGAGCTGATACCAAGGGCTCAAATAAAAAATGTTTTGGAAATGATGGCAACATATGTACAAATATGCTTGATACAATTGATGTGTGGAAGTTGTAAGGGCTATAGGAGCCCCCAATAAAATGATTTTTAAAAAGAGAGAGAGAGAGAAAGAGAAAGAAGATGCAGTCCTTGACTTCATGCATCGTCCTGTGGTTCGTTTCCCCCATAAAGGATGCAGAGAAGACCAGGATGTTTTTTAGGATAGAAAACATGGTGGTGGTGTGGGATCCAAGCAGAATCACCCAAGTAGAAGGCAATCTTGTTGTGAGGTTGTTTGCTCCTTAAGCAAACAGGACCGGCAGGGCCACCACCTTCCACAGTTCATGGGCTGTGGGAGAACGCTGATGGCTCAGCCATGGAAGCTGATGAAGCAAGGGCTGGCCTGTCTCTCCACCTTAGGTAAATGCACATTCGCCTCTTGTTCCCTGACTAAAGCTGCAGAAGGAAGCAGTCTGAAAACTTAGCAGCTACTTCATGTTCCCGGCCTTATCCTCTCCTCCTGCCTGTGAATAATTTGCCTTCTTTGTAAACCTTCAAAGAATTGTGAACTGCTCCATTGTGTAATCCTCTCACAAAGTGCAGGCTTCATGCAGGAAAGGTATTTAAGCTGCCTCTAATAAAATTGGGGGCCCTGGAGTGTCTATACTGCAAGGGCCTCCTTGCCCCAACTGCATCTATCTTCTTTTCTTATCTTTAAGTGTTCTCATTTCAGATTGTACCCTCTCCAACCTGTTCAACTTGTAAGATAACAGCCAACCTATCTAATCTTATATAATGTTATGTAATGAATAACAAATTACTTGTTGAACTATATAGTTTAGAAGTAAGATCCTTTTTATAGAATTCCAGAACATTGCAAGAAATGCTTCTCAATTTTTATCACGTTGGGCTACTAATCTCCACAGCAGTAACTTAGCTGCATCAGAATTTCTTAAATACTTTGTGCTGAGACAGCTTTTCATTTAATTTTGATACTGCACATGCTCACAACAACAAAAATGCTTCTTTAAATATCTTGGATATTTCCTGCTCAAAAAATTCAAAGCCAAACCCTCTGCCACTGAGTAGATCCCAACTCATAATAGCTCTATCGGACAGAGCAAAATTTTGCGTTTCAGAAGCTGTTAATCTTGATGCGAGCAGAAAGCCTCATCTTTCTCACTCAGAGTGGCAGGTGGGTTTAAACTGCTGACCTTGCTAGCAGCCCAACTTCTAGCTCAGTACACCACCAGAGCTCCTCCATGGACACTCAGAGTTCCTATTTTATTCTATAGGGTCGGTATGAGTTGGCATTGACTCAATGGCAGTGACTTTGAATTTTTTGGTTTTGGTTTACCTCTTCTTATGTCTATTTCAAAATAAACCACCACTAATTTGTAAGTATGGAAACAAATAACCAGTGTTACTTTACAAAAAATGCTTTTGCTAACATAATTGATTATGTTAGCAAATTTACTAAATTTTAGATTGGTTTTGTCCGGTAGTGCCACTGAAATGCATTGAATTGTTTGCCCCTAAGACATTCAATGCAACTTCTAGCCCTTGACTGTGTACATAATTTCATTTGAGATGGTAGGCATCACTGGCTCAGAGGCAAATTATCTAAGCTGAGGCCTGGTGTAGTCTTAGGTACTGGAGGAAGCAGCAATGGTTGATGTGAGTTGGTGAAGGGATGTCACTAGGCTGTGAGTTCCTTTTTACCATCATAGGCCTGGCGTGCAAAGAGTAGAGAATTGTGTGGTGATAGTCATGTGACAGCTCCCTGACAGGCCAGGTCACATTTCACTTTATATTTCCATACTTTGCATTATAACTGACATAAAAGAAACTGTAAATGTCTGTTCAATGAATCAAAGCCCTCTGGTAAATTATGGTGCAGTTAGGAAGAAGAGATACCTATAAAATATGAAAACCTATGACAGTTAGTTTACTTGGGTGAGTTGAGAGAATTGTGCACAGCTGGGTGCAACTATTGGTCTCTCCTGCCTGGAGCTAAGAAGAGTGAAGGGGGTCAGAAATGCAAGGAAACAAGTCGTCCAAAAGACGAATGGACCATGCAAACTTCCTCATCTATGACCAGGGATCAGAAGAACTAGATGGTGCCTGGTTAACTCCACCAACTGCTCTGAAAGGCATCACATTAGAAGGTACTGGATAGAGGAGGGCAAAAATATGGGCAAAGACTCAAAAACATGAACAGCAGGTTTATTCATCAGCTAGAGACTGGAAGACCTTTCAAGACCATGACCTTTAATCACCCTTAAGGCTTGGCATCAAAATAACCCCAGTGGCTCAATTTTCAGACCAACAACAAAAACTACACTAAACTTTCTGCCATCAAGTCAATGCTGATTCATAGAGACCCCCGTGCATTTCCTAGAGTGTAACTGTTTACCAGTGTGGGAAGCCCAGTCTTTCTCCCATGGAGCTGCTGGTGGTTTCAAACTGCCTACCATGCAGATCACAGCCCAACATATAACCACTACACCACGAAGGCTCTAGTTCAGCAGTAGTTCTATAAGGTGAACAAGAATACACTTTAGAACAATCTTCCATTTGAAATAAAAAGGATACATTTGTCCAAGGACAGATTTCAAAAGGCAGGAAGCATTAGGAAAGGGGGAATGGGAAATACGGTACAGAAATGAGATCAGCGGGGTGACATTGTGGAGATTGCAATCGATGACATAAAATAGAATGTGTATGAATTGTAGAATGGAAAATTGATTTTCCCTGTAAACCTTCATTCAATTCAAAGTAAACAGTTAAAAAAAACCCCAAATCTATGTTAGTTTCGAAGAATTATATATCAAACTCTTAATGGTAACTATCAGGCAAATAAAAAAATTGCTGGTTTATCTTCCTTTTAAAAATTTACTTCTACATTTACCTTTTCATTAAAGAAAACATTTATTGATTTTGAATGAGAAAAATACATTATTTAAACAATTGATATCAATTTACCTATATATTTATCTCTTGATTTCAAAAGAATAATTCTAATGACAGCCACAGGTATGACATGAAAATGTCGAGAAAGCTAAAAATATAAAGTTTAAAGGAAAGGTAAACACTCAATATTATAAATATGGCAATTATCTTTAAAAATTGGTATATTTAGTGCAACTTCAATAGAAATAGTAATATGGGGGGTTCGGGTGGGGTAGGGAGAATAATGGTAGATGACGTAGTTTCTTAGTGATGCTATAGTAAAAATATCACCAGCTGTGTTTTAACAGACAAAACTTAGATTCTGAGTGTGAATTCGGGACAGTGGTTCTGGGGGAGGGCTCTCTCTCTGTCTCCTTTGGAGGCTAGCACTTGTCCTTGCTTCTCAAGCTGGCCATCCTGGGCCTCGAGATTGGTGTACCTCCATCTAGTTCACGTTATAAAGTAGATACCTGGGCTTTGAACTGATTAATTATAGTTTGACCCCTGCTGAGAATTTGAAATTGGAATGAACTGGTTTGAAACAAAAGCAGCTTCCGGTGGTTCCGTGGAGATATTACATGTGATTAAATCAGTTGGCCTTAATTAAGCAGATTACTTTTCACAACATAATATAATGGCAATGTTCACATACATAAATACATGTCATATATGATATATGATAATATATATTACTCTTCCTAATCTGTACTTTTATATTGGAAAAGAGATTGGTCTAGTATACACCTTTTGGGAGAAAGATGAGTCTGTGTCAGAAACACACATATGCACATACATATTATATAATACACAGATTATATACTTTTATATATTATACATATATACATTTACCAAAATATAATCTAAAATAACGTAATCAAACAGTCAATTGAAAACTTTGAGAACAAAAAGCATTTCCTTAGACAGTATTCTGCTTCCAGACTATAAAGAAGCCTTTTGGTAGAACTCTTTCTTCAGTGTTTCTCGACCTCTGAAGCTTGGGACAAAAGTTTGCAGTATCCTTTAGCCTGTTGCCTGACCTGCAGACTGTGGATATATTGTCCCTCAAAATTGTAGAACCAAGTTATTGAAGTAAATTCCTCTCTCCCGAGATTATATGTATGCATAGACATATCAACTCTTGTAACTTTGCTATACTGTGGTGGCTTGCCGGTGGCTGTGATGCTGGAAGATACGTCACTGGTATTTCAATACAAGCAAGATCACTCAAGGGAAACAGATTTCAGTGGAGCTTCCGGACTAAGACCAGACTAGGAAGAAGGAATATGCTGTCTACTTCTGAAGGCCAACCACTGAAAACCTTAGGAATAACAACAGAAGTTTGTTGGGCATAATTCCAGAAGATGAGCCCCTCAGTTGGAAGGCATCAGAATATGACTAAGGAAGAGATGCCTCCTTAAAGTTGAGTCAACTCTAATGATGTGGATGGAGTTAAACTTCCAACCCTCATCAGCTAATGGGGAACAACTTCAAATGAGAAGACACAGCTGTAAACATAATTGGAATGTGGAATGTATCAAGGGTGAATCTTGGAAAATTGGAAGCCATAAGAAATGAACTAGAATGCATAAAAATCGATATCTTAAGCAATAGTGAACTGAAATGGACTGACCTGTCTTGGCCATTTTGAATCAGATAATCATATTATTTACGATGCTAAGAATGAAAAATTCAAGAGTAATGGTGTTGCATTAGTGGTCAAAAAGGACAATATAAATATGTTTGAAGTATAAATCACAATGCTCTCTATGATAGGATAATGTTTTTATGCATACAAAGTCTGGTTAATACAATTATTATTCAAATTTACACTTAACCACTAAACTTAGTGATGTAGAAATTGAAGAATTCTACATTCTTTAGCCTGAACTTAATCAAACACGCAATTAAGATGCATTGATAATTACTGGTGATTGAAATACAAAAGTTAGAAACAAAGAGGAAGGGACAGTAGTTGGGAAATATGGCCTTGGTGAGAGAAACAAAGCTGGAGATGACATGCTAGAATTTTACAAGACCAACAGTTTTTTCATTGCAAATACCTTTTTAACACAGTATAAATGTATATATACAGACCTCTCCAGATGGAATACATAGGAATCAATCTGACTGTGTCTGTGTAAAGACATGAGGGAGAAGCTCAAAATTATCAGTCAGGAGCTGACTGTGGAACAGGAGCTGACTGTGGAACAGATCATCAACTGCTCATATTTAAGTTCAGGTTAAAGTTGAAAATTAAAACATATACGAAAGTCTTAAATATATCCCACTTGAATTTCAAGAACATCTTAAAAATAGGTTTGACTTTTTGAACACTAATGGCAGAAGATTTGAGGACCTGTGGGATGACATCAAGAACATCATATGTGAAAAAAGCAAAAGCTCATTAAAAAGACAGGAAAGAAAAAAATGATAGGAGATATCAGAAGAGACCCTGAAACGTACTCTTGATCATATAAGTAGCTAAAGCAAATGGAAGACATACTGCAGTAAAATAGTTGCACAGAGAATTTCAAAGGGCAGCTCAGGAAGGCCAAGTATTATAAGGAAATGTACAAAGACCTGAAGTTAGAAACCCAAGAATAAAGAACACACTGAGCATTCTCCAGCGGAAATAACTGAAGGACAAAAATCAACTCCTGAGTCACGACATTGCAGGGATCTAGGGACAAAATATTGAGTGATACAGGAAGCATAGGGAGAAGAGAGGCTGACGAAAAAGCCACTGTACAAGAAGAATTGGTTGATGGTCAATCATTTCAGGAAGTAACGTGATTAAGAACCAATGGTACTGAAGGAAGCCATTCAAGTTATTCTGAAGGCATTAGTAAAAAACCAGATTCTAGGAACTGGCAATACCAAGTGAAATGTTTCAAGAAGCATAGGAGCACTTTTCTGCCTGTGCCAAGAAATTGGAAGACAACTACTTGGTCAACCAACTGGAAAAGATCCCTTGTTTCATGTTTGGTGTAAATTCATCTCATCGAAGGGCTTTCTTTTCTTTTTCTCTTTTTCTGATGCTCTATTTTACCAAGCATGATGCCTTGTTCTAGGAACTAGTCTTTCCTGATAGCATGTCCAAAGTACATGCCACAAAGTCTTATCATCCTTGCTAAAAAGGCACATTCCAGTGTACGGTTTCCAAGATAGAGTAGCTTCTTGTTCTGGAAATCCAGGGTATATTCAATATTCTTTGCCAACAAAATCATTCAAATGTATTCGTTCTTCTTTAGCTTTTCTTGTTTTATGATTATTCTTCTACAGAATGTTTTAGTTTACTAAAATTAAAATTTAGTAATGTTTTCTTTGACAGAAGAATAAAGTAAGGTACCGAGATGTTAAGTCATTTGTCTCAGGATATACAACTAAGAAGTACTGGACCAAAAATTAAAACTCAGGCAAATTGAATTCCAATTGTATTCTCCACATCACCGTGCTATACTGCTTCTCACACAATGAGTTAACATTTATTGTGTGCACAGTCCTCCATGTACACGATGTCATCTAATCCTCACCAGGATACCCCAACACCAGGACTCTCAACCCTGATGGTGGTGGTGTGAGTTCCAGGGAGTCAGTCCGACACATAGCAACCCTACCTACAACACAATGAAACCGTCTGGTCCTGTACCATTGTCACGTGTTCACAAACAAAGATGTCACTTTAAGAACTAAGAGGATCCAAGCCATTGTCTTTTCATTTTTCAGCTTCCACGTGAATATGAAGTCACTGAAAAGACAACGGCTTGGATCATCTTAGTTCGTAAAGTGACGTCTTTGTTCTTGAACACTTCAGAGGAGATCCAGCAAGGTCAAGATGTTATGGTGTTAGCCACTCTTTAACACAGTAAAGAGGTCTATTGCGACAGATTTGACCCCCAAAAAAGTGTCATTGGATTTCTTCATTGCTGCTTCCATGGGTGTTGATTATGGTTCTAAGTAAAATGACAACTTTAATCTTTGCTCATTATGATATTGCCTATGAGTCCATTTGTAAAAAAATAATTTTTTTATTTGAGGTGTAATCCATAATGAATGAGGCTGTACAAAGATAAATAAAGACGCTTACATTTAGCATGGATTTATCGCTAATAAAATGTCTTTAAACCTTTATCTGAGATCAGTGGAAGGCTGTGCATAAGTTCCCTCAGTAATGCACCTGTCTTGGTCTTGGTATAGTGCCTTTAAAAAAAAAAGTTCAATCAAAACAATGGCTTCTGAAAAAACTTGTTGGACCAGTTAAATTCAAGGCAGAAAGATCAGCTCAGAAGGTTATTATAACCGTCTTCTGAGATCCCAAAGGGACGGTCTTGCTAAATTTCATCAAAGAATACAGGGCATCATGGGGGCTTATTTTGAAGTTTTCAAAATGTTGAAAGCTGCATTGATGGGGAGGAGGTCAGGAAAGCTGGGGAATGGAATTTTTTCCCATCATGAAGATTCTGAAGGTGTCAAGGACTCTCCATGAGAATTTTCTTGGGAAATCTTATCCCACCAAACCTACAGCTCTGATCTTGCCCCTCAGCCTTCATTTTGTTGCCTAAACTCAAAGAACATTTCAAAGGGATATGATTTGATTTCCCCGAGGATGCCAACACTGCTGTTTTGATGTGATGTCAATTGAAGAGAGCAGAATTCCTCAAAGAATGGCCGAAGAGATGGCAACTCCTTCTCCCAAGAATCGAGTCCTACACAGAAGCATATGTTGGAACCGATGACTTCATATTTTGATATGCTTACTTAGTAAAGTTTCTATGACTTGATAGCAATACATTGTACTTCCTCAAGTAGTCTTGGATCTTCACCACTAAACGCTTCCATAGCAAAGCTATATGGGTCTTCTGCATATTGCCAGTTGTTAATGAGTCTTTGCCCAAAGTAGATGCCCATTTTTCATATAGGGCAGCTTCTTCTAATATATTTCTACATCATTGATGTCACTGTTTCATATATTTCTCTATAGAACCTGGACTGAAACAATGTGCAAAGGTGAGCAAGATGGTGGGGTCAGAGTGGAAGCACAGAGCCAATGTGCTATGGAAGAAATGAGCCAAAGAATTGCAGGAAAGGAAGATGAAGAGGGCAGCAGAGGGGTGAACACATTATTTAGGGTTTTGTGGTTCAAGTAGGGAGAATCATGGATTTTTATTTTAAGTGTGAACGTCATTGGGAAGCCGTTGGAGTGTCTCTAATTTTTTTTTAGAAGATGCATACTTAGTAGACTGCAGTATTGTAAGAGTGTGCCAAGAGTGATAAATCATCAGGCTTATGGAGAATCCCAGGCTGATGGTGGTTTGGCTTAGGGAGATAACAATTGAGCGTGAAAAAGACTTGTCAAATTTTCATTGCATTTTAAGGATAGAAGAGAATGGATTTGGTAGCATCTATTTTTACAGGGGACAAATGTGATATTGATAACAATGAAAAGTGTGATATCATTGTCAGTGAACTAGAACCACAGTTCCCAAACAGACTCACTTATGTACACATTTTACAAAGGATAACAAGGAGCTATTCAATGAGATGAGGGACAATTATTTAAAACTGGTGCTGACAAAATTGACTTACAATTTGAAAATCAAATGAGACCAGACCATTCTTATCATCTCAAAGAGAAGCTCCACACCTGTTGGCAGCCATTCTCTTCCCTATCTCCCCTAGTCCTTGACAACTACAAATTTGACTCCTGTTTCTATGGATTTACCAGTTTTCACGATTTCTCATGAATGGTATCATTAATGTGGTTGTTTGTGTCTGACTTCCTTCACTTAGCATAATGTTTTTAAGATTCATCCATATTGCAGCATGAATAAATATGTCTATCCATTTTAGGGCAAAATTATGTTCTACTGTATGGATGCATGACACTTTGTTTTCCCATTCACCAATTGATAGACATTTGGGTTATTTCCACCTTTTGGCTGTTGCAAACAGTGTGTATGCCTCAGTATCAGTTTTTCAATTTTTTAGGGTACATGGCTAGGGGTAGATTTGCTAGGTCATATGATAATTCTGTGCTTAATTTTTTTGAAGATCAAATAACTCAGCATTCAACATAAATGCCTGAAACCAGACAGGAGCTGATGGAAAACGCAGAAATGACTTGGAGACTGAAGTGACTTATGGAACACAAAAATACATCAGAAAGCATATATACATCTATATATGAGCAAAGTGAAAGAAAAATACACTTGCGTATATGACAATTGCATATCATTTAATATATAAAATTGTTCTTTTCTATCTATAAGGAAAGACAATCTTCCAGTTTAAGAAATAAGACCATTGCATCAGAAAGATTTCAGCTGTAAAACTATGCAGCTGGCTTACTTACAAGCGGGCTTGAGCTATAAGTGATTTACTGACTCACACAACTCTAAGTCCAGAGAAGAGTACGCATGAGGGTTGGCTGATCTAAGGCTCAGAACACTGGAGAGTCAGGTCCTTTCCAACATTTTCTATTCGGTCCCCGTGGTCACGGTTCAATAGCAGAGATAGCTTTCCTGTGCTGCTTCCTTCTCTCTGCATTATCTTCTCTTTCGATGAGTTTTAAAATATGCAAAACACTTGATCCATATAAATAATATGTATAATGTATATGTAAGTCATGAAACTCAATGAAAAAGTAATTCCCTGTGTAAGACCTCTAGCTTTATTATTATCTGGGAGATACCTTGGGTGCCCCTACTTTCTTCCTCGTTCAAAGGTATATAATATGCGTTTTATCATCCATGACTAATGTTCTGAGTTTTACTACATAAGCACATATTGTTAATGTTACTGAGATCTAATGGCTTTTAAGTGCTGTCAAAATGAGATTATATTATATATGGTCCTCAGTCACTTTCTTTTTCATTTAATATTATATATCTAAAATTAATCCATTTGTATAGAGTTATATTTCATTCATTTTCACTAATATATAATAACTTGTGATGTAATTATGGAAAGCCCTGTTTAGCTTGTATCTGTATGGATAGTCAGCTTTGTTTCCTTGTTGTATGTTTTGTTTGTTTTGTTTTGCTTGTTGCTATTAGGAACAAAATCATTAATATCTTAAAGTAAAATGTCTATAGATCATTCAATGTCTGCTTCAGCAGGATATTGATAGAGAGCAGCTAAAAATTCAAGATGGATTCAGAAGAGGATATGTCATGAGGAATATCATTGCCGACATCAGATGAATCTTGGCTGACAGCAAAGAACACCAGAAAGCTGTTTACTTATCTTTTAGTGACTATACAAATGCACTTGACTGTGTGTATTTATAATCCAAGAATCACACAGTGTGTTTCTTCCATGTGGATGTGGTTGACACCTCCATTACACCTTAAAACCCCAGACATTATTCTTTCTGACAGCGGGGCACCATCTGATTTCTTCACCACACTTTGCTTTAGCACTCATGTCTTCAGTGATCTTTTTATGAGGACAAGTACTGAGTAGGGCCATGCCTTGGTGACCCAAACTGTATGCTATAGATTACTGGGATTTTAGAGTCTGCCATGCTTGCTTCAGAGAATATAAGATATGAAAAAATAATAATAATTGACAAATTATCAAGGGTTCATGAGGGAGGGATGGTGGAGGAGGGCGGGGGAAAATGAGAAGCTGATATCAAGGGCTCAAGTAGAAAGAAAATGTTTTGAGCATGATGATGGCAACAATTGTACAAATGTACTTGACACAATGGATGGATATATGGATTGTGATAAGAGTTGTATGAGCCCCCAATAAAATGATTAAAATTAAAAAAAAAAAAGAAACATTCTCACTGTATTTCTTCCAAGACAAAGTTCTTTGTTCTTTTGGCTGTCTGTGGTAGTTTCAATACTCTGTCAACACCATAATTGGAATTTCTCGAATCTTCTCCAGTCTTCCTCGTTCAATGTCCAAGTTTCACCTGCATATGATGTGATTGAAAATACCGTGGTTTGGGCCAGGTTCACCTCCTTCTTCAAAGTGACATTATTGCTCTTCGAGATCTTACGCAGCAGATTTACCCAATACAATACCTTTTTTTGGGTCTCTTGACAGCTACTTCCACGAGCACTGACTGTGGATACAAGCAAGGCACAATCATGGAGATCTGCTATTTCTTCTCTGTTTATTCTGATGTCACTTATTGCTCCAGTTGGAGGGTTGGGCTTTCTGTACATCAAGTTGTCATCCCTACTGAAAGCTGCAGTCCTTGATTGTCATCAGCAAATGCTTTAAGTTTCCGAATTTTCAGGAAGCCTGTTGTGTCATTTGCATAACAGGTTGTTAATAAGCCTTCCTCCAATTCTGATGCTACATTCATCCTCATATAGTCCAGCTTCTAGCATTATTTTGTTAGCATACAGGTTGAATAAGTATGGTGAGAGGATACAGCCCTGATACACACCTTTCTTGATTTTAAACCATGAAGAAGTCCCTTGTCCTGTTCCAATGACTGTCTCTTGATTCATATATGGGCTCCACATGAGCACAATGAACTGTTCTGGAATTTCCATTCTTCTCAATGCTATCCACAGTGTGTTATGATCTACATAGTTGAATGCCTTTGCAAAATTAGTGAAACACAAGTGAGCTGTTTTGTTTTGTTTTGTTTTCTTTGCTTTAAGCCAAGATCCAGCTTATGTCAGCAATGATATTCTTCTTTTCAGGTCATATTCCAGTTTGCATTTCTGGAAGATTCATGTCAAAGTACTTCTGCAATCACTGCTGAATGATATTTAGCAACATTTAGTGTATACAAAAACCAAATTCATTGCCATCAGATCAACTCTGACTCATAACGACCCTACAGGGTGGGATAGAACTGCCCATGTGAGTTCCTAAGACTGTAACTCTTTCTGGGGGTAGCTGGTGGTTTTTCTGAGGAGCAGCTGGTGGTTTTGAAACGCTGACCTTTCAGATTGCAGCCTAACATGGAACTGCTTTGCCACTCGGGCAACAAGCTGATGAAGAATTGGAGGCACTTACTCACTCCTGCCAAGAAATCTGGACGACAGCAACCTGGCCACCAGCCTGGCAGAGATTCATATTTGTACTTATTCCAAAGAAAGGTGATCCAATGAAATGCTCAAATTATAGAATAATATCACACAAGTACAATTCCACAGGAATTGTACAGAAAAACATGGCATCAAGATCGGAGGAAGGCTCATTAACAATCTGCATGATGCAGACGATACAACTTTGCTTGCTGAAAGTGAGGAGGACTTGAAACACTTGCTGATGAAGATCAAAGACGACAGCCTTCGGTGTGTATTTCAATCCAATGAAAGGAAAAATAAAATACTCACAATAGACCAATAGACAGCTTCATGAGAAATGGAGAAAAGATTGACGCTATCAGGATTTCATTTTGCTCTGATCCACAATCAAAGTTAATGGGAACACCAGTTAAGTTCTCAAACGATATACTGTATTGGGCAAATCCGCTACACAAAACTTTTTTGAAGTACTAAAGAGTAAGGATGGCATTTTGAAGACTAAGGTTTACCTGACGTCAGCCATGATATTTTAAAGAGACTCATATGCATGTGAAAGTTGGACATTGAATAAAGAAGACCAAAAAATAATGTATACATCTGTTTTGGAAAAAGTTCAGCCGGAATACTCCGTATATGGGCATATGGTGAGATTTTTTTTCACAGGAACTTTGGACATGTCAGGAGATACCAGTCCTGGAAAGGGTCATCATATTGGTAAAGGGTCACCAGTGAAAAAGAAGAATCTCATCAAGAAGATGGATTACCATAGTGGCGTCACCAATGAGCACCAACATTCCAACAATTTTGAGGATGGGGCGGGAAGCGGTAGGGTTTCATTCTGTGGTGCACAGGGTCATTTTGAGTTGGAGCCAACCTGTTATTACCCAACAACAGCATCCAGGAACAATGCTATGATCATTCTCCCATAAATCTTCTGTGTCTGTGAAATATCTCAGGATTTATCTCACGACGGGATTGGTGGGCAGTATGTTATGCTTCTTCAACTTTAGAAGATAATGACCACTTTTTCCACAGACTTGTTGTACCCACTTACAGCTTCACCAACAGTAGTCCAAATATTTTGTGGCTCATCAGGAATACTTGATATTGGAAGACTTAAGTTTTTGCCAAATTGAAGAGTGTCTTATTGTCTTAATGTGCATTTCTCTGAAAGCTAGTAATGTAGAGGATATTTTCATTGGTAATTTTTGTTTCCCGTTTAATAAATTACCTGTATATATCTTTTGCCCATTTGTCCATTTCCCCTACTTTCAGTTGTTACAAAATTTTAATAATGTCCTTGTTATATTTATGACATTTATTTTTTCTCAATATGAAAAAGAGGGAAGAAATATCCCAGAATCTTCCAGGGAACCTCGCATGCTTATGTCTATACCACCCCCTGGGGGAAAAAGCTGATGAGGTTATCGGGACTGGATCAAATTCATGACGTACATCTTTGGAGGCAGACAGCCGCTGTGTAGGGGAGGGGTAGATTCCTGCTGACTTGGAGAATTTGGGTAGAGAGGAGGAAGGAGATTGACGGAGATAATATACATTTTTCTCTCTACTGGCTCACTTACATCACCTTGCACCTATGCTTTTATTATTTCACTCATATTTTTAAAAGTTGCACATACAAGTCTGCTACCATCACATCCCTAGGCTCTCTTTACTAGCCAACTTTCCAAGTTTTCCTGAAGTCACTGGCTGCAATTCCTCAACTGTACTCATTCCATTACCAGCAACCGGCTGCCAGTGAGTTGATTTACATTTGTAGTGACCTCATGTGTGTCAGGGTAGAACTATGCTTCATAAGGTTTTCACTTTGGGGTGACTTTGGGGAAGTAGATGACCAGGCCTTTCTTCCAAGATGCCTTTGGGTGGACTTCAACTTCCAACCTTTTGACCAGCAGCCATATATAACTTCTGTGTCACCTTGGGATTCCTCACCCACCATTTATCTCCCAATAGTGTTCTTGGCACTGTCACTGATGACCTCAGATTTGGGTCTAAATGACTAAGGTCAAATCCACATGCAATGTCTAAATCCAATGGCTTGTTATCACCGTTTGTCTCACCTATCTTCTAGCAGCTTTTGGCCCGTTGGCCTTTTCTTCCTGCCTAAAATATTTTCTTCACTTGGCTGCCAGCAACACTCTCCCGCTGTCCCTTTTACCTGAATGTGATGGTTTTCAATATCTATTACTACCTAACTAATCACTATGAAATTTCCCTGGCTTAAAATAGCGACACATATTTAGCTCACGACTCTACAATCTTGGTAGAGTTGAGTAGGGATGGCATGTAGGTGCTCCACTAAGCACTATCTGGGGCAGCTTGCCTGCTGGAGACTGGAGTCATCTGAAAGGTGGTCCACACTCATATCTGGCACTTGAATTGGGAAGGATCACTCATTGAGGAACTCCGGTACTTCCCTGCCTTTGTATAGCGCTTCTATACCGTCTCTCCAATGTAGGCACTTCTGAGTAGTTGGGCTGTTTGCTCACTGGTTCAGGGCTCCCAAGATGTGTGTCTCACAGCAGAGCCATGCAGAACCTTGATTAGCATTTTTAACTAGCTTCTTGTATTAGTCTGGGTAGACTAGAAAACAAAACTCATAGACACTCATATTTTATGAGAGTTTTATATAACGGCTAAGTGTACATTAGGAAAGCATCCCAACCCAGTGCTGTCCAAACCCATAAGTCCGACATTAGCCCGTATGTCTGACACCAATCTACAAAGTCCTCAATCTAACAAAACACACACAATGACGCCGAATGCAGGAGGAAAGCTGAATCAGTGAGCGTGTAAGCATCTCAGTGCTGGCAGGGGTCTCCACACGGCTGCTCCAGCACCCAGGGCTGCATCAGGGTAGGTCCATGTGGCTTCTCCTCAAGGATGTCTCACAGGAAGCTGAGATATCTTTCCAGCTGAGGCAGAGGACTAGCTAAGGCAGCCTCACACTGGTCCAACCACCAGAGAACCAGAGACCAGAAAGGCAAGGCTTGCCAAGCCATTTATCTCTCAGCCCTTCAATTAATTTCACATGTATTCATTGGCCAGGTTGGCACAATAAACCTTAACTATCACACTTCTGAAGTCACATACGGTCATTTTTATCACATTCTGTTGGATTTAAAAGAGATGCTAAAGCCAGGCCAGTACACTTTTGTAGAGCAGGTGTGAATGAATTTGCGGGTATGTTTAAAAATTATCCCAGAAGTTCATTTAATGATTCCACTAATTTCTATGCACACTACATATTGAAAAGTCCCAGATCTCAGTCCTTGAATTTTTTCTCTTTACTCTTTGAGTAATATTTTATTCATTCTTTTGGCTTTTACATATTTTTTTAAGTGGAGACAATTTACATACCATAAAATTCAAGTGTGCAATTCATTCCTTTGAAGTATATAATTTAGTATAGCCACAAAGTGATGAATAATGTAAGCAACAATATAAGATAATTCCAGTTTCTATACACCCTTAACAACCCTTAGAATTGTCAGTCTATTTAACTTTAGTCATATGGAGGGTGTGCTTTGGTATCTCATTATCGTTATTATACTAATATTATAGTTATTTTACTGTTACCACTAATAATGATGAAATCTAGACACAAAACAAATGACTCAAAATGGTGCCACGGGTATAAATAACAGCTTATTCTTTCCATTGAATAACTCACAACAGTTATTCTCCCTTTTAAAATCTGGATAATATTAACTCAAGCCTCCAATCTATATAATTTTGTGTTGTGTTGAAATATAGTGCTTTCCCCAAGATTTAGTGAATTTTTAGATAACTTATGCTCTGCAGTGACCATGTTTGGGTGAACTTTTTCATGATTCCTGCCTTGGATCATAAATGGAACCTAATTCTTTTCTTTGCTGTCCACACAGGACCAGTCATAAACGTCCTTGCATATCAAATTGGGGGAGGTAGAGAGAGCCTTACCTCAGAACGTCAGTGATCCAAATGGAAAATTGAATACCCTTGTTCTTGAGAGACCACAGGCTACTCAACCAGATAGCTTGACCCTTTTCACTCCCACCCCCAGTTCTCTCCAACCCCGCCTTCTCATGCATGGATAAACAAATAAAAACTCCCTTCTTTTCTTATGCATAAGAACTAAATGCTTCAGCCTTTTTACTTAAACTCATTTCCAGACTTTGCAATCCCCAAACTTGGCAATCCCCAACTGCCACCTGTAAGGCCCTGATTTGTCTCTGTGATGGTTAAGGTTTCTTGTGCCAAGCTGGCTAATGAACACATGTGGAATTAATTGAAGGCTGAGAGATAAATGGCTCGGCGAGCCTTGCCTTTTTGGTGTCTTATTCTCTGGTTGCACCAGTGTGAGGCTGCCTTAGCTTTGCGTGTGTTTTGTGAGTTTGAGGAGGACTTTGTAGATCAGTGTCGGACATCTGGGCTAATGTCGGATTTATGGGCTTGGGCTGGACTGGGTTGGGATGCTTAATGTACAATTGTCCTTTATATAAAACTCTCTTATAAAATCTGAGTGTTTATGAATTTTGTTTCTCTGGTCTACCCCAACTAACTCAGTCTCCTAGACAAAGCTCCAATCTCTTTCCTGGTATCTTGACTAGAAGCAAATGTTGTTGTTAGGTGCTATCAAGTCAATTCCAACTTGAGCACAGAAGAAAACACTGCCCAGTCCTGGGCCATTCTTACCGTTGCTTTGCTTGAACCCAGTGTTGCAGCAGTCATTCGATGCTTTTTGTAAATAGGCATGAAAAGAGAAACCAGAGGAAAATTGGACAAAATATTAACAGTATTTATATCTGAATGGTGCATTCTCTAGAGTTATTTTTCTTGTCTTGGATTTTACTTTCAAAAAGTTAAGGTAAACATGTCGTATTTCTTAGGGACAGATCACTTCAGGAAAATAGCTCTTTCTTTGGGAGGCAAACACAACAGTGCAACAAGTGGAGCACACAGGTTAAAACGTTAGGACTCAAACAGTACCGGGCTCAAATCTCACTTCTCTTCTTTATGAGTAGGGTCTCTGGGTAAAGCCCAAAGAGCCTGGTGGTATAGTGGTGATGTACTCACTCCTAACCAAGATTGGTGGTTCACACGTGGCAATCACCCTACTGCCATCAAATGTATTCCAATTCATAGTGACCTTACATAGGAGCTATAATTCTGTATGGGAGCAGATAGTTTTATCTTGCTCTTGCCATGCAAATACTGGGTTTGAATTGCCAACCTGGCATTATCGGTCCAACATTACCCCAAAGCACCACCAGGGCTCACAGAATTGGATTATTCAAGCTCATTCTTAAGGAGTGTTAGGTCTTTATCCAACTTCTCTTCCTTTTCTTTCTTCTCACGTTGGATTTCTTCCCCCCCCTCCACCCCCCATTGTATTGGGAACTCTTACAGATATTATAACAATCCACAGTTCAATTAGATCAAGCATGATTGTACAATTGTTGCCACCATCAAATTCATTCTTCTTGCATTCTTTGATATCAGCTCCCCTTTATTCCCCCCCCCTTCACCTTAGGAACCCTTGTCATTATATTAAATATTATGAATATTATTGTTATTCCTTTTTTGGCCATATCTTACACCATCCAATGTATCTGTTCACCTACCATTCTGTTATTCGTTCCGCTTGAGTGGGATTATACAGTCATCATTGCTATTAGTTTCCCCTTTCTCCTTTCACCCCTTCCCCCTCTCTTTCTGTTCCCTCAGGGAATCATCACTACCATTACTATTTCTGAAGGGTTTATCTATCTTGGATTTCATGCATTGAATGATCTTAATTATACAAATGAATATATCCAGGTCTAACAGGATTCACGAAGGAAAACTAAGATCATAATAGTAGGGGGACAAAATATTAAAAACTAGAGGATAGTTATGTGTTTCAACAGTGCTACACTGCATCCTGGATATATCATCCCTTCTGTGTGGCCCTTTTGTGAAGGGCTGTCCAATTGCATTGCAGGTGGTTTGGGGGTCTCCACTTTGCTTATGCTCCTTCACATCAGTTTGGTTGCTTATTTTCAGCTTCTGATATCTGTTCCCATCGACACCTTGTGATCACACAGGCTGGTGTGCTTCTTCCATGTGAACTTTGTTACTTCCCTGCTAGATGGCTGCTTGTTTAACTTCAAGCCTTTAAGACCCCCAGACGCTATATCTTTTAATAGCTGGGCACCATCAACTTTCTTTACTACATTTGCTCATTCACTGATTTTCTCTTCACAATCTTGTTGTCAAGGTAAGTATCATACATTG
>NW_022103906.1:17786116-17791618 GCF_000313985.2 Echinops telfairi
TATATATATATAAATTTTCCTTTCTTCTTCTTTCCTCTTTTTCTCAGTCATTCCTCTTGGACACATTTCTATTGATCAAACTCAACCAGGAACTATTCCCCCTCCTCACCATCACTTTTAGATCCCTTGCTATTCCTCTTTCCCTATTGCTATTGACTCCTCACTCCCCTTCCCCCACCTTCTGCTCTCCCAGGCCCCGCCTCCCTCCAACCTTCAGTCCCATTGCCATCTCCTTGGGATTGTTTATCCTACCTATCTTATATAGGTAGATACCGAAAGAGAAGAGAAAAAAGAAGGGGGGGTGGGAAGAAGCCCACGCAAATAGTTCCAAGTCTAATTACTGTCCTGATCCTGAGTAGATGAGTATCCCTCTGTTAAATAGTGAGCAGGCCCTGATAAAATCCATCAGTCCATTCCCCCATTCTTTCATGGATCCATCTTCCAGGACCTGCTGATCTAGCAGCATGTAAACTCTTTTGGTCCTCAGTTTTTGTGTCCGAGGAGTGCACCTTCTTCATAACCCCATTGCTCACCCTACAGTGATGGCTGGAGCAGTCTAGTACCCACCCCCAACCCCATTATATCTTTAACTGTCAGTGTGATACCCTTCAGATGAGGTGCCAAGTGTTGCACCCTGAGTCAGAAGTCTGCTATCGAGATTCCTCAGGGATTTTGTGGCTTTGCTCCTATTACTGGTTTGTTGCACTCCCCACTTGGTTTACTCCCATGTGGGTGGGTCAGACCAGCCCTCTCAAACTGAATCTTCAGTGCTTCCTCTGAGCTGAGGCCGGCCCTGCAGTCCCCTTTGTGGATGACCTGCTTGGAGCAAGAATGTCGTCCACAATGCTTGGTGCCTAGGAATGAGGTCTACTCTCTCTCTCCCTTTCCTGTGGAGACATAAACAATACCTTCCCCTTGAGTGGATTAGGGTCCTGTTCCCCCTTGCCATCTTTTTTCTTCCCCCACCCTTCTGTGGGCCATAAAGGTGTATGGGAGAAGAGGAGATGTCTTTCCACACAGGTGCTATCTGCATCTTAACACTTTTTCCCCCTCTTCTTTTTTGAAGACATATGCATCATTGTGTTTAGTCTGGCTTTTGCCAATGTCTGGTCCTCATCCTGGGAAGTGTGCAAGATTTACAGGGCCCCCCCCCACCCCCCACCCCCCGTGCCTGGTCTGTTGCTTGAGCTTACCTCAGTGCACTTATGTTGTACTTGTCCTTTTGTACTTGGCTAACTTCGCTCAGCATCATATCCTCTTGAGATGCATCATCATTTCATCACCATTTTTCAGGGATGTGTAGTACTCCCTTGCATGTATACGTGCCAGAGTTTTTTAAAATTTATTCGTATAGTGATGGAGATTTGGGCTGTTTCCTATCTTTGCGATTGTGAACTGTGTTGAACACTGGAGTGCAGATGTCTGGTCGTGGCCTCTTTCTTATTTCTCCTGGGTTTATGCCCAATAGTGGAATTGCTGGGTTGTCAGGTAACTCGATTTCCATCGGTTTTAGGTATCACCAAATCGCTTTCCACAGTGGCTGCACCTATCTACAAGACCACCAGCAGTGAATGACAGTTTCTATCTCACCACACCCCTCCAACATTTGTTGCCTTCTGTTTTCTTGAATTGGTCTATCCCTATGGGTGTTAAGTGATATCTCATTGTTGTTTTGATTTGCATTTCCCGGATGGCTAATGATCAGGAACATTTTCCCCTATGTTTATTGGTCATTTGGGTTTCCTACTTTGTGAATCTCCTGTTCATGTCTTTTGCCCACCTCCTCAGTGGGCTATCCATTTTTTTTAAAAATTGTAAAGTTGCAGGGCTCTGTAGATTTTAGAAATAAGACCTTTATCTGATATGTCATTACTAAACATCTTTTCGCAGTCTATGGGCTCTCTCATTACCCTTGATGAAGTCTTTCTATGCACACACGTGTTTTATCTTTAATGTGTGTCACACGTCTGCTTCCTGCATGGGTGAGTATTCTTCATTCTCGCTGGAAGCCCATGTCTTCCCTGCATTAAGGTTCTTAGCTTTGTCCCTATTTTTTTGTTGATGAGTCTGATATTTCGGGTTTTACCTTGAGGTCTGTGATCTACCTTGAATTTGTCCTTGAGTATGGGCTGAGATAAAGGTCTTGTTTCATTCTTCTGCAGATTGACGTCCAGATTTTTCAGCTCCATTTGTTAAAAGGTGCATCTGCTTCCCATTTGATTTTTTTTGGGTGGCGGCAGGGGTGGGGTGTCCATTATCCATGATCAGTTGTCTGTATTCTGCTGTTTTCATTTCTGGATTTTCTGTTCCTATTCATTGGTCTGAGTATCTATCATTATACTGGTACCATGCTGTTTTGACAACTGTGACTGTATAATAAGGTTTAAAGTCAGGTAATATAAGTCCCAAACACACACTTTAGTCTTCTTCTTGAAGAGTTTGTTGGCAATTATGGGTTTCTTCCCTTTCCATATGAAGTTGGCAATTGGTTTTTCGATTTCTTTGAAAAATGATGCTGGTATTTGTATCAGAATGGCATATTGTGAGCACCTTCAGTGGGACTGACGTCTTTACAATATTGAGTCGACCAATCCACGAGTATGGACTATTTTTCCATTTGTGAAGGTTCCTAATGTTATGTAGTTTCTTCGTACAGGTCTGTTAGGGGTTTTTTTGTTTGTTTGGTATATCTCTAGATATTTTCATTTATGCCTGGCTGTTGTGATAGGTATTACCTTCTTGATCTCTTTTTCTGGCATCCCATCTGTTGTATATAGTTGGATTTCTTTTCTTTGATTTTGTTCTTCCATACAGTAAGACTTAATTTACTAAGGAACTAAATTACAGGTATTCAGTTATTGAGAAAGCAAGCTAATTTTCCATAAAAAGCGAAAGCAGAACAGCTTTTTCTCCCACAGAAGGAAATAGAGATGATTAAGGAGATCTTCCTAATAGAAAACTTTGCAGGTTAACATTATTGAGCATACCATTTTTGGTAGACCTGCAGGATGATTACTAATTGATGTGACAGGCGTCAGATGTTGGTTGTTTTTTGTGGGGAGGATAGAAAAAACAATGATATATTATGCTACAAACTTATCAAACTTAATGCACTGCATTACTCATCACACGCTTGTACAGCAAATATAATTTAATATATTAAGATGCTTATTGTCTATGACTAGAAACTTATTATTAAAATAATCATTACGCCTCCAGAAAATCAGCATCTTCTGTATACCCAGCAGGGAGCTCAACCATTTTCACTGTCAGTAGGAGGCAGAGATGGAGGCAAGGAACGCCAACACACAGATGTTATCAGTGTGCTATGTTCAAAGCAGAGGATTCCACTGCCTGGCTCTGCATCCAGGCTTATCTGAATCGGGATCCATCCCTGTACCTTCTATTATAGATTAACTTAATTATACATACAGAAAACTGTGTTTCTCTAGTGGAAGGTGTGCTTTTATGGCAATTCATTCCACAGGTTTGTAGGGCAGCAGACATTGATGGCTGATGCTGGGTTTTCGAGCGCAAGTGGCAGTGTTCGGAAGGGTGACTCCTGTTCTTCTCATTAACCTACTGTGGTGACTTAGATTCAATATAGTGGAAGGTCCTCACAAGTGAACTTGATTGATAAGGTGTTATATTTCCTATCAAAGATATTCCCCAAAATGAAAAGAAAAGGAAGGAAACAACATCCATTGATTCCATTTGCTATTCTGTTATTGATGAAGAAAGCAGGCTGATGAGTTGGTGTTTCTGTATTTGCCTTAATTAAAATAAAGATACGTCTCTTGTCTCCCATCCTAGCCCGTCAGTCTTTTTAGCATGGCCACTGTGCTTTCTTACAGACAGAAGGCCTGGTTCTCAGAATTGCTTTGCTTCGTGGTAGTTGTGGGGTGGAAAGTGGCTAAACTTGTAGGTCTTCATTTTTTCAGATTTGTTGAATGAGGACAGTGGCCCATTCATTCATTCATTGAAAAGTATACATTGACTCTTGACCACATGCCCAGCTTCATGCTCATGCATATTAGCTTTTAAACTTCTCACTACACAGATGTCCCTTCTCAATACTTTCCCCTTGTGGCTCCAATATGTTGAAAGATTTGATTTGCCAAGTGGACTGTGTGTTGTAAGTGATACAATTCTTTTATCTTTAATCCTAGAACCAATCGCAGTTTCTGATTAGCTGGGAATGATTCCAGTCAAAACAAAGGCACCTAGCACGTGAAGTTACCTTATGGCGTCAAATTGCCTGGAAGAGTGCTGTTTACATTAGGCTTTATTTGTAATTTAAAAACTTGCACGTTTTTAACCAGCTTACTGAAAGTTTTGTTTGTACATGCTGGAACTTCATCGTATGTCTTCTTGAATGTTTAGTTCACAGCTGAGCCCCAAATGGCCAGTTGTAGCAGAAGGAGGAGAAAGAAGTAACTTCTATCCATTGTAATACCAATAAAATTAATCTTTTCAGGAAATTCCATTTCAATGGGCATCATTCATTATGATTTTTAAATTATTGAAAATGGATCATAAATGTCTCTTACTACCTTTGAAGGTTGTTTAGGCATCCTGGAAATCCAAGGGAGGATGGGTGAGATGGTCTCCACTCTAAATCTCTATGGTCTGATCATTGGAAGGTTAGATAAATACAATGGTACCATTTGAGCATTGTGCTTTTGGTTTTGAGTTTATTAGCAGTTACTTATCAAAGCAAGGATCATCTCACATCCACTTTGCTAGATGGTTATGGAAAATTAATTATTCATCTATAATATTTTTGAACCATTTTAATGATAAATTTCATCTTCTTAACAAGCTGTGTGGACATTTGATCACAAGCCATATGCTTTGAGAGATCACCTCACTAGTTAAGTCACTGGGTTCAAATATCTATATTTGAAAACAATGCATTTCCAGTAGGAAGTCAGGGAAAATGATATTCTCAAAACATGCCTGAATTTATATCCAACTTAGTCAAAACAGATCATTCTCCTCCACTCCTTCCATCCTATCCCCTGGCACCCAATTCCTCTTTATTCAGTGACTCTCTGGGAACAAGTTATAGTTGGCTGATAATTTGAAAATCTCCATGAAGAACAAAATGTGAGTGAGAAAGCACCTTGGGGCGCTGAAAAGATGTTGTTGGGTACTATCAACCAGCTCCGACCCATAACAACCCTGTGCACAACAGAAGGAAACACTGCTCAGCCCTGTGACATCCTCACAATTGTTCTTTTGCCTAAGCCGTAGTCACTGTGTCTACCCATCTCATCGAAGGCTTTCCTATTTTTCACTGGCCCTCTACTTGACCAAGCCTGAGATGCTTCTTCATATCAGCCTGACTGCTTTCTCCTGACAATATGTCCAACATGTGTAAGATGAAGTCTCACCATCCTTGCCTCTAAGGAGCACTCTGCCTATACTTCTTAGACAGATTTGTGTGTCCATGGTAATTTCAATATTCTTTTCCAGTACCACAATTCAAATGCATTTATT
>NW_022103906.1:17793068-17800858 GCF_000313985.2 Echinops telfairi
ATCACTTGTTGTTCCCTTGTCCCTGGGTTTGTCAGTTCAACATTTTTTTAACGATTCATATGGGCCCTGAGTATAATCTTTTGTTTCCCTTCCTGAAGAAGTTTACAGTGCAGTGAAGTTATAATATGTATGTATAAAATCAAGGCACAGAATCACTGTAGATAAACTAATGACAAAAGATCATAAGGTTTTTAAGTGAAAGTCATTATTGCTAAACTCATGATATAGAAATGCTATGGTAGCTACAATCAAGAGGGGAGCCATTTACATTGGTTTGAGCTAATTTGGAAGTCACTTAACATTGATGTTTGAGTTACGCCTAGAAAGAAAATAGAACTAGGTGACAAGTGTTCAAGAGCATTTACGTAAAAAAAGGTAGCAAAAGGTAAAGACTCAATAGTTTCCTGTGAAGTTTCCTTTAGAGAGTTAATTTTTCTGGTTGGGACAACCAGATCGGTTTTCCTGGACACTTTGACCTTCATCTTTGAAATCTGGTTCTGTTTAAAAAGAATAAAGTCCACTGCATTTTTTTGCATGTATTCAAAGAAAATGAATCCTGAAGACTTTATTTTTAGCGCAGAGCAATTTCAAAAACTGTAAGAATGTATTATTGTTGAAGGGTCTTGTCACAGTACATTTTATTAGAATAAATTACTAACAGAGCACCAGATGAAAATCACAAGGAACTTTGGGGTAGGACGAGTTGATAATAATTGAAACTAATATCCACTAGCCAATTAATATTTAATAATAAAAATGAATATTTATCGATCAGGTATTTGCCAGCCATTATGGTGAAAGCTTTACACACATAATTTCATTAGTCTTACAAAGCCCTATGAAGTAAGCACTGTTGTTCTCAGGTGCTATTGAGCTGGTTCTGACTCATAGAGACATTAGGTACAACAGAACGACTGCCTGGTCCTGTTTCCTGCTCATAAATTCTTATGTTTGGGCTCAGTTTCAGCCACAATGTCAGTCCACCTCCACAATGATCTTCTTGTTTTCCCTGTCTCCCTACTTTATCCAGCACGATGTCCTTTTCCAAGGACTGGTCTCTCCTGATAACGTGTACAAAGTATGTGCGATAAAGTCCTGCCATCCTTACTACTCCTAAAGAGCAACTGATGTACTTTTTCCAAGGTAGATTTATTTATTCTTTACAGTCCATGGTACTTACAATATTGCTAGCTAAAAGTATAATTTAAACGTATCATTTCCTTTCAGCCTTCCTGACTCACTGTCCAACTTTCTCATGCATATGAGGCAAGTGGAAATTGCACAACTTTGTCTTCACAGTGACACCCTTGTTCTATAATACTTCAAAGGGGTCTTCAGTTGAGGTTTTCCAAGTACAATATGTAGTTTTGGGTCTTAGCTACTGCTTCCTTGGCCATTGCTTGTGGATCCAACCAAAATTAAAACCTTGACAACTTTGGCCTTTTCTGCATTTATCATAACATTATCTAGTTCCATGGTAATGCTGTTGTTAGCTGTCATCAAGTCGGCCAACCCCATGCCCAGTGGAACAAAACACTACTCAGTCCTGCACCATCTGCTCTACTAGCTACAACGGGACCATTGTGACCCATTGGGTTTTCATTGGCTGATTTTCAAAGGTAGATTGCCAAGGTTTTAGTGCTAGTCTATCTTAGTATGGAAACTCTGCTGAAACCTGTTCAGCACCACTGTTGTTAGGCGCAGGTAAATCTTCTTGACTAGTAGTGACACCATATGACAGAGTAAACTGCCTGATGGCCTTCTAGAAGGAGATTGCGAGGTCTTGCTCCCAGAAAGACATTGGGTAGATTTGAACCGCCAACTTTTCAGTTAGCAGACAAACCCTTAACTATTTACTCCCTGCATGTCTCCACAACAGAAGGTGGTGGCTGTGTCTGAGGTGCGTTGGCTGGGAAGCAAATCTGAATCTCCCCCATGAAAAATGAGAATGCAAGATAAATTCTGGTAAGCTAAGTAGCTTGCCCAAGACCACAACCAGTGTGGGACAAAACCAGAATGAATACTGGCCCATGCACATCCTGGTGCCTCAAATGTTAGACTTGTTTCTGGGCATGTTTGACCTGCTGAATCCCAAAGTGGCACCATTTCCCCCATCAGCTCTAATTTTTGAGGTACAGAACATATGCCATCTGCCACTCTTCACTCTGCTTGCTTATTTAAAAAGTAAGATAGTTTAATGTAGTGTTCACTAGACAGAGATAGGGGAGCTACACGCTGCTTTATAAAAGTAGTTTCTATTAGGTCAAGTTATGTTTCATATGGTTGAGCCCAAGAAACATTTGAACAATGCAAATTATATGAACTTGGAGTTTCCCCCAAGTACCACTTCATTTTTATTATGAATTGAATAGCAGGTGGTTCCAATTTGTTATCCTAAAGGGGGGCCAGAAATAAGTTAGTGTATGATAAAAAAAAGGAACCCTGATGGTGTAGTGGGTTGTGTGTTTGATCGCTAACCACATAGTCAGTTATTCGAGACCACAGCTACTTTGTAAGAGCAAGATGAGATTGTCTGTTCCCATAAAGATTTATGGCCCCGAAATCTACAAGAGACATTACCCTCTGTCCTTTAGGATGGCTATGAGTTGTAATTGACTGACAGTGAGTTTGATATAATAGAGATTCAAAGGATCTGAAACCCCACCTGGGCCTATCAGAGTTCAAACTCTTTTTGTGAAAATTAACTGCTCCAGTCTTGTTGTAACAGGGCAAAATGTCTCCACCTGTTCAGAGAAACTCTGAAAAGAAAACTTAGACTTTTTCTTATGAAGAAGCTTGGAGTCAGCTTCACCTCTGAACTATTTAGCATGAATTATCCACGGACTTTTACATCTTAAAATGTGTTCTGAGAGATTTACCACATAATTGGAAGAAGAACATTTTAGATCTTCAAAATAGCTGTGAACATTTCTATGAAGTCTTACGTATTGGGCACCCTAAGTTGTCCTCATGCCTTCTGTCTCTGTGCCTTTTCCATTTTCATTTTTCAATTCTCCACTCTTCTCAAGCTGTGCTCTGGCTCTGCAGTATACAACTTGTAGCCTCTGTGTGTACTGCCCAGCCACCAGACCAAAAGGAAAAACCCACTGCCCTCTGATCAGCTCTCACTCACTGTGACCTTATAGAACAGAGGGGATCTGCCCCTTCACATTTTCAAGCTTTTATATTTCTTATGAGCTGGAGAGTGACTGATGTGTTTGAACCATTGACCTTATGACTTATGGCTCAATATATAACCAACTAGCTACCATAGGCCTATAGATAGCCTCCCCTGGAAGTCCCTTAATACATTACTCTTTTTCAAATATTTATGGTTTTTGTCTAATCCTATAATTTGTAGGTCTAAATTCTTCTCATATTTATAACTAAGATGATACATTAATAAATTAGTATAACTTAATGGCTGAAAATATAATAGAATACCATATCTAAGAAGTTAGAACTGATGCAATTTATCCAATGGAATTTTCGGAATCAGTGCCCCAAATAACCCAAGGAACAGGCATAAATCCCATGACACTCTTCTTTTCTGCTAAGGAAAAACATCGGTTAACTAGAAGAATGGGCAAATTAAAGTGTCTGGTTACCTAAGGATTACAAAGAGGGCATTAGGGATTTAATGATACAATTCTTACTCTCATGCTGCAAATCTGGCCTGGTTCTGGCTTGAGGGCAGCTAATAAAAAGGATGACAAGGAAAACTTTTTCCTTTAATCTCACAGTGAATAAGACTAAATAAAGTTCCCATTATTGAGAATCTGGAAGTATTTAAATTCAGTGCAGTAAATAATAATCAGGCACAAATTATATGCAAGCTGCATCAAGCATTCTGAATATCAAAATTGACTCTATTTCTGGTAATGTGACTAGTGCACTACTGAGAGCTCCAGCAAACAATGCAGACATCTAATCTTTGAAGGAACCAGATGTCATCATGGCCCTTCTTGTCATGTGCCAAATATTGAAAGAGAGAACCACCTCCTGCTTGGGATGCTCACAATGAGCACTTCCACTTTTCACACAGACATCATCTCTCTTCTCTAGGAGTCAGCAAATGGAAAACAAGATCCTGTCCACAAAAGTGTAATGATTTCTTGGGTATTGAGCCTTTAAAAAATATCTCTCTCGATACCAGTGGTACTCCACAGAAATCAGCCCAGCAGAGTTACTAAGAGGGAAATTCATCACTGCTGTATTGAAGGAGGAGCATCATAAAGATAAATAGGCACAGATCCACAAGGTTTTGAGGGGCTGGGCACTTTAGGCTTACCACAGTGGAAGTCGGCTAGGGTTTGACTTTAGCTCCGCCACTGTCTCAGCTGGAGCCGGGACCATTTGGGGCCAGTGCAGGGCCTTAATTTTAACACAGCCACAGCTTGGCACCACCTCGGATCAGGGACTAAACCCTTGCAGCTCCATGGGCAGGGATCGGGGTTCAGCTACATTGTTACTTTTGCTTCCCTTTCTTCTCTCTATCACTCCACAGTCTCAGTGGGCTTACTTTTTAATTTTTTTCTCCTATTTGTCTCTTTCCTGTTCTCTCAGACTCCACTGCTGACCTCCAGACCACTCCCCTTAACCTAGGACATTTACACCTGCCACACACCCAATTAGGTGCCCTCCACCCTGTGCAATGTAGCCCGAGGCCTGAGAAAGCCCTCCCAAACTCCACCAGGGATACTCTGCCCAACTTCTTACTGGGGAATTCCTGCCTGTGTGGCTGGGGGAGCTCCTATTTTTCCTCTGTTGTACCACGTGACTGAGGGAACTTCCTCCCGCCAACCTTAGTGCCTCACACGACCTAAGACAGCTCGGCCAACACTAGCCAATGTTCCAGTCTACTTCAGTAACCTCTGCCCAACCTCCACAACACCAAAGCAGGCAACCCACCAGTCTTATGGGGAACTCCCCTGAGAGGGAAGCCACAGGAGGACAGAGTGCTAGGTTTATTCGATAGTGAAGTTGACTGTCAGCAGTTCAAAGAAGCATTCCCACAAGTCTCCCAGAGGGAGCCAGTGCTCTTCGTCTCCCTGGAAAAATGGCACCTGGCTCCTCTAAAACAACACAACACAAACATCCATCAGCCCCAATGACCTCAACGAAAAAAAAACAGAGACAAAAGGTAATGGCAGAAGATGTCCTGAACATAACGACATGCATAGAAGAAGCAGACATTGACCTGCCACAGAAAGAAATTTTCAGAATACTGCTTGGAGTGATACAGGATATGAGGGAAACATAAAAAGGATGAAATGATAGAGGAGATAAAAACCATACACCAAAGGGAAATACAAGAGCTTAGGGAGGAGATAACAAAAACCAGTAGCAGATACATAGACCTCGAGAAAAGACTGGAGGAAGCAGAGAACCGCACCAGTGATTTGGAGGACAGCCAAGCAGACATTAACAAACGCCAACAAAAATCTAATAAGATCCTCAGAGAACCTGAAGAAACCGAATAGCTATCTCTGATGCTATGAACAGGAACAGCACTAAATTATTGGATAACCGGAGTAAAACACAACAAAGAAGTCATGTGCAACAATAGCGAGAGAATTTTTTGAGGAAAACTTCCCCAGCTTAATGAATGAAAACCAGGCACCCATTCAGAAGCCTGAAAGAACACCAGCTAGACTGAATCCCAAGAAGAAGTAAACAAGGCACATAATAGTTAAACTGTCCAACATTGAGGAAAAGGAGAAAATCTTGACAGCAGCTAGGGAAAAACAAGCAATCACATATAATGGTTCCCAAAGAAGAATATACTCCGACCTATCAGCAGAAAGTATGAAGAAGAGAGTGGAGTAACATACTGCAAAAATAGAAAGAAAACAACATAAACCCAAGAATACTCTACCCAGCCAAATTACCGATCAAGATAGATGGAGAAGTAAGAGTCTTCCCAGACAAGAAAAACTCAAAGAATACGTTAGCAGAAACCCAGACCTACAAAAGCTCCTGCCGACCCAGTATGGTCAGAAGAACAACACTCAGCAAGCATAAATAAGAGACCACCACATAGAACAACCTCACCCAGAGAAAATAGACCCTAAGATAGCATTGGCTTAAGGATGGAAAAAAGTCAAGAATCACACACACACACACACACACCACACTAATAAGAAAGGTGGTAGGAAAACATCCAACACAAAAGGTGTAAGATGACGTCACAGAGTCCACAGATAGACACAATAACCCTGAATATCAGTGGCCTGAACTCAGGCATTAAAAGACTGTGGTTAGCAAACTAGATTAGAAAACATAATCCATCAATCTGCTGCCTACAGGAGACACATCTCATTGCTACAGACGAACATAGGCTGAGACTCAATGGCTGGAGAAAGGCATACCAAGCAAACAGCAATTCAAAAAAAGCAGGGGTTGCAATCCTAATCTCGGATTAAATTGACCTTAAAGTGCAAACCATAAAAAGAGATAAGGAGGGACACTATATAATGCTCAAAGTAACAGTAGACAAAGAACCACTTATCATTGTAAACACATGTTCCCTGAATGAGAGACCCACTGAATATGTCAACCAAACACTCCAAAAGATGAAAAAAGAAATCACAACCTCAATTCTTATAGTGGGTGACTTCAATACTCTGCTCTCTGAGAAATATAGATCACAGGGAAAGAACGCAACAGGACGCTAGAGATCTAAACACTACAATTAGACAATTTGACCTGATAGATATTTACAGAGCTTTTCATCCAAATATAAAAAAATTCACACTATTTTCAAGCCCACATGGCACATATTCGAAATATACCACATGCTGGGGCATAAGGCAAATCTACATAAATTTAACCACATTCATATCATACAGACCTCTCTCTCTCTGACCACTGTGCCATTAGGCTGGAGGTCAACAAAAGGAAGACAAAGAAAACAAGAGCAGACAATTGGAGGATGAATAATTCTCTGTTGCAAAAGGAGTGCGTATTGGCACACATCAGAGATGAAATAAAGAAATTTCTAGAAACCAATGAGAATGAGAACACGACATACGAAAACTTATGGGACACAGCAAAGGCAGTTAGCATAGGAAGATTCATAGCAATACATGCACACCTGAGAAACGAAGAGAGATTTGTGATTGATATGCTGGCACAAAATTTACAACTAGAGCAGAGTCAGCAGGACAGTTCTAATAATAGCAAAAGAAAAGAAATTATACAACTAGAGCAGAGTCAGCAGGACAGTTCTAATAATAGCAAAAGAAAAGAAATTATACAATTCAGGGCTGAAATTCAGGAGAGGAAAAATAAGTAAACTATGGAAAAACGTAATGCTGCTATAAGTTGGTTCTTTGAAAGGATAAACAGAATCGACAGGCCGCTGGCAAACCTAACCAAAGAAATGAGGGAACACATTTCAATAGTAAGAATAAGGGATGAAAGAGGGGACATTACAACAGACCCTAATGAAATAAAAAGAATAATTACAGAGCACTAAGAAGGATTGTAGTCCAATGAATTCAACAACTTGGAAGACATGGGCAAATTCTTGGAAAAACAATCCCTGCCTAGACTGTCCGCAAAGGATGTGAGGAATCTCAACAGAACCATAGCAATAGAAGAAATAGGTTATCAAGGGATTACCAACAAAAAAATCCCCTGGACCAGAAGGCTTCACTGGAGAATTCTACCAAGCATTTAGGGAAGAACTAACACCAATGCTACACAAACTCTTCCAGAACATAGATAAAGAAGGCAAACTCCCAAACTCCTTCTATGAAGCTAGTATAACTCTGATACCAAAACCG
>NW_022103906.1:17805371-17812654 GCF_000313985.2 Echinops telfairi
AAGATACCAAGGACTCAAGCAGAAAGCAAATGTTTTGATAATGATGATGGCAACAAATGTACAAATGTACTTGACACAATGGACAGATATAGGGATTGTGATAAGAGTTGTACGAGCCCCCAATAAAATGATTTAAAATATATATATATATATCTTGAGACATAGTTACATATGAGTAGTATATTCTGTGTATCTCTCAAACACATTAAATACACAAATGGTACAACACATGTATTATGTCTTACACTGCAATTTCCAACATTAACGAGTGCACCCTCTCCCTTGGAATTGCCCCACACAGTGGGTCACAAGGGTCCTGGCCCCGTAGTTGCTGATGTTTGGAAAGGCCCATAGAAACTTTGCTTGGGGTTAGTTACCAAAGCTAAAGCCAAACTCATTGCCATCGAGTCAACTACTGCCCCGTGAGGTTGCTGAGACTTAAGTCTTTACAGGTGTCGACAGCCTCATTTCCCTTGAGGAACAACTGGTGTGTTCAAACCCCTGGCATTGACTCTATGCATAAGCCACATACATCTTTTCAGGAGCAGAAAGCCCCATGTTTCTCCTAAGGAGTGGATGGTGGGTTTGAAATGGTTAGAAACCCTTTTCTGATCCCTGATCCTTTGGTTCGAAACTCTTTTCTGATCCCATTATATCACCAGAGCTCCATGGGATTGGGTAGAAACTTTTAATTATCATGTGAAGCTGCCAGCTGATTTCCAACTAAGTAGTGAAGGTTACCTCAATGTGAATTAAAATGAAGACAAAGGGAATCTTAGAAAAGAGGGGTTGGTCTCTGACATGGGGAGGACCATACAGTTTCTATTTAAGGTAAGTGAACAAAATCACGTTTCAGATTTGAAATAGGAGCATGATATAGGAGCCACAGCCACACATCCAAGCAAATGTGTTGCAAATACTATCATTTTGGGGGCCATATGCCCTAAGAGTTGGCAGGTTTTCCCCTGCAAATGTAATAAATTAAGTTACAAGACTACTTAACTCCTCTTAAATATTCCAGGATTGTTTATAAGCTTTGTAAAATAATCTGAAACTTTTCCATTAAAGTAGTTACTCAATCCAGTAAACTGAATAATGACCTCCCCAAAGTGGCTACTATTTAATCCTTGGAGTCTGTGAATATGCTCTGTTATATGACAAATGGGAATTTGCAAACATCATTCATGTTATGGACCTTAAAATAGGGAGATTATCCCAAATACTTCATCAAAAGTGCTAAAAGAGAACCCACAGACTGGGGAAACATCTTAAGTAATGATACTTAAGTGTTAATTCCCCAAATCTAGCAAAATATAACAACTTAATAAGAAAAATACAAATAACCCAATAAAAAATGGGCACAGGCATGAATAAAAATTTTATTAAAGATGATGTTCAGGCAGTCAACTACTATATGAAGAAGTGTTCATGTTCATTAGCAATAAGAGAAGTACAAATTGAAACAAAAATGAGATATCACCTCACACTGATATTCACAGCAAAATTCAAAAAAGAACAAAATACTAAATGCTGGAGAAGATGTGGAGAGATTGGAATGTTCATACATCGTTGATGGGAGAATTGTATAACCACTATGGAAATAAGTATGCTGCTTCCTTAAACAAATGCAAGTACAACTACCTTCTGATTCTGCAATTCCTCTACTGGGTATATACCCTAAAGAAATAAAGAACAAAACACATGCACACCTATATTTCCAAAATAACAATTTCCAGTAAAAAGATGGAAACAATAAGAAAACTCCGACTGCAGAGGAATGGATAAACAAACTCTGGTGCATTCATAGATTGGAATATTATGCATCAATTTAAAAAAAAATGATGATTCTGTTCAACACTGCAAGACATGGACAGAAGTAGTGAACATTATGTTTAGCAAAGTTCTTCAGTCTTATAATGATAAATATTTAACGACATCATTATTATAAGGAAAAACAAAGAAAAAAGAACAGTGGTTTTCACACCAAAGAAGATTTTGAAGACTACAAGGAGGCAGGGACAGGGCTGAGGGCCAGGAGACAGGGAGGGGCAGGAAATGATGGAGGGAGGGGAGTTGAGAGGGAGGAGCAGACCCCACACTTAGGGGGGGTTCGATGGGGTACTATTCCTGATCTGATGAGCTGAGCTGTGCAACTGCACAAAATGTGTTTTCTATAAAATCAAGATAAATAAAGTTAAAACTGAAGAAAACAATAATGATATAAAACCCTCCAGATTTCTTCCCCTCAAATCTAAACATTGACCTGAGTGGCTATAAAAGGGGGAAAAGTAAAGCTGAACCGGATATAGATTCTTTAATGATATATAAGTTCATTTCAAACAAATCAAAAACAGGGAGATGATCCTGGATGATCTAGGTGGATCCAGTCTAATCACACGAGGCTTTAAAAGCAGAAGCATCCAGCTGAAATCAGAGACATGCAGCAGACCAGAAGGTAAGAGAAGCGAGGATGCGGCGGAGGTCCGAGTGATGGAAAGTATGAGAAAGACTCAAAACTATGTTGCTAGCTTTGAAGATGGAGGAAGGGAATCACAACCAAGGAGTGTAAGATACTCCCATTCTACCACCCCCACCCTCAGCAAGGAAATGGACAAGGAAATGGGGACTTTAGTTCCACAACCATCTGGAATTGAACTCTGAGAAAACAAACAAACAAACAAACAAACAATGTGAGTGAGCCTGGAATCCAGCAAACTCTTCCTTGGGCCCCTAGTAAGGACTAGTGCTCTGCTGATGGCTTGATTTCAACCAACGCAGTGGCATCTGCATTGGGTTTCTAACCTGCTGAGGTCATTAGCTAATACATTTGCATTGCTGTAAGTTGATGCATGGTGGCAACAGAAAACAAATACGTTTTGATACTAAAGTCAAAGGTTAACTATATGACACATTCTCACATACTTTACAGATTATTCCAGAACTATTGTGGGTTTGGGTTACTTCATCATCGCAATAAAAACTCGAGTCAATTTTGACTTGTAGCGACCCTTCAAGACAGGGGGAACTGCCCCCAGGGGTTTCCGAGACTATAACTCTTTCATGCCTATTGTTGATTCTAAATCGTCCTGGATTAGAGACACTTGCACACCAAGGGTACAATTTACCATTCAAAGCTACTTGAGATGACCTTCCCAAGTAAACTTGAAGCTATCTCCTTAACTGAATGAGGCTACAAATGGACCAGAAAATTTTGTCTTTGAGAATATAAAGTTATAAACTCTTCAAGCATATTTTCTCATGACCCAGGGATCTAAGTCTAATTCCTTTTATTAGTTCTGTGGCATCAGGGGACTCCGAGTCCATGCCCTGTGAATAGGATTGGTTTCAAGGATGGTGTTCTCAAAGCTCATGATAAGCTCTTGCCTAATTAACCTTTATTTCTAGATCAGAGCGGATTAAACTCTGAACAGCCAACCCAAGTATTCACTGCTAGATTGGGTTCAACCAATCTATATACTGCTTCATCCTGAGCTATTTATGGAGTCTCTCTATCTTTCAGGAATGCAATACATATTTAAGTGACATCTATTTGGTTTCTGTGTGTCACTCAAAGAAGTGGTACTTTCTGCTTGCAGGAATAAAGGCCTGTCGGTTACATACTCAGCAATTTACATATTGGCACTGCTCTCTGGCTTTAAATAATTATTGCAATTTGTTATTTAAAAAGTAATTATGGAGTGATGTTACCCCACAAGAAAACGTAAATCCCAAAAGACTTAACCTGCCTTATATTTTCAGTCCAGGAAGCACACTACATATTGAACAAATATAAATTCATCAGGAACATTCACATTTTCATTTCAAATGAAAATAAATTCGGGATCTTAAAAAAAATCAGGAACATTCACATTTTCATTTCAAATGAAAATAAATTCTGGATCTTAAAAAAAATACTGGTACTTAGTAAGTAGGAGGGGGCTTCTTCAAAAATTCATGGGAAAAATGGAATAAAAAGATAATGGAATGGTTCCTTGAATCTGAATCCCCCTGTTATTAACCAGGCACTGGTGGCCCAGTGCTATCACAAATGCAATAGAAGTAGAAGAAAAGTTCACAGCCCACAGATTTAAGCCTTAGAAAACGATATAAGGCAAACATGCACACAACAATCAGAGGTGCTGTGAAAACTTTGGCAAGTATTGTAGGAACCAAACCTACCCGAGCAGGGAACGCGAAAGCTAGAAGCTTCTGTGCTAACGAGGAGCCACTAACGAGGAGCCACTATGGAAGGAAGGGCTTTTCAAGGCTTCCATGGAGATAAAATGACATGGACTTTTCTAGAAATACAAAAATTTGGAACTGATTTTTTACATTTAGAATCCATTACTGTTTTATCTGCCAGATATTCTAAAAATAGTCATGTTGGTTAGAGCAGCTCCTCACCGCCCAGCTCACATCTTCATCCTCATTGTCAACATGGCAACATCCTACACAGAATACACTGTGGGCCTGTACTAATTTGGCTAATAAGCACATGAAGTGCACAGGTGCACACAGTGGAAAACAAAAGCCAGATCTGCAAAAATGAAGCAAGAGGAATCAAAAAGGATGCATTTTGTAATACTATGTGAGATTCCTGGTTTGCTAAGAATTTATTGTCAGGAGTTTAACATTAGGTGGGTAGGTGGGGGGTTGGGGGAAAGAACTTAGTAGAAAAGTGAAGAATTCCTGAAAACACGGCATAACGTAGAACAAGGCACTCAGAAAGGCCAGAACAATCCCAATCTTTCATCGAATTCTAGTGATTAAAAGTGAAATTCATCATGGGTGTACAACTCTTCTTGATATGATTGAACTATTGAAATGGACGATATGCGCATGAAGTGCCAGTAAAACTTGTTTTTGTTTTTTTAAGTAAAATTCAATTCAAAAATGTATTTAAAAAAATGGCTTAAAAAGCAAAGTGAAGTTGTGATCCAGGCCACCACAGGGATGCCCCGGGGCAATACGCTGCTGAGTGACATAAACCAGATGCACAAGATTAAATGAGATCAGTTAGATGAAATATCTAGTACCGGCAAATCCATCAAGGAAAAAGACAATGAAAGGTTACCAGAGGCTGAGGAGAGGAGAAGAATGAGAATAAAGAAACCAACCAACCAATCAACCAAACAAAACCATCCCTTTAAGACTCACTGCCATAGAACCGATTCCAAACCTAGATACGGTTCCTGAGACTATACATCTTTGCAGGCACAGCCAGCCACATCTTTCCCCTAAGGAGTGGCTGGTGGTTTTGAATCACTGAACTCGCATTTATATAGCAGTCTAGCATCTAACCCACAGTGCCACCAGGTCCCTATCTCCTTAACACTACTACCTCTTTAATGTTTCCAAATGGGAACAAAGGAGGCAGACTCATTGTGGGGGTACACGGGCATATTTCTCCGAGGAGATAGGAAGAAGTTATGGGAATTACCCAGCAAGGGGGAAAAACTTATTTAAAATGGTTTAAAATGACTAAGTTTGAATACCAAATTCAATCTGGCCATCAGTTTAATAATTAGTTCAATTAATTTCAAACAAATGTGTTCTATGTTTAATGAATGATTTCTTACTCCAGATAGAGAAGCAAGCCTAAGTGCCTCTTAGAACAGGGTGATGGCCTCTAGGAACAGGAAGGAAACCAGCCTTGCTGTTCCTAGATAGGAGGAAAGTGGCTTGTTTGTTTGTGTGTGTAGGGGGTGGGGGTGGAGGGTGGGATTACAACGCGTAACCTACTGTGCTAACCACTGGGAGTAAAAAGGCAGAAAGGCAGGGGTAGTTTCAGAATCAAATGGTAATGAACTCATTGCTCGTTGACAAAGATGATAATGGGCAAGATATACCTTGATTATTCTCGATTCAAAATTACAATAGTGCTTGTGGGACTTGAGGACATCAAGGGCACTGCTGGGACTATCCTGATGGGCAGGTCTTTAAATTACATTGGTCTGGACATGCATCTGCCTGTGCTATAGGACCGTCATCCTGAAGTGTGATGTGAGTTTGGTTTTGGAGTTTGGGTCGTCCAAATGACTAAATACTCAAGTAGTAGCCAAAAGGTTGGTGGTTCAAATCTTCCCAGAGACAGCTTAGAAGACAGGTCTGGGTATCTACTTCTAAAAGTCTGGATCCAACTCACTGTCACAGAGTTGATTGTGCCTCATGTAGGACCCCTACAGGACCGTGTAGAACAGCCTCATCTTTTTCTCATGCAGAGGCTGGTGATTTCATATCGCTGACTTTGTGGTTAGTAGCCCAGCGTGTAACATACTGTGCCACCCACCGGGGTTTTGAAAGCCCTACACAGCAGTTCTACCTTGTACCCACAGATTCAATATGAGTTGAAATCCATTTTTTTAAAAATCGCTTTATTGGGGACTCATACAACTCTTATCACAATCCATACATCCATCCATTATGTAGCGCACATTTGTACATTTATTGCACTCATCATTCTCAAAGCATTTGCTTTCTACTTGAGCCCTTGGTATCAGCTCCCCATTTTCCCCCTCCCTCCCCAACCCCCCTTTCCATGAACCATTGATAATTTATAAATTATTATTATTTTGTCATGTCTTAGACTGTCTGATGTCTCCCTTCACCCACTTTTCTGCTGTCCATCCCCCAGTGAGGGGATTATACGTAGATCCTTGTGATCAGTTTCCCCTTTCTACCCCACCTTCCCTCCACCCTCCCAGTATCGCCACTCTCACCACTGGTCCTGAAGAGTTCATCTGTCCTGGAGTCCCTGTGTTTCCAGTTCCTATCTGTACTAGTACACATCCTCTGCTCTAGCCAGATTTATAAAGTGGAATTGGGCTCATGAAAGTGGGTGGAAGCAAGTATTTAATAACTATAGGAAAGTTGTATGTTTCGTTGTTGTTACCCTGCACCGTGACTGGCTCATCTCCCCCGAGACCCTTCTGCAAGGGGAGGTCCAGTTGTCTACAGATGGGCTTTGGGTCCCCACTCCGCACTGCCCCTCATTCACAATGATATTTTTTTGTTCTTTGATGCCTGATAACTGATCCCCTTGGCACCTCGTGACCACACAGGCAGTGTGCTTCTTCCATGTGGGCTTTGTTGCTTCTGAGCTACATGGCCGCTTGTTTACCTTCAAGTCTTTAAGACCCCAGATGCTATATCTTTTGATAGCCAGGCACCATCAGCTTTCTTCACCACATTTGCTTATACACCTGCTTTGTCTTCAGTGATTGTGTCAGGAAGGTGAGCATCATGGAATGCCAGTTTAATAGAACAAAATGTTCTTGCATTGA
>NW_022103906.1:17813694-17845118 GCF_000313985.2 Echinops telfairi
TAGTGGGAGCAGGGAGGAAACATTTAGGAACTAGAGGAAAGTTGTATTTCTCATCGTTGATCTTTGAAACATTTTTTTAATGTACAAGTAATATATGCTAAGTAATGAAAATTAGAAAATTTGGAGATTCAGAAAGAACATAAAAATAATCAACTACTACACTGCCAGAGATTTAGTGTTTATGATTTTAGTCTCTCATTTTTGTACACATGTAACTGATACATAAAGTGGGGGTCTCATTTCAGTAGCTTTCTAAATAGGAGAAAGTTCAATGAGTTCAGCTAGATTCTGTGAAAATCTTTTCTTGACCCTCAATATAATTCTAGACAAATTTTATAACTTTCTGGCAAACATGAATTATTTAAAATCCTATCTGAGATGAAATTTTAATCTAAAATCTGACTGAGACCATGGCTTATCTCTCATTATAGGTCTGACCCATGACTGGGAAGGGATGACTCCCCAACCATCCCCCCCTTTTATAGTCTTGGGGTGTGGATGAAGTCAATCAACCTGTACCAAGCACTGAATAAAATGGATGGCTTCACTTGCAAGGGTTCTTTCTACATTATTAGGGGCCTGCCATTCCTTTATCCTTTGTCCTGAACAACAGTTCCCAGAAACAGCAGTCTCATTAAGTGCTCCACTACATGTAAATATTTGTTATCATTACTCTGCAAATGACAATATATTGAGTACCCGCTGCTTTTTACTCAAAAGAATATCGTGTGGTCACAATGGAGTAGACACACCTCTTTCTGTCATTGCTGCTAAGTATAGCTAAGAGTTCTGGACATTCTATGTAAAACAAGTAAAAACGTCTGCAAGGTGAAGTGAAAAGGAGAGCCAGCTAGGAAGCTGGACACTAAATGCTCTACAGGACAGTATGTTTGCAAGGTTTTCTATTTTATTTCCTATATTCCAGACAGGTTCTGGAGAAGCAGGCAACTCAGAGACATCAGCAAGCACAAGCAAACAAGTGACAAAGGACCCAGTGAAAGCTTAATCTCTTTAGCCAAAGGGCCTGAAAGGGGCAGGAGAATAGAAAATTATTGGGCAATAACTACCCCACTCTGACCAAATATCATGGCAAAGCTGTCCCAGACCTGCCACTATAGAAAATGCCACGTGTAGAGAATAGGCTTCTACCTTTGTCTAGCGATAATGAGGCATTCCTTGGCCACACCTTACTTCAACAACCCCTTAGGATGGTTTTAGCAAAGGTCCTTATAATATTTGGCTTTGTCTTCTTGAACTGTCCTTCACATTTTCTATTCAGCTCTCTAACTTCATCCTTTCTTCCATTTGCTTTAGCTACTCTATAATTAATAGCGAGTTTCAGGGTCTCCTCTGACATCCACTTCAATCTTTCTTTCCTGTCTTTTTGAAGCATCCTTACGCTTTCTTCATGAATGATGGTCTTGATGTCCCTCCATAGGGCATCAGCTCTCCAGTTATTATTGTTCATGCATCAAATCGGTTCTTGAAATGGTCTCGACGTTCAAGTGGGATAGAGTCACAGTCACACTGGGATCTCCTGGACTTGTTTTAATTTTCTCCAGCTTTATCCTGAACTTACATACGAACAACTGATATGTAAAACTGGCCTGGTTTTAGCTGCTGATAATGAATTTCTGCTGTGTCTTCTCACAGATGTAGTCAATTTGATTTTTGTGTATTCTATTTGGAGAAGTCCATGTGTATACTCGCCTTTTGTGTTGTTCAAAAAAAGGTTTTTCTATAAACAGATCTTTGATCTTACAAAAGTCTATGATGTGATCTCCAGCTTTGTTTATATCATCAAGACCATTTTTTTGCAATGAATGTTCTTTCCTCTTTCCCCCCCCAGCTTTTGCATTCCAATTGCCAGTAATCACCAATGCATCTTGAGTACATCTGATCAATTTCTGACTGAAGACATTGGGAGAATTCTTTAATTTATTCATCACTAGCTTTTGTGGTTACAATATTGAAGGATTTTGTGGGAAAAATATTGAGTGATGTCATGAAACATCAAAAGAATGTCTAAGGAATACACAGAGTAATTGAACCAAAAATGCCTAGTTGACATACAGCCATTTCAAGAGGCAGTATATGATCAAGAACTGATAGTAAAGAAGAAATCAGTCTAAGTTGGACTGGAGGCAGTAGTGAAAAACAAGGAATCGATGGAATGCCAATTGAAATGTTTCAACAATCTGACGAAACACTGAAAGCACTCACTTACCTATGGCAAGCAATCTGAAAGAAAACTACCTGGCCAACAGACTGGAAGAGATTCATATTTGTGCCCATTCCAAAGAAAGGTGACCCAACAGAATGTGGAAATTATGAAACAAAATTTCTAACATTATAAGTAAGTAAAGTTTTGCTAAAGACAATTAAAAAACAACACATCAACAGGGATATTCCAGAAACTGAGCCAAATTTGAGTATATCCCAGCTGAGTTTTGAGAACATCTCAAGAACAGATTTAACATACTGAAGACCAATATCACAGATGATATTATTGCTGACATCAGATGGATCTTGGCTGAAAGCAGAGAGAACTAGAAAGATGTTTATTAGTATTATATTGATTATGCTAAGGCACCTCACTGTGTACACCACAGCAAACTATGGACGGCATTGAGAAAAATGGGAATTCTAGCACACTTTCCATGTTCCTATGGAACCTGCAAATGGGCCAAGAGGCAATTATTCAAAGAGAACAAGGAAATAGTACATGGTTTAAATCAGGAAAGTGTGTGTCATGATTGTGCCTTTTAATTATATTTATTCAATCTGTATTCTGAGCAAATAGTCTGAGAAGATGGAGCAAGTTAAGAAGAATAGGATTGTTAAGAAGAGTATGTTAAGAGGCATCAGGATTGGGAGATGGCTCTTAAAGAACCTGAGGGCACAACCTTGATTGCTGAAAGAAAGGAAGACTTGAAGCCTTTGCTGATAAAGATCAAAGACTGAATCCTTCCATATGGATTATAACTCAATGTAAAGAAAACAAAATTCCTCTCAACTGGACCAATAGGGAACCATCACACACGGAAAAAAAACTCGAAGTTATCAAGGATTTTATTTTATTTGGATACAAAAGAAATGCTTATGGAAGCATTGGTCAAGAAATCAAATGGTATATTACATCGAGCAAATCTGCTGCCCAAGACCTCTTTAAAGAGTTGAAGAACAAGAATGTCACTTTGAGGCCTAAGTGTGCCTGACCTAAGTCATCATATTTCCAATTGTCTTACAAGCCTGTGAAAGTTGGACAATGAATAAGAAAGATTGAATTGATGCCTTTGAATTATGGTCCTGCCAAAGAATGTTGAACATTGCGTGGAGTGCCAGAAGCACAAATAAATCTGTCTTGGAAGAAATACAGTCAGCATGTTCCTTAGAAATGGGCATGGCAAGACTTTGTCTTCCATACTTGGATGTGTTACCAGAAGAGAGAAATCCCAGGAAAAGGACATCAAGTTCGGTAAAGTAGAGGGTCGATGTACAAACTGTCAATGAGATGAATTGACAGTGGCTGCAACAATGGGTTTAATGATGGTGGGGATGGTGGTGGCACAGCATCAGGCATGGCTTTGTTGTATAGAGGGTCACTATGAGCCATAACTCAATGGCATCTGGCAACAATAAGGGAAGTGGTAACACTGCTGAGGGATGCATGCCTTAGAATAAGCCACCATTTGAGATCAGAAGGGCAGCAAGGGCAATGCTCCCAAGAGTCAGGAAAGAATGAGGAATGAAAATGGACACCAAGGGAGAAAGAGATATGTGTGTGACTTGAAACCAAGGAGATGGGGGGAAAAGGTTGTATGCATTGTTGAATGGAAAACTGAGCTGCTCTGTCAACCTTCACCCAGTTCACAAGTGTGTTAGTCTGGGTACATTAGAGATACAGATCCTCAGAGACAGCGTGTTATATAAGAGAGTGTTTTATATAAAGGGTAAATGCACATCAAGAAAACATCCCAACCCAGTGCTGCCCAAGCCCACAAGGCCAACATTAACCCATATGTTCAACACCAATCCACAAAGTCCTCCTCCATCTCACAAAACACACACTATGACACTGACTGCAGGAGGAAAGCTGAGTCAGTGAATGTGTAAGCATCTCAGCGTTAGCTGGGGTCTCCACTTAGCTGCTCCAGCACCCAGGGCTGCATCGGGGTAGGTCCATGTGGCTTCTCCTCAGGAATGTCTTGCAGGAAGTGAGCCTTGCCAGCTGAAGCAGGGAACTGGCTAAGGCAGCTGCACCCTGGTCCAACCATCATAAAGCAAGAGACCCGAGAACTCAAAAGGCAAGGCTCACGGAGCCATTTGAGTTAATTGCCCTTCAATGAACCCCACATGTGTTTATCGGCCAGGTTGGCACAATAAACTATCTCAACAAGAAAAACATCTCTAAAATGCTAGGCCTATTGAGGAAGAATTGCTAAACTGTAAAATTCACCTATTTTAGTGTAGCTTTCTATGAGTTTTAGTAAGAGCTATAGGACACTATCACCAAATTTTAAAACAAACATTTTGATTTTTCTTTTCTGATTTATATATGATTGCTACAGTTATTCACACTGTCTTGTCAAACAAAATGTCTGCAAGCTGCAAAATTTTAAAGAGTGCATTCTTTTCCACTCAGGCTCTGATATCTACAGAATCCATGATAACAAACAAGGGAAGGAAAAAGACATACTTAGCTGTCTTTCAATTTGGAGAGGTATGGCCCAATCTATAAGCAGCTCTGATTGAGAAATTACTTGGAAATTCAACAGAAAGATGTTTGTTGTGGGAAATAGAAGCAAAACAGAAACATATGCACGAGGTATTTCATAACACCACTCGCATTTCTGATATCACAGCAACGAACAACCTTCTAACAACAAAGAAATGTGTCTGGATTGTTTTATTCTATCTTCCTATTTGTATCTGCATTTATGACTCGAGGCCACCAGATGGTTTCCCATTTAAGGCATAAAATGACTGAAGGCAGCATACATTTTATTGGTCCTCTAAGGCAGGAAGAAACCCTTTCTTATTAAAATACAATTCCTTTGCTTGGGAACTGTCACCACCTCTCCTGGGGCTCACTCACAAAGCTCCAGCTTCCATCTGAGCTCTAGCTTATGCAGAGTCACAAGGTAGCATGGTGATGATTAATGGTCACTGAATCCCATGACATCAACTTACTATTTCTGACCAAGGTTTTGGCTCTCACCACTTTAGAAAATTCTTTGATGACTCAAACGTAGATCCATTAACAGTTTACAACTTAATGGTAACTGAATTTTGTGAAAGTTATATACACCTGGCAGAAAAAGTTTCTGAGTCACAGTGGCCTGATGTATGTCAGAGTAGAATGGTGCTCCCTGGGGTTTTCAATGGCTAGTTTTCCAGAAATAGATCAACAGGCTTCTCTTCTGAGGCCCTTCTTTGTGGACAGGAACCTCCATCCTTTCAAGTTAGCAGCTGAGTGCATTAACAATGGATGGTTTGACACAGTGGCTGCAGCAATGGTCTCAAACACAACCATGCTGATGGGAAGGGTTGAGAACCTGGCAGTGTTTTCTTCTGTTGCTCAGAGGGTCACTATGAGTTGGAATCCATTTGACAGCCCCAACAACAACTACTACTACCCAGCAATAGGATCATTCTTGTCTAGCCTCCTCCAGGCTCTGGCAGTGTAGTGATTTAGAACATTATGGCCATAGATTTTAATTGTGTCCCCTTATAATATACTTTGTAAAGTCTAAGGTCTAGCTGTGGTTCAGGAGCCCGGCTAGTGCTGTAAGATAAGTGTTGGGCTTTACCCACTAGAACAGGGGTGCGAAAGCACCAGCTGCTCTTCAGGAAAATGTTGAACCTATCTGCTCCCATCATGATTCACAGTCTTAAAAACTCGCACACGGGTGCTACAAGTCAATGGGTTTAATTTTTGGTATGTCTGTAGTTATAATTCCATTTGGGAATGGCTTTCATAAGTGAGACAGAAATCAATCTCTTTTGAGATACAAAACAGAATAAACAAGCAGGCAGAGAAACAGGAATGGGGAAGAGAGTTGCCAAGCCACATGAAGATCACCCATATGAAGTTGTTCAAAAGACATTGAGTTTCTTCAAAAGTCAACAGAGAAATAAATCCTTCCCCCAGAACTAGCACCTGAATTTGAACTACTGGCCTCCCAACTGAGAGAATGCTTTTCCTTTTCTTACACATCATTTTATTGGGGGCTCATACAGTTCTTATCACAATCCATACATATGTCCATTGTGTCAAGCACATTTGTACATTTGTTGTCATTATCATTCTCAAACCATGTTCTTTCTACTTGAGTCCTTGGTATCAGCTCCTCATTTTTTCCCCTCCCTCCCCGCTCCCCTTTCCCTCATGAACCCTTAATAATTTATAAATTACTACTATTTTTTCATGTCTTACACTGTCCGATGTCTCCCTTCACCCACTCTTCTATTGTCCATCCCCCAGGGAGGGGATTTTATGTAGATCATTGTAATCAGTTCCCCCTTTGTCCCCTACCTTCCCCTTATCTTCCTGGTATCGCTACTCTCATTATTGGTCCTGAGGGGTTTATCTGTCCTGGATTCCCTGTGTTTCCAGTTCTGATCTGGACCAGTGTATATTCTCTGGTCTAGCTGGATTTGTAAGGCAGAATTGGGATCATGATAGTGGGGGGAGGGGGAGAACATTAAAGAACTAGAGGAAAGTTGTATGTTTTGCCGGTGCTATGCTGCACCCTCACTAGCTCATCTCCTCCCCGCAACTCTTATGTAAGGGGATATCCAGTTGCGAACAAATGGTCTTTGGGTCCCCAATCTGCACTCCCCCTCATTCACAATGATATGATTTTTTGTTCTCTGATGCCTGATTTCTGATCCTATCAACAACACTTCATGATCACACAGGCTTGTGTGCTTCTTCCACATGGGCTTCGTTGCTTCTGAGCTAGATGGCTGCTTGTTTATCTTCAAGCCTTTAAGACCCCAGACACTTATCTTCTGACAGTCAGGATCCATCATCTTTCTTCACCACATTTGCTTAGGCACCCATTTTGTCTTCAGCAGTTGTGTCGGGAAGGTGAGGATCATGGAATGCCATTTTCATAGAACAAAGTGTTTTTGCATTGAGGGAGTACTTGAGTAGAGGCCCAATGTCCATCTGCTACCTTAATACTAAGCCTATAAATATATGCACACAGATCTATTTCCCCATTGTCATATATAAACATATTTTCATATATACATGCCTGTATTTATACCTGTATAAACGTCCTTTGCTTCCTAGTTCCTTCTTCTATTTCCTTTTACTTTCCTCTTGTCCCACCATCATCATGTACAGCCTTTATTTGCATTTCAGTAATTCCTCTCAGTTACAATGCACTTGATCAAGCCCTACCAGGCCTCCTACACCCTCCTCACCATTGGTTTTAGATCACTTGTTGTTCCCTTGTCCCTGCGTTTGTTAACACCCACTTCCTTTCCCCTGCCTCCCCTTCTCCCATGCCCCCCTGGAATTGTAGGTCCATTGTTTTCTCCTACAGATTGTAAAATAGGTGGGATAAACAATCTGGAGGAGAATACTTTTCTGTTTGTTAAAGCCAGGCACTTGTGTTTTTGTTATGACAGCACCCAGTAACTAACACCACGAGCTAGAAATATTTTGGGTCAGTTGTTTAACCTGTCGTTTACCTTAGTCTCTATGTCTATAACACAACACCAATAAAAAATAACACCTATATTAGGACTTGCTTCGTTAAACCCCTTGCTGAGAATTTGCATTTCCATCACTGTTAAACTGAATCAGAGTCTTCAGTTGAATAAGCCATTTGGGTGATTCCTCTAGAACTTACAGATTTTTATTTTGTTCAAGTGTGCCTGTGTCTACATCTAGGCCTGTTGAATATGGAGAAAGATAATATGAGGAAACTGGCCACGCTGGCAGGCAGGCTGTGATGTTCACAGCAGACCACACAGATGCTCCTAGACAAACACACTAGGACTGTGGTGGAGGAGTCCTAGCTCAGGCTGCTCTGCAACCACAGAATGACTAAAGACAACCCTGAGTCCACTTCACATGCGTGACTTCTCTGTTTCTTAACGTCAAATTCTTTATGGCTGCTTCCGCTGAAAAGGTCTCAGAGATAGATATTCCAGCCTTGATCCACAATTTCAAGAAGCACCCTGTGTGTGAAAGTGTAATATAAGATGGTCTCTTGGTTCTCCAGTGAGCGAAGTTGGTTTTGGGCAGTGCTTTTTTGGCTCCTCAAGAGTCTGTTTTGTTTCTTATAACACATTTAATTTGGCAAACTTCTCTTGTCAGTCTTCCAAGCTCTCCATCTTATTAAGCTTTCACAATCCCCAAATAAAGCTATTTGGGGAGATTTCCATAGTAAGTCAAAGAGACTTAAGGTTTTAAGTGGTGCCTGGCTAACAACCTCAATGCAGCATTTCCAGCTCCTTGCTAAAATGCCCACAAAGTCACAGAAAAACCAATTAAGAACCAAGGCTGACAATTTAATACCAGAAACTTGAAAGAATTGACGCTAATTATAAAGCAGATGGAGCAGGATTCTGAATAACCTACCATGCCCATCCCAGGGTTGGCTCCACAAATTGGATAACATTCGCAGATACAAAGATAGTTGTATGTCCTTAACAAATGTCCCTTGGCTCAGAAATTCAGGCTCAGACTCCCCATATAATATGCACTCTATTCTACCCTGTGTGCTTTCCTGTGAGCTGCTCGGAGTTTTGTGACCCTGCCCTCATCCCTACCTGGTGTCATCACACCATTTTTCTACATTTAGGCAGATAGACAAAAAATCCTATGGAGGAATTTGGGAAGAGGTGAGGAGATGATGAGAGAGAAGAAAGGGTTGGTGCACTACAGGTTAAGTAAGGAGTGTTAGTGGAAGATCTTAGAAGCACTGCATTCTGGGAGTTGTGGTTTTCATGGATCGCAACTGTAGTGGTCCCAAAGAGATGGTGTATATTTGCAAGAAAATCCATTGGGACACCGAGAGAAGACATTAAAACTTTTATTTACCTTTTGGCTTTGTGTTTTTAAAAAACTATGAATACATTAAATTGTTAATAACGCACCAATACCCCAAACTCATTGCTGTCAGGTTGATTGTAACTTCAGATGACTCTTTCAGACAGAGTAGACCTGCCCCATAGGACTGGTTTCCAAGACTGTGAGTCTCCATGGAAGCAAACAGCTACATCTTCCTCCCTCTGAGGTTCAAACTGCTGACAATTTACTTAGCAAACAAGTGCTTTAACCATTGCTCCACTAGGATTCATTAATTTATCAATATCAGTTCATTCACTGCAATAAGTACACTGTCTCAAATTCCCTGCCATCAAATTGGGTCTGATTTATAGTGGCCCTATCTAGAGTTTCCGAGGCTGTAAATATTTATGGCCCCAGGAAGCCTCATCTTTCTCTGGCAGAGCAACTGGTGAGTTTGAATCAACAGCCCAATGCCTAAAGCACAGCTCTACCAGGGTTCCTTAAATATGCCACACTGAGTATGTATAAAGTTAACAAAGGGAAAACCAAGTGAGTGCAATGGGAACTCCCTATTATCTTCTCAAATTTTCTGTAAACCTAAAGTTATTATTCTAAAACATAAGTCCTATTAAACATACCACTTGGGGTGGGGGTGGCAAGAAATCAAGTTAAGGTATTAAGATTGGTGGTGATGTATGTCAGACAGTTATTGCCACTTCTTGTAAAGGCAGTGAAAATGGGAGGCCCACAGCATGGAAGGTTGATGGTGGCACCTTCCCTGAGCCATGTCCCCTTAGCATTTGGCATACTGCAGTTCAGACACGCTTGGCTAAGTGGATACATGGATGACTACATCCAAGTTTATGTAAGCTAATCTTTCCAAAATGGTATGTAGATTTAAAAAATTGCTGCCAAGAGAATGTGGATCATACCCAATATTAGTGAATAACAGGAACATGTCAGAACTGATACTCCTCTTTTCCCTGGTTGGACTACCGTTTAGTCACATAACAAAACAGTGACTCCCAAGAAGATTATTTATGATGTAACCTTATTGCCAACATTCTTCATGATAAAGCCTGACCTTTATGTTTATGTCTTTTGCATTCTCAACCAAGCACAGGTGAGGTGACTCTTAGGGACTCTAAAGGATGGGTTAGAATTACTCCTGTAGATTTCTGAAGCTGTAATGCTTTAAGGGACTGGAAAGCCTCATCTTTCTCCCCAAAAGTGGCTGGTGGTTTTGAATTGCTGTCCCTGTGCTTAGCAGCCTAAAATATAACCCAGCACACCACCGGGCCTCCTGCCTTTTACTGCTCACTGCCATCAAGTCAATGCCGACTCATAGTGACCCTACACAACAGAGTAGAGCTGCCCCTATGAGTTTCTGAGACGGTGACGTTACAGGAGTCGAGAGTCTGTCTCTCTCCCATGGGGCAGCTGGTGTTTTCCAACTGTTGATCTTTCAGCTAACAGTTCAACTCTTCACCACTAAGCCATCAGGGCTCCTGCCTTTTGCATTAGGTAATTACATATGAAGTTATCATCATTAGCAAGGCAGTTAAAACATATGTTAAAACACATGTGAAAACAAATCTCCCCAATTTTCTCAGTGATGTTAAAAGCCAAGCAGTATTCCATCTTGGACATCACACACACAAAGTAACCTTCACTGAGCATGCTGGTAAATATTTAGTATCCTCTTCTGAGGTTGGTGATTTAATGCATAAAGACAAAAAGTCATATGCCATGTGCCTTTCCAGGCATCGAAAAAATAACTGAAATATTGATTATAAACTGAGAGACAAACTAAAATGCACTCACTTGGCAGAAGATATTAGTATAAAGCACCAAAAGAAATATTGCCAAAGTTTTAAAGAACAAGTATTAGAATACATTGGTTACTATGTTGGGTTGTCATACAGTATGGAATTTTCTAGATTTGGTGTCAATAATGAAACACACAATGAAGAGTTCTTTCTTGTGAGTCTCAAAAGAACATGTATTTTCAGGATCAAATAACTTTTGAAAACACACTGCTTTGAGGGAACGATTATACAAATAGCACCGTTACTGGAGAGACTGCCCCGACTGTGGCAAAGAAAGGTTTCTGAGGCAAAGTTACAAACTACCACCCATCTGTCAGTGTGTTGCACTGCAGTGGCTTATGCGTTGCTATCCTGCTGGAAGTGATGCCAGCATTTCAAATACCAGGAGGGCCACTTGGGGCAGGGGTGGTGGTGGTGGAGACGTTAGCAAAGCTTTTCAATGAAGATTACAAACAAAGGCCTAGTGAGTTTATGGCCTGCTAGATACTGACTGATATCCGACTGGAAGATGAACTCCTTATGATGAAAGCACTCGAGATGCACAGTGAGCACAATGGACCCGAGCCAATCAGCAACTGTTTAGGACGGGGCCTCATTTCATTGTGCTGCATTCAGACTGGCCAGGAGCCACAACCATCTCACCAGCAACGGCTAAGGGTTATGGAGGCGGCACTTCCCTTGTACACAAATTGTCCTGAGACACCTTTGCAGCAAAGGAGCTGAGGCTAGAGCAGTGCCAACGACTGCTGTGGGTCTTCAGAGCCATTCCTTACACACACACACACACACACACACACACAATGACTATCACTATACAATTACTACTTTTAAAATAGAAGGCTTTCAATGACACGGGTATGATGATCACAACATCTTGCTCCGCACGCTGTCATCGATCATAAATGGTGAAGTGTCTAGAAGAACTGCTGTCTATAAAAATGATCCAACTCCTTTTATTCTTTTTCAAAATACCGATGCTGATATTTTTGTGTGTTTATCTTGCAGATCTTTTGGAAGTCACGATGAACCTGTTCCTTTGTGGTAAAGGTAATATTTGAAAAAACAAACAAACCGTAAGCGTGCCGTGTGTCACCTCTATATTTATCACAGAATCAACTTATTTTTAAAAAAACATGCTTGGCATTTAGTTGGCATTAATAAATGGGGGCTCGACCAAATAGACAACGAAAAAGGCCCAAGAGTAAAGGGCCACAGAGGTAAATATAAACTTCCAACCACAAAACCTTGCAGGCCGAGTAACAACAAACACCACCCCGGAGCACTGCAGAGACAGAGGTAGACATGCAAAAAAATAAAGAAATAGAAGGCAAAGCACTGCTCTTTTCCGGTAAATGGAGTATATCAAAACAGTAAGAAATGTGCAAGAGAAAAACCCCCTTTCTTCCTTGAGCTGGTGAGACATGAACTAGGATCTCTAAGTGGTGGTGATTGTTTTATCATCGGGAATACTGGACTCCTTCGTTCTGAGAGAGAGAAAAATTAAAAACAATTCCTCAGCACTCAGCTCCGAGACGTGGCTTTACCTTTATTCTTCCCAAGAGGATCAGTTGATGTAACAAACCTGTGAAGGACTAGAACCATGTGGATTCCGTTTCCTCGCAGAAACATGTTGATCCCAAGGGCAGCTGTGGAGTTCCTGGCCAGATAGACCTTGGAATGTGCTACCCCGAAAACACTGAACTGTTTGGAAGAGTTTGGCTAACACAGTGTGCTTCCAGATCCTCCTGTCTGGATGGAGCATATGTGCAATGGATGGGGAGCAGCAGTCCTGACAGGAAACTCCCCCGGAGGAGAGTCAGCTGCAGCAAATGAGACCCACCTGAGAGACGGGTGATTTGGGAGTCAGGAGGCAAACTTGCCTGGTTGAGTCAACACTTCCGCAAGGATCTCAGCTCACGAGGGCACCTTTTCTATTCTCCCTACCTGCCTCGTTTAAATCAGTGAAGCCAGAACACCGCAGGAACCCCGGACTCTCCTGTCAATGGAATTTTGCCACAATTTCTTTCTCATTTTTTTTTTTACCCTAAGAGTTGAGGCCAATGTCCTTGAAAGGGAGTTGCCCTGAGTTTGAATCTTCCTCCATCTTTTAATAGCCACTTTTGCCTCAACGTAACCTACACAATACATAATATTAAACCCACCATCGTGGCTAATGTGAATAGTAATGAGAAGACAAGAAACTCACAGGACGGTCTTCAGTCTCTACACCAGTGGCTGTCAAGGGGATTCTGATGTGTACTGATCCCACAAGTTAAGGTAGAACTGAGCTCTGTAAGATTTGGTGGCAAGAAGAGACGGGGCAACTGTAGGAGCCCCATGAGCCTGCGTTCCTGCTCTTTCCCACTTATTTGGGTTCTTCTCCTTTATAGACTTGCTCATCACCCTCTTTTCATGGCTGTTCCCAGATGTTTGAAGCCCCAGTGATTCCACTCTACCCTCATTCTCTCCGTTTATTCCCCAGGAACGTGCTGGAATCATTCCTGTAGGAAGAAGTGGAAGGCATTCTAGAAGCTGTCCACCATCAGTGTGGGAGACAGAGAGACGTGATGCCACAGGTAAAACACGCATTTCCTTGAGAATCACATTCCTTTGAGTCACATAGAATTCCATCCTTCAGGGCAGCTTCTTTGGGTAGCCAACACCTGTTTCTAAGTTAAATGTCTATGTTGTTGTGATGTTTATCATGGTGTCTTTGCATTCTTATCTATGTGCCTGATTTTCATCTCTAGATGGTGAGTTCCCACTAGGTGAAATGAAGTATTCTATTTACCTCTGCATTGCCACTCATACTTCAGTGTTTGGTATACGATCGCTTCTAAAAAAACATTTATGAAGTGAACACGAAAAGAGTAGGAAGTGAATGCAAACAAATATTGGTACACCATTGTTCATTGCGACACTTTTCACAGCAGCCAAAGTGTCCATTAACAGACAAATGTGCAAGCCTAATGTGGTACATGGATATAAGGGACTATTACTCAATCACAGAGAGAAATGAGATCCTGACCCATGCGACAGCACGGATGAACCTGGACAACATGATGCTGAGTGAAAGGTCAGCCACAAAAGGATATATTTTCTATTGCCTCATGTATACGAAATAGGCAAAAATATAGGAACTAAAGCTGATGAATGGTTCGTGTGGGTGGGAGTCTGCAGAAAGATGAATTGCAGTTTAGGGGCTAGAGAGGTTACTTAATGATGGTGGAATCATTCCTAAAAGGACAGGGTGATGTTGGACAACATGAAAATTAGATTAAATGCCTCTCATTCTACTCACACATGTAACATTGATTTGTTGCCAAATGTTGTCTTGTGTATATTTGTACTACAATATTAAAAATTAAAAAAGGGGAAACAAAGGAGGAAAAAGGCTTAACAATTGTAAGGAATGCCAAAGTACATGGGGGAATGTCTCAAATAAACAACAACTCTCTTCCTTGGATGAACGATGCCTGGTTTTATTTGAAGAGCTAAATACTTTGTCGCTGATTTAAAAACAAAAGGGGAAAAAAACCAGTTCTTCTGCTTCTTGGCTTTTCCTGTGCCTCTTTCTTAAGTCTTTGAACAGGATGTTCATTGAGAGTACGTGGATTTTGAGCCCGACATGCTGTTGTCCAAAAGACATGACCCTGAACTGGGAAGGCGCTGTGATGGCTCCAGGGCTGCCTGGGAATGCTGCTCGGGCTGAGTCTCTGCAGAGACGAGACTGTCCTTTTCGCTTGCGGTTAGGTGCTGTGCATACTTGGCAGGGTGCAGAGCAAAGAAAACGGAAAGTGTCCCCAGTGAGTAAGAAAGGAAGCTTGAGAACTTTGTGGAATTTCCATCCCTGCAGGTTCTATAGACGCTGGATTTTAAATGTTGATATTACTTTCCCAAATGAGCACAGTGGCTTGGCAGAGCGTCATAGGACCAAGCAGATCATTAGAGAAACAGCTCATGTAAAATGCTGGTGGACCAAAACTCCCTAAAAGGAAAACCAAATCACTGCCATCGAGTGAATGCTGACTTAGAGCGACCCTGTAGGACAGGGTAGAAGTACCCTGTGAGTTTCTGAGACTGTAACTTTTACAGCAGCGGAGAGCCTGGTTTTTCTCCTGAGTAGTGGCTGGTGGTTTAGAACTGCACTGTAATACTAAGAGTAACATGGCAGGAAGGGATAGTCAAAACGATTTGTACTATTCCTTCGAGTCCTTTGTGCTTGCTTTGTGAGACTCATGCTCTAGATTTGTAGAACTGCCACAGAAAAGGTTATAAGCTGTTGCAATTTTTGAAACCCATCCATTGATCTCAGGTCCACCTTCCTTCTTCCCGTCTGCTTTCCTTCCCCTCGTGCTCACAAGGTGTCTTGACACCTTATTTATGAGCCAGGGGACTCCCATGTGGAAGTCCACCTTGGGCAGCCCTCTTTTAATGTTTGTCATGATCCCAAAGTCTCTCTTTTGCCCCCTTAGACCCTCATGAAAGCCTCTGCTACCTTAGGTTACTTCATATTAGCTGGATACTGAAAGAAGTACCATTGAGTCCAAAGGCCTACCGATCACCGTAACGTTGGCACAGACTAGGTTGGTGCTTTCAAACTGCAGGTCTTGTGGTTAGCAGCCCAAAGTGTAACCACCATGCCACCAGCTGACCTTTCTTTATTATTATCTTTTAACATTGTGTTACTGGAGGCTCTTACAACCCTTATAACAATCCACACATCAATTGTATCAAGCATATTTGTACGTAGGTTGGCATCATTATTTTCTAAACATTAACCTTCTATTTGAACCCTTGGTATCAGCTTCTCTTTTTTCCCTCCCACCTTGGTGACCCCTTGATACATGATAAATGATTATTATTTCCGTATCTTTCACCAATGAACCAGCTCTCCTGTAAATGAACTCATTCACCTTAAGCTTTCAGGACCAGCAGGCAGCTAGGGCTAGCGTATGCTCTCCAGGAGAATGTTTGAAATGAGACAAGGTGGGAACGTTGGTAAATTTCTGCTGTTGTTAGCTGCCCTGGAGTTCTGAAAGGTGGTGTGTCTATGAACTATTGTGATCCAGAGGTGGCTCACTGCCTGTTTTTCAGTAGACCTCCAGGCCTCTCTTCCTCGTTTGTCTGAGTCTGGAAGCTCCGCAGAAGCCTGTTCCGTATCATAGCAGCACACAAGACAGATGGGTGGTAACTGTGCATGACGTGTCTTGTCAGGAACTGCACCAGGGTGTTCTGCATGGGAGGAGAGAATTCTACTTCTGAAGAATTCTACTAGGGAAGCCCCCAGGTGGATCACTAGTTGGAAGCAAACCAGTGGAGACAGTAAAGATGTCAGGCAAAACACTGTTGTTGAGAAGTGCTTTGAATAAAGGTCTTCACTGTGGTACTTAAAATTATACCGCACACATTCCTGTCTCTTTGTATGTTTGACTCTGGCCCAAAAATCTCAACATCAGCCTCAAAGCAAATGGGTAAGTCTCTTTTCGCTTTAACAGGCATCCCTAAAGTGATTTGGGGCCCACGGCTCAGGAGCCACCACTTCCTTCTTTGGTAACTCCCCACTGTGCTTTCAGCGATCCACCCCCTGGAAGCACGGCACACTCTTTGATGCCTTGGTGATGGTGTATTCTTTAAGAATGCCAGGACCTTCTGAATGGTAACCTCCATGATCATTATCAGGCAAGTTACTCTCTTTACCACACCCTCTCCCACCTCTACATCCTATCAGCTTATGCAAAGGATGACTTCCAGGCAGTTCCACTCTTTCAGCATTTTGCACATCAGTACATCGTCTCAATAAACTCTGTCGGTGTCACAGATGAATGTCTGTATGGGTGAAGGGCTCAGTGCTTTTCAATAAGCTAGATGAGTTCCTTCCATGTCACTACATACCATTTTAATCAAACAAGCTCTCTGAAAATGGAATGGTTTGGGCTCCATGGAATCAGGAGAAGCTTTTTAATGCTTAAATAGTGCCCAAACTCTGTAATAGATGCAGCGAGCCCCCAGAGGCTAGATAGTTTTATTCACTAACACTGTAGAAGCCCAAGAGTTGTTTTTGAAAAAATAATCACACCTACCATATTAGACAATTAGTATTCAGCGCTGCGTTTCCTGCCAAGGTGCCTAGCGAATGTATCGCTCAGGCTTCACAGGGTAGGTGCGCACTCTTTCAGAGGCAGGCCATTCACAGAACGCTTTTTTTAGCTGTTTATTTGCCAAAGACGCCACTGAATGCACTCACTCAGATGTGTTTTGAGGATACTGTTCAGCTGGTCAAAGATTGTAGGCTGCTATTCACCTTGAAGCCAGTGCTATCAGGGTGCCAGTGGGAGACACAGATGGGCCTAAATGACATTTTCTCATTATTGATTTGATGTGAGCACCTGGGCCATGTCTACAAGATGTAGAAATAGGTTATAATTGGTTTCTCAAGTGTAGCATAAACCAGGTAAATGACTGCATGTATTTAGTTTCATTAACTCTGTTCCTTCACAATGAATTCATTTTTATTGTTAGTGTTGCCCTGGCCTGAAATTTTTATTTTAAACTCATGGAATTTTAAGTTTGAATAAGAAAATAGATTCTAAATTCAGTTCTCTTCTAATGCAATGTTTCTATGTGACTATACACACATACATTCAAACACACACAATTAAATCTATCAGCATCAAGTCAATTCTGACTCAATAATGGCACCATCTAGGGTTTTTGAGACTTTAATTCATATATATATATAATACATTTATTGAGGGCTCTTATATCTCTTATCAAACAATCCATACATTCATCCATTCTGTCAAGCACATTTGTACATATGGTGCTATCATCATTTTCAAAACATTTCCTTTCTACTTGAGCCCTTGGTATCAGCTCCTCATTTCCTCCTCCCTCCCCAACCCTCCTTCCCTCATGAACTCTTGATAAATTATAGATTATTATTTTCATATCTTATATCATCCTCTGTCACCCTTCACCCACTTTTCTAGTGTTCGTCCCCCTGGAAGGGGGTTATATGTTGATCCTTGTGATTGATCCCCTCTCTCTGCCCCCACCTTCCCCTTATCCTCCTGGTATCTGTATTCTCATTATTGGTCCTGGGGGGTTTAACTATCCTGGATTCCCTGTGTTTCCATTTCTTATCTGTACCAGTGTACATGCTCTGGTCTAGTCAGATTTTAAAGTAGAATTGAGGTCATGATAGTGGTGGGGAGGAAGCATTAAAGAACTAGAGGAAAGTTGTATGTTTCATCGGTGCTATACTACACTCTGACTGGCTTGTCCCTTCTTTGTGACCCTTCTCTAAGGGGATGTCCAGTTGAATACAGATGGGCTTTCGGTCTTCACACCCACACATTCACATTGATATGACTTTTTGTTCTGGGTCTTTGATGCCTAATACCTGATCCCATTGACACCTCATGATCACACAGGCTGGTGTGCTTCTTCCATGTGGGCATTGTTGCTTCTCAGCTAGATGGCTGCTTGTTTATCTTCAAGCCTTTAAGACCCAGATGCTATATCTTTTGATAGCCAGGCACGATCAGCTTTCTTCACCACATTTGTTTATGCACCCGCTTTATCTTCAGTGATTCTATTGGGAAGGTGAGCATCATGGAATGCCAGGTTATTAGAACAAAGTGTCCTTGTGTTGTGGGAGTACTTGAGTCAAGGCCTAATGTCCATCTACTACTTTAATTCTTAATATATAGATATAAGTACATAGATCTATTTCCCTAAATATATTTACATATATACATGCGTGTATTTAGACCTGTATAAATGTCCTTTGCCTCCTGGCTCTTTCCTCTGTTTCCTTTTACTTTCCTCTTGTCCCCATCTCATGTTTGGCCTTCATTCAGGTTTAGTAGTTCCTTGCTGTTACACTGCCCTTGATTAAGCCCCACTCGGCATCCTATACCTTTCTCTCCATTGATTTTAGTTCACTTGTTACTCCCTTGTCCCTGGGTTGGTTGACCACCCCTCTCCTTTCTCCCATCTCCGCTTCTCCCGTGCCCCCCTGGAGACACCGTCCCATTGTTTTTGTCTCTGATTTGTTTATCCTGTCTATCTTATCTAGATAGACATGCAGAGACATTAAACATAAAAATCAGGCAAAGCCAAACAAAACAATAAAGGAAGACAAAACCAACAAACCAAAAACAAAGTAACAACAATGAAAAAGGAAAAGCCTATAAATAGTTCCAGGTCTGCTTTTTGAATTTTAGGAGTGTTTTCCAGTCGAGTCTGATGGGGTGCAACACTTTGTCCCCAAAGTCTATATTTGATATTCCCTGGGGATTTCTCCCCTTTGCTTTGCTTTGCTCCCCTTTTGAGGCTTTAATTCCTTACTGGACAATACAACCTCATATTTCTCTCATAGAGTGACTGGTGGGATTGAATCACCTACCTTGCAGCTAGCAGCCAAATACCTAAACTACAATGCAACAGGGCTCCACATATATAAATAAATATATTAATATGTGTATATGTATATACACACACATATATATACATCTTGTTTATATATTCACGTGTCAGCAAAAGAACATACTTCTGAAATCTTCTCACTGAGATTCAGAAGAAAAGCACACTTTTATTTGGCCTCCTAAAACTTACATACTTTGGACATATTATCAGGAGAGACCAATCCCTGCAGAAGCACACCAGGCTTGGTAACGTGGAGGGAGAGCAAGAAAAAGGAAGTCCCTCAACAAGATGAATTGACACATTGTCTTTCACAATGGGCTCAGGCATAAGAACAATTGTGAGGATGGCCCAGGACCAGGCAGTGTTTCCTTCTGTTGCACACAGGATCTCCATGGGTTGGAACTGACTTGATGGCACTCAAAATGTGACTGAGGAGGAGCTGCTTTTTTGGAGTGCAGCAAACCATGGTGACACGAATGGAGCGAAGCTTGTGGGAGTGGAGCCTGCGTCTTCATTTGCTGATGGGGAATGACTCAAGGTAAAAAGAAATAGCTGCAGAAATACACTAATGATTGGAATGTGGAATGTATGCTGCACAAATCTAGGAAAATTGGAAGTCATCAAAAATGAATGGAAGGTATAAAGATCGATATCCTAGACAATTGTGAGCTGAAATGAACTAGTGTTGGCCATTTTGAATCAGAAAGCCATATGATTTACTATGCCAGGAATAACATAATCAAGAAGAATGGTATGGCATTGTCAAAAAGGACATTGCAAAACCAATCTTGAAGTACAATGCTTTCTGTGATAGAATCATCTCGATTTGCCTTCAAAGAAATCCAGCCAATACAATGACTTTGTAACTTTATATGCAAACTTCCAAGCCAGTGATGAAGAAATTGAAGAATTCTACCAACATCTCAGTGCAATCAAGATGCATTGCTAAGTAGTGGCAATTGGAATATAAAAATTGGAAACAAAGAAGGAACAATCGTTTAAAAATATGGAATTAGTGATAGAAATTAAGCTGGAGATCACGTGATAGAATTTTGTAAAACCAACAGCTTGTTCATAGCAAATAAGTATTTTCAACAACACAGAAAGGCCACTATATACATGGATTTCTCCAGATGGAATACGCAGAAATCAAATTGACTATATCTGTGGGAAAAGACAATGGATAAGCTCAATCTTAGCTGCTAAATACAGACCAGGGGCTGACGTGGAACAGACCATCAATAGCTCATACATGAGGTCAAGTTAAAGCTGAAGAAAATTAAGACAAGCCCACATGAGCCAAAATATGACGTGACTCTATCTCATCTGAATTTTGAGAACACTGAAGAGTAGATTTGGGGCATTGAACACTTATGACAGGAGACATGATCAGGTGTGAGAGTACATCAGGAACATCATTCGCGAAGAATGCAAAAGGTCATTAAAAAGACAGGAAGTCCTGGAGCTGAAGGAGCCAGGTGGAAACCCTGCAGCACTGAGATGCTTCCACTGTCACTGGATCTACAAAACTTTCCACCCACTGGCCTGTGATCTTCCTGCATTTGACATCATTGCATGTGTTCCCCAAGTCTGAAGAGGAATTTATAGATTGGTATTGGACATATGGGCTAATATTGGATTTATGGACTTGATCTGGACTGGGCTGGGATGTTTTCTTAATGTACAATTACTCTTTGATATAAAGTTCTCTCTTACACACAAAAAAAAAGACAGGAAAGGAAAAAAGATCAAAGTGGATGTCAGAAGAGACTCAAAGTAGCTCTTAATTGTGGAGTAGCTAAAGCAAATAGAAGAAAGGATGAAATCAAAGAGTTTTACAGAAAATTTCAAAGGGCAGCTCAAGAAGACAAAGTAATATATAATAATGAAACGTGCACAGACCTAGAGTTAGAAAACAGAAAATGAAAGAACAGGTTCAGCATATCTTAAACTGAACGTCCTCAAGAAGAAAAATCAGGCCTCGAATTGCAATCTTCAAAGATTCTATGGGCAAAATATTGAATGATGCACGAAGCATCAAAAGAATATGAAAAGAACACAGAGTCACAACTAGTCGATACGCCACCATTTCAGGAGGTAGCACATAAGCAAGAATCAAGGGTGCTGAAAGAAAAAGTTCAAGTTGCAATGAAACATTAGCCCCAAACAAGGGTCCAGGAATTGATGGAATACCTATTGAAATGTTTCAACAAGCTGATAAACCACTGGAACTACTCACTCATTTATCCCAGGAAATTTGGAAGACAGCTAATTGGGCAACACTGAAAGGTATACATTTTTATGGGTATAAGAGAGTGCTAAAATTATAGAACAATATCCCTGATATCAAATGCAGGCAATTTTTGCTAAAGATCATCCAACAAGTGTTGCCACAGTACATTGACAGGGAGCTGCCAGAGGTTCAGGCCAGATTCAGAAGAGGATGTGGACCAAGGGATACCATTTCTTGTCTCAGAAGGATCTTGCCTCAAAGCAAAGATCATTAGAGAGACATTTACTTATTTACTTGTGTTTTATCAACTATGTCAAGGCATTTGACTGTGTGTATCATAACAAACTATGGATAACCTTGAGAAGAAGAGGAATTCAGAACACTTGATTGTGTTTCTATTGAATTTGTACATGGATGAAGAGGCAGTTGTGTGAACAGAACAAGGGAATACTACATGGTTTAAAATCATGGAAGGTGTGTGACAGGGTTGTGTCCTCTCAATATACTTATTCAATCTGTATAGTGAGCAAATCATCAGAGAATCTGGATTATATGAGGAAGAATGAGGCATCAGGATTGGAGGAGGGCTTACTAATAACCTGTGATATCAAATGACACAACATTGATTACCAAAACAGCGGAGGACCTGATGAAGATTGAGGATTTCAACCTTCAGTATGGATTACAATTCAATGCCAAGAAGACCAATATTTGCACAACTGGACCAATAGGTACCGTGATGATATATGGAGAAAAAGTTGAAATAGTCCAAGATTTTGTCTCGCTTAGATCTGCAATCATTTCTCATGGAAGCAGCAGTCAAGAGATCAAAATACTGGTTGCCACTAACTCCTAGCTCTAATTAGTTCTTACATCATGGCCCTACTCAATATTTGTCCTCAGGAAGGGAACACAGTAGATATGGGTGTTATAGCAAAGTGTGGTGATGAAATTAGATGGTGCCATGCTATCAGATAAGATAGTGTCTGGGGTCTTGAAGGCTTGTTCCAAACAAGTATCCATATAAGTGAGATGTCAACTAAGTCTACATGGAAGAAGTACACGAACACCAGTGACTGGAGGATTTTAAATCATATAATCCAAAGTCAAAGAGGGAATAGTATCAGAGCCTAAATCGTGAGAATCTGGTTTGCAGAAGGCTAGGGATGACAGTGGGAACCCAACATACATTTGTGAGATCTACATATGAAATAAGCCCCTGGTGATTTCCCCCTGTCCATAATACAGAGAGATGGGAAGAAACTGGTTCCAAACAGAGTGCATTGAAGAGATGACTAGAGCAGATCAAAATGATAAACCTGACTAGAATGGTTAAGACCTTGTCAGTTGATCCCCCCTCTGCTGCGCTTTACGACTGATCTGGTTTTCAACATTTGCTGATTTTTTTGGTTTTGTTTTTAATATTAGGATTTATCGCGTTGGTGGTGACCCTCTTGAAATTTTGTTATATGATTTTCAGAAAATGAAACCAAGGATTGATGAACCTGTAGAGTCATCAAGGAGAATAAGGGTTTCTGGGTGTAGAGTGGTGGGGGTGGGGTGGGGGGCGGGGGTAAAAGGGAGCTGATGTCAAGGAGTTCAAGGAGGATGGGGATGTTTGAAGCTTACTGTGGTAGCAATTGTACAATATCGCTTGATGTGATTGAACTATGGAATGAAAAGATGTCTGTATTAGCTCTCAATAAAATTATTTTGGAGAAAAAGACTGGTTGCACAAGGTAAATCTGCTGCAAAAGACCTCTTTAGAGTATTGAAGAACAAGGATTTTACTCTCAATGTATTTGAATTGTGGTGCTACTAAAAGGACAAACCAATCTGTCTTGAAAGAAGTATGGGCAGAGAGTTCCGTAGAGGCAAGGATAACAAGGCTTCCTCTTATATTCTTTAGACAAAGTGTCAGGAGGGACCTTTCCCTGGAGAAGGAAGTCATGCTCCGTGACGTGGAGGGACAGCAAAAAGAGGCAAGCCCTCAAGAACGGATCAACACAGTGGCTAGCACAGTAGGCTCAGGGATAGGGGCAATTGTGAGCGAGGATGGTTCAGACTGGGTAGTGTTCCGTTCTATTTGCAAAGGATCACTATAGGTCAAAACCTACTCGATGGCACCTAACAACAGAAATCCACCTTGTCCCACAATGACACAACTAATCTGTATTGAGTCAGATCCAGTATTATAAGCCCCTGGCATGTTCTATTTAATTTCAGATTCACCACAGCTGATAATAAAAGAGATCTTTTCCCTCCATTTTGGAGACTTGGGTATCAAATCACACAGCTATGAAAGGATTTATTCAAAAAGGAAGTGGTGAACAGAAATTTTCCTTAGGAACCTGTGCTCATACTCCTATGCTACCTAGCCTTGGGTGGAAAGTAAGGTCCTTAATGAACAAGGGGGAAAATCATGAAAGAACCCACACTAGCTGAGGTGAGAAGATAAAAGATGTCTTAAGAAAGGCAAAAGGCCAAAGAAAGAGATGTAGGGATGAGACAAACAAAAAGACCAACGTAGAACTGTACTAGCAACTGGACTTCTCAATGCATTGTGGGATAACTTTGGTTACCAGGAAGCTGGTTGCTGCTTGCACCATGAAAGATGGCTCTCTAATTTCCACTGCATCTACCAGCTCTGCCTGAGACGTCAGCCTTCCCCAGAATGGGAGTGAGTGGCATTGGACCTGAATTACTTCTATCACCTCAGAAGCCAGCCCAACCTGACTAGACTCACAGGGGCTCTGACACCTTTTATCAACTGCTGGACAGACACAATCTCATTGGCATGGGAGTGATTTCACGGTGGATCCTGTGAAGTTCTGGATATCATTTGAAAGTAGCAGAGTTAAGTGTCATATCATTAACCATCACCCAAGTCTCTTCCCATCCTTCTCTCTCATTTTGTAATAGTCTGGAGCATAATGGAGAGATGTGTATAAATCCACTTCAAATAAATTTATTAGGCTTTGTCTTCAAGTTACCTTACCTCTTAATTGAAGAGATCATCTTGATCAACTGTTCTTAAAGAGAAAAAACAATTACTATTGTGAAAATTAGCTTACTTTTGTTTCAAAAAAAGTCCTTTTGCTCATCTTTATTTAGTCTCAATCTTATAGTTGAAAACCCTCTGTGAAGTTACCTGTATCAATGCCAATGTTGTATTTACATTTTACTGCTTAAGAAAAAGGCTTTGTTCTAGTGTTAAAAATTATTCTCACAGTAAAAGCTTTCTTTTGTTTATTGCTATTTCCTTTCTCTTCTTGAGGATTAGGGGTGGCTGGAAGAATGCTTTCTATATGAGTGGACTTTGTTCTGTTCATAATTTTAACAAAGTGCCTCATTTCTTTATGGGATAAAGTTTATTTTTTCAGCAAGCGTTTTAATAAAATCCTGTATAGCACTAATTGTGAGAAGGAGATTCTTTATTTCTGTTACTTCATGAACACAGATCCCACTCAACCAGCAATGGTGCAAAGGACTCTCAGGCTGCTGACTGAGGCTTGCTCATGGATTTGCCCAAATATAGACATAAGGAGTACACATTGGTTGGTGTTTTGCCATTAATCAAGTAATTAACTCTTTGAACTTCACCTCAAGACATAAATCATTTCAAATGTTAAAAAAATCAAAACAATACTATCAATGGAGCAAAAATATTGATAATTATCATATTTAATAATAGCCTGGAAAAACAGATTATATGAATGATATAAACTGTTATTTTGATCACTAGCATTAGGATCTATGGTATGACTTGAGAGTCATTACAAAAAATTTTAAAATATATATTCGTTTTAGACTTTCACATGTAGAATTTTAAAATTTTTCTGGTCTAATTTTTAAGTTTTTTCACTGAATGGATTCTGGGCTTGGGCCATGCTTAGGCTAGCCTTTTCCATTCTTGATTTATTCAAATATCCAAATGTATTCCCCTAGAAATTTAGTGATCGTCACCTTTATGTTTGGATTCTTATCTATTTAAAACAGTGTAATAAAAGAACTCTCTCACATGTGAAAAAGCAAAGCTATCACCACAAAGACTAGGGTAGCCTGCCACGAGCCACGAGAGTTTCAATAGTCTCAGGTACATGCAAAAGCTGGGAAATGAATAAAGACTAGTTGAAGAATTGATGCATTTGCATTATGATGAGGGTGGACAGTATTAAATATACCATGGACTTCCTGAAGTACAAACAAATTTGTATGTCAAATGTACAGTCAGATGGCCCCTTAGAAGTGAGGATGGTGAGACTTTATTTCACATACTTTGGACATGCTTATCAGGAGGGACCAGTCTCTGGAGAAGGACATCATGCTTGCGAAAGGGTCAGCAAAAAAAGAGGAAGACCTCAAAAGGGTCTTGATTAGCGCAGTGGCTGAAACAATGGGCTCAAGCAGGAGTGATGGTGAGAAGGGCAAAGGGCCAGTGGTGTTTGCTCTGTTGTGCATTGGGTCACTAGAAGTCGGGACCAAATCAATGGAGCCTAACAACAAAAACAAGGAAGGAGATAAGGGGAAGACTTATTTAATTAACAGTTTTATTGGCATATATTCATATATCATGCAATTCAATAATTCAATCATATCAAGAAGAGTTGTACAATCATCACCATGATTCATTTTGGAACATTTTCTTCTTTCTTGTATTTCTTGTTATTAGTCCCCCATTTACTCCCAACACTCCCTGCCATACACCCAAGAAACACTCAATCCAGTTACTGTCTCTATAGCTTTATCGATCCTAGATTTAATATACAGAAGAACAAACCCCCCCCCAAAAAAACCCAAAACTACGATAACAAGTAAAACAGAAAGACCTCCATTGAAAAGAAAACCAAAAATATTAGATACTAGACCAAACTTAAAGTGGGTAAAAACAGAGGTCAAATGATAAGGTGCTAAATTTTAGCCATCTGCAATAATACTTTTTCCAGTGCACGCTGCATGATACAAGGCTGTTCACATCCCTGCTCTATGTGCAGAGGGGATTGTCCATAGGCTCAATCCACACGTATTTCCCCTTCACTTAAAAAAAGGGGGTGGGGGGGACAATTTTTAAATGTCTCAAGGGGGGAGATTAAATGATAAGATATAATATTTTGACCTATCTACATCTGCTATAATTAACTTCACAATGTTCTCTGTTGATAACAAGGCTATTTGGATTCCTCAATTTTGGTCCAAGGGGATTCACCAAGGCTTAATCCATGTGCCAACCCTGCAAAAGGATTTGGGGCTTCCACTGTCATCCATAGCCGTCTGAAAAACAGTTGTTCACAATTTGAGCTTTAATACCAATCCCTCCTTTGGACTTGGTTTTTTTTTTTTTTAATTTACAATACTTGGATCACACAGGCTGGTATGCTTCTTCTATGTGGACTTAGTTTACACCTTATTTACATGACTGCTTATTTGAAAACAAGTCTTTGAGACTTCAGATGTTATTCTTTCTGATAGCCAGGCGCCATCTGATTTCTTTGCCACACTTTGGTATATTACCCATATCTTCAGTGATCTCTTCATGAGGATGAACTAATTGCTCTTAGATTGGGCCTAAAATTAAGTGCGGGCCTCAAATCTATTCATATATCTATTGCATATATGTGTGTTTGGTTCTCCTTAGAGATATCATTATAAATGATAGGTAACATTATAAATCATTCCCCTAGAGGACATAAGGTAATTCTACTGTTAATGTCATTATGTAGCCAATAACATAGACCTTAAAACGCTGGAAATGATACAAGTATAAAGCAGCTACAAACCACAACACATGAATTGTTGACTTATACAGATTCAATTCTTAAAGGACACCACTATTTACACAAACAACAGGGGTTGGTGAAACGGCAAACTTTCAGTAATATTCTTTCACATCAGCAGAACCATGCCTACCAGATTAATACATGTTATAATAAAGCAAAGAGGGCATTAAATAGTAGGAACATGGTAGTCCCAGCTACCTTTCAGTGGGCACCCCGAAGGCAAGAGATTTGAACCAAAGTCCAATGGCCACCTATTTTTTAAAAATTTTTTTATTGGTGGCTCATACAGCTCTTATCACAATCCATATACTGTATACACCCATTGTGTCAAGCACATATGTTGCCATCATTTTCAAAACATTTTCTTTCTACTTGAGCCCTTGGTATCAGCTCATTTCCCACCTCCCCCACATTCCCTCCCTCATGAACCCTTGATAATTTATAAATTTTTTTTTCCATGTTTTACACCAACAGCAGTCTCCCTTCACCCACTTTTCTGTTGTCTATCCTATGTCGTTCTTTGTGATCGGTTCCCCCCTTTCTCCCTCCACCTCCTTCCCCTCCTGGTATCTCTACTCTCATTATTGGTCCTGAGGGGTTTATCTGTCCTGAATTCTCTGTGTTTCCAGCTCTTATCTGTACCAGTGTACATGCTTTGGTCTAGCTGTATTTATAAGGTAGAATTGGGGTTCATGATAGTGGGAGAGAGGAAGTATTAAAGAACTAGAGGAAAGTTGTGGTTCTTTGGTGCTATACTACACTCTGACTGGCTCATCTCTTTGTTGGAACCCTTACCTAAGGGAATGTCAAATTGTCTACAGATGGGCTTTGGGTCTCCACTCTACACTCCCCCTCATTCACATTGATATGTTTTTTTGTTCTGGGTCTTTGATGCCTGAAACCTGATCCCATTAACACCTCATGATCAGAGAGGCTGGTGTGCTTCTACCATGTGGGCTTTGTTGCTTCCCAGCTAGATGGCCACTTGTTTATCTTTAAGCCCTTAAGACCCCAGAAGCTGTATCTTTTGATAACTGGGAACCATCATCTTTCTTCACCACGTTTGCTTATGCACCCATTCTGTCTTCAGCAATGGTGTAGGGAAGGTGAGCATCACAGAATGCCAAATTATGATCACCTGCTCTATAACCTTGGAAAGAAGTCAACAGCTTCTTCTCACATTACACAGTTTCAGCCTGAAGTCCAAGGAGTCAGTTTTAGTTTTCTTTCCAGGAGTACCCATTTGTTTTCAAGATTCATTGAGCAGAGAATCTTTTCTCCACTGATACAGAGTACCTTTTTATCAGAGAAAGCTGTCAAGATGCTTGGCTATTAACTAAAAGGCTGGAGGTTCAAGTCTGCCCAGAGACATCTGGGGAAAATGGCCTGGCAATGTTCTTCTGAAAAAGCAAACTTTGAAAAAAATGGAGACTAGATGTTTATATTTAGGCCTATTTTTGAATTCTCTTCATCTATGGTTCTATGGCCAATGGACTGATACAATGTGCCAAACTTGTTTCTATGAATAAAATGTCACTGTAGCAGGGCCACACCCATGTGTTCATGTTGTTTATGGCTGCATTTGTTCTACAGTGCTAGTACTATTCATAAAGCCTAAGATACCAACTTAGCCATTACAGAAAGTGGTTGCCATACCCTGTTCTGATGCATTGATCAGTACCATAATCACTATAGATATATAATACACTTAAATTCTAGTGGAGCTAATATTCCCTCTTCTGTCTCAGATTTTTCCCTGGGTATTCTTGTTTGTTTAATTTGTTTGCCTCCCCCCCCCCATATACATTTAGTATCAGTTAATATCTGTTATCTGTATATTTCAATTGGCATTGCTTTTATTTAGAGAGACTTGATTTATTTATGATGCTGTATCTTCCAATTCAAGAACAGAGGATTCCTTTCCATTTGTTTATATTTGACCTTCTGTAATAGCTCAAAGAATTTTTTCCACACTTTATTTGCACATTTGTGGCACAGAACTAACAGAAAAAAATATATTTATGATTACACATTTATTATAGCTAAGTACTGAAATGTAGATCAACATAAAGAAGAGACAGACAGGGTAAAATCTGGCAGGATTTCCAATGGAAAGTCCCTGTGTCCTCCCCCAAAGTGTACTACCCTCCCATGATGTCTTTCATTAATGAGGAAGTGCAGGGAATTCATGTCCAGATCCTTTACTGGCTACATTAAATAGGCATGACGGATTGATTCACATTGATCTCTTTGTCTAAGGTCAGCTGTGGTCTTTCTGATCACTCCAGGCCACACTCATTTGCACACTATTGGGGCTCCTTGGGTTAGCAAACTTCACCTCAGTTACTGAGGAAAATCTGGAAGTTTAATGTAATACCTTAGGAAATGTGAAAAGACCCCATTACTTTAGGTAAAGTTATTTACATGACATACTTCCTCAAGTAGCTAAGAAATAGGATTCAGCTGAAATTTAGAAACATTATTGAGTGTCTGTTATGTACCAGTCTATTTAGATGTGAGGACAAAGAGACAAGGATACAGACATGATTCCTGCACTAGGAAAGGAAGAGAGCTGTGTGAACAAGTCAGTGCACTGAAGCATGGTACCCACTATCATAGACATACGCATAGTGATGAGGGCATGAATGCTCAAAAGTTGGCCAAGAAATGATTCTTAGACAAGCAAAGAGTTGAGTCAAATCTGGTTGGTTAGTCGATGCTCCTCATATGGACGAAGGACAGGAAAGTGTAGCGGGGAAAAGAGGAAGGCATTCTGGGCAGTGAGATCAGAAAGATCAGCAAACCACCGAGGTCATAAATAAGAGAAACTAGGAACATTACAGGATAATGATATGCTATTAATCCACCATGGTTGCTACAGACTTGGTGACTCATACATCTATACACTATTTATAGTAATTATGTATATGGCATCTGTTTCCTATCAGGGATCTGTTCTCCTTTACCATGTTTAATTTTTTTTCTTTTAGAAAATGTATAATCAAACAGAGGAGCCTTTGAGTCTAGGATTACTAACTGCAAGGTCAGCAGTTCAAAACCGCCAGCCAATCTGTGGGAGAAAGATGAGGCTGTCTACTCCTAAAGATTCAGTCTCAGAAGCCTTATATAGGTTTCATATACATGATTATTTAGGGTTTCACACACAGTTTGCTAGAGGGTGGCTATGAGTTCTGCTCGAGCAGAACAATAAATGACACTAGGACCTAGCGGGGCTTTGTTCTATTGCACACAGGTCCGCTATGGATTGGAAATGACTTAAGGGCCCCTAACAATGAGTCCAAATCAACATGATGGCAGTAGTTTGAGATTTCAGGATCATAAAGAGGAACCCAAGCCCCAAGGATGATATTCCTGCTTAGAGCAGCCAATGCAGAGAGGACCATAGGGCCAGCCCCACCGCAGCAAGACACGATGTCCCTCACTGACCCATATCTCTACAAGGGACAACACTGGAGGCACAATGTGGGAATTGTGCCCGATCTGACCCCACCACACTTGAGAGAAACGCTAAGGGTATGCACCAGAGCAGCAAGGGGAGCAAACCAATGAAGTCCCCAGGGAAAACCAAAAATAGACTTTGGGGCCAGGGTATGGCACCCCATCAGACTGGACAGGAAAACATGCCCAAAGTTCAACAATCAGACCTGGGACTTTTGTAGGATTTTCTTTTTCTGTCTTATTTTTTTGTTGTTGTTATTTGCTTTTTTGTTTTCTTTTGTTGTTTTGTTTTGCTCTGCCTTGTTTTTGTGCTTATTATTGTCTCTGCATGTCTCTCTAGATAAGATAGGCAGTATAAACAACCTGGAGTAGAAAACAATGGGACCGAGGGTTCCGGGGGGACATGGGAGAGAGGAGACAGGGAAAGGAAGTGGGTGTTAACAAACCCAGGGACAAGGGAACAACAGTGATCTAAAATCAATTGTGAGGTCGTAGGATGCCTGGGAGGGCTTGATCAAGGGCAATGTAACCAAGAGGAATTACTGAACCCGAATGAAGGCCGAACATGATAGTGGGACAGGAGGAAAGTAAAAGGAAATAGAGGAAAGAACTAGGAGGCAAAGGGCATTTATAGAGGTCTAAATACAGGCATGTACATA
>NW_022103906.1:17846026-17861877 GCF_000313985.2 Echinops telfairi
AACTGCTTTGAAAATGATGATGGCAGCATATGTGCAAATGTGGTTGACACAATAGATGGATGTATGGATTGTGATAAGAGCTGTCAGAGCCCCCAATAAACATATTAAAAAATTGCACCTGCTCATTCAGCCATTTCAGTGTGTCAATTTTTGGCAAAACACAGCATGCCTCTCTTGCCCCACACACCTTACTCACCTGACCTTGTTCCATGTGACTTCTTTTTATTTCTGTGAATGAAGAGTGACATGAATGGTCAGCAATTTGACGATGTGCAAGAGGTTATGAAAAAAATGAGGAGGTGCCACCAGCCATTCAAACAGATGAGTTTGAAAATTTGTTTCCAAGAATGGAACTGCAGCTTTGACACGTGCAACGGAGAGTACTTTGAAGGTGATCAGGTTGTGTTGTAAAAAAAAAAATTAAATACAAAGCTTTGAAAACAAATTTCCATTTTGGGGGGTACCCCTTCGTATGTATATGATGTATGTACACTCATAACCAATTGTTGTCCAGTAGATTCCAACTCAGAGCACCCCACTGTGTGCTGCAGTGGAGAGCTGTTCCATAGGGCTTTTGATCACCAGTCTGTCTTAGGGAGTACCTCTGGGTGGGTTTGGAATGCCAACTCTTTGGTTAGTAGTCTAGTATTTAGCCATTTGCACTACTCAGGGCTCATATGTATACACACACACATACATATATATAAATACTTACAGGTATACATATATACCAAAAAAACCAACCCTCAACTCACTTCCATTGAATGGATGCCTACTCAGAATGATCCTCTAGGACAGGGTAGAACTGTCCCAGTGGGTTTTGAGAGTGTAACTAGTTACAAGAGTAGAAAGCCCCATCTTTCTCCCAAAGAGTGGCTGACAGTTTTTAACTTCAGACCTTGAGGTAAGCAGCCCAATGCGCATACCAATGTGCTTCAAAAATGTGTCAAAAATGGAATGGAAAGGTAATGAAAATTTTTCATGAACCTTATGAAGTGCTTTTGTATACTCCTTTCAAATTATTTCACCATAAACAAATGTCCCTTCTAGGAAGCTATTGTAGAATATCATTTAAAAGAATTAATTTTAAAATAAGCAATGGAGCATCTTGGATATTCTGCTTATTTTAACACCGTGCATTGTTTTTGTTTGTTTGTTTTGTTTTTGTTTTTGTACTATCCTCATATTTGCTCTCAAAATGACAATGGCATTGGCATTGCGGGCTGTGTTTCACCGGAGATGGAAACGAAATTCCAGCAGATGTGTGGTTTGTCTGAAGCCTCACAATCAGTGAATAGCAAGGCAGGATGGAAACCCAGACCTCCTTGAACCAAAGGTCATCTTCTTTTTACAGAGGCATGACAGATGCAGAAAGAAATGTCCCAGTACACTCACAGCTCTGACGGCACAGAGGGGTCCTCTCCAGGGGCGCTTACCCCTCCCAATGAAGAAGAGATTGACGGAGTGCCCGCCACAAGGAGACGAAGGTGCAGGGTGAGGCGGGGTTTGGTTCTGTTGCACATTGGGTCACAGTGGTCAGAACCAATTTTGCAGCACCTAGCAACAACAACCAAAAGGGAACACAACACATCGAGTCGCAGCTCTCTCACCTCTGGACACTTCCCAAGAGTCTGCTGCTCTCTGCTTGTGACTTTACAGCTTGCAAATAGGCTTTTTTGGCATCAGCTCATGGTTGGCATTTGTTTGACTTGGCAATGTTCCTGCAGTTGATAACAAAAAAAGACATCTACTGTGAAAGGTAAGTTACAAGTATAGTTTTGCTGCTGCTGTCAGGGAACTACAAATGAAAAGACAATGGAAAATGTCCATGAACTTTTGGAAGCCCCCTCCCATATATAAATAGAGATGATTGGCCTGGTCCCTTGTTTGGGGATCTTTTTGAGACAGATGTGCTCTGGCCTGAGGAAGAGCTGCTTCTCTGGTCTGTTGGGTAGGAGATGCCTGTGTAGCCCAGCTGTTGAGCGAGGGCTCGAGGGAAGACCAGATCTGCTGCTGAGAAAGCTCCTGCCATGTCCTTCTGCTTAAGGGCTTGTCAGTCAGACTTCCTTTCTCTCCACTCGTCACCTTAGGGAACATCTTGCTTTGAAAAGCCCCTAAAGCTAACCTGTTTCCACAGATTTCTTGCCTTGTTCCCCCAGCCCCTTCGATTCAGAGGAGGATTAAGTAACCAAGCAACATGTATTTGGATCTGAAAAGTGCTTCATGTCAAACTTGGCTGTGGAAATAAGTATTTCTGTGTATAGGGCAAGGGAGAAGGGAGTTGGGGGGGAGAAAGAACTAGCACACATTCATCCTTCCACCAGTCGATATGCTAGCAAGTAGTCCTAGAAGTTCGACGATATGCAGAAGACAGCAGCCAGATTGGAGAAAGGCTTATTAGCAACCTTTCTTACAGAGATGACACCTCCTTGCGTGCCGAAACAAAGGAGAACTTGAAGCTCTTGTGGGACCATGTCAAAGACAGTATGCAGCCTTCCGTGTGAATTACAACTCAAAGCAAATGACACTGCAATCCTCACAACTGGATCAATAGACAACATCGAAATGTTGTTGTCATTAGGTGCCAGCCAGTTGGTTCGGACCCATAGAGATCCCAGGCATAACAATGAAACACTGCCTTTTTACTCCTGTAACAGTTACAGTCTCAGAAACCCACTTAGGGTCGCTATGAGTCAGCATTGACGCCATGTTAGCATGTTTGTTTTTTTCAGTTTTGGCAAGTTCAGATTTTTCAAGATTCGTAGTTCGTCCTTTCCAAGTTCCAGTTATTAATAGATGTTTTTGGTGGTTACTTCTCATTTTGAGTTGTGCCCCATCGCAAACAAAGACCCCGAAGGCTTTATTCCTGAAAGCTTTACTTCATCTATGTCCTTGTGTTAGTCTGGATACTTCAGAGAAACAAATCCACAGAAAATCATAAGAGAGAGTTTTATATAAAGGGTAAGTGCACATCAAGAAAACATCCCAACCCAGTGCTGCCCAAGTCCACAAGTCCAACGTTAACCCATATGTATGACACCAATCCACAAAGTCCTCCTCCATCTCACAAAACAGATGCAATGATGCCAACTGCAGGAGGAAAGCTGAATCAGTGAGCATGTAAGCATCTCAGCGCTGGCAGGGTCTCCACATGGCTGCTCCAGCACCCAGGGCTGCATCAGGGCAGGTCCATGTGGCTTCTCCTCAGGGGTTTCTTGCAGGAAGTGAGCCTTGCCAGCTGAAGCAGGGAACTGGTTAAGGCAGCTGCACCCTTGTCCGAAGGTCAGAAAGCAGGAAACCCGAGAACTAGAAAGGCGAGGGTCGCTGAGCCATTTATACCCCCGCCCTTCAATTAACACCACATGTGTTTATTGGCCAGGTTGGCACAAGAAACTAACTGCCTCAGTCCTTATGGTTGCCTCTACTTTGAGAAGGCAGCTCTTCCTTGGCCATATTTGAGTGCCTTCTGACCTCATCTTCTGGCACTAACTCTAACAGTGTTGTTTCTCTGTACATTAGGTTTTCAGTATTTGACACTGTTTCATGGCTATCCATAAGATTTTCAGGGACTAATCTATCCAACGTGGAACAGCCTGTCCCTTCTTCATAGTCCACTCTTAGTCTGGAAGTTCTGCTGAAACCTGTTCACGCTGGGTGACCGTGCTGGTGTTTGGAAACACTGTGACATAGCTCCCAGCATCACAGCAACACACAAACCACCACACTTTGACACAATGATAGACAGTGATAACCACTAATAATTAAGAAGCACATTTCTAGGATCTGTGTTCACTCTAAATGCTCAGGAAGCAAAAGAGATGGATAAGAAAAAACCCAAATGTCTTTTACCCTGCTAGGCAGATCAACAACTCAGCTTAAACTATCTGGGGGTATTTTTGCCAAGGGCCACAAGGAGGTGCCAAAGAGCAGTGAGATTGCTTTGCCAGAGAGTTGTAATCACTGGCATTATTCTAAAAAACAATTTCTATTTGTTTAAAGTTGGTATCTGGCATTTTCCATGGACTAGAGGCTCTTAGATTGCCAGGAAATCAGTGTAAGATCCAGAGATAAAGCCTCATGACTGGAGAATTTTAAGGAGATTGAGTACATATAGTCACACACACCACCACCCGCATCCCCAATCTCTTAGTTGATGAGTTTGTGTATTGCATGCCACTAAAAAGCTGGCAGCTATGCCACAGGTATGCCGAATGTGAACAGGTTTATGCATGGTGGTGAACACGTTTCGGAAGAACTTCCAGATCCAGGAAAAGTAGAAAGAAAAGTCTGATCATCTATTTCCCCAAATCAGCCAAAGAAGGTCGTCTGGACAACAGCAGACCATGCTTGACTGAGTGCTGGAGCCCTGGTGGCACAGCGCGTAAGTGCTGAGCTATAATCGAAAGGCTGGAGGGTTTGAACCCACCCAGTGACAGCAAGGGATCTGGCTATCTTCTCCCATAAAGATGACAGCCAACAACCCCACCCCGCCCCCCAACAACCGTCTGGGGCAGCTCTACTGTGTCACATGGGTCACTACGAATTGGCAGCAACTAACAACACAGTCGTGAAAGAGAGGTCCCCTAACTTGGCAGGCCCTTAAAATATACAGTGGCCACAAGAAAGGTCTCCAACACACCAACATCATGAGGGCATTGCCACCTTTTGTTTCGTTGTCCTCGGAGTCACCCGGAGTCAGAATCAAGGTGACAGCAGTGAGCAAGAACCAGGAGCGAACTGGTACAGGACGGTGTCTGGGGTGGCAGGTGCTCCATGGCGTCCACTTTCCTCCTCTCTTCGTGGCGCCGATTCTGCTCTTCTCGGCCTGCACCCCACTATTTCTCACACTCACCCTACTCGCTTATGTGGTCGAGTCCAGGTATTTCCTAGGAGTGAACCATTAGAGCACGTAAGACCCGTGAAGCGGATAGAAGAGCCACTCTGTGCGGTGCTCCTGCAGGGGAGCGAAGCAGGCACAGCTGCGGGAGCCCGGGCCAGGCTTGTTATGAATCTTGGGCTGAAGGTGGCAGCTCAAAGAAAGACGTGGGCCTCTTCTCTCGGGTCAAATTCTGGCTCAGACATGGAGTAATTACCAGCAGTGTGATTAGTTAGTGCTTCTTCTCCCTGAGCTTCAACTGCATGTCAACACCTTTCCACAGAACTTCCAGAGTAAGGAAAAGTAGGAAGAAAGGTCTGGTAATCTACTTCCAAAAGCCAGCGAAAGAAGCTCCTATGGAGGACAGCAGACTATGTCTGACATAGTGCTGGAGCAATCACAGGATAGCCCGAAGGATTGAGAGGAAACACAGAAAAGAATATTGTTCTGTGCATCCCGTAAGTATTGACATACGACTTTTTTAAAACAAAAATTTAGAAAGAAAGGCCCTCATAGACTTGCTGGGGAGACTCGGTGGGTGGGGAGCATCTTGCTTCTGCTGTTAAAGGCAAAAGCTGGTGTCTCTAAGGTGTTTTAGAGAAGGCCCAGGATGCCCTGTACTTTGTGGGGTACAAGCCATCCTCAGGCCTTTCTATCCTCATTTACCCTCCAGCAGCAGCTGGCAGGCCCAGAGAGAACCAATGCTTCCAGGCCAGCCTCTGTTCTGCTCCTCTCTGGAGTCAGAGTCTAGCCAGCCTTCCCCAGTGAAATTCTCTGGGAGAGAAATTCCTGATTAGGTTGATTGTCTGTAAAGAGATGACTTATAAGTAATTAGTGGACCAGTAAACAACACGATGATAAAATGGAGAAAAATGAAAGGGGTCAAGGATTTCATTCTACTTGCATCAACAGGCAGCACCCAGGGAAGACAAGCCAAACAACCAACACACGGCGATCGAGTCCATGCCGACTCCCCTCCCTGTGCGCTGCCCAGACCATGCAGACAGCAACCCAAAGCCTACCCACCCCGCCACCGGGGCTCCCGGTCTGTCTTAGAAGTCAGAAAGGAATGCTCCTTTGGATTGAGCGTGGGGAAACTTCATCTTGCTTATTTGGGGCACTTCATCAGGAAAGAACAATTGCGACAGAAGTGTAGCTAGGAGAGCAATTTTTAAAAAGCACCCCCTCCTCTGTGTGTGTCTGTCTTCAAAATCACACACTGTGTGTCTTCGGAAACACAGGCAATCAGGAAAGTAGTAATTCCAATATTAGGCTACCTGGAAGAGGAAGTATTGTAAAGATTCTTGATACACTTGTAGGGATAATGCCTTTGTGATGCATAATGGCTAGCAGACCAGAAAAGAAAAAGAACACAGAAAGAAGAGAATCTGCTTAAAGGCTTGCTGTTTTAGGATTCTGCAAGGGAGATGTAATTAAAGTGTTCCACTCTCTCTTGGACCTGTGACAGCAAAATTAGTATGAGGGAGAACAGTGCATAATAGAGAGTGAAGGAAGCCTGTTTGTCTCAGTGCAAAGTAGCCTAGCTCGTGATTTGTGATGAAAATAAGATTATTTTCAAGAGCCTCAGAATTGATAGATGTCAGTTTAACTGCTTTAGAAACACACTGCTTTCACTTTGAATGCGGGACTCTGTTTATGTAACAAGTACTTATTGAACACTTCCTAAATGCAGCCACTCAGATAACAATGACGAAGGAGCCTGGAGTCCTCCCTTACTCACCCCAAGAAATTTATGGTCTAAAGGATAGTAGAGATAGGTTCAAGGTCAAAGCAAGTTAGTCTGACGCCTGGTAGAAACAGTGCAGGAGGTTATATAAGCACAAGGGGCTGGGTGGTGCAGATGGCTTACACTTGACTATTAACATAAAACCAGGAGTCCGGTGGCATGGTGGTTATGAGCTAGACTGCTAACCACAGGTTGGCAGTGCCAAATTACCAGCTGCTGTATAGGAGAAAGAGGAGGCTTTCTACTCCTGTAAAGAGTTACAATCTTGGAAGCCCACAGGGGCAGATCTACCCTGCCCTTTGGGTCACTATTAGCAGAACTGACTCGCTGGCAGTGAGTTTGGGTTCTTTTATTAACATAAAGGTTGATCATCCAAACCTATTCCGAGGTGTCATGGAAGAAGGCCCTGGCAAACTGCTTCCGTAAAGATTACAGCCAACAACCCTCCCCACCCCCCATGGCATAGTTCTACTCTGTAACACAAGAGCCACCATACATCAGAACTGACTAAAGGATTTTTGAAAATGGATTTTGGGTGAGTGTTTGGCAGCGCAGGGCACCCGCGTGTGGTATGTGTTCTAATAGAAGCCCAGGGAGTGGCATTATGAACCACTTGCTTATGGCATATTTGTGGCTTTATGAACCGTTTGCTTATGGCATAATAAAGTTGAGGGAAAACATCATGGTCTTAAAAGATATGCCTGAACAGTAATAAAACATACAGATGAATAAAATAACATGCAAAAATCAAACGTAAGAACTAATTAGGTGCTACATATCAGTCTGCAAACATTTTCCGGTGTTCACTCCATAGTAGGCCCGGTGCTCTGGGCTGCGTCCAGTCTTCAGAACTTCCCAGCATGCCAGTCTGCTAGGTCTGTGACAATATCCAAAGAAGAAGAAGCTATTCTCGCGGTAACCCACAAGAAGAACTTTGCCCCTGACACACACACTGGCCAGCAGAGAGCCTGACCAAATCTTCCAAGCAGTCGCATGGGAAGACAGAGTGCGTGGACAACTGAAAGGACATTCCCCGTCTTTCAGAATTGACTCCAAATACTTTGGGGTAAATGTGTGCCATCACTCATCCAGGCCGAAGCGGGTTATCTTCCTCTCTCCAAAGCAATTCATCTCTTCTCATTTTGCATAAAACTGCTGGCTGGCGCCCAAGCCCTACTGAGATTGGTGGATGATTTGATTTATGACAGTGGAGAAATAGGCTTTCCGTTAGTTTTGGAGTCAGAAACGTCTTACAACTCAAAAATAAATTGCAACTGGAAGCCGTGATCCATGCCAAAACCCCGATGCCGGGTGCTGCGTGAGCTCATCACACTTAAAGAGAATGCAAATAGCGTTTGCTCGGTCAGACACTGGCTGTTCCTTTGCTCGGGAAATCGTGATAGCAAATTCGCCAGTGTGTTTGACCTCTTCCCCTGCCTGGCTTTTCTGCTCCAAGCTGCTTTGTTCTGGGTTTCTTCTTTGGGCCAGCACTGTTCTGGCTCGAGAGCTTTCAGGGCAGAATGGTTCCTCAGCAGCTGGGGGCGCTTCCACGCAGTCGCTGTTCTTTACTTGAGACCCAAGTGGGTGCCCACTGCCGTTCTTAGAGGTGAGCACGGAGCACCAGTAGAAATGAATGAATGACACAGCTTTTCGGACGACTGAGGTGGCACAGAGCTCTCACAGAAGCACCCAGCAGGGAGAACACTCCCTCTTAGAGAGGACATCCTGATGGTAATCTTTCCTAGAACTCCAAAGACAGCCTCAAGATCCCAGGTTACCAGTTCCAGAGCTGAAAACCAAGACTTTATACCTACTCATAGGCAGAAAACATTATGAATGTTTGTCTTACCCCAGCAGGTAGAAAATATCAGTGGATTCCAGAAAGGTTTATATATAGTCCCTAACCTTATTAAGAAGAGATTGGAGATATGTGGGCCATGTCACCAAAGCTTTTACATCAACATTATGGGAAGTAACTTCCCCAGACCGGAGAGGTTTACAATAAAGTTGCATTTGAGAATGTCCTCATGACTAGAGGGCCCCAGAATACTATTATTTGTGTGTGTATGTGTGTGTGTGTGTGTGAATTACCCTGCTTATTGAATTAGATATATCAAACAGCAGTTGGAGTTAATAGTAAAGAACCAGTCCATTCTCTTTCTATGCATGCCTCCGCTACCACCACTGGTGTTATTTATTATATACACAGCATGGAAAGGCTACCTAGAGGCATTAAGGATTTCTTATCATTGTAAAAATTCCTATGAGTCAGTTAATATTATCCTTTCCATTTTAAAGATGGGGAGGGGGAAGCATTTAGAAAGATTAACTGATTCACCCAAGCTCACATGACTAATTAACCTCCTAGCCAGTTCTAACAGGCCTTTTGATTCCAAAGCACTTATTTTTTGACATTATATTGCCTTCCCTTAATTGATGTCCCTTCCAGAAGTTTCTTCTATGAGAAATGGCCCTTTCACGCCCCCTTGAGCAAGGTTTCTCAGGTGTAAACTTGACCTCTAGTTAGGATGGTCCATACACAGCTTTCTCCACTCCACTATTGGCCTCGTAAGTACCAGAGGGTTTTCTTAAAACATATACACACACACACACACCCCAAAATCAGTTAAGCAAACACCAGACCAAGAGAGAATCTTTCATTTGTCCCTTAAAAAATTCCTCCTAATGAATGGTAAATTACGCGACAGTGCAACGCTCTTGGGAACCCACAGGGGCAGTTCTACCCTGTCCTGTAGGGCTGCAGCAATGTGGTGGCAGTGAGTTGTGGCTATTTGCTATGTGATCCGATCTTCTTTACTTCTGTCCTTTCCACAACACCTGGTAAGGTTTTTCAAACCTAGAGATTTTGTGGTTTTCCTTTTTACTTCTTCTTTAGGAACATCTATTTATTTATTTCCGACCTGTGAGCTGTGCAGACTGCCCTTCTCAGCTGCAGCCCCAGGACCCAGGAATCAATAATGGCTTGGCCCAGCATTTCTTTCCAATTTGTTCACGAATGCTGTCCATTTTCTGCTCGCCTCTGGCTTTTTCTGCCAGCATTAGCTGCATTGAGGTTCACCAGATGCTTCTATTGAGCCTTGTTTATTTAGGTTAAATTGTTGATGCTGTTGGTTCTTCTGCTCATTCCACTAGACTGTAACTCTGTGGCAGACACTAATTCTCAATCAGCTGTGTAGATCCAGTACCTGGCTGGGCCTACACATGGTGAGGGCTTGTAAAGCTCTGAAAAGGAGGTAAATGGGGAGGCAGATGGGGAAAGAATGAGGGAGGTAGAGCAGGAGGAGAGAGAGAAGGACAGAGAGAGGAAGAGAAGCTTAGGAAGCGTTATGGTGGTCTGTTTTATATGATTTGATTCTGTCGCAGAGAAAAGGTATAGAGGAGGGGGCTGGTAATCTTCACCTGATCGCTGGAATTTTCATCAATGAGATGCTTTAGTGGAAAGTAAAGAACAACTGCTAAAGATTCAGATACCTTGGTGGCATGCATGGTTTGCACTGGACTATTAACCCACCTGGCCGTACCTCGAAAGAAAGGTCTGGCCATCTCCTTCCCTTAAGATTACAACCAAGAAAACTCTCTGGAGCAGTTCTACCCTGTTAACACATGGGTCACCGTGAACCAGAATTCGACACAATGGTCACGACTTTTCTTTTATTGAAAAACTAGACTGACCCATAACCCCAGACTGCTACTCAATATCAGATGTGCCCAGGGCACATTCCTTAGCCTCTCTCTTCCCTCAGTTCTTTCATCTGTAAAATGGAGGAAATGCAAACTATCTTTTTCATAAGTGGGTACTGGGTAGTTAATCTATGTAAGGCAATGGGAGAAGTGCCAGTGCCCAGAGAGACATCCCAACAGAACCGACTGAAATTAAAAATGATAAGAACCCACTGTTTCGAAGGACTACACTCCAACAAATTATAAAAGTATGATGGCTTGGTTTTAGGTCAACCTGAGTGGGCCAGGATTTCCCCAGAATATGATCTAACAGAGTGTGGTCAGCTCTGTGAGGGATCTTCTGTAAAGCCGCCAAGCAGTTTGGGGGAAAATAGCATGGAGTGGCACCTCCCTCATCTGGTCATAGTGTTGATCAAATGGAGGGAGGTTTCCTCCAGGGGGCGGCCTACTCTTAGTACAGATTGACCATGTGTGGACCTAGCTCACATCTACTGCTAGATCTGCATCCTGCATCTGTTTGTTTGACTGCCAGTCTTACACTCAGTTCGTCATCCACCAGCCTCTGGGATTTCTGCTTCTTGTTGGTTGGTCCCTGCTGCTACACGAATAAAGAGAAGCCTTAAGCTTGCATTTGACCCACGGACATGAAATAGACTGGTCTCTTCCACTTTTACAAGGTGTAAGCCATCTAGTGATATAATTCTCTTCCTATATACAAGATCCATGGTGACATAAGGTGTTGGGTTGTGAAGTGCAACGTCAGTAGTTTGAAACCACCAGCCACTCTGTGGGAGAAAGATGAGCTTTTCTATTCTTGTAGAGACTTACGGTCTTGGAAACCCATGGAGGGCTGTTCGACTCTGTCCTACAGGAGCATTATGAGTCAGATTTGACTCAATGGCAATGACTTTGGCTTGTTGGAGCACATACCTACACACACGAGGGTCACTGTTTTTGCTTCTCTAGAGAACCAAGCCTAACACAAAAACCTAGAGGGAATAGACAAATTTCTAGAAGTACCTTTGCAGTGCAGTGAATGATTTTATGTGGTGTTTCTGCTTATAGTCTCTGTAACTTCCACCAACCATCCTTTCCTGATGGATCTAGGAAAAAGGTGGGGGAGATATTGATAAGGTTCATCTGTGAGAGCTTGTTAACAGGAGTCATTGTGATTGCCATGCTGTCGGCACGACTTAGCTGTTTCAGCAGCAGGCGAGAGACTCTCAGACACCAGCAAGAGCCAGGAGTGGAGTGCATCCTCTGGATCTCAAGATACCTGCAAATGAACTCCCATGATCCAGGAAGACAGCTTCAACCTCAGAGGAGCGACAAAGCAACAACAGCAGCAGAACCAGGAGTCAGAGCAGGACAGTGGTGGACTTCCCAGCCCAGAGAACAGAGCAGGACAGTGGTGGACTTCCCAGCCCAGAGAGCAAGTGAAAATGAGTGCTTCGGGGCAAGATGCAAACTTGGGCAGTGGGGTGCCTCTGAGTACTTACTGCAGGGAGCGGGGTTTTCTGGTCCAGGGCGCTGGACATGAGTGCCGTCATGTTGCGGCACAGGGCTGAGTGGTATGTTCTTTGGTCATTTATTCTTGTTCTTGTTGTTGTTGTTGTGATTAGGTGCCATTGAGTCCATTTGAACTCATAGTGCCCCTATGTACAACAGAGCAACCTGCCTCATCCTGCCCCTCTCTCACAATTGTTCTTACATCTGAACCCATTGCTGCAGCCACTTTGTCAGTCATTCTTGGTGTGGGTCTTTCTCTTTTTGTCGCCCCTCTACATCACCAAGCATGGTGCTCTTTTCCAGGAACTAGTCTCTCCAGACAACATGTCCAAAATGCATGAGAAAGTTTGCTGTCTTTGCCTCTAAGGAATAGGGTGGTGGTACTTCTTCCAAGATAGAGCGGTTTATTTTTTGGAAGTCTGTGGTACTTTCAATATTCTTCACCAACATCATAATTAAAACACCTGGATTCTTCTATATTTCCTAATTCGTTGTCTAACTTCACATGCATATGAGGCAGTTGAAAATACCATGGCTTAGGTCAGGCTCACCATAGTCCTCAGAGTAAACATTTGCTTTTCCACATTTGAAAGAGGTCTTGTGCAGCAGATTTTCACAATGCAAGGCGCCCTTTGACCACTTGACTGCTGCTCTCAGGGGCATTGGTTGTGCATCCAAGCATGACAAAAATGCTTGACTATTTCAATCATTTACCTTGCCGTTAGCTTTTGGTCCAGTTGTGTGGATTTTGGTGTTCTTTATACTGAGTTGTAATCCACATGGAAGGTTGCAATCGTGTATGTTCTTCACCAAGCATCAAGTCCTCTTCACTTTCAGCAAGCAACGTTGTTTGATTTGTTTATCACATGTTATTTATAAGCCTTCCTGATTTTGTGTGTGTGTGCATTTCACCTGAATTATAACCTGTTAACTTGAGCATTGTCTGTGAGCTCTACGTGACCATTAAAATGGATTTTAGAACCCAGATGACCAGTACGGGGCGCTGTGGCATGCAGAGCTGACAAAGTAGAGAGTTCTGTGTGAGACAGAGCAACATTGCCTTTCTAAACTAACACAGACTTGGGTACAAAACCTTACCAGACCCCAAACAAAAGAAGAAATAGATCACATCCTTAAAAAAAAAAAAACCTTTAAAAAGTTCAGTACCAAAAAGATTCATTAGGGAATTCTACAAAACATTTCAGAAAAGAATTGATTCCAATTCTACTCAAATTATTCCAGAATATAGAAAGGGATGGCAAACTCCCAAATTCATTCTAAAAAGCAACCATAACCTTGGTATCAAATTCAAAGACATTATTATAATATATGATTACAGATCAATATCCCTTATGAACATAGATGCAAAAGTTTTCAATAAAATCCTAGCCAATTGAATCCAACAATTATCAAAAGAAATTACATCATGATCAAGTGGGACTTATACTACTTATACAAAAAAGACTCAACATGAGGAAAACAATCAATGTGGTCTACAATGTAAATAAACAAAGGAAATACATAACATGATCTTTCAATCGGGGCAGAAAAACCTTTTGTCAAAACCCAACCCTCATTCCTGATAAAAGATATAGAAAATTAGAAATAGAAGGGAAATTCCTCTATCATAAAGGCCAGATATGCACAACCCAAACCAAAGCCCAATATTTTGCTCACTGGGGAGAAACTAAAAGCACTCACCTTACAAAAAGGACCCAGACAAAGATGGTCTTTATCATCACTCTTATTTAGTATTGTGTTGAAAATCCCAGAGCTATTAAACAGCAAGAAGAAACCAAAAGTATCAAAATTGGTAAAGTAGAAATAAAACTCTCTGTCAGCATATGATATTATTAAACACATAGAAAACACAAAAGGCTTTGCAAAAATGTTTTGGAAATAATGTAATATAATGGGGTACAAGATCAACATACATAAATTGCATTATTGTGTAATAATAATGAGAATTTTTAAAGAAAAGGAAAAAAATATCATATACAATAGCCACCCAAAAGTTGAAATACATAGGAATAAACCTAGCCAGAGGGGGAAAAAAAATTGTGAAAACAATAACAACAATAAAATACCATACTACTACAAGAAATAAAAAGCCCTACGTACATGAAAGCATATAGGAAGACTTAACATTATGAAAATGACAATATCACCTAAAGCAATCTATAAATATAATACAATTCCAATCTAGATCTCAGCATCATTCCTTAAAGAGATAAAAAACTAAACATCAGCTTTCTATGGAAAGGAAAGGGACCCAGGATAAGCACAGCACTGCTAGAGAAGAATAATGTAGGAAGCTCTGACTTCCCAACCTCAAAACCTACTACTCAGCCAGGATAGTCAGAACAATCTCGTACCGGTACAATGACAGATAAAGAATCCAATGGAACAGAATAGAGAACCCAGAAATAATACACTCATACATCTACAGACAACCAACTTGGGGCAAGAATCCAAAATATGTTAAATAAGAAAGAGAGAGTCTTTTCAAAAACTGGTGGTGGCAAAATTGGATTTACACTTTCAGAAGAGTGAAACTAGATCCATACCCCACTCCATATACAAAATCAGACTCAAGATGTAGTAAAGCTATAAATATACACCGTGGAAAAAGTAGGGACAAACGTAAGGTCCCTAATACATGCCATAAAGTTCTAAGGTGACCAGATTTTAACATTGGTAAAGCAGAACACGATTGATAAAACTCATAGCCTGGCGAAATAGCCACATGGCAGCCGAAAACCATATACCCTAGCTTGTCTTGCATTCTTTCAAAAAATCGGACTTTTTTAAAATGCCGTGGGACGCGGGACAAATTGCTAAAAATCGGGACTGTCCCGCCAAAAGCATGAAGTCTGGTCACCTTACTAAATACACTATCAAACATAATGAAAAGCACACAGCAGAAGATAAAATCGATGATTGGGACCTCTTAAAAATAAGACACCTTATGTGCATCAAAACACTTCATTCAAAGAGTGAAAAGAGAACCCATAGACGGGGAATTGTTTGGGTTTTTTTTTTTTTTTGACAACAGTCTCTTGACCAAGGGATTATTCGCTAAAATTAAAAACAAAAATCAACACCTCAGCAAGAAATAGACTTAAATACAATTTAAAAATGAGCAGAGGACAAACAGACATTTCACTAAAAAATACATTCATGTGACCAACAAATATATAAAGAAATTTTCTGAATCACTAGATGGTCAAGAGATGCAAATCAAAACACCAATACGACACCCTTTACCTAGGCATTGATGCAAAAACCAAACCAAGCTGACTGCAATTAGATTGATTCTGACTCATAGTAGCCCTGTAGGACAGGGTAGAGTTACACCTGTGGGTTTCTGAGATTTTAACTCTTTACAGGAGTAGAGAGCCTCATTTTTCTCTCATGGGGCAACTGGTGGTTTTGAATTGCTGACCTTATGGTTAGCATCCCAATGCATAGCCACCATGCCACCAGTGCATTGGTGGCAAAGTTAAAATACAAAAAATAACAAATGCTGGAGAAGGTGACGAGAGATGGGATCCTTCATACACTGTAGGTAGCACTGCAAAGCAGTACAATTGTGGAAAGTGGCTCAGTGCATTCTCAAACAATTGAAATAGAAATACCAGCAATCCTTCCACTTAGTACATAAGGGGTACCCTCCCCCCCAAGCCAATGCTCATTTGTTCTCTTGATGTGAGGAGGATAGTGCAATTAGAGTTTGTCCCATCAGGTCAGACTGTTAATCAGGCTTTCTATTTAGAGGTTCTGAAAAGATTGTGTAACAGTGTGCGGCCAAAAAACGGCCTGATTTGTGGCAGATGGGGACTGGTTTTGCCACCACAACAATGCACCTGCTCACACAGCCATTTCAGTGCGCCAGTTTTTGGCAAAAAACAGCATGCCTCTCTTGCCTTATGCACCTTACTTACTCGACCTTGCTCCTTGCAGCTTCTTTTTGTTTCCATGAATGCAGAGGGCCATGAAATGACAGCTATTTGATGA
>NW_022103906.1:17863129-17865262 GCF_000313985.2 Echinops telfairi
TCTCTTTAAGTTGAAGATATAGACAAGAGGGCCTAGCGCAGCATGGATCAGGGCAAAGGTTGAGGGCAGCATGAAGTGTACAGAGACATCCCCTGGGATCTGCCAGGGGATTAGGTCTTGCCTTAGTAGGTGAAGGCTCAAAGCCTCTGTAATTTGGGCATTCATGCTCGTTTGTCCTCATTTGTACCCGGTCTCGTGATGTCTGGGGACACTTGGATTACCCACATAAATGAGAGGGCTGCACTTGTTGGTTGTTGGCTCTGCTCAGTTATGTAGTGTTTCAATTCCCTGCCTCTAGGACTCTGATAACTGCAAAGAGTTAAAACTGTCAGCTGGTATCCTGGCTTCGTCTTCCTTCTTTTTATTCAGAGGGTATAATATCTGATAAGGATCCTTTTTCTCCCCCTGGGATATGATTAGGAATTGATCACTAAACTCTTTCCTTTTCAGCATGCATGTTTTTTTGTTTCTGACCTAAAATTTCTATGTTATTGCATATTTCATGGGTAAGATACATATTTTAATCTTCTTAGTTTCTGGAATATGAGTCATTTTTGGTGTTTCTGCATCATTATATGAACATGATGTCAAATTCCTGATTCCATAAATCACTTAAGGTCTGGGAATTGGCGGCCTTTGTGGATAATAATAAAGATCTGGTTTTCTTTAAATTAAAAGTAAAAAAGACAGAAAGTGACAAGAACCAGAAATTAGTCACATACACTCTTATTTGTGATTTCTATTTTCTTCTATATTTGAAATGTGCCAGATATTCTCTCTGAGAAAACAGCTGTATGTAAAAGGACTATGCTGATGAATGTGGGAGATGACATGACATTACTTATCGTTAGTTCTGCATTCATTCGGCTGACAAGAATGTATGATAAAGAAAATGGGAGGTTTCATTCTTAAAAGGGACTATTCATATCCACTACGGATTAGTTCTTTCCCACTTGTTGTAAATTCCTGGATAACTGATATGTGTATCCATGTGAAAAATGATTAAATTATAGATAAACCTGAGCAAATAGTAAGATTAGTTGAAAAGATGCTTTAGAGAAATGCTGTTCCCAGAGCCAAACACACAGTTACAGGTTTGGATCAGCAGGGCACAGCAGCAGAGCAGAAGACTGGGTGCAGTGCAGGTGTGGTGGTAACCAGAGCGAATAGGACATGAGGCACAGCCAATATCTGACCTGAACCACAGCAAACCTGCCTAGAGAGAGCTTCCAGGAAGACGACAACCTAGACAGACTCACTAAGCCTATCCTCCACAAGTAAGACATCAGAAAGCGCACACGGACGAGTGACCTTGAGCCCCGAATCTCTGAGGAAATAATGGTCATTGTGAGAGTTGGGCACACCAGCGGGGAAAATGGAGGGAAGTCATGGACATGGAGCAAATGGGCAGATGCTCCACTAGCCAGCATGAGCCAAACGGCTGCCTCCACCACAATGGGCAGTCTCTGATGTCCAACATTCAGAATGGGGAGAGGAAATTCTTTGTTGGCCAACTATGAGCCTATCGGTGCCTCCTAAGGCCAGCACAGAGCAATCTCTGGTGGCCTTGTGGTGAGAAAGGTGGGCTCCCCCCAGCTCCCCACACACCACAGGCGAAAGAAGGAGTGAATGGCTCCCAACTTCATGCACGTGGTGGCTGGTTGTGCCTCTCCCTTCACAGCCACAGGGCTGCGAGGGAGATCAGGCCAATAGGCAGAGCAAACAAGGTGGGAGTCCTTTGCAGCAAGGGAGACTAATAAAAGGGGGTCTGAACTGGACTAGGAGAATCAACAAATACACTGTGGAACATGCACATCCTGGAATACTACACAACGTTAAAGGATAATGATGAGATGGAGAATCATCTGAAGGCGTGGACACATTTGAAGGATATTATGCTGCGTGAAGTCAATTGGTGAAGCCAGCTACAAATATTATATGAGACCAGTGTAATTAAAAATAATTGAGAGAAAGATTTTCATACTAAAAGAAACAGACTTTGATGGTAATTATGGATGGAAGTGAAGAAAGGGGATCGATTAGGCTGGAAGGTAGACAGATGTCAACTTGGATGAAGGGCAAGAAAGCATGCTACTAGAGGGGGTGGGTGACAAGGGGGGACAACAGGAAAGC
>NW_022103906.1:17865362-17867703 GCF_000313985.2 Echinops telfairi
ATGCATGTTTTTTTGTTTCTGACCTAAAATTTCTATGTTATTGCATATTTCATGGGTAAGATACATATTTTAATCTTCTTAGTTTCTGGAATATGAGTCATTTTTGGTGTTTCTGCATCATTATATGAACATGATGTCAAATTCCTGATTCCATAAATCACTTAAGGTCTGGGAATTGGCGGCCTTTGTGGATAATAATAAAGATCTGGTTTTCTTTAAATTAAAAGTAAAAAAGACAGAAAGTGACAAGAACCAGAAATTAGTCACATACACTCTTATTTGTGATTTCTATTTTCTTCTATATTTGAAATGTGCCAGATATTCTCTCTGAGAAAACAGCTGTATGTAAAAGGACTATGCTGATGAATGTGGGAGATGACATGACATTACTTATCGTTAGTTCTGCATTCATTCGGCTGACAAGAATGTATGATAAAGAAAATGGGAGGTTTCATTCTTAAAAGGGACTATTCATATCCACTACGGATTAGTTCTTTCCCACTTGTTGTAAATTCCTGGATAACTGATATGTGTATCCATGTGAAAAATGATTAAATTATAGATAAACCTGAGCAAATAGTAAGATTAGTTGAAAAGATGCTTTAGAGAAATGCTGTTCCCAGAGCCAAACACACAGTTACAGGTTTGGATCAGCAGGGCACAGCAGCAGAGCAGAAGACTGGGTGCAGTGCAGGTGTGGTGGTAACCAGAGCGAATAGGACATGAGGCACAGCCAATATCTGACCTGAACCACAGCAAACCTGCCTAGAGAGAGCTTCCAGGAAGACGACAACCTAGACAGACTCACTAAGCCTATCCTCCACAAGTAAGACATCAGAAAGCGCACACGGACGAGTGACCTTGAGCCCCGAATCTCTGAGGAAATAATGGTCATTGTGAGAGTTGGGCACACCAGCGGGGAAAATGGAGGGAAGTCATGGACATGGAGCAAATGGGCAGATGCTCCACTAGCCAGCATGAGCCAAACGGCTGCCTCCACCACAATGGGCAGTCTCTGATGTCCAACATTCAGAATGGGGAGAGGAAATTCTTTGTTGGCCAACTATGAGCCTATCGGTGCCTCCTAAGGCCAGCACAGAGCAATCTCTGGTGGCCTTGTGGTGAGAAAGGTGGGCTCCCCCCAGCTCCCCACACACCACAGGCGAAAGAAGGAGTGAATGGCTCCCAACTTCATGCACGTGGTGGCTGGTTGTGCCTCTCCCTTCACAGCCACAGGGCTGCGAGGGAGATCAGGCCAATAGGCAGAGCAAACAAGGTGGGAGTCCTTTGCAGCAAGGGAGACTAATAAAAGGGGGTATGAATTGTCCTGAGTCCCCACAGCTCTTGCTGCCTAGAGGGAATGCTGGCCTACACATTCAAATGCACAGAGGTGGGGGGTGGGGTGCGCGGCTGAGATCACCTGCTGGCTCTGGCAGAGGCGCTGAACACTGGGAAATCCCTGGGGCTAAAGCAGCCAGCAGGAATGGATAGAAGTTTTTTGTTGTCCCTCTCTACCCCTTCTTCTCCTTTCCTTTGTTTTGATAAACTGCCAGCACGACCCACACTAGGTGTGGGAGAGCACTAATACCCAAACCCTTGACCCCCACAGAAGTCAACCATGGCACAGAAGCTTGGAGAAAAAGCAGTAGTTAGTTCAGGCTATGAGTTTGGTTATTTGTTTGTTTTCCTCTTGCATTTCTCTTCTTTTGGTGTTCTGATAAACCACCAGTGGACAGACAAGGAACACAAGGGCTGAGGTTGGGAGCTAATCTCTAACTCCAAATTGTCTCCTCTTGAGACAATTTGCCATCTCAACCCTCACATACCCATGGCTACACTCCTACTGTGTGCACTGTAGGCAGCAACGTGATCAGCACATGATGATTGTTGAGAAAAAAATAAAACAACTACAGGCTCAGGCATGTGTGTGTGTGTGTGTGTGTGTGTGTGTGTGTGTGTGTGTGTTCTTGTTTCTTGTTCTGTTTTCATTATTCCTTTCTTGCATCACCCGACAGAGCCATCTTTACAGTTGTTCTTCCCATGCCTGAGCCCCTCCATGCAGCCACAGTATCAACCCATCTCATGGAGGGCCTTCCGCTTTTGGCCGCCTCTCCCCTTTACGAAACATGATGTTCTTCTCCAAGGACTGGCCTCTCTAGACATATCCCAAATATGTCAGACCGAGTCTTGGCATCCTGGCCTCTGAGGGCCTGACGTCTTCCAGTACAGATTGGTTTGTCCATTGTACTTTCAACCTTCTTCTCCAGCGCCACAGTTCAAGGGCACAGATTCATCTGTGTCTTCCTTATTCTATGCTGGACCTTATGGTATTTCTACACCC
>NW_022103906.1:17867803-17886054 GCF_000313985.2 Echinops telfairi
CAAACCTTTTGGTATACCCCTACAGAAATGGCAAACAGCAGGAGCAGATATAGAACAGCCATGTTCATCACAGCACTCTTCACAATAGCAAGACGACAGAAACAACCTGACTGCCAAGTGGGGGAAAAATCAAGAAGTACCCTGTGGGACATACAACGGAATGCTAGACATTGATGAAAGATAACGATGAGGCCACGACAAACATCATGACCTGGAGGGTGTAATACTGAGTGAAGTCACTTAATCACCAAGGGAGAGTTGGGGTAGGAGGTCACTGTTACACACATATATTAAATTTTTTAAAAAGACGAAGGTTTTCATACCAAAAGAAACAGAGTGTGATGGTCAACCAGAGTGGGAGGGAAAAGAAGGAAAGGCTAGGAGGTCAGCAGGCATTCATGTGGGTAAAGGGGAAGACAATATCCTACTGGAGGGAGGAAGGGAAAGAGAGGGCAGGGTAGAGACAGGGCAGGCCACTGGGAGGTTGATAATTGTTGAAGCTATTGAAGGCAAAAATAATTACCTGATATGTAAACTCTCACCTAATGCACAATCAAAGATCCCTGGTGTCATAGTGGTTTTGCGTTAGGTGGCTAACTTCATTGACTCAATGACAGTGAGTTTTTGCTTGTTTGTTTGATTTAATGCACAATAAAAAGGTTTTTAAAAAAATATCAAGTGGCTACTGTCAGTGTGTAACTCACTATGCCACCAGGGCACCTCCAAAAAACACCCATAAACCTCACTGCCATTGAGTGGATGCTGACCCATAGAGACCCAGTAGGGCAGGGTAGAGCTGCCCCTGGGAAGTTCTAGACGGTCGCTGTTTATAGGGTAGAAAGCCCTGTCTTTCTCCTGCAACAGGGTATGCAGAACTACGACAATCTTCAACACCTGAGAAGAGATAGCATCCACAGGGCCTTCAGAGAGTTTATGGACAATTGAATGAACATGTCATGGAAAATTTCCACAAACTTTTCAGCTCACCAATATTCTATTGACTAATGGGCAACAGAATCAGAGGTCGTCAATTCCTAACCTTTGGAAGGTAGTATGGGCACTGAGTTACCATCTTTCTGTGTTTCAAGAAATGAGCATGCGGCACCCCTGAAAGCAAAGCAAGACGGAATGAACTGTTCTGAGGACTATGGAGCACCCGGTTTAGAGAAATGTTGAGTCGTGGAATTCGAGAAGAAGATGGTTTCCTTTCAATTGACTCCCATCCTCCCACCTCCAGGGAACACTGTAGATCAGCCCCCACGAGAATTCGAGAAATTTAGAATCAATGTTCAAGTCCTCCCTGGAGGATGAAATTTAACTTTTTCATTTTTTTTCCCACTACAGTAACGAGGCTCATCTTACTATGAGAAAAACGGGTGGCATTGTGGGTTACACCTTGGTCTGCTAGCCTAAAGGTCAGCAGTTCAAAAGCACCAGGAGCTTCACGGGAGAAAGATGAGGCTTCCTACTTCTGCCGTCAGTACCAGTCTCAGACACCCCCAGGGGAAGTTCAGCTCCATCCTCTAGGGTTGCTGGGAGTTGCCATCAATTCAATGCATTTCCTCTGGACTTTTAAAAGACATGTATCTCTCAAATGTCATCTAGTTTTGAGCAGACATAGAACAGAACTTCAGCGTTTTGTCCAGCAGAGAGAGCAAAACAGGCTTTGCTCTGGTCAGGAGTTCCAGGTCAGCGGAGCCATTCTCTGGTTGTGTGACCCTGTGTCTGTCAGTTCCTGTCTCTGCTTCCTAAACTGACGTGGGCATAAGAACACGAAGGTCCTTGCCTAATTCCAGGATTCAGAAACATCACCAGCAATCCTCCTAAGTGAGGGGCTGGATTTACTGGCTTTTCCTGTCTCCCTCTGTGTCTCTCCCCTTTGCTCTGTATCTTCAGCAGTGGGGAAAAGTTCTGTGCAGAGCCCTGAAATAGCAACGGCCAAAAAGCTGACGCGGAGCCCGCTTGGCTCCACTGGTCCCAGACCTTGCCAAATACTTGTCATCAAGTCACCAGTAGGACATGGGAAGGAACCAGTGTTTGAGTGGCTGTGGCTCAGACTTGTGACTTGTATCATTAACCTCCCTGGAGAATCGGGGCCAATAAGGAAGCTGGTTGGAGAGCCCGAGAAAACCAACGTACCACCTAGAGCAAAGATGCCTGATGGGCTAGTGGCCTGGTTAACTGCTTGTGTTCTGGTTGCCGGACGTGAAGTGATGTGTAGCCTCAGCTCTGAACCTTGTTCCCCAGGATGCCTCATGTGCTCCGGCAGCTTCATGGTTCATTGAAAGACTATTTGACTGATTGTGCACCCTGGAATCATTCCTAAGTGCCACTCAAAATTTACAAGAGGGTAGATTTCTAGACATTGAAAAGGCCCCAAGCTTTCAAAAAGCAGTACCGTGCACCCTCATGGAGTCCTAACCACGGAATTGACTGCATGCTTAGTAGAGGACTAGCCCAACAAGAAACTAATTTCTGGTTCTTGATACCCAGGAATAAGAGGTCTCAGCTTTATCAAGAGTTGGCCACAAAATCATGTAAATAAAGATGGTTCTACCTCCACACGATGGTGACTTGTACCTCCTCTGATTCCAGTTGAGTGAAAGACCCAAGGGCAATAGTTATTTGGGAAATGCAGGTTTATTTTATAGGTACCTTATTTATTACCTACAGGTAGCAGACTTATTTGCTGACCAACAGGTTGGGTGCTCAAGTTCTTCTAAAGGTGTTTTGAAAAAAGGTCTGGAGATGTACGTCAGGAAATTCAGCCATTAAAACTCTCCGGAACACAGTGGCACTCTGACCCACATGGAATCTCGTGAGTCGGCGTTGACCGAGACAGCAACTGGTTTGTCAATTACCATAAATATGTTGTCCTAAGTTGATCATATTGCATAGTTTTAAATTAACCTAACACATGCAACTTTCTCATGCTACCAAAAACCAAAATGAAAACTGTTCCCAAATGTGGGATGTAACTTCCACGAAAAGGCTCTCATGCTGTTTTGTTTTGAATCCATGACTTCAAAGATGAGCCATCTGCGATCTAAGTCACAGGTTGCTACCTTTAGGAACGCAACTCCAGTGTCCCATGAGCTTAAGGAAGAAAATAATACAGTCTTCCCTTTCTTTGGGACTTGCCGTTCTCGAGATTTTCACCCATTTCCTGTTCATTTTAAGTCTACAGGTGTAGATTGAGTACCTGTGACCTGTCAGATTTGCAACAAGCGTTGGAGGCATAAAGGTGACGAGCACAGGAAACTGCCTGAAGGGGCATTGTCCCAAGAGCAAGGGCCATGTAAACAGATTCTTGCGATGAAAGATATGGATGGTGTGCTGTGAGAGGAACAGAAGGAGCACTTAACCCATGCTGCGGTGGGGATAAGACTTGCTGAGGATTTATAATCATTTTAAAAAGTAATGCCAATATCTCTCTTTAACAGAGTAGAAAGCCAAAGTATAATGCTAAAGCCCCACAGCTTAAAAAAAAGATGTACTCTATATTCATCTAAATGCCTGCCTTTTCTGCTATCAACCAGTCACAGTTGTGCTGATTCTGACTCACGGCATCTCCGTGGGCTGCAGGGTAGAACTCTAAGTAGAGTTCTCAAAGCAGTGAACTTTCTGAAGTAGAGTGCCAGGCCCTTTCTCCGCGGCACCTCTGAATCGGTTTGAACGACCAACTGTTCAGGTAATACTTGAACACTTACCCATTTGCACCACTCAAAGATTCCATTACCTCATCAACACATCTTTTTTTTAAAATAATTTTATTGGGGGCTCTTACAACGCTTGTTATGATCCATATATCAAATATATCTGACATATTTGTACAAATATTGGCATCGTTCTTTTCTAGACATTTACTTTCCATTGAGCCCTTGGGATCAGCTCTTCCTTTGTTTCCCCTCCCACTTCCCCCCACCCCAACCCTCCTTAGACCCTTGATAGATTACAGATTATTATTATTTTCAAATCTCACACCGACCGCTGTCTCCCTTCCCCTCTGGTTCCTGCTGTTCTTCCCCTTAGATGGGGGTGTGTGGTTATGTGCCATTTATTGTGATTGGTACCCCTTCCTTCCCCACCTCTCCCCACTTCCCCCCACCCTTCTGGTATTGCTATTCCCATTCCTGTTCCTGGGTTCCATGTGTCATGAGTTTTCTCTCTTGCCTATAGCTATGTACATGCTCCCCTCTAGTCCGGAGAGGGTAGCAGCACTGGGCCTCAAGGGATCAGAGGTATATCACGTGATCCATCAGTGATCTACTGCACCCTGATTGACTCATTCCCTTCCTGTGGCCACTCTGTGGGGGGATGTTCCATTATCCACAGATGCGCTTTGGGTCTCCGCTCCAATCCCCCCCATTCTCACGGTTGCATTTTTGTTTGTTTGTTGTGAATCTTCTGATGCCCACTACCCGGTCTCAATGACACCTCACGATCGCACCGGCAGGTGTGCTTCTTCCATGTGGGCTTGTTGCTTCACTTTTGGATGAATGCTTGTCTAACTTCAAGTCTTTAAGACCCTAGATGATATATCTTTTAATAGCCAGGCACCATCCTCTATCTTCACCACATCTGCCTATGTAGCCCTTTTGTCTTCAGGGATCGGGGGTGGGGCGGTGGGAGGCGGGGGAGTAGGGATGGGCATCACAGAATACCAATGTTTTAGAACAAAGTGTTCTTGTATTGAGGGAAGGTATGAGCCAGGGCCCAAGGCCCATCTGCAGCCTCATTGAATTGCTTTATAAAGATATGTACATAGGCCAAACCCTCTATTTTTATGGATTAATGTATTTACATAAGTACCCACCTCTGTCAATATCCCTATCTATACCTTTGCTTCCTAGAGCTTACCTCTGTTTCCTTTTGCCTCCTCCTGCCCCGCCACCACGTTCCCCCTTCTTCCACCTCTTAGTGTTTCCTCTCAGCCAGATTGGTGTTGTTCTAATACTCACAGGATCTCTGCACCCATCTAGATCCTAGTTTTGATTCCCTATTTGTTCCCCTGTCCATGACGCCTTCGGCTCACCACACCCTTCTCCCTGCCTCCTTCTTTCCCCTAGACCTTCCGGGGTGGTTGGCCCCATTGCTTTCTCCCAGAGCTTCCCTCCCGTGTCCATCCCATGTAAGTAGGTAAACCAGCAATGTCCTACTCTGAGCAATAAGGAAGCATACACATCAACATATCTTTACATTTTTAGATCCACCACCTCCACCACAGCAAATTACTGACACAGGAACTCAATAATTTTTTCAAGTGGAAATAAATTTCTCTTCTCCTAAGCTTCTCTTACATAAGCTTTCTCATCTTGACAGTATATTCAAGATTGAAAATCTCACTCATCAAGAAAATATTATACTCTGAACATTTAACATTAGTTTTCCTCTGTAATCCATTAGCACATGAAATCCTCCAATTGTTCTTCTTTGGGAATAGCATGCTGGGGCCTGAAAATTAGAAATAACTTACTGTTAAATTCTAGCCTGTAAAGAATCAGACCACTAGCTAAAGGGAGATACCCAAGTCTCAAGTAAAGATTGAGACCTTGTGCCAGATATTAGAGCCTTTAAGGAAAAAAAATATTTATGTTGGAAAATTATACTGGATGAAGGGGTCTTTTTATTTGCTATTGAGTCAATTCAAACTTATAGTGACCCTATGTGGCAGAGCAGACTGACACATGATGTGTTAGACAGGGTTCTCTAGAGAAACAAAACCAGGATACTGATAATTTATATATATTTAGATAGATAGATAGATAGATAGATAACATAAGAAATAAACAGATAATTCATCTATACAGCAGTACAAATGGCTCAGTGCAACTCACTTCCATGAGAGAGCTAGTACACTGGCAGTCCTTCAAGTCTTGAGTGCCGCCGGGTAGTCCTCTGTAGAGAAATTCAGGTTATCCAGGCACAGGCAGCAAACAGCAAGGCAGGTCACCAACAGTCAGCCAGATGACAGGGTCCAACAGTCAACAGCTCAAGTGATGTATACTCCAGTAGCGTGGCAAAGCAGGTCTTGAAGGAACCTCAAGTTACAGCAACACAGTCTACAGGTTAGATGTCCCACAGGTAGTGTAGCTTGCAAATCGAGGCAGAGAACAAGCTGAGGTAGCTGCACACTGGTCTGATCATCAAAGAGCAGGAGACAAGAAAGGTAAGGCTCACCGAGCCATTTATCTTTCTGCCCTTCGATTAATCCCACATGTGTTCCTTGGCCATGTTGGCACAACAAACCTACTTATCACATTTGGAGTTTACAAGTCTAAATATAGATCTATAGAGCTTAGCTCTAGCAGAATCTCTCTTGCATTTGAGCCCAATGACCTTTTGGTTAACGATTGTGTCTCAAAAATTAAACAACCAAACGCACTGCCTCTGAGTAAAACTACAAGACTATACATCTTCAATGATGTGTGTAGTCTCATCTTGCTCTCGAAGGGTATCTGGTAAGTTTGAAATACCAAACTTACAGTGAGCAATTCAATGTTTATCCCACAACTCCAGTAGGCTCCTTAGAAGGGCCTTCAGGAATTCTACAATTAGGATTCTCCTGGCCTCCATCACAAGTGCAGGAAAATAAGTAGGCAATCCTTCCCATACATTGATGAATCAGGAGACGAATGAGAAGAATTACAATCAAAAGCCCCAGAATGGGAAGAGTCCTTTGGAGCTAGAGAATATTTTGGCCTGCAGTATTTAAAATACAATGAGCCTGATAAGGATCATGAGCTTGTTCTACCTAAGGAAATGTGTTACGTGTCAGCTTGTCATGTACTGTGGTGGCTTTCAAGTTGCTATGGCCTGATTAATTACTTCTTTTTAAAATGGCCAATGAAGCCTTTCTCAATACCAGTAGAATAGTGTCTGATGTAGTGTGGGGAGAAGAGCCCCTCAGGTAGGAAGGAGCTGACAATATGACTAAAGAACTGACAATATGACTACAGCCTTTTCAAAGAAGATTCCACCTCAATGAGACAGATGGACAAAAGTGTTCAGGACCTTCATTACTAACATGGCATAACTCAAAATGAGAAGCAACAGCTGAAAAATTGACTTATAATCAGAACATGGAATGCATTAAATATGAATCTAGAAAAATTGCATATTGTCAAGATTTGTAACCTAGTCATAAATGATATGCAATGGACTGATAGCAACCATTTTTAATCAGACAACTAATTGAACAGATGTTCTGCTATATTCAGTATCAAAAGGAAAATTTCAAGTTCTATCCTGAAGCATAGCATTGTCAGTGATAGACTAATAGTCACACATGTACAAGAAAGATCAGTTAATAGAACTATTCTCAAATTTACATATGAACCACTAATGTCAAGGAGGAAGACATTGATGAACGTTTTAAGTCTTAAGTTGATTAAACATACAATCAATATACATTGATGATTACTGGTGTTTGGAATGTAAAAGTTGAAAGCAAAGAAGGATCACCCATGGAATAATATGGCCTTGGTAACCAAAAAAAAAAAAAATGCAGAAGATCACATAATAGAGTTTTGCAAGACCAACAACTTATTCATTGGAGAAAACTTTTTCAACAACAAAAACTTGTTGTGAACCTCACCTAAACATGTGGACCTCACCAGACTGAATGCATCAAATCAAATTGACTGCATCTGCAGGAAGAGAAGGATCCCTGGTGGTATGCTGGTTACTAGAAGGAGCCCTGGTGGCATAGAGGACTGCTAACTGAAAGGCCAACAGTTCAAAACCACCAGCAGCTCTTCGGGAGATAGACAGTACTTTCTACTCCCATAAAGAGTTACAGTCTCAGGAACCCACAGGGGCAGTTCAACCCTGTCCTATACAGTCGCTATGGGTTGGCATCAACTCGATGGCAATGAGAATGCTTTCTGGTTTGGTGGGAAGAGATGATGGAGAAACAATATCATCAGCTAAAATAAGTCCAGAGTCCTAATGAAACAAACCAGCAACTACTCGTATGGAAGTTCAGGTTGAAGCTGAAGAACATTAAGACAAGTCCCTGAGAGCTAATGTTAGACCTTGAGTATATTCCATTTGAATGTAGAGACAGAATTAAGAATAGAGGTCACACATGAAGAACTAATGACCTAAGACCAGAGAAGTTGTAGAAGGACATAGATGAAAAAAAATACTAGGCCATTAAGAAAAGAAAGAAAACGAATGTCAGGAATCAAAATGAATGTCAGACGAGAATCTGAAACTTCCTCCTGTGTGGAGAAGATCAAAGCAGATAGAAGAAATGCAAAAGTAAAATAACTAACATTACAGTTGAAGATTTTAAAGGGGAGTTATAGAAGACAAGCTCTAGTGGCACTGTCAAGTAAGAATTAGGTTGGTAACCACAAAATCAGCAGTTCAAACTCACTGGACACTCCCTAGGAGAAAGAAGAGGCTATCTGTTATCCAGCAGTATCATTAATATCACCTATTTATGTGCATGTATCTATACATATACATATATGTATTGGCTTCAAGATATTGGAGAAAATTCTATTATTTTTGCTTTAAATCATTTTATTGGCATATAAATCACATATCCTACAACTGAATAGTTCAACCACGTAAGAAGACTTCTACAATCATCACCATAATCAGTTTTAGAACATTTTTTTGTAGTTGTTCTCATCAGTATTAACTTCCCATTTCTCCCCAACCTCTCCTGCCATAACCCCAAGGAACCATTAATCCAGTTAATGTCTCTGTAGATTTACCTATCCTGGATTTCATATACAGAAAAATAAATACTTTTTAAAAACCCTAACAACAATTAAAAAAGGAAAAACAAAATTCTCAATGGAAAAGACAGCAGAAAATATTAAAAACTAGAATATATTTAAAATGTATCAAAAGGAACATGATAAGGTGTGACATTTTAAACGAACTTCATCTGCAATAATCTCCTTCCCTATGTCTCTGCATGATAACAAGACTACTCACCTCCATGGTCCATGGTCAAAGGGTCTTCTTTAGGGGCTTAATCCACATATATTTCCCCTTCACTTATTTTTTTAACTGATCCTTTGAAATGCGTCAAAAAGGAAATCAAATGTAAGATATTACTTTTTAACCTAAATGCATCTGCCATAATTGGCTTTACAATGCTCTCTGTCTCTGTCTGAGAACAAGGCTCCTCACAGCCCTCAGCCACCATCAGAGGGGGCCGACTAGAAACTTACTTCATGTATGGATCCTGCAACTGGATTTGGGGATTTCACTGTCCTCCATTGTTGTTGCTATTAGGTGCCATCAAGGTCACTCTGCCCCATAGGGACCCGATGCACAGCAGAATGAAACACTGCACAGTCCGGTGTCATCTTGACAATTGGTTCCGTGTTTGAGCCCCTTGATACAGCCACTGGGTCAATCCATTTCATTGCGGGCCTTCCTCTCCTTCATTGCCCCTCCACTTTCCCAAGCATGATGTCCTTCTCCAGGGACTGGTCTCTCCTGACAACATGTCCAAAATATGTAAGAAGTCCAGTGTATATAAGATGAAGTCTCCTTATCCTTGCCTCTAAGGAGCACTCTGACCTTACTTGTTCCAACACAAATCTATTTGTCCTTTTAGCAGTCCATGATATTTTCAATATTTTTCTCCAGAACCACAATTCAACCACATTGATTCTTCTTCAGTCTTCCTTATTCAAGGTCCAACTTTCACATATTTAAGGCAATAAAGAATATCATGGCTTGTATCACGCACACCTTAGTCCTCAAAGTAACATCCTTGCTCTTCAATACTCTGAAGAAGCCTTGTGCAGCAGATTTACCTAATGCAATCCATCTTCCATCTGTCATCCGTAGCCTTCTACAACTGTGGTATTCATAATTTAAGCTCTGCTACCTTTCCCTCCTTCAGATTTGGATTTTATTACTTACAATTTTTGGATCACACAGGCTAGCATGCTTCTTCCATGTGGACTTAGTTGACACCTCACTTAGATGGCTGCTTTCTTGAAAATAAGCCCTAAGGCTCCAGATGCTATGCCTTTTGATAGCCAGGCAACACCTGGCTTCTTCACCACACTTTACTAGAGCGTACATATGTTCAGTGACTTGTTCATGAGGGTAAACATCAATCAGAGCCATGTCAAAAGATCTAAGATTTGGGCTGCAATTAAGTGAAGCCACAAATCCATTCATATATCTATGGTTTATGTATGTCTCTGGTTCACCTTAGAGACACCATTGTCATTTCATTTAGAGAACATTATTGATAATACACACCAAGTCAATGCTGACTCATATAGGACCTCTAGGACAGAGTAGAACTGACCTTGTGAGTTTCCAAGACTAAATCTTTACAGTAGTAGAACATTTCATTTCTCCATTGAACTAGTTGGTGGTTTCAAACTGCTTACTTGCAGGTAGCAGCCCAATGCATACTCACTACATATTGCTTATGTCATTAGTTCAGCCCATGGTACGGAATTTAAAACTCTGTGGGAAAAAGGAAATTATATAAGTATAGACCAGCTATGAACTGCAATACATGAATTGTTGGCTTGTACAGATTAAACTCTTAAGTGACTGGACACTTTTTACACAAACAAGGGGGTTTGGTGATAGGGCAAAAACTTTCGATGATATTTATTTATCCTGGCAGAACTATGTCTACCAGATTAATACATTAATGAAGCAAGGAGGGCATTAAAAGAGTAAGTACATGTTAGCCGTGGGCCACTATTCATTGGGCACCCTCAAGACAAGAGATTGAAACCAAAATCCAATGCCCACCAGTTCCAGGCCCTTAGGCTAGTAGTCATTTGCTTCTCATACTAGGGAGTTTCAGCCTTAAGTCTAAGGACTACAGGTGATTTTGAAGTAAGTTCCTGTTCACTTAGTGGGGTTTCCACATTGAGTCTTTCCTGTGAACTTTTTGAAGCCCATTCATGTATGTGGGCTTTAAATGTTGGAGGTCTGTCTTGATTATTCCACAAATCCAAGCAACATATAGTTTTAGTGGAAAAATCCTAGGTTAGAATTTTTTCCAAAATCATTTTATTGGGAGCTAATACAGATATCATATCATTCCATAGTCCCATCACATCAAGCATTAGTGTACAATTGCTACCACACTCATTGTGGTAGTTACTTAATTTCATGTCAACTTGAAGATATAATAAAAGTGTAAGGGTAGAGTCTAGCCTGTCAATCAGGTCACAGCCTGATCGTACCTTCTTGTGGGCGTGGCCTTCTCATAAGGAGGACCCTGCGAACCTGACTCTCTCTCTGTCTCTCTGTCTTCACCTGCTGGCTGATCCTGTTTGCTGTGAGTCCTGTGATGCAGCCACCACCATTGGATCCACATGATTTTGCACCCACTGGTCTGTGATCTTTCTGTATTCTGCAACATTGCATGTGGCTGCATGAGTTTGGAGAGGGATCCATGTACTAGTATCAGACTTAAGGACATGGTCTGGTCTGGGCTGGGATGTTTGCTTGATATATAATTGTGATAGGTAGGTTTATTGTTCCAACCTGGCCAATTAACAGATATGGGATTAATTGAATGGAGGAGCGATAAATGGCTCGGCCAGCCTCGCCTTTCGTGTCTCTTGCTCTCTGATGATAAGACCAGTGTGCGGTTGCCTTAGCTTGTTCTCTGCCTCAATTTACAAGCTACACTACATGTGGGACACCTAACCCATGGACTGTGTTGCTGTAGCTTGAGGTTCCTTCAAGACCTGCTTCGCCACACTACTGGAGTATACATTCCTTGAGCTAGGGACTGTCAGACCCTGTCATCTGGCTGACTGTTGGTGACCTGCCTTGCTGTTTGCTGCCTGTGTCCAGATAGTCTGAATTGTTCTACAGACGTGAAGGACTGCCAGTGTATTAGCTGCCTCACAAAAGTGAGTTGCACTGAGCCATTTGTACTACTCTATAGATTAATTAATTGTTTAGTTCTTATGTTATATATATTTAATCATTAGTGTCCTGGCTTTGTTTCTCTAGAGAACCCTGTCTAACATAGTAATTACTTCTTGATATAAAGCTTTCTCTAACATGTATATGAGTGCCACTAGATTTGGTTCTCTAGTCAACCTGGCCTAACACACTCATTTCCAAAATATTCTCTTCCTTCTTGAACTCCTTGACATCAGCTCCCTTTTACCACACCTGCCCATCCCAACAACCCCCCACCCACCCCCCAAACCCTTATTCTACTTGCTGTCCCTATAGGTTCATCAGTCCTGGGTCTCATAGACTGTAAAACCGAAAAACAATAACAAAAATTCGAGGATCACCCCCAATGACAAAACACAAGATAAACCCCAATATGAACAAACTAACAAAAAATACCGAAAATATTGAAAACCAGATCAAGCCCAATGTGCATCAGAGGGGGATCACTGCCAAAGTTGTAACTGTTAAAGTCAGATTTATAATTTTGATCTTCTATGGTCATTTCTCCAGTGCACCCCATTTGGTAACCAGTTTCTTCCCAGCCCTCCAGTATGGAGAGAGGGAAATCACTGGAGGCTTACTTCCTGTGTAGATCTCACATATGTGTCTGGGCCTCCACCTGTCATCCCTAGCCTTCTGCAAACTGGAATCTCACAGGTTAGGCTCTCATACTATTCCCTCTTCGGTTTTGGATTATATGATGTACAATCCTTCAGTCCCTGGAGTTGGTGTGCTTCTTCTTCCATATGGACTTAGTTGACATCTCACTTAGATGGCTGCTCATTTGAAAACAAGCTTTTAAGGCCCAAGATGCAATTTTATCTGATAGCTGGGCACCATCTAATTTCTTTGCCACATTTTGCTATAGCATTCATATCTTCCAGGTATCGAGCAGGGTCTTGATGTAAGAACCAATTGTTCTTAAATTGGAGCTAGGACTTAGGAGTTAGTGTGAGCCCCAAACCCATTCCTGAAACTATGTTTTTATTTTTTTATCTGCCTTTGGTTCCCTTTAGAAACTTTCTTGTTAATTTATGGTAGAGAGTCTTGTCAATCATCTCCCTGGGGCATAAAGATCTTCCATTAATATTGTCATTGATTAGCTCCTGGTACTAACTTTTTAAAGCCCTGTGGAGAGAAAACACTACCCTAAGCTCTATTGTCATCTCATATTTCGGTGGAGATGCTACATGGCAATCAGTTCGTATCTTTAGAAACGAGTTACTCTTCTTCTCTAGAAGCTCTTAGAACTTTCTAATTAGTTTTCTCTTCTTAAATGTCATCATCATATTCTTTGTATTTTTGTGTGAATTAGGTGGAGTGTTTACATTTCTGACCATGACATTTCACCTCTGTATTCAGCAGTTCAAAGCATTACCCGCCCCCATGAGTGTTCTTCCTCACCCCCTCCTTAATTTCCTTTTCTTCCATCCTCCTTTCCTCCAAAGTCAACATGAGTCTAATTTGCTGCTTTATCTTCCCTCCCTTGCCCCCCTCCTCACCTTAACAACTTTTGGTATGTCAGTCTTTGTCTTGTTTGAGCCTTATAGTAGTGGTCTCATACAGTGCTTATCATTCTACGATTGACTAACTTCCTTCAGTCTAATGTTCCCCAAGTCCATCCATGCATGACGTCTTTGTGGCTTCATCCCTGTGTCTTAGCGTGCATAGTATTCTGTTGCCTTTATGTACCAAAGTTTCTTTTTCCATTCTTCTATGAATGGCTATTGGGCTGTTTTTAATTCTCCCTACTGTCAACAGTGCCATGATGAACATGGGAGTGCATCTGTCTGTTTGTGCTATGGCTCTTACTTCTTTAGGATATATGCTTTGTTGAGGCCTTGCTGGATCATCTGGAATGTCCATTCCCAGTTGCTCTGGATTGCACCATATCACTTTCCACCATAATTGCACATATTTACAGAGTCACTAGCAGTGATGAGGATTCTAATCTCTGCAGCCTTTCTAGCATTTGTTGTTTTCTTTTTTTTAACTTGACTTTCATTGTCCGTATAAGGTGGTATCATTATAACATTCTAGATGTGGTTTTTCCTTATCATTTGACACTCTCTTTGAGACTTTGTAAACGGTGTGTGATTTTTTCTTTACTTATGGGGCATTAATAATTATTGTTGGTAAGTTCTTTCTTTAATCATTCCCTCTTTAAATGTTGTTTTTTCTCTCTTCCTGGTACTCTTGTCATATGAATATTGATCCTTCTACTTCTAAAATCTAAATAATTTATTTTTTGTACTGTGTATCCCATATTTTCACTCCTCCAAAGTTTTTGGAAGGCTACCTTGGCTTGAAGCTTAAATTTGCTAATTATCACTACTAATTTAATCTCTATCCATTAAACAATGTACCTATGCTATTAAAACTTTATTTGAATATTTTCTATCTTGATACTCAGTATTTCTTCTTAATTATTTTCATAACTGTGCTTGTCTACTTATTTTTATAAATGTGCTAACTTACTTCTTTAAATTTATTAGGCTTTAAAAAAATCATTTTATTGGAGGCTCATACAATTCTTATCACAATCCATACATACATCCATTGTGTCAAGCACATTTGTACATTTGTTGCCATCATAATTCTCAAAACATTTGCCTTCTACATGAGCCCTTAATATCAGTTCCTCATTTCCCCCCTCCCTCCCTACTCCCCACTCCCTCATGAACCCTTCATCATTCATAAATTATTATTATTTTGTCATATCTTATACTGTCCAACGTCTCCCCTCACCCACTTCTCTGTTGTCCATCCCCCCAGGGAAGAAGTTATACACAGATTCTTGTAATCGGTTCCCCCTTTCCACCCCACATTCCCTCCACCCTCCAGGCATCACCACTCTCTTGAAGGGGTCATTTGTCCTGAATTCCCTGTGTTTCCAGTTGCTATCTGTACCAATGTACATCCTCTGGTCTAGCCAGAGTTGTAAGGTAGAATTGGGATCATGATAGTAGGGGGAAGGAAGCATTTAAGAACTAGAGGAAAGTTATATGTTATATGTTTCATCGTTGCTACCCTGCACCCTAACTGGCCCATCTCCTCCCCACAATGCTTCAGTAAGGGGGTGTCCAGTTGCCTACTCTGCACTCACCCTCATTTACAATGATATGTTTTCTTTTTTTCTTTGATGCCTGATACCTGATCCCTTCTAAACCTGGTGGTCACCCAGGCTAGTGTGCTTCTTCCATGTGGACTTTGTTGCTTCTGAGCTAGATGGTTGCTTGTTTATCTTCAATCCTTTAAGACCCCAGATGCTATATCTTTTGATAGCCAGGCACCATCAGCTTTCTTCACCACATTTGCTTATGCACACATTCGTCTTCAGCAATTGTGTCAGGAAGGTGTGCATCATGGAATGCCAATTTAATAGAACAACGTGTTCTTGCATTAAGTAAGTACTTGAGTGGAGGTCCAATGTTCATCTGCTGTATTAGGCTTATTTTTAATGATTGACTGTTCCACGCTCCAATTTATGACTCATACAGGATGTGTTGTTCAGTTGCTAATTATTTTGTGCAAATATATTAATAATTTTTCACCCTATGTTGAACATAGACCCATTTTTCCTTGGTAATCTCATTGCTCTGGCTAGAATTCTTTTGTGCTAGGTGTTTCTGGGGGGCCTACAGAAGGAGAGTCATACACTTGGACAGAGCAACAGCATCACCAAATGTATCTGACTATTTCTATTTGTTATTTACTCTCCAGGGCTTCTTGCCCTTCTGAAAATTAGCAACTTTGTCACAGACATTCTACACAGGGACCTTTCCTTTCTTGGTCTCCGTTGCTCACCTGTAGAGGACAGAAAAATGTACATGGCAAAGAGTAGCTTAGAAATTGACTAAACATCTACTTCCCATTGTTAGTATCCTTACTTCCCTATAGTTCTGGCACTGGCCTACTTTCCTGCCTTTTTCGGGGGAGGGGTGGGGGCGAAGTTGTTCTGTGCTGGTGCTGTTATATTTCTGTTCTACAGGACTGGAGAGGTAAATCGCAATTTTTCTCAAAGCCATGGGTAAGAGTGGAAATATCAAATCTTTACCTAATCCCTAACCTACTCAATCCAGGGTTACCTGTTTGCTCTTGTTTCAATTGTCCCCAGGAATGTTCTTAAAGTTAAGCTTTAGTTCTTCAAATTCATATACTTTCTTTTTACCCTCTTTGGTTTTATTCCCCAATGATTAGTTGAGGAAGATATCAATCTTTGTCATCTTGTGGGGACTTTCGATATATTTTATTCAATTATTGGCAAATAACAAAGAATTGGTTTCACATATTTATTTTGTAAGGTATACTTCTGTGAACTCTTTTAGTGGGGTTCTCATTTTTCCCAACTGCCTCTATAATATTCATATCTATATTGAATTTTAGCAGCACATCTCATAACATTCTTAAGCCAGCAATCACTTCTCTGTCTATATCTAATACTTCTCCAGTTAATTCTCTTAGGGTTTCCTGTTGTCTCCTTTTGTTAACATTTATAGCTCTCATTTCAAATTTTTGTATTGGCTAATATTTCTAAAACAATATTGTATACAATTTTTATTTGTAGGCATCTTTACTTTGCCTCTGTATTTGTTAATAACATCTTTATGATTTTATTTATAAGTTTGACATGGCTGTTAGTTTCAGACAGCTTTAAAAAAAAAACTGTTTTGTCAGTAACTTTCTATCATTTTTTACTGAACGTGTTATCCCCAATCTCATCTAATAAATGTGATCATTTATCAAGTGCTGTTATTGTACTCCTTAAAATGAGTGATTCATCTGTATTGTCATACTAACAAAATCATATAGGCCAACTTATTCCTCAGTTTCAAGTTCTCCTTGAATTATATCTGAGGTATTGTGTATTTCAGTGTACTGAAGGTTTGGCTTGTAAAATTAATCATTGCTTTTAGTTTAAATATCATAGGGATCATCTGTTCTTTAATTGTTTGAAGATTACTGTGTATGAAACAACCCCTATCTGATGTTTTTATAGAAAGCCATTTGGTTTCCATTTTGAGCACTTGTATTTTGGGGGGAAATGGCCTCCATTTCAGTCATATTTTCAAATATCTAACCATGGAAAAGTGGAGAATTATCCCATAGTTAAGAAATCATCTCAAAGCTCTTCCACAGTCTCTCTTTCTATTGCTGTGTTTTCTGTCTCCTTTCTAGATTAGATTTCCCAAGAACCATGTTCTGAATTTGTTTTACTTATCATTTTTAATCATATTTTTGCTATTCATATTCCTTATGATAAGTCTTGCCTCCTGCTTAAGTTTGGTGATTTAATTTATTTGGGCTCCTTGAGGTGAATACTCTTATCCATTAGTCCATGCTTAAAGACAAAAGCACCCAAAGCAATAACATCCCTTGTGACTACAATGTATCAAAAGCATTTATGGTGTTATATGGAATATTCTCTTTGTGACTAATTTCTTTTTCAAAATACACCGAGACGGTATTCTTTGTAGTAAATGAGAACATACAAATGCACTATCACCTGTAGTTCCACCAGATACAGCCTCTGGCATTTTGTTTGAACCACATGGTTGTTATTTTTTAACAGACTCCACATCCAAACCCATAACGAATACAGTTCAGAGACAAAGGGGAAAGTGGGGGAAGTGCCTATCAACATGAATAAGGAAGGAATAATATTCTTAATATAAAAACTGTTCCAATAAAGCCCTAAGAAAAAGTGGGAGATTTTCATAGCAGAATGGACAGAGTACCTGGATAAACACTTCACAGAAGAAAATTAAGTGTTAGCCAAAAATAAAAATTTTAAATTCTGTTTTACTTAGTAATCAAAGAAAAGCAAATGAAAGCTATAGTGAAAAACAAAAATGTCTTTCCCCCATATAATGATCATCTTCAATGTTGGTGAAGTCATGGAGGAAATAGGCTGTCTTATCATAATTTTATAAATATTGAAAATAGACAAATAAAGCTAAAAATTGATAAATCCTAAGAAAATAACTCTACCATTCACTTGTCAATCTATTGTACTATGGGGTCTGTATGTGTCAGTGATGCGGGAGCTAAGCCACTGGTGTTTTAAATATCAATAGGGTCATCCATAGTGACTGTATTTCAGTGAGGTTTCTTTTCATTTCATGTCCTGTCATTTTCATTTACTTGTATCCATAATTAATACTCATGGAAACAACAGTGAAAAAAAATCAAACCACCTATTGCATTGGGGAAAATCTGTTTCCCAGATTTTAAAGGGTTAAAAGACAAAGACTGTAATTTTGAGGACTAAGGTGTGCCTGACCCAAGCTATGGTATTTTCAGTCACCGCATGTGAATGCTAA
>NW_022103906.1:17887246-17895494 GCF_000313985.2 Echinops telfairi
ACTGGGTTGGGATGTTTTCTTGATGTGCGCTTACCCTTTATATAAAACTCTCCCTTATATATGATTTTCTGTGGATTTGTTGCCCTAAAGTACCCAGACGAATGCAATATCTTTATAAACCATTTTCAAAACATTCTAGATTTTTCTCTAATAACATCATTGAACCTTTGGATTGGCAACTAGAAACTCACTGGTTATCTCTACCATTTATATTTCAGAAGGACAGGTTTGCAATGAGCTGAGATGTGAATACACAAGGGCATAATGATCTGAGAACAGAAAACCATTTGAAAATATTTAATTATATAAGATAGAGACAAAGAATAGAAGCACTCCTCCCATACATGGGCACTTCTTGAGAACAAAACCAATATTCATTTGTTGTCAAACTCCATCACTAGCTCAATATATGCTGAACGGGTTTAAATTTATTTCATATATACAATTCTCAAAACTTATAAGTTATTTGGAACAGGTACCTTTTTAACTTTATTCATATCTTCATATAATATTTACCATGTTTTATTTATAAGTGAGTGCTTTTGTTTTTTAACAGTTTTGTTAGCATAAATTTCACCTATTGTACACTTCAATCGTTCAATCATTTTAAAGCAAATTGTACAATCATCTCCGCAATCAACTTTAGAGCATTTACTTCGTTCTTATACTCAGTGTTATCAGCTCCCCACCTCCCCCCCACCTTCCCTCATCATAACCTCCAAAGAACTTATTAATGTAGTCACTGTCTGTAAAGTTCTACCTATCTTGGATTTCATATACAAAAAGCATAGAACACAAGATACAGAAGAACAAAACAAAAAAACCCACTAAACTCTGTTTGATAGTAAGGTTATTCACATCCCTGGTCTATGGACACAGAACATTCACCAGGCACTTAATCAATGAGTGCTTTTATTTTTAATTGAAGTTTTATTGAGTGAATGATACATTAACATGCAGTTGTCAGAATAATAGAGATTCTATGTAAAATATACCCAGTTTTCACCAATAGTAACATTTTGTAAAATAATTGTAAAGTATCAGAACCAGAATATTGACATTTATACACAATATCTCAATTTAATTTACACTCATTCCAGGATTGTAGCCTTCAATATGTATTATAAGTTAATGTAAAAAAGTCCTCACAACTGGATGATTAAGTACCTCCTTAATAAAGAGAGAAAATATTGAAGTTGTCAAAGCTTTTATCTCAATTGGATCCACAATCAATACTCATTGAAGCAGCAGTCCAGAGATCAAACAACACATTGCATTGAGTACATCTGCTACACAGCACCTCCTGAAAGTGTTGAAAAGCAAGGATGTTACTTTGAGGACTAAGGTGCACCTGAACCAAGACATGACATGTTCAATATACTCATATATATGTCAAAATTGGACATTGGATAGGAAGACTAATGAAGAATCCATGTGTCTGAATTATGATACTTTCAAGGTATCGAAAGTGCCATAAACTGCTAAAAGAACAAACAAGTCTGTCTTGGAAGAAGTACACGCTCCTTGAAGAGGCAAGTCACTGTCTCAGGTACTTTGGCTGTATTTTCATGAGAGACCACTCCTTGACCAAGTACCTCAAACTTGGTAAAGTAGAAGGGCAGAGAAAAAGATGGATCGACACCGTGACTGCAACGATGAGCTTGAACATAACCATTGTAAAGATGGTGCCGGGTGGAGTTTTGCTCAGAGTCGCAGTGAGCTAGAAGGGACTCAACAACACCTAATAACAACAAAAACATTAGGATGCATATTCATTCAGTTCTTTACAAGTTTATCATATGTATTATATGTTGTTGTCATGTGCCATGAAATCAATTCTGACTCACCATGGTCATATATGACAGGGTAGAATTTCCTCATAGCCTATTATCTTTATGGGAGGATATCTTTGGGTCTCTCATGCTGTGAGACACCTGATGAGTTTTAACTGCTGACCTTACAGCTAGCAGCCCACTGTGGCACTAGGGATCCTATGGATATATCATCATCGTCAAAATACTGAACGCTGCCCTTACCATCAGGAGCCAGCTGAAGAAGAAATGTCTGACTCTGTTAGGAGTCAACCAACAAGTTTTATTGTGCTGGCCAGCGGTTCTCAACCTGTGGGTTGCGAACCCCTTTGGGGGTTGAACGACCCTTTCACAGGGGTCACCCGATTCTTAACTGTAGCAAAATTACAGTTATGAAGTTGCAGTGAAAATAATTTTATGGTTGGGAGGGGGGGGTCACCACAACATGAGGAACTGTATTAAAGAATCGTGACATTAGGAAGGTTGAGAACCACTGTGCTAGACAGTGCTAAGTAAAAATACACGGCACTCTATTGAGTAGGAGATTTTTATGCATAGAAAGCAAAGGGAAAATGGTTTAGGAAGTTATTGATTGATTCTGCTTCAGCTATGGAGCCCTTTCAGAGGTAAATATCAGTGATTTGACTAAGGAGTAATGAATGAGTCTTACCTCCTCATTGTGTGGTACCAGCCACTTTAGATCAAATTGTTTACACTCTGACAATTGTTTACACTCTGACAATTGTTGACTCTCCTGAACAAATGGATGACATCCTGATCGTGTGCTTCCTGGCAATGCATGCTGACCCTGTCATTCTTACTCCTGACATGAGTGCCTCCAGTTTGAAACTGTCCCCTCTGCATGTACCCACTTGATCAAGTCTCTGCTAGGGGGTGTTGATCACCTGCAATGTGATCTTTCTTCTGCAAGTATCGTGTTTTCTTGAAGAGCTTTGGTTAATAAAAATTATTTCCTTCATCGTGTTGAGCTCATAGGTCTCATCTTCAGGGTAAGTAGCTTTATGGTGATTACCTTAACAGACGAGATGACATTTGAGAGACATTTCTGTCATTTCAGATGATAGAGGTCAAGATGAAACACACGCAGGAAGACAAAAATATAAATAAGACACATAACTACACAGTATGATCATTGGTCAATGCCTATGAAAACCATATACTTTTATGTGATGGATCAAATGGTCCTGAAATAAAGCATTTCATGAATAAAATATGTTAAACTAAAGCATAAGAGCATTTTATAGCTACAAAATAGAAATTAAGAGAAATATAAGGAATCAAGGAGCACTTTTCCCCACCATGTACTCTAAGACAAAAAACCAATTACTTATACACTAGCTCAGGAAGGGACATCGTATTATGTCCCTTATTAAATACAAGATACTACGCATTCCATATGATTAACAAAAAATGCAATATTAACATTATTTCTGGGAATATACACATAGCAATCGGATTTTATTGTTGTGAATAAATAAATCTCCATGGGCTGTGCAGATGATGTCAAAGGTCATTCTGTTTCTAACTACTACTTTTCTCATCATTGATATTTTAATATTGATCTCTTAAAACCTAAGGATAAGTTCAGGTAGGACCATTTACATAGGTTTAATAATTCTACATATTCCGTAAAATCTTCAAGTCCTACCTGAGGTGTAAATTCTGTGACTAAACAATCAAGCCAGTGAATCCCTGAGTGAGACCTTTGAGCTTTTAATGTGAGCATATTAGCTGTTAAGTGAATTCAATGAAAGTACATGGCAGGAACCAGGTCAGGGGTTGATTCCACATAGCCAAAAGGTGCTGTTAGAGACGACCTAGTAAAAACTCAAGCATTATAACCAAATAGTGGAAAAACAGTCCTTAGCCTGTAAGGTTATAACTGATGCACATTCAGACATTTGAGGCCATCCTTAGGTCTGACAATGGCTGGGCTATTCACATACATATAATTAGATTTTTTTCCAGATAATGGGAATAAACTGACTTAGCTCTTTCACTTGAAGAGCTAACCAGATAAATTCATCCTATAGTTATTGACATGGGCTTATGTCACGGGTTGTGTTAGTCTTGGTAGACCAGAGAAACAAATCCATGGACACACATATGTGTATCAGAAAGAGATTTATATACAAGAGCAATTGAATATTGAGAAAACATTCCAGCCCAGTCCAGATCAAGTTCATAAGTATGATATTAGCCCATATGTCTGATACCAATCTATAAAGTCCTCTTCAAACTCACGAAACACATGCAATGATGCCGAATGTAGAAGATCACAGGCCAGTGGGTAGGAAGTCTTTGGATCCAGGGGCATTGGAAACATCTCAGCGTTGGCAGGGGTCTCTGCATGGCTTCTCCAGCACCCAGGGCTGCATCAGGGTGGGTCCATGTGTCTTCTCAGCTGCTGTGTCTCCCAGGGTGTGAGAAGAGAGTCACCCACCTCCAAGGAGGAAATACCAGATTTCCCAGAATCCTTAAGGGAAGGTTATTCCCACACTGAAGCCTCATTGGTTATGACCTGAGTGACAGGCTAGACTCCACCCCTACATGCTTGATCCTTAAATTGACAATTATATAACTACCACACAGGTTTTGAATTATGCTTCCCCAAAATATGTGTCCATTTGACTAGGCGATGCTCCTCAGTATTTTGCAGTTGTCCTCCATTTTGTGACATGTGTTTTAAATCCTAAATACTATAGCTGTTCACCAGGAAGGATCAGGGTGGATTCTCTCTTCAGTTACAGCTTCACAAGAGAACATGCCTCAAGTCACACATACAGTAAAATCATACTCTTTCTTGAGTCACACCTTTTTTGTCTTACAAGAGACAAAGGGTAAAAATGTGAGCAAAAAGGGAGGGTTTGATTATCCCTGAGAAAGAAGAGCTAGGAGAAGAGTATGGCCTTCACGCCTGAGGCCCCTGCACTGAGAAGCATCTGGACCCAGAGGAAGATTAAGACCAAGACTCATGGCGTGCTCCAAGGACTACTGGGCCCACAGATAGAATGATGGGTGGAGGATCTTCTCTGTCTGCCATCACAGAGGGAAATCCTTCCCCTATCTCTAGCGGCCTGACTTAAGACTTCTACTCTCCAGAACTCTGAGAAATAAATGTATGTTTCTGAAAACACATTCACTTGTGGTATTTCTGTTATAGTAGTGGTAGATAGAAGAATACAGCATCAGGATTGGAAGAAACTAATACCGTTAAACTATAGATGACATAACCTTGTTTGCTGAAAGTGAGGAGTTGAAGCACGTGCTGATGAATATAAAGAATGGCAACCTTCAGTGCGGAGTATAGCTTGATATAAACATAAAAATTCTCACAACTGGACCAATGGCCAACATCACGGTAAACTGAGAGAAGATTGACATCGCTAAAGATTTTGTCTAGCTTGGATCTATAATCAATGCTCATGGAAGCAGTAGTCAAGAGGTCAAAACATGAATTCCACTGGGTAAATCTGATGCATAAGACCTCTTTCAAGTGTTGAAAAGCAAGGAGGTTACTTTGAGGACTAACGTGTGTCTGAACTAAGTCATGTTGCTTTCATTCACCTCATATAGATGTGAAGCACAGAGATTGAATAAGGAAGACAGAAGAAGCAATGTGCTTGAACAATGGTGTGGGTGAAGAATATTGAAAATATCTTGAACTTCTGAAAGAAAAAACAAATCTGTCTTGAAATAGGTATAGCCAGGAGGCTCCTTAGAGGCAAGTATGATGAGACTTAATCTCATGTATTTCGGAGATGTTATCAGGAGAGACCAGTCCCTGGAGAAGTACATCATGTTTGGTAAAGGGGCAGCAAAAAAAAAAGGAAGAGCCTCAACCTGATGCAGTGACACAGTGGACTTAACAATGAGCTTATACAAAGACCAATTGTGAAGGTGACGCAGGACCAGGGAAGTGCTTCAGTTTTTTGCTTACAGGGTCACTATGAATTGGAACCAACTCCCTGGCACCTAACAACAGTGCTAGATATGAGGCGATTGAAAATAGCGTGGCTTGGATCAGTAGCTCCTGATTCCTGAAAGTAACATCCTCATTTTTCAACACTTTAAAGAGGGTTTGTCCAGCAGATTTATCATTTGATTTCTTGCCTGCTGCTTCCATCGGCATCGATTATGGATCCAAGCAAGACGAAATCCTTGACAACTGGGATCTTTCCTTCATTTGTTGTGTTACCTTTTGATCGGTTGTGAGGATTTGGGTTGTCTTTACATCGAGTTCTAAGCCAATCTGAAAGCTGCAATCCTTGATCTGCATCAGCAAGTGCTTTCAAGTTGTCCTCAAGTTCAGCAAGCAAGGTGATGTCATCTGCATATCGCAGGTTGTTAATAAACCTCCCTTCAAACCTCATAGCACGTTCTTCTTCATATAATCCATATTCTCTGCTTCTGTGTTCAGCATACAGATTGAATAAGTATGGGAAGAGGATACAACCCAGACACACACCTTTCCTGATTTTAAACCATGGGGTATTTCCTTGTTCTGTCTGCACAACTGCCTCTTGATCCATGTACAGGGTTCACATGAGCACAATAAAATGTTCTGGAATTCCTATTCTTCTAAAAGCTATCCATGGTTAGCTATGCTCCACACAATTAAATCCCTTTGCATAGTCAATTAAGCACAAGTAAATCTTGCTCTGCTTTCAGCCAAGATTCATCTGGCATCATCAAAGATAAGTTTTGTTCCACACCATTTTCTGAATCCAGCCTGAATTTCTGGCAGCTCCATGTTGATGTACTTTTGCTAACATTTTCAGATAATTTTCAGGAAAATTTTACTTGCATGTGGTATTAATGGCATTATTATATAATTTGAGCTTTTTTGTACATGTCATCTTACTTTGGAATGGGTACAAAGGTGGATCTCTTCCAGTCAGTTGGCCAAGTACTGTCCTCCAAACTGCCTGGCATAGATGGGTGAGTGCTTCCAGTGCTTCATCAGCTTGTTCAAACATTTTAGCTGGTATTCCATCAATTCCTGGAGCCTTGTGTTTGGTTCATGCCTTCAGTGCACCTTGGACTTCTTCCATTGGTTCTTGCTTCTATGCTACCTCTTGAAATAGTTTGTTGCGGTTGTTGTTGTCAGGAGTCATCAAGTTGCCTTCAGCCCATAACAACCTATGTACAACTGAATGAAACACTGCCCGGTCCTGTGCCACCCTCACAGGTGTTCCTATGCTGGAGCCCATTGATGCAGCCACTGTGTCCATCCATCTTGTCGAGGGCCTTCCTGTTTCTAGCTTCCCCTCCAATTTATCAAACATGATGCCCTTCTCCAAGGACGTGTCTCTCCTGACAACTCGTCCAAAGTATGTAAGACAAAGTCTTGCCATCCTTGCCTCTAAGGAGCACTCTGGCCTTACTTCTTCCAATACAGATCGATTTGTCCTATTAGCAGTCCATGGTACTTTCAACATTCCTTGCCAGCACCACAATTTAAATGGATCTCTTCTTCCGCAGTTGTCTTGATTTAATGTGCAACTTTCACATGCATATGTTGCAATGGAGAACACTATGGCTTGTGTCAGGCACCTTAGTTCTCAAAGTAACACCCTTAATCTTCAACACCTCAAAGAGGCCTTGTGCTGCAGATTGACCCAATGCAAAATACACCTTTTGATGTCTTGACTGCTGCTTCCATGAGCATTGATTATGGATCCAAGCAAGACAAAAATCCTTGACAGCATCAATCTTTTTCCATTTATTATGATGTTACCTATTGGTCCAGTTGTAAGGATTTGGGTTTCCTTACATTGAATTGGAATCCATACTGGAGGCTAAATCCCTTGATCTTTGTCAGCAAGTGCTTCAAGTCCGACTCAGTTTCAGCAAGCAAGGTTGTGTCATCTGTACACCTCAGGTTGTTAATAAGCCTTCCTCCAATCTTGATGTCGCACTCCTCTTCTTCATATAATCCAGCTTCTCTAATGACATGCTCAGCATGTAAACTGAACAAATATAGCGAGAGGATACACCTCTGACACACAGCTTTCCAAGTTTTAAACCATACATCATTCCCTTGTTCTGCTCACACAACTGCCTCTTGATCCATGTACAAGTTCCAATTGAGCACAATGAAGTGCTCCAGAATTCCCATTCTTCTCAAGATCATCCACAGTTTATTGTGGTCCACATAGTCAAATGCTTGAGCATCATCAATGAAACACAAGTAAACAATTTTTTGGTATTCTCTGCTTAGAGCCAAGATCGATCTGACATCAGCAATGGTATCCCTTGTTCCATGTCCTCTTCTGAATCTGGCCTGAAGTTCTGTCAGTTCCCTATCATGTCAGTGTGGTGCTGCAAATGTTGTTGGATGATGTCAAGCAACGTTTTACTTGTGTGTGATATCATTCTATAGTTTGGGCATTCTGTTGGGTCATCTTCCTTTG
>NW_022103906.1:17898790-17914358 GCF_000313985.2 Echinops telfairi
GTCTGGCACTGGCTTTAAACCTGGTCCCTCTTTCCCTGTGGAGACACAAACAATACCCTTCCCTTGGGTGGTCAGTGCCCTATTCCCCCGTCACATATCCCTTTTTTTTCCTTTCCCCGTTCCTCCCCACCTCCCCTTTGTGGTTGGCTACCCTATGTAACCCTGGATTTGGTCTGGCACCTGCCATACTACCTGACCCTTACCCCTAGAGTGTTTGTATATTACTGTAGCTTTTTCCTTGTGCCCCTTTTGCATTTACCTTTCTGTTCTTTCTTTTATATATATATATATAAACTTACCTCAGCGGACTCATATACTTGTCCTTTTGTGCTTGGCTTACTTCGCTTAGCTTTATTTCCTCCAGTTCTTCCCATGCGGCGATATGCTTCATGCGTTCATCGCTGCTTTTTAGTGATGCATAGTACTCTATTGTATGTATGTACCACAGTTTTTTAATCCATTCATCTTTCCTGTCTTTTTTATGGTCTTTTGTTTTCTTCATGAATGATCATCTCAATGTCCTCCCACAGCTCATCAAGTCTTCCATCCTTAGTGTTCAAATATGTTTTCAAGGTGCTCTTGAATATTCAGGTGGGATAAACTCAAGATCGTATTTTGTCTCCTGTGGACTTGTTTTAATTTTCTTCAGCTTTATACTAAATGTACATATAAGCAATTGATAGTTTGTTCCACAGTCAGCTCCTGGTCTGGTTTTAGCTGCTGTTTTTCACCTTCTCACAGATGTAGTCAATTTGATTTTTGTGTATTCCATCTGGGAAAGTTCATGTGAACATTAGCTTTTTGTGTTGCTAACAAAGGTATTTGTTATGAACAAGTCATTGGTCTTGTGAAATTCTATCATGTGATCTCCAGCTTCATTTTTGTGATCAGGTGTATATTTTCCAACTTCTGTTCCTTCCGCTCTATTTTAACTTTGCATTCAAATCACCAATAACTATCAATGCACCTTGATTGCATGTTTCATCAATTTCTGACTGAAGTCATTGTTAGGATTCTTCAATTTCATCATGATTAGCTTATGTGTTTGATGCATAAGTTTGAATTATGGTTGGACTAATTGGATTTCCTTGAAGATGAATAGATATAATCCAATCACATATAACATTGTACTTCATGATAGATTTAACAATCCCTTTTCTGACCATGAATGCCATGCCATTCCTCTTGATTGTGTTACTCTAGGTATAGTGAGTCATATATATGACTTTCTGATTCAAAATAACCAATACCAATCCACTTCTGCTCCTTAATGCCTAGAATATTGATCTTCATGTGTTCCATTTCATTTTTGACAACTTCCATTTTTCCTAAATTCATATTCTGCCAATTTTGAGTTACAATCATTAGAAGATTTTTGCAGCTGTTTCTCATTGCCTTGAGTAATGCACCATCAGCAAATGAACATCCTGAAGCCACCACTCCCACAGGCTTTATCTGACTCATGCCACCGTGGTCTATCCTCCTCCAAGAAATGAGCTCCTCTTCAGTCATGTTTGCAGTGCCCTTGAACCTAAGAAGCCCATCTCTGGGTAGTATCTCTGAGAATGTTCTGCTTCCCTTGTTTAGGCTTTCAATATTTGAAAATGTTTTGAAGCTATCCATAAAGTTTTTAGTGGCTACGTCCTCCTTAGTGAGAACCAAGTCCTCTTCATTGTCAGTTCTTAGTATAGAAGCTCCTCAAACCTGCTCACTTTGGGTGACCCTGCTGGCACTTGAAATACCAGAGACAAAGCTTCCAGTATCACAGCAACACAACAAAGAGAGAATACATAGAATAATTATACCAAAATGAATCAGTTGGCATTAAACCATTTCACTACATTGCTGTGAAATGCTTTAACGGCAAATAATTGTTTTTTTGGTACAATGATTCTATGTATTCTATCTATTTTGATGCATCATTCAGTAACTTTCCCATAAAATATTTCAACATTCAAAAATCAAAGTTTGATATTTTTTCTTTACTTTCTTCAGTTTAAATATGATGAGGATTTTCTTCCCTTTTAGATTTTTAACTCTAGGTTTTGAATAAAGAAGGCCAAGGACTAATCGATGAATTTGAATCCTATTGGAAAAGAATACTGAAAATATCAGGACTACCAAATGGACAAACCAATCTGTCTTGGAAGAAGTACAGCCAGAATGTTCTTCAGAGGCAAGAATGGTGAGACCGCATCTCATGTACCTTGGACATGTTGTCAGGAGAGATCAGTCCCTGGAAAAGGACATCAAGCTTGGTAAAGCAGAGAGGCAGCAGAAAAAGAGGGAGACCTTGCTCAAGATAGATTGACACAGGAGCTTCAGTGGGGTTGGCGCAGGACCAGGCCTTGTTCTGTTTCACGTAAGGTCATTATGAGCTGGAACAGACTCACTGGCAGTGACTCAAAGACTCCTAACAACAAGTGGCAGCCTAATAGACGAAGAGTACGGTTCCTGAGTTCGAAGACACTTTAGCTTGTGCTTCTTGAGCAGGAACTTGGTAACTGCCTGCCTTCTTCCATGCCTTACTTTAGTCTGTGTAGGCTGAATTGTTATTGTTGTTGTTTATAACTTGATCATGTTATTGGGAGCTCTTACAGATATCACAGCATTCCATAGCTCAGTCACATCAAGCACTGTTGTACAATTGCTACCGCAATCAGTCTCAAAACATTTTATTTCTTCTTGAACTGCTTGCTGTCAGCTCCCCCTTGTCCCCTTCCTCCCCGACCTAGGAACCCTTCTATTTTTTAAGTGTCATATATAATCCAGTATCATAACCATTCTTGTTGGTCATGAAAGACTCCAAGTCCATTTCATTTTTACCTCCTTTTTTTTAACTACTCAGACTAGTATTTAGGTTTGAGGGATAAGAAATCTAGAATGATTTTTTAAATTTTCTGTTGGTTTTTGAAGAAGCTCTGTGTATATACTTAAACAGCCCATCTCAAGAAATGAAATCAACAATAGGTTATTAAACCCTCCAAATATGTAGGTCTGTTTCTTCCCCCACCCCATCCTTCCCCCTTGCTTTTTCCATGTCCTATATCCTATCCCTAATAATTGTGGTTCTCAACCTTCCTAATGCCACGGCCCTTTAATATAGTTCCTCGTGTTGTGGTGACCCCCAACCATAAAATTATGTTTGTTGTTACTTCATAACTGCAATTTTGCTACTGTTATGAATCAGGTGACCCCTGTGAAAGGGTCGTTCAACCTCCAAAGGGGTTCTGACCCACAGGTTGAGAACCGCTTGATTTAGAAGTTTCTCTATAGTTAGTTCATCAAGCTAGACTTATTAATAGAGAAATATTTGAAGAGTCCCTTTATCATAAGTGCAGAAATAACTTCGAAGACAGCTGTTTGGTTGTCAGAGTGGCAAGACTCTTTTTCCAAGGTCTGTAGTTTGGGGTACTTGTTTTGGGTGGTGAGCTGGCCTCGTTGTCACAAGGGAGTTACAGCCAAGCTAGAAGGTCTGCTTCCAGAGTCCCACTTTTCATGGCATTTCTGGAAGATGATAATCATCCTCTTTGCTTCTGTAACATGCTAGAATCATGTACAATTTAAAAACGAAATCTACTGTGCATAAAAATATTAATATACTTTCTTGAAGCAATTCTATAATTTCTAGTGAGTGCAATTAATTCAGCATTTTGAACTGACATGGCTTAGGAAGACCTGGGCTCTCAAGGACTTCAGGAGAAGGTATGCGAGCATATAAAGCCGGATACGGAGGACCAGCAGGATTAGATTTCAAATAGAAACCATTCACAAATAAAACTATCCAGGATTAGTGAAAGGGTCCCTTTTAAGTGTTTTTTTTTTTTGATACTACAATTTGTTCAGTTAAGCCAAGTCTAGGCAAACAAGTGCAACCCTTACTTGATAAACTTTCATAACATAATGAAAAGTTGTTTTCATTATTTATAGGAAGAAGTGTCAATGGATTTAAAGGGTCGTTTAATGCTAAATGCATCAGGAAAATAACTTCATAGGAAATGCAATCAATAGCAGCTGGTGGGGGTGGGCATTGGTGGTCACTAGCCATACCTGACCTCTCCTGCCTTCTCTATTGCCATGAAGCAGAGGTGTGACATGCCTCCCCAGCCACCCTTCTTTACCCTATTCTGACACCAACCGTTCCTCCCACTGCACACTACTGTTGTGCTGCATTCAGTGATTTGTTGCAATGGCCACACAAGCACTGCTCAGGATTAAGGAGGTTTATTAAGGAACTTAATAGGTTCCCCCAAGTCAGGATCACTAAACATTACAAGTACAGTCATTGGTTCACGGCAACACCTCTTTTCAGCCAGCCACCAAATCTGTCTCCAGTCCTCAGGCTCTCAGCCATGTAGCCCCTTGCTACCTTGTCTGTAGCCAGGAAGCCAGCACCTGCCATTCTCTCTCCCAGTACCAGAATCTTGGGCTAGATGAGGAGAAAATACCCCATCATCTTAGTGCTGCTTCCCTGTGTCTCCATGTCACAGTATCTGGTGCATCTGATCTTGGAGGCCTTCAGACAGAGAGCTTAGGCATGCTCTTCCAGTGGTCCTGGGCTTTCTTTCTGATAATTTGCATACACTTAGGAATGGCTTTGATGGAGGCATGGCTTTTGTCTTTCAGCCTACCATAACCTAAAGGAGAATGAAGGATGATATCTTAAGTCGCATCCTCTAATAAAGTAGTTGAGTTAGTTAGATTATTGTGCCAACCTGGCTGATAGACACATGTGGGATTAATTGAAGGGTGGAGAGATAAATGGTTCGGTGAGCCTCGCCTTTCGAGTTCTCATGTCTCTTGCTTTGTGGTGGTCGCACCAGGGTGCAGCTGCCTTAGCAGTTCCCTGCTTCAGATTGCAAGGGTGACTTCCTGCAAGACATCCCCAAGGAGAAACCACATGGACCTACCCCGATGCAGCCCTGGGTGCTGGAGCAGCCATGTGGAGACCCCTGCCAGCGCTGAGATGTTTACATGTTCACTGACTCGGCTCTCCTCCTGCAGTCGGCGTCATTGCGTCTGCTTTGTGAGATGGAGGAGGACTTTGTGGACTGTTGTTGGACAAATGGGTTAATGGGTGAATGTTGGACTTGTGGGCTTGGGCAGCACTGGGTTGGGATGTTTTCTTGATGCACACTTAACCTTTATATGAAGCTCTCTCTTTTACATGAGTTTCTGTGGATTTGTTTCTCTAAAGTACCCAGACTAATACAGTAGTCTTAAAGATACCCCCTACTAAGGCCATGATTTAACCCCACCTTAATCTTGTAGAGAACTCCCTCTAAAATGGAACATAGCCACAGGCATAGAATCTGTGGAAATCCCACTATAATATATCACATAAGAAATTATGGCCAGAAGGGCCATATCAATTAGCTACAACTCAGAAAGTGAGCCTGTTAGCTCAAAGATGTTGTATCAAAACAAAATTAAGTACAGCTGACACAGCATGGAGCTCATAAAATTGCCATCAAATTGATTAAGTCATAGCAAGCCTATAGCGCAGAGGAGAACTTCTTCAGGTTTCTGAGACTACATCTCTACAGGAGCAGAGAGCCTCTTCTTTCTCCAGCAGAGGAGCGAATGAGGTTCAACTGCCAATCTGGTGGCTAAGAGTTCAAGGCTGAATTCACTATACCAGCAGGGATCCAAACTGGGCACACAGACATCTAAAAGATTTCCCAGCATCACATCTACTAGTAGCTCACTAATTCTGGAGGAGCAACCATAGCCCTAAAGCAGGAAGGGTATCCCCTCTGCCTATAACCTACAAGTCTCCGTTGTCCTCCAAGATGTTAGCATTTCCAGATACTTCATGTACAAATAAGGAAAAACTTAGGTGGTGGATAGAAAAAGCTAGAGCAAACATATGTATTAATATGTATTAAAAGCCTCTTTAAGCTAAACTATGACCTCTTGATACGGGATATCGTTGCTCATTGCTGACATCAGATGGGGCTTGGTTGAAAGCAGAGAACACTGGAAAGTTGTTCACTTGTACTTTTGGATCATTAAAAAACACCTATGGATAACATTTTGAAAAATGGCAATTACAGAACATTTAGCTCTGCTCATGTGGAACCTGTACTTAAAACATGAGTCATTCAAGTAGAACAAGATTGGTTTAAGCAGAACGGCATACTTTAAAATCAGAAAGGGTGTGTCATCACGGGCGTTGTATCCTTTTACCATTTTTATTCAATGTTTGCTGAGAAAGTAATCTGAGAAGCTGGATTATATGAAGGAAAACACAGCATCAAAATTAGAAGAAGGCTCATCAGTAAGCTGCTATCTACAGATGGCAACGAAGATGAGGCTTTCAAATTCCATAAAAGTTTGCAGTCTCGGAGACTTACAGTGATTCCACTGTCCTATCAGGTCGTTATGAGTTGGAATTGACTCGATGGCAGTGAGATTGAGTATTGGGGTTTTAAATTGTTTTTTGCTTTTTGAGTACATGCAGATGATACAACCTTGCCTGCTGAAAGCCAAGAGTACTTGAAATACTTATTGACAAATTCCAAAGACTTTAGTCTTCTGTATGAATTACAATTCAGTGTAAGGAAAACAAAAATTGTCACAACTAGACAAAATCATGATAACTGGAGAAGCGATTAAAGTGGTCAAGGATTTTGTTCTACTTTGATTCACAATCAATGCTTATGGAAGCAGCGGTCCAGAAATCAAGTGATGTCCTATTGCATTTGGGCAAATTTGCTGGCAAAGTCGAGCTCAGTGAAGAAGAGGAAGACCGACAGGAAGATGGAGTGACTTAGTGGCTGCCACAAAGAGCTCAGACATACTGAGCGAGGGTTACGGAGGACCAGGTGATCCCTACAGGACCAGTGGTGTGAGTGGCGATGCTGGTGAGGGGAGACGTCGGACAGGGCAAGATATGACAAAATAATAATTTGTAAATTGTCAAGGGCTCGTGAGGGAGGGGGGAAGCGGGAAGGGAGAGAAAAGATGAGGACCTGATGCCGGGGGCTTAAGTGGAGAGGAAATGTTTTGAGAATGATGAGGGCAGTGAATGTGCAAATGGGCTTTACACAATTGATGCATGTATGGATTGTGATGGGAGTTGTATGAGCCCCTAATAAAATGATTAAAAAAATAAATCAGAAAGAAAAAAAAAGACTAGAGGAAAGTTGTATGTTTCATCATTGCTACACTGCACCCTAACTGGCTGGTCTCCTCCCAGCAACCCTTCTATAAAGGGATGTCTCGTTGCCTACAGATGGGCTTTGGATCCCCATTCTGCACTCCCCCTCATTCACGATATGATTTTTTTGTTCTTTGATGCCTGATACCTGATCCCTTTGACACCTTGTGATCACACAGGCTGGTGTGCTTCTTCCATGTGGGCTTTGTTGCTTCTGAGCTAGATGGCTGCTTGTTTACCTGCAAGCCTTTAAGACCCCAGATGCTATCAAAAGAAGCTCCTTGACTGGGCTGTGAGTAGGTCTATTGTTGGCTCTGATGTCTCTGCCTTGGTTTTCTCAGCAGGGAAGGAGAGTCTTGGCTGGAGGGGAAGAAAATCACTTCCTCTTCCAGATTGTTATTGTCAGCGCTCCATTTAGTGCTAACCTTTCCGCACTTCTTCTGCCAGTGAATGGTGTACTTACCTAATATTGTCAAAGGGACTTCTCTTTGATCTAAAGTAACATTGAGCCCACCTGGGATGCCTGTTGCAGAGAAGTCTGCCTCTGTCAGATGGAGAAATGTAGATACCCTGTTGCTGTCATTACGCCAGTCCTTGGTTGCAAGCCAGTTGGCCCTCTTCCCTTGGTGGTCTCTTCCATTCTTTTCTGGTTTATAGTAAGTTTAGTGGAGAAGAGCAAGGAGAAACAGGTCTATGCTGACTTATCAGACTAGAGGTCCTACCATGATATTTCTTTTTGAAACTTGGAAATTGCTTCTAAAAAGATTTCATAAGCACAGTGAGTTAGTTTCTGTGCACTAACCCACGAAATGGTAAGCCGAGAAATGAGTATATTATAGAGATCTGTATCTAGTGACTAGTTACTTGATTAGTTTAGGTGCATTTACCACTAGGGCTTGCTTGAGAAGCAAACCTGAGAATTTTGATTCATGGAGATAAGGTTTAGAGGAATGCAAGACCAAAAAATGCTAAATACCTAACAGACATATGTCCACCAGAGAAAAGATATTTAAGGCAAATTATATATTTCATGGATGTTTTGGGATAAGGATCTTCATTATTTAAATCATATTCATTTGCAAAAACATGCAAACCAGTAATATTAAACTTCATCAGACTCTCCCCACGCCCTCTCAACTTTATCCTTTTTTATGAGTGGAATTAATTGTGGATGACTCTGGCTCATGATTGTATAATTGATTCCAGGCTAGAGGTTTGGGGAACAAAGCCTTTCCATCTGACTCCGTCTTCAGCCCAAGGAGCCTGCTTGTCAGCCTTTTTATGGATTTTATATCTGGAGAAGTGATTCAACATGTCCTAGATCACCAAATGAATTACACATCATCATATTCTTTGTATCGCTCTGGATTTTCAAAAGCTATATTCATATGTGATACATAGCACCCAGCAATATATCAATAATTTTCAATACACAGCATGCGTATCATGACATAAAATGAACATGCATATACAATCATGCCCACTTTTATTGATTTAGAAATGAGAATTTTATTGACAGGATATTAGGATACCCTTTAAAGGATGATGTATTTTACATTAATTGTTATTACGATGTATAGTGATATTTCCAGGTCCACTAATTGGATATTTTATCTTTGCATTAATTTTAAAATTTCAGAACACTTTTACATTCATGATCTTGTTTGGCTTGTTTAATACTTGTGCTTATAAAGTTCCTTTATTTTTCGGATGTGGAAATAGAAGCAAAGCTTAGGAATTATTGCTCCTATGGTCAAGTAGTTATCTTCTAGCAGTCTTGAGACAGGCAGAAAGATCTTCTGACTCCAGGCTTTTTGCAGTAAACAGCAATCCTTCTGTGAGGAAAGCTCAAACACAGGATGAAAGGAAAAGGGAAACTGTGTACAAAAGGCGTTATTCTGTGCTGCATTTGAAGGTGTCATCCACACAAAGGAAGCATAGTTCATTGCTGGTCTGGTGCTCATTTACCGACTTGTGTCTAGTCTGTGACTAAACACTATCCAGCTCATGCTGATTAACTTTGATATGGATCAGATAATTTTATCATTGCCCACAACATTTACCTTAGCCCTACCTAGATAAGTGATCTCTTCTTCCATATACCCCACATACAGACCTATTAATTGTTTTTAATTGAATAAAATTATGATTCATAGAATTATAATTTATGAATTGCCAGCCATGTATAGGATGATTATTATATTAGAAATGATACTACAATTAATGTGACTTTCAAAATTTTGTGCAGAACAGGAGACTAAATTTAGGGCTTAATTCTCCCAGACTTAACCATAGATATGCAGCTCCACTTCATATCCACAATCTAATAGAGTTTATTAAATACACTGCATTCATTTTATTACAAAAAGTGTCTACTTGTGAGGTTTTTATAATAATTGAGTCTATTTGTTTTACTTCCCCTGATGTATTAATATTTTCTTTGCATGGTGCTTTAGAAAATATATGACCTAGAAAACGGCTTAATTCTTGTCACAGCTGCAGCCTTACTGATGCAGAAAATTTGACATTTTATAAAATGAAACCATTGCTAATGCTTTGTCCGCCCTTCTAGAATCCCTTTTGTTTAATCACAATGTTTGGAGCCTCTACAAAGAGTCTATTTTCAGGAATAAGACTATAGAGATGAGGGAATACTAATGTGGAAGTAAGATGTGATGTCTTAGGATGGATATAGAGTCCAGAAGAGCAAAATTAGTGAATCATTTATATACATGAGGGCATTTCAACAAGTTCATGGAAAAATGGAATTAAAACATAATGGATTTCCCCCCCAAAAAATGTGTGTGTGTGTGTGTATACACAGAATCACACACAGAATTACTTCAGAAAAAAATGGCTCATGGAGTTGAGTCCTAAATTTGTAGTGAGATCTCAGGTTGTAAGATTTTGTTGATTCATGTGGTTGCAGGGATTGACAAAGCAAAAGAATCTATAATTAGATTGTAGGCTGTTGGCCCGTGTCCCAAGAATCAGAGGTTAGCATATGAGGAGTCAGATGAAGTATCAAGAGAGGGTGAGTGTGTTAGGCAGGGTCCTCTAGAGAAACAAAACCAGGACACTTATGATTTTATATACATATATGAGGATAGGTTTATACAGCGAGAAGGGATATAATAGCTAAATAGTCCACACAGCAGTACAGAGGGCTCAGTTCAACTCGCTTCCTTGGACCAGTTAATATACTGGAGTCCTTCAACTCACAGGGCCTGCAGAGTCTGAGGCCACGGAAGCAGACAGTGGCATCTTCCCTCAGGCAAGACAGAATCTGCCAAAGGCAGCAGACAGCAGGGTGGGTCAGCGACAGTCAGTAGCACAGGAGCTTAGCAAAGCAGGCCTGATGTGATCTCAAACTCAAGCAATGCATAGGTAGAGGATCTACCAGTCTCAAGTGAAGAACACACCAGCAGTGTGGTGAAGAAGGTCTCTAAGAGCCTCAAGCTCTAGCTACATGATTCATGGGCTGGCTTGGCCCACAGGTAGTGTAGCACACAGGGTGAGGCAGAGAACTAGCTAAAGCAGCAGCATGCTGGTCTGATCACCAGAGAGCTAGAGAGATATGGGATGCTGGCCGTCTTCATTGATCTCAGTCGCCCTCCAATCAATATGCAACCTGATCAAACTCCACATGTTCCTATTGGCCTAGTAGGCACAATAAACCTATCACAGTGAACTTTGTCAGAACATTCATATATGTACATATTGGTGCAAGCTGGAGACCCATGGGAATTTCCTTTTTCAATTGATTAGCCACTCACATCAGATCACAAAATGGAGGATGATTACATAATTTCTGCCAAACCACTGAAAATCACAGCATAGCCAAATTGACACATAATAGTAACCATTACAGGTGAGATAGAAGAAATTTTTTTTTCTTTGTCTCCAGCTAAAAACCTGTGGAGAGGTTGATCTGATTGTAGTTGATAACTGTATTACTCAGTCTCTGACTCTGTATTTATAATCCAGTACCATCCGTTACCCTTGATTGTCCCTCTTATAGGTTTCCATGTGCTAAACGTCCTCTATCAGTGCACATTTTTATATTGCTTATTGTATTTTCTGTACTCCATGGTAAATGTAAGCAGTTAGAGACTGTCTTTGTCTCAGCAACATCTAACACAATGCTAGCACACAGTGGTCTCTTAATCAGTGTTGGTTGAATAAATGCATAAATACGGAAAAGAACAAAACAGTGACTGGGTCAGCCTGCTCTCAATCCCTAAAAATAACTGATGTTTATATTTGTATCATTATTTAATTACTCTTATCTTGAGTGACAGTTTTGGAGAAAGGGGATGGAGGATTGAGTCTAGATGGTAGTAGCATGACTTTTTAAATTATGTGAAAAATTCTGGCCAATTGTAGAAGCTATCTTATCAAAATATATTAATATATCTAAATAGATGACCTGTTATAGTCTTAATCTTCTCCCAAAAGATGCTCTGAAACAATAGGTACAAACAACAGTCATAGATACTTAATTCTAAAGCAATAAGTATTTCATAAGAGACTACAGAAGCATTTTGGCATGAGGAGGTGCAGGGGGAGGATTGATGTGAATTTCACAGTGTTTGGGACTGTGCAGAAAGCCCTTCCTTTGTCAATGATGGTCAACTGCTAGAAGAAAAAATCTATCTTGGGAAAAGTACAGCAAGAATTCTTTTTAGAAGCAAAGATAACATTTAGTCTCACATAGTTAAACCAAACTCACTGTCAAGTTAATGCTGACTAGTAGTGGCTTTGCGGCATTCTGGTTATGCATTGAGCTGCTAACCATATGGTCTAAAGTCCCTAACCACCAGTGGAGCCTCGGGAGAAAGACTGGGCTTTCTACTCCCATAAAGAGTTACAGTCTCAGAAACTCACAGGGGTAGTTCTCCCCTGGACTATAGGGTCGCTCAAATACTTAGGTCAAGCTAATTCAGAGGGACTAATCCCTAGAGGAAGACATTTTTGGTAAAGTAGAGGCTCAGTGAAAACAAGGGAGACCTTCAATGGAATATCTAAAACACCGTGCACATTGTGAGGATGCTGTAGTTACATTAAATGTTTTGTCCCATTGTACATAGGGTTGCTGTGAATCAGAACCAACTCAATGACGCCTAACAACAGCCATAATAGTCCCTGTACCTCGAATATTTGATGCCTAGAGATTTGAATGCCCTGCTATTTACTTATTCATTTCGCTGTTTGAATATCACCTTCTTACCTTAGGTCTTCTCTAACCACTCTGGTCTTTTTCACTGCCACTCCCTACCCTAACTTCCCTGTGCCTGCCTTTATTTCCATAGCACTGATCACTAACCACATGTCTATTATTGGTTTATAAGTTTGCTCTCTATTTAACACATTAAAATATAAGCTGTAGAAGGTCATGGGATTCTTTTCTGCTTGAGTCCTAAAGCCTAGAAGAGTTTCTAACTTACTGTTTAAAATATAACTAAAATGTTTTTAAAAATAAATCGAGTATTATTTTTGTTTGTTTGATTTTTACATATCTTACTCTTAGATCCCTGGCATGCCTACTGCCAATGAGTGGATTCTGACGTAAGCAACCCTATAGGACAGTGTAGAACTTCTCCCTAGGGTTTTTGAGTTTGTAAAGCTTTGCAAGAGCACACAGCCTCATCTTTCTCACACAGAGAAGCTGGAGGGTTTGAACCATGGAACTTTCCATTAGCAGGCCAATTTCATAACCCATTATGCCACCAATCCTACTTTCCTGGTTCTACTCTATCAGAAATATCAAAAGTGGAAGTCTTTAAAGGACATTTTTTTCATCTTCTTACACTTTAGGAAGTTAGAAGTCTGAATTAGGGTACTAGCTCACTCTTTTGGCATCTCAAGGGTAAGATCTGCCCACGGTTCTCTAGCTCTTGTGTTCCTCAGTTTCTTGGAAATCATTAGGTAGCATCTATCTTTCCCCATTAGGGGTTTTGAGGATGTCTAAACTGGAGTCCTGGTGGTGTAGTTTATTATAGACTTTGAAACCCACAGAGGCAGTTCTACTTTCTCATGATGAGTTGGAATAGACTCGATTGCAGTGAGTAAGGTCATACCCTACGTTGATAATGGCCCCATGGCTACAAACAAAGAAAACTTCCTAGTCACATGGATTCATAGCGGTTAGGATTCCAATACATATTTTGGAGAGACACAGCTGAGTCCGTCATACTTAAGTAAAATCTGCCTTTGAACCTCTCTCAAGTGGATGCTATTCTTTACAACAAAAGATAATGTTCAGGCCTCCTGCATCAGAAACCCTGGAACTGAAGGAACATGGAACCATAGGTTAAGAGGTGGAGTCAGCATCTTCTCTGGGCTCTTTGGAAGCCCAGCTCCTTTGAGTTTCCTGTCCTTTCTCTTTGGCACCTTACAGACCTCAACTCATTTCCCCCCACAGACCCCCTTCTGGTCATTACCCCTTATTTACTGATGACCTAGTACCCATGTGGCTATCACCTTTGAAAAACTACACGTTCTTTGTTTCTTTTGATAGTCCCAGCCTCTAGCACATATTAAAGGATAACTCTTTTTAAAGGAATTGAATTAAAGAGCTTTAGCCTTAACTACTTCTATACATTTGGTTCTATTGTTAAGTGTTAGCTATGGACTTTAGAAGTGTTGGGAATAGGCACATTTATCCAACAGGTCATTTCCCTGGCACATTGATTAAGCAAAATGTACATCTTTCTATGATCTTCAATCTAATATAAATTAGATCCTCAAATAAATTCAAAACTTTAATTCTTATTTTTCTTGTCCCCTGACTTTGTTTTGTGATGATGTAAACTAAGAATGCAGCACCACAATAATTTCTGAACAGCTCTCATTTTATTCTGAAACTTGTTATAAAATGATGACTAACAGCTCCTATGGTGCGTTGGCTCCACAGCTCTGACCTGGAATTTGCTGTTGCTTTTTCTAAACTCAAGTAGTCTCATTTGGCATTTGGAAGACTGACTTGGAAGATTGACTCCACTGTTTCAGAATTCTCCAGGCTATAAAGATTTAAGAAAAACAAAATAAAATAAAAATAAGCCTCTGAAATACGGAGCACTTAAGAATGCCAATAAATGGCCATTTACAGCTTGGTTACAACAGAGCTTTGCAAGATGTTTACTAATCTAACACATTGAGTTAGCCAGTCAGTACCATCTACAGATGAAGCATTAGGAAAGTACCTGGAAAATAGCAGTTTCGACTAATGAATACAGGTTTGAAAAGGGTTCCATTCAACAGGAAAATATTAGAGGCAAAGAATGCACTTCAATTTCTTTAGCTGTTTCAAATAAATATGGGACAAAATATATTTAAAGAATCTTATTGGTATATCGACATTTTCAGTAAGCAGTGAGAACATCAATCTGGGAAATTTGTTTGGGGTAAAAGAGGATGCTGCCCAGAGAGAAGAGAGGAAAATGGCAATGGGTTCTCACTCCCTGCATGGTATAAAAAGGAATATGTTTTTACAGAACAAGGGTTCACACTAATGTCCCAAGGACTGTGTCAGATCAGTGCAAAATAGATCATCAGGTCTTTCTGGGAGGTGGAAAAGTAAAGAAATTCAATGTGAAATGGCTTGAGGTGATGCAAACCCATCCACCCAAATAGGTTCACCATGCCAGTGCTGGCTTGGCAGCATCAATAGGTGAGAAAAAAAACTTAGTGAAGGAGCAAGGCCCAGTCTCAAGGAAAGAAGAGACTCAACTGAGGCACAATCTCCAGAAGCTTGTAAAGGGTCACCAGGGATAGCATCATACTTATAGACAGAGTCAAAGAAGAGGTACAAACTGGATGTAGAATGGTCTGGGTGAGTGGCTAATGAGTTCACCATTAGTAGTGGGAAGTAGAGTTCTTGAGATAAGATGGAGTGATGTGAGGATTGTGTTAGTCTGGGTAGACTAGAGAAACAAATCCATAGAATTCCATACATGTATAAGAGAGAGTTTTATATAAAGGGTAATTGTACATTAAGAAAGCATCCCAACCCAGGCCAGTCCAAGCCCATAAGTCTGATATTAGCCCATATGTCTGATACCAATCTATAAAGTCCTCTTAAGACTCACAAAACCCATACAATGATGCTGAATTCAGGAAGATCACAGGCCAGTGGGTAGAAAGTCTTTGGATCCACTGGCATTGTAAGGGGTCTCTACATGGCTTCTCCAGCTTCAGAGGTTGGTTTTATCAGGGTAAGACCATTTGGCGTCTCCAGCTCAGGGCACTAGCATAGTTCCATGTGTCTTGTCAGCTGCAATGTCTCCCAGTGAGTGGGCAGAAAGAGAGAGAGAGATGTCTCCTGCCTCCAAGGAGTAAATACTGGAGTTCCCAGAATTCTCAGGAGAAGGCCATGCCCACACAGAGGCCTCATTGGCTATGACC
>NW_022103906.1:17915511-17922526 GCF_000313985.2 Echinops telfairi
TTGGTGTCTGCTGCCTGTTCCCTTCAGCACGTTGTGTTCGCACAGGCTCATGTGCTTCTTCTCTGTGGACTTTGTTGTTTCTGAGCTAGATGGCTGCTTGTTTGCCTACAAGCCTTTAAGACCCCAGACGCTATATCTTTCGATAGCCGGGCACTCCTCAGTACTGCAGCCGTCATCGCCAGGCTCTTATGAGTTGCTCTGGAGCTGTGCTGTCAAAGCCAATCCCAATTTTATTCGCACAGTGTGGTGGCTTTGTAAGTACCACTCTGAACCTGATGTCTCCTTCAGTTTCAAGAGAGACATTGCACCCATTGAGACAGCCAACTAGTGAACACTAGGGACCTGGAGATAGACACCCATTCCTGCATCCCGAAAATATTTACCAAACATCAATCATGTGATGGCTATCCTTCTAATTATAGAGATGCAGCATTAAACAAGAGAGACCAACAGGAAAAAAAATAGTATAATAACAGGACAAACTTGAATAGAGAGAAGTGGCCTAGGGAAAATAAGAAAGGATGACAACATAACATGCCTGGGTTAGGGGAAGATACGTATTTCATGTTCCTGGTAAAAGAAGGACTCAAGAGGGAGTGGTATTGGAGTGGAGATTAAATGGCAGAAGGAATCGACCATGTCAAGATCTGGAGGCTGAGTGTCCCAGACTGGAGGCCAAAATGTTTGTGAGAGGTGCAAGCTTAGGGTACTTGATAATCAGGGAGAAGGGCAGTGTTACTGGAGCCCAGCGAGGGAGGCGGAACATGATAGGCAAGTGTAGAAGCCAGCTCAGGTAAGGCCTTGAACTTCTAGCTCTGCCTACCATCTGTGCCATGTGGGGAAAACTGCTGGCTAAGCCTATAAAACAAAGACTTGTAAGTGCCCATGTCACGCTGTCTTGGCAGAATGAAATTAAACCATGCATTCAAGTGCATAACATAATACCTGGCACACGGTATGTGCTCATACATTTTGTGATTATTAAACAATTCTATAGGGACAAATGTTAATGATAGCAAAGATGACTAGAACTTTGTGAGAACTTGTTTTGTTTTTGCAAAAGGACTCCAGCTGGTACACCAAAGCGTGGAGGGGAGACACTGAAGGAATCGTGAGATAATTGGGATGTTGCCATGACCGTGGCTTTGGCAATGGGTATGGAGAATAAGAGCCAGGAATTGTTTTTGGAAAAGAAACAAATAAAGGGATGATTTATTGCAAACAATTGAACTAAAAAACTGATCTGGAGCAAGGAAAGTAGTGAAATAGATTGCTATGAGTCTCCTTGCTTTCCACTGACTTGGGCAACACACACAATCATCAAAAGTGGTCATCGCATTTTAGTTTAATTCTCTTAATCCGTGATTTGGGTTTTCAACTAGTGTAAGAAAAACAGAATATTACATCGGAAGAAAGGAGCAGTCTGTTTTAGAAGAAAAACCATCACTTACTAATAGTATCTCTGTATACTCTCATGGATTCTCCTTTTTATAATTTATTGGCATCATTTGGTTTTATAGTTAACAGTTAATATAGATTAAAGAGTGTTATTGATAGTTTGCAGAACTATTTGGGCCAGGGTACCTCATATGGATGCAAAAGCTGAGCAATGAATAAGAGAGGCCAAAGAAAAATGGACACCATTGAACTGTGGTGTTGATGGAAAATACTTAATGATTCATGCCAGAAGAGCAAGCAAATTAGTCCTCATAAACATACAGCCAGAGTGCTCCTTGTATGTCGCTGGAAAAACTTCATCTCACATTGCCGACATCATCAGGAGGAACTAATTACTGAAGACAGCCACTGTGCTTGGTAAGGTAGAGGGTCAGTGAAAGAGCGAGCCCCTCAGTGAGATGGATCGACACAGTAGGCTCAAACAGAGCAACAATTAAGATGGACCAGCATTAGATGGGGGTCTGTGCTCTTCTATGTGAGGTCATTCTGCATCAGAGGTGGCTTGGTAGCAACCAATTTCATGCCTTTGGACTGAGGCGGGGTGCCTCTGGGAATTTAATTCACGAAGTTGTGCTTATTGACCTACAGGAGTGAAGCTGAGAGCCTTCAGGAGCTGATATCAAAGACTTCAAGGAGAATGAAAATGTTTTCAAACTGATTGTAGTAGCAATTATACAATTGTGCTCAATGCATTTGAATTATGGAATGTTATGACATCTGTAAGAGCTTCCAATAAAATGATTAATTGTAAAAACCACTTTATCTGTTTTTCTTATACTTTTACCCACATAAGTGCATCCATAATATCTCATCACAATGTCCGATGTCTCCCTTAAATGTTTTTATAAATAATATATAACTTTACATAAATAGAATCATTCTATATATATATTCTATAATTTCCTCAGTACTGTGTTTATGAGATTCATGCCTATTGATGAGTATAGTTGCTGATTTCATTCTTATGGTTAGTATTCGTTTTTATGGATATACTGCTTTTTATACACCCACTCTAGTGCTGGTAGGGAGCCCTGGTGGCACAGTGGTTACATGTTCAACTGCTGATGCAAAGGTGGGTGGTTCAAACCCACCACTGCTCTGAAGCAGAAAGAGGGGGCAGTCTTCTTCCACAAAGATTACAATTTTGGAACACTTTAGGACAATGCTCTCCTGTCATATAGGAATATTCTGAGTCAGAACTGACTCAAAGGAATTGGGTTTTATTCTTGATAGACATTTAGGTTTCGTCCAGCCGTTGCTGTGGTGAGTACTCTGAAAACAGTACTGTCCCTGCCGTCCTGCCAGGGGGCAAGAGCTTACTTTAGTTAGGCGACAATCTGGTGTGTTGTTTTCATTTTCGTTGTCTTGATCGCTAATTAGGGCAGCACCTTTTCATCATTTATTATCCACTGGGGTTTCCTTGCTGTCAAGTTATTAGAGCTTATTTTGTCTAATTTATCATTGAGTTCTTTGCATTTTAATAATTTGTAGGCATGGAAAAATATAGTCTGGTTATTGATTCTTTGACTTGTTGCAATACCATCTCCTAGATTGCAGCTTGTCATTTTAGATTTTTATGGGATCTTTTGATGAGCAGAAGTTGTAAAGTATAGATTGTTTGAGTTTGTGCTTTATTTCATACTCATACTGCAAGCTGACTTTTGATGTAAAGCTCAGGGCAAGAACCTCTAACCCTCATGCTTGCCCCTACCCCCGCCCCACCCCCACCCACCCCTTTTCAGGCACAGACAGATAAAAGCATAATTTACTTCTATCCTTCTTTGCAAGGTAGGTTCCCTCCCCCCCATCGTTTCATCAATGCTAATGTCCTACAAGGGTTCTGCTTAAATTAAAAGCTCTCCAATGACTCTACTTTGTGAATCCTTGGTTTTATAGTCTTACTGTAGTTCTTCCATTTAAACTGAGATTTTAAGTCTATAAGCCTGGTAAAATACTTCCAATGTAATCACTGGATTCAGACCAGCTTAACTGTGTGGATTTATACTGAGGACATTCCTCAGTTTGCTTCCACATTAGTCATATCCTCATCAAAGGTTTTTAATGTTTTATTCAGAATTTAAATTTGATTTCCAGTGGGGTGGCATTTTTAGGATATTTTGTTTGACTTATAACCAGGAACCGAAGGCCAAATAATAGATTTACAAACAACAAGAAGAGAACTGAATTATCACTGTGTGAATGGGCCTCGTAGATAAGGAAATATAGAATACAGAAGTCTAGGACAGAGATAATTCTTCAGTGTGAAAGGAAAATAAATACTACTCACAGCAAATTTTACCCCAGATTTTCTCTGAAACCACGAGGAGCTCTGTAGGGTTCTCCCAGTTTGGCTTGAGGTACCTCTAAAATTATTTGTCACCCAGAGGATCATCCTCTTACTTAAATCAGAGCACAGCTCCTAAATGCCAGAGTCACGCAGTAAACATTTTTAACTAAAATGTTAATGTGTAAATATGAACCTGTCATTAATTTTCTTAAGATACATTGATGTCTTTGCATTGTTTTTTTGTTTTGTTTTTTAATTTTTTTAAACATTTTATTAGGTGCTCATACAACTGTTATCCTAATCCATACACACATCAATTGTGTAAAGCGCATTTGTACATTGTTTCTCAAAACATTTTCTCTCCACTTAAACCCCCGGCATTAGGTCCTCATTTTCCCCCTCCCTCCCCGCTCCCCCCTCCCTCATGAGCCCTTGATAGTTTATAAATGGGTATTTTGTCATATCTTGCCCTGTTCCATGTCTCCCTTCACCCACTTTTCGGTAGTCTGTCCCCCGGGGAGGAGGTCACACACAGTTCCATGTAATCGGTTCCCTCTTTCCTACCCATTCTCCCTTTACCCTCCCTGTTTTGCCACTCACACCACTGGTCCTATAGGGCTCATCCGTCCTGGATTCCCTGTATTTTCATGTCTTTGCATTGTTTACCAGACTTCTCATTGCCTGCGCTTTGGCACACGTTGGAGTTCCATTTCTCTTCTTTCTCCCACGTAGGACACTCCTACTCATCCTTCAAGCATTAACCTCAATGGCACCACTTCAAGAACAGGTTCTGAGGTAGTTGGTTTATGTCAACCTGCCCAATAAACACATGTGGGGTTAATTGAAGGGCGGAGAGATAAACGGCTCGGTGAGCCTCGCCTTTGGAGTTCTCGGGTCTTTTGCTTTGTGATGGTTGGACCAGGTGCAGCTGCCTTAGCCAGTTCCCTGCTTCAGCTGGCAAGGCTCACTTCCTGCAAGACATCCCCGAGGAGAAGCCACATGGACCTACCCCGATGCCACTCTGGGTGCTGGAGCAGCTGTGTGGAAACCCCTGCCAGCCCTGAGATGCTGGCACTGAGTCCCACGCTCACTGATTAGGCTTTCCTCCTGCAGTCGGCATCATTGTGTGTGTTTTGTGAGAGGGAGGAGGACTTTGTGGACTGGTGTTGGACATATGGGTTAATGAGTTAATGTTGGACTTGTGGGCTTTGGCAGCACTGGGTTGGGATGTTTTCTTGATGCACACTTAACCTTTATATCAAACTCTCTCTTAGACATATGAGTTTCTGTGGATTTGTTTCTCTAATGTACCCAGACTAGCACAGGTTTTCTGATCACACCCAATTCTTACTCATGTACAGATGGTTTTTCTTCTTTGTTCCAGTTAGCATTTTAAATACCAAATATTTTCATATTACTTTTTTATTATAGTAGAGCTAGGCTCGTTGGTTCAATATAAGTTATTTGAGGATGGATAGTGTTTTATTCGTTTTTTTATCCTAAATCACTCAATTGTTGCACTTAGTACACAGAAGATATTCAAAATTTAAGTTAAATTGTGTATTCAATTAACCATTTAAGGTTAGAGAATGTATATTCTTTAAAATAAAATCAGGAATTTTGATTAAGTATTAAATCTTGGTAACACATACATTTTAGCCTTTCTACAATTTCTGATACAATCACCATGAAGCTAGAGAAAAATTATAATTGCATAAAAAAAGGGCCAGATTGCTCTTTGAAAACAATATAATACATATTTCTAATGCCAGTGGGAGAAATTACCCTTTTGCCCAGATCTTCACCTGCAACAGATATTATAGCTCTCTGAAGAATTATTCTTGCCAAGCCGATGGTCATCAAATGATATTCTTCTTTGAATTTAGATTACTCTGAACACTAGTGAACTTCAGCCTTTTCTCATGTGGTGTTGTGGCTTTTTAAATTTATATTTCTGTGAATTATTACTCATATCTTCTGCTCTAAATTTTGTCCCTCCATAACCTTTTTTCCTATAGGGTTAGATGAGTGGTCAATTTAGATTCTACAAAATTTCTTTTGGCACACAGTGCCTGCAGAGTGAGAGGTTTTGCATTTTAAGGCATGGATGTATCTCTCCCTTGAAAGATTTCAGAATGCCATACTCAACCCAGAGAAACTTGAAGCAATTTACCCATCTCTTTTCTGGGGCAAAATGGGTGAATAGGACACAAATATTCACACCTAAATGACTTAGGTGCCTTATCAAGAAATGCAGGTCAGTAGCTGTGGGATAAGTTCTGTCTGGTTGTGTCGAATGCCGCCTCTGAAAATGCGACCTAGCCTGTAAATAAAATACTCCCTTGGCACAATACGATTTCAAGATGACAGATGTGTCTCTGGGCAGTCTCTAAGGACACTCTGAGCGGCTAGTGTGCATCTCTCCCATTTATTAGCCGGTATCTGCACTCAGCATTCTAATCTATTCCAGCCAGCTGAATGCAGCAGATTATTACCCAGTCAATACGGAACACAGCCAACCACGGAGGAGGCCTTGGTCATTACACCGTCGTGCTGTGCAGTAACGGAGACAAACCTTTCCCCCAGAACCCCTTTAATAAATTAAAAGGATGTGGATTGCTCACTCCCCTTGCCATTACATGGAAATAAATCAAGAGAACTCAACCTTCTTTGTGTGACTGACATCATTTGATTTTCTGAGGGGTTGCTGGAGGGCTAATGCCCACTGAGAATTCTCTAGCAGCCACCACCCAGAACACTGATCTACCCAGGCATCCTCGTCTAGCATGGTAGTCCAGTGGGTTAGACGCAGGGCTCTACGAGATTGGCTGTCCAAACCTACCATCTGCAGTGAAAGAGATGAGGCTGTTTCCTCCTGTAAAGATGTACAGTTCCAGAAACCCCGTGGAACAGCTCGACTCTGTCCTGCAGGGTCAACGGGGGACAGAATTGACTGCACAGCAATGGGTAGGCACGCTCTCTCGGCGCTATCAGAGAGCAAAGGCTACTCTAACTCTTTTCAATAATAGTTGCTTCAAAATCACAAAAACCAACCTCTCTCTTTCCTTTTTCAAAGCAACAACCCTTTTCATACTTAATTGATTACATTCTGCAGATGTTGGCATGGAAAAGACCCTTCCTCCTCATTTGGTGGGTCCCCCAATTAATCAAGTGAGGTTAAATGACGTAGCCATGAGCGTCAACATCAGGGTCAAGTCTGTGACTGTGTACGCTGTCTATTCTGGTTATTAGCTGCCATCAGGTCAGCCC
>NW_022103906.1:17923055-17935049 GCF_000313985.2 Echinops telfairi
TCCTCGGCAGCAGCAGACCAATGGTGGAATCCTGGGGAATAGAGGCATAGTGGGATGTTTGGGGCAGTTGTCCTCAAGGCAGTTGCTTTCCGGTTGTTAGCCTCTATGGTGAGGTAGAGCCAGGGGTCCAGCTTAGCCAGATGGAATCCAGAGACAAAAGACAGAGATGACTGGACACAGAGGCAGACCTTGTCCTTTCGGAGCACCAAGAGGTGAGACTTCACACAGTTTTGCCTGAATCACCAGAGCATGGGACCAGAGCTGCAGCTGAGAGGGGAGTCTCGCTGGCAACCAGCACAGCACTCCTCAATAGGGATTGAGTGGGCTGGCTGCATTGACAGGTCTAGCTCAACCTGCTATTGATTATTTGTGGCATCTAGCTGCACGCAGGCACCCAACGGACATCATGAGTGTGTCACATTAGAGGAATAGCAAGCTCGTTTGAATCGATGTGCTAGGGAAGTCAAGTGAATGAAAGAAACCGGGTTTCTTACGGCTGTCACCGAGAAATCTCAGAAGATCAAGCCTCTGCCGAGAATTTTAGTAGAGTCTGAGAAATCAGAGTTTCAACTTACTTCTTAACATCCTTGCTAAATGAGCCTGGATGTACCCACCCCCCTACTGAAAATGCTGGTCTGGAGTCCATGTTGAAAAATATTATAACAGAATATATTTTAAGTAATCTAAAATCACAGTCATATGTTTAGGGGCGGGAAAAAGCAGCCCTTTTATTTCAGTTTGTTTGGCAAAGCTTGCAGGTAATCCAAAGTGCTACCATGTTTGAGATTCTATATCAAGTTGAAGTCCATGGCTAATGTTTTCTAGAAGCAAAACCAAACTCACAGCAAAGTCAATTCCTAGTCATAGTAAATCTAGATAGGGACAAAAACTGAATGTTTTGCAGGATCAGCTGTATCATGCTCCCACTAAGTTACTGGGGCGCGGGGGTGGGGTAGTTAATCACCAAGCTTGCAGTTAGGCACCCAGGGCTTAGCCCACAGCCCCGTCAGGGCTCCTGTCCTACAATGATCAGTTCTTATCTGGTACAACAAAGGCTGCTAACCCAAAGACTAGTAAAAGGGAAAGAAGTTAGCTGTCTTTGAAAACATCTACACCAATTTAAGTCTATGTCAATAAATTATCTCACCCCACTGCCATCTGTAGGGATGGCACTTTTCCCCATAAGTCAGAGTAGAACTGCTTCCGTGGGTTTCTGGTTCTCTGGGAACAGAAAGCCTCGTCTTACTTGTACAGAGAATCTGGGGATTTCACACTGCTGACCTTGCAGTTCGCAGCCCAGCACATAACGCACTCGACCACCAGGGGTCCTAGAAATCAAATTAAGGTGAGTAATTCTTGTCTATAGCTAAAGAGAGAAGGGGTGATACAGGATTTATCTGACCTCTGAAGCCTTGTAACTCCAGAGAAACGTTTAAAGGAACAGGACTACTCACCTAGACTAGCGGTTCTCAACCTGTGGGTCACAACCCCTTTGGGGGTCGAACGACCCTTTCACAGGGGTCTCCTGATTCATAACAGTAGAAAAATGACAGTGATGAAGTAGCAACAAAAATAACTTTATGGTTGGGGGGGGGGGGTCACCACAACACGAGGAACTGTATGAAAGGGTCATGGTATTAGGAAGGTTGAGACCCACTGCCTTAGACTTAAAGATGAAATAAATACCCTGGTGTGAGAAGATGCAGCTTTCTACTATTCCAAGGTTATGGATTTGAAAATCATTGCTTCAAATCTCTTGCTTTTAGGGTGCCCCATAAATGGAACCTGAAGACTACCACATATTTGCTATTTTCATACTCTCTTTGTTTGTTGCTGACATGTTGTAGGCCAGCACACATAGCTCTGCCATGGCGAATGAGCATTAAAGAAAGCTTGCCCGATTGCCAACCCTCGTTATTTGTGTAAAGTGTGTCCAGTTACTTAAGTTTTAAATCTGTATCAGACAAGAATCCGCATACTTTAACCTAAAATTTACACTTTTCTCTCCTCAACAGAGTTTTCAATTCTATGCCATTGGCTAAATTAATGGTAGTATAAATAGAAATACCATTGGGGATAATTAAAATGTTCCCTGAAACATGATAATTATATCTTCAAAATAGACCAGGGACATACACACTATGCACATATGTATATATCATAGATACATGAATGGATTTTGAGTTTGCAATCGTAGCCCTAATAGAAGAACGATTGATTGTGTGGCATGGCCCTAATGGACGCGTGCCCCCATGACGAGGTCACGGGACATGTGAGCGCTGCAGAGAAGTGCGGTGAAAAAGATCACATGATGTCCAGCTCTCAGAAGGATAGCACCTGGGTTCTCAAAGTCTTATCTTAAAATAGCATTCATCTAAGTTAGGTCAGAAAGGTAAACCCGCCTGATAATTCATATTAAGAAATTCAGGAAGACAAAAGAAAATTTACTAGGCATACTCAAAGGTCTTAATCTATTGAAGCTAAAGTTTAATAGGTACATTTATGAGGTTTTTAGGAGTTTGAATATCAAATAGCATATGGAGCAAAACCAAATTTTTTTCTTTGACTACTGTGCTGAAGAGTTACTTTTTTTCTGTGTGCAATCTGCTTCACATGCAAAGACTCAGCAGAATAATTTCCCGAGTCAAAAACCAAACCACTAGAAAAGGCAAAGATTGTTTTTCCCTTTAACATCTTTGGTTAGGTAGCATGGGCATTATTTCTCAGTAGCCAATGAGCAACTCCTAACAATTTTGAAACTTTATGGAAAGAAACACTTGATTTGTTTCTGTGTCATAAAGAGAAAATGTCAAAAAAAGTATATTTAATATCTTACTGTGTTAGGCTGTTTTCTAGAGAAACAAAATTAGTGATACTTACAGATGTATAAAAAGGAACTTTATATCAAGAAAGAATTTTATGTCAAGAAAGCGGCCCAGTGCAGCCCAACCCAAGTCCATGGGTCAGGTGCTGGCTGGAAGCCCTCAGACTGAAGCAGCTGGTGATGAATGAAGCAAGATCGCAAACTGAGAAGACTGACTAGTCTTGTGGATCCAAGGTCCACAGGAACACAGCGTGGCATCCGCATCTTCCAGGGTGGCCTGGCCACAAGAGCCACCTTCCTCAGATGTGAGACACAGGACATGGACACGCAGCGAGGCAAAGAACAAGAGAAGGCTCAGCTCTCCTCAGGGCAGGTTCACACACAAAAAGGGCTATCTTAGGGTTTCTCGTGTACACAACTTCCCTTAGAGTCTAGCCCACCCATTGCTAGCTAGTCGATTCTGCCTCATGGCGAACCTACAGGACAGAGTAGTATTGTTCTTCAGGGCTTCTGAGCCTCAAATCATATGGGAGCCACCAGCCTCCCGTTGAGCACCTAATGGGTTTTGACTGCTGACCTTACAGTTAGCAGCCAATACCTAAGCCACTAGAGCATCAAGGCCTTCATTCTGAAACATAACCTAAGAATACATTTACCAGGTTAGCTGTCTGTAACTAGTATAAACTCTTACCCAGAAGTAGAACAAGATATGAAACGAATCTGCCGAAAGAGCTGCATGCCTTTATTCTAGTCTTTTTATACTTAACTGTTCCTTTAAAAATATTTTTAGTGACCCAAACACATAGTATCTCAGCTTTGTTCTATTTTACAAGTTAGTGTAATAATATTTGTTATTGCTATGCTCATTTATTTCACTACATGCTATATAAAATGCTTGTCTAGGACATCCAAATGTATTGACTCATTTACTAAAGAAAAAGTCCAGCTCTAATGACTGTGTCTGGGTGTCAAATAAGGAGCTCTGGCGGCATGCATGGGCAGCATGCTGATGGCAAGGTTGGCATCTCAAACCCACCAGAAAACGAAGAGGCTTTCTGCTCCCGTAAAGATTTACAGCCTTCCACAATCCAAAGACTTCTGCTAGGAGCTGGAATTCACTCACTGGTAGTGAGTGTGAGCTTTGGGGTCTTCAACATCTGTAGAGAAAGACTCCAGCTAACAAGAAAAAAAAATATATTGCCAAGGACAAGTTATTCTTTGTAGGTGATCAGAGAAACTTGAAAATCAACTCATTGAAGATGAGACTCACAGCCAAGAGAGACAGGAGATTTAAGACAAGATCAAGAAGTCTCTTTCTAAAGAGGTTTCATGATCACAAAAAGGGATTGAGTTAAAGCACCCCAAATCAATATAGAACTCCCAACATGAGATACTTCCCGTTACGGTCTGAGGCTAAACCTTCATTCTGAATCCAAAGTAACTTCTGCACTGAGAAAGCAGCCTGTCAGTTCTGTACCTCTCCACTGAACCCTGAAAAATTACTTGGTAAACAATTTCAATCTACAATGTGGTTTTGCTTGTTTGCTTACTAATACACACTGCGCAGGAAGACTGGTCCAAAGCCGTCCTCAGAATAAATGCTGACTCAAGGTAAGGTTTTCAATTACACATGTCCTTCCTGCAGTCACACAGAAGGGGGTCTCATGATTGCTTTGAGTCCAGGTGTATCTAATTTTAACATTACTTTGCAATTTTAAAAACACTCACAGCAACAACTTTAGAAATGCATGCAGTCTCCAATCAGATGCACCATCACCCTGTTTTGTTACCATCACCTAAATGCCAATCAGTTACAGAGTTGTTATTGAATTTCCTTGCATTCTTTTATATAATCTTTCTGAAATGTCTTTTCTTCGGATCACTTAGTTCAGAGTTCTCTGGGCTTTATGATTTCCAATATTCAAACCGCCTTGTCCCTCCAGAAAAGCTCTTTTCTTATCATTTCAACCAGATGCTGACATTTTCTCCACTGTACAACAAATTTTGGAATTTTTATTTCAACGAGGTGAAACAAGAAAAAGAAGTTTCAGGAGGGGGGTGCGATTATACTGCTCTGCAGTGGTTTCCTCATCATCTCTGTGTGTTTCTTCCAATCTCATCGTTCCATCCTTTTCTAGCTGAACATACTTGGAACATACTGAGAAATCAACCTTCAAACTCTAAACTCAGGGAAAACACAGCAGAGGCGCCTCTGGAGTTCCTCCTCACTGCCTAAGGGAACGAGCCATACAGCCTTAGAAACCTTGGCCACTCTCCAGACATAGGCCTTGTCTGTCCTATGATTGTCTATCACTTCCTGAACTGCCATTCTGGTGACAATCCCCTACGTGTTTTTCAGATCGTGCTGATTCTCTCGCAAAATTCACGATGTGCTTTTCTCCCTTCCTACTGCCAATGGCTTTGGCCAGTGAGGCCCTTGCCATCTCTAGTCAAATTACGCCCCTAGTAGTCCAGCTGTCCTGCTCAATTGGTTTTGCATAGGATAGTGAGGTGATCTAAGAGGACAACCGGACCATATCACTCTACTAGGTGAACTTCAAAGGCCCTGTGTAAACCTTCTTCTTCATCTGCTTTTCTAGCTTCAGATGACTCACCTCTCACATTGTTTTCTAAGCTCCAGACATTCTGACCTTTGAAAATTCTACAACATGTCAAGTTGCTCCCCACTTCAGAGACTACATATATTGCACCCTGGACCTGAAGCTTTCTTCCTTCTGCCCTTGAGGGAGTTAGTTTATTGTGCCAATTTGACCGATAAACACAGGTGGGGTTGACTGAAGGGCGGAGAGATAAATAGCTCGGTGAGCCTCGCCTTTCTCGTTCTCGGGTCTCTTACTTTCTGATGGTTGGACCAGGGTGCAGCTGCCTTAGCCAGGTCCCTGCTTCAGCTGGCAAGGCTCACTTCCTGCAAAACGACCCTGAGGGGAAGCCACATGGACCTACCCCAATGCAGCTCTGGGTGCTGGAGCACCCGTGTGGAGACCCCTGCCAGCGCTGAGATGCTTACACATTCACTGACTCGGCTTTCCTCCTGCAGTTGGCATCATTGCATCTGTTTTGTGAGATGGAGGAGGACTTTGTGGATTGGTGTTGGGCATATGATTAATGGGTCAATGTTAGCCTTGTGGGCTTGGGCAGCACAGGATTGGGATGTTTTCTTGATGTGCACTTAACCTTTATATAAAACTCTCTCTTATACATGAGTTTCTGTGGATTTGTTTCTCTAATGTACCCAAACTAACACAGCGCTTCTCTCCTTGAGAATTTCTCCTTTCCCATGAGGTCTCAGCAGAAATATCTAGAAGGACTCTGCCCAGCTCGACTAAGTGATGTAGCTCTACTCTAGCATTTCCTAGCACTCTTTACTTTTCCACTTGTTGCTGCTGCTATTGTTAAGTGCCATTGAGTCTGTTCCTATTGATGGAGAGCCATTGCACAACAGAATGAAACACTGGCCGGTCCCCTGCTGGGGCAGCCTCACATTTTTTCTGTTTCAGCCCATTGTTGCCACCACTGTCAATCCATCTCCTTGAGGGTCTTCTTCCATTTTGCTGACCCTCCACTTCACCAAGCATAATGTCTATTTACGGGTGTCTCCTGGCACCTCCAGGTAACATGTCCAAGGTGTGCAAGATGAAATCTGGAGATCTTGCTTGTAAGGAGCATTATGGTTGTATGTCTTCCAAAACAGATTTGCTTGTTCTTCTGGCCGTCCCCAGTACTTCCAATGTTCTTTGCCAATACTATAATTCAAAGGCATCCATTCTTTTCCTGTCTCCCTTATCATTGTCCAACTTTCACATACCTCTGGGGCAATTGAAAATAGCAGTTGGAGTCCACCAGTTTCATGGGAGAAAGGTGTCTTTCCAGTCTCATAAAGTGTTACTTTCAGAAACCCACAGGAGCAGCTCTGCTCAGTCCTATAGGGTAACTATGAGGAATAATTGACTCTATAACAGTGAGTTCTGTTTATTTTGTTGTTGTTGTGCTTATCCGGTACATCTACCCAATGCCATACAGCTTATTAATCCAACGCACAATTGCTTATTTGATATTTGACTCTAAATTTCATGAGTGCAAGAACTCACTCTGTTTTCACAATGTGTTCCCAAACCTAGTACAATGTCTGAGGTCAGTGAGTATTTGTTAATTAATGGAGTGGCTGGAAAACTGAAGGTGGAGGAATAAATATGATTAGTGAACCAAGCTATCCACTCTACATTGACACTTAAAGTTAACACCAATTTCTTCCTTCAAATTAGAAGTGGTTTAGAAATTTCCTCAAATGTATCTGAAGTTTAATTTCTTCACTCATTTCATCCTACAACAAAATAAGAGGCCTAAAAAAAGGTATACCTTTCCCAGAATACATACATAATTTTATAGGTGATAAAAGAAGGCATAATTATAGCCTTGAAAAGAAGCATTTCATTGCAGAATAATATTATTCACACAATGTCCAAAACCGTACAGTTTCTTCCTTTACAACTATCAGAATTACAGAAATATTAGCAATGGTTTCATTACTCATTGAAGCACCCTAGTCAGTGTAGATGCCAGTTGCTTTGCCCACTAAGCAGAAAGTCATGCCTCTTCCTATTTAAAATCATGACTACAGATTTTAAAACTATTTCACAATGTGTGGACAGCCAAGTTATGCTGCAGATGTGTAACTATAAAGTCACAGAGTGCCTTTAATGAATTCTCAAAACAAAGCACATTAGATCAGCTTCTGGACCTGCTTTTATTTTGATTTGTGTCTGCCTCGAAGTTCAAGCCATAAAAGGCTCTAGCTCACACAGCTTGGGAATCACAAAACCATTTGGCCAAACTGAGGCCTCCTACCTCCTTATGCTGATGGTAATCAATGGAAGGTCAATTGATTTACTTTGCATGTAAGTAAATAACTCACTGAGTGTCCGTCTGTGAATCAAAATATGATTCACCAAGACTCTCATCATTTTTGCTGTTCCCCAACTTAAAAGGTTTAGTGAGCTATACTTAACTCTAAGAAAACCTTAGAACTCTTTAGCTTATACCTTAGCATCTCTGCTTTTTTCTTTTCCTTTGGTTTTGACCTTGTATTTTTGCATTTTGCCAAGTACTAGAGCTGTGGGTTCAAAGTGCCTCAAAGCTTTTATTTCTTTGATAATTATACAGTATGAAATTGTTTGTTATTATAAGAATATAAAACAATAATAAATAGGTTTTAGAGCTATACATATGAGGAAAACATACCACAAAATAATAATAACGCATGGAATGATAACCCATTTCAGGATAGTTAGACCTGAATGAGATGAACTGGTGGTTGCCATATACCTTCAAAATGCATACTATTTTAGTCACGTGCAAAAAAGTGAGATTTGGAATATTATAAGGCACTCTGGGTATGTGATATGGGTACTGGCTCCCTCCCAGTGCCCATCTGGAAATAGTCCAGAAGTGAACATGAAATTGATGCACATGACTAATTAAGTTAAAGACTGTTAGCAATCCCTGGGGACATCGGTAGTTGGCTGGTGGGATGGGAATTGCAAAGCTGATTGCAGCCAGGCCAGGACCCACTGACATGGGAAAGGCTGAGGGGGAGTTCTATTACTCTACTCCCTTTTCTCCCCAATTGGCAGAAGTCAGGCATGGTGAGTTTGATATCCACTTGGAGGAAGTAAAACTAAACTATGAGAGAGGTATTGAAACCAGGGACAGGTAGCATCCAAGTGGAGCCTGAGTACAACAGACAAAAAAGAGAAGATATAAACAGGTTACAGGTAGTAGTTACACATCGGTCTGCTAATTGCAAGGTTGGCAATTCAACACCATCAACTGCTGTGTCAAAGAAAGGTGAGGACTTATACTCCCATAAAGAGTTACAGGCTCGGAAACCCACAAGGGCAGTTCTATCTTGACCTATAGAGTCGCTATGAGTCAGAATCAACTTGATAACAATGAGTTCGATTTTTTGGGGGGGAGGGTTGGTTACCTCTCAAGGGAACTGATAACAATCTGGTAGCACAAGTTCACAGAGAGGGTGGGGGGAGTCTGGAAGTAATCTGGAGAAGCAATACAAAAAAGTATGTAAATATATTTATATATAATAGTGAAATTGATCTATTTACATATATTTATATGTTAAGTATTATGTAGCAGATGGACATTGGGCTTCTACTCAAGTACTCCCTCAACACAAGAACATTTTGTTCTAATCACCCGGCATTCTGAGATGCTCACCTTCCAGACGTGATCTCTGAAGACAAAATGGGTGCATAAGCAAATGTGGAGAAGAAAGCTGATGGTGCCTCGCTATCAAAAGATACAGTATCTGGGGTCTTAAAGACTTGAAGATATACAAGTGGCCATTTAGCTGAGATGCAACAAAGCCCACATGGAAGAAGCACATCAGCCTGTGTGATTATGAGGGGTCAATGGGATCAGGTATCAGGCATCAAAGACCCAAAGCAAAAAATCATATCAATGTAAATGAGGGGGGGTGCAGAGTGGAGACCCAAAGCCCATCTGTACACAATTTGACATCCCCTTACAGAAGGGTCACAGGAAGAGATGAGCCAGTCAGGGTGTAGTACAGCACCGATGAAACATACAACTTTCCTCTATTCTTTTAATGCTTCCTTTCCCCAACACTCATAACCCCAATTCTACTTTACAAATCTTCCTAGACCAGAGAATGTACAGGGGTACAGATAAGAGCTGGAAACACAGGGAATCCAGGACAGATAAACCCCTCAGGACCAGTAATGAGAGTAGCGATACCAGGAGGGGGAGGGGAAGGTGGGGGGAGTGAGGGGGAACCAATCACAATGATCTACATATAACCCCCTCCCAGGTGGATGGACAACTGAAAAGTGGGTGAAAGGAGACACCAGTCAGTGTAAGACATGAAAAAATAAAAATAATTTATAAATTATCAAGGGTTCATGAGGGTGGGTGGAATGAGGAGCTGATACCAAAGGCTCAAGCAGAAAGAAAATTATGCATGGCAACATATGTACAAATGTGCTTGACACAATGGATAAATGTATGGATTGTGATAAGAGCTGTACAAGCCCCAATAAAATAATGGGGGGAAAAAAGAAAGTAGTATTCTTAAGAGGATATTGGTTATGAGAACTAGAATCAAGGAGTTATAAAGATGAAGCAAGTGCACATTATTACAATAGAAACTCAATAGCTGAAAGGTTATAACCAAAGAATTATTTAGGGAACTGGAAAAAATAGGTAAAGGAACTTTCTCGGAAACTATTAACTATGAATTAAATAAGAGGGGAAAATGAAAAAAATTAGGAAAGAGAGAGGATAGAGAAGATAGAACTTCCTGATGGAGAGAGTACAGTGGATGAAAAGGGTAAAATATTTGAAATAAAATATCAATGACAGAAATATTTCTATAATTACAAAGAGAAGAAAGACTTTAGTGCTAAGACTAAAATGGCTTAGCAATTATCATCAGTATCAATTAGAAACGCCCACATAAATAAGGAAGAAAAAATTTCTATGTTCGCTATTCACCATTTTGGTCATTTTCTTCACTGCTTTGCTTGATTTTGTTAGACAGAGAGAGAATGAGCAGTGCGAGACCACGGGCTAGGAATCACAGTCCTCGACTCATTTACTTCTTCAGCACTGTACAGGACATCTGGCTTCCTCAAGTCATGGAAAGCCCTTCTGAAAGAAGTCGATAATTATAAAATGACAAATGTAGTAAGCATGTAACTCCATGTGTGATTTTCAAATGTTTTCAATAATTACCTATCATTAGTAGAGTAAGACCCATGCAAGTTGTAACGTGTGTAAAGTAGGAACCTGTCAAAGAAGGAAACCCCTTCTATTAGCGAGGGTTAGGACGTGGAGACTGCTCCATGTCAAAGGCTGAAGACGTGAGACCCAGAGAAACAGGACAGTCCACTGAGTTCCAATCCCCATAGAGTTCACTACAGTATATGATTATACTTGACTCCAGATTTTTGATGAAACAAATACTGTCTAGTGGTTAAAATATCTTTTGATTATCTTCACTGAACCTAAAATAGTATGCGTGATGAAGTTTGTGTTCAATTCCTGTTGGTATTAAAGGTACTACTTCCTGATTTTTTTATTCCAAGGTCATGTAAAATAAGTTTAAATATTATCTGAGAAGTAGAGTTACCTGGAGCTATGATATTAAATCATTTAAAGGAAATACTTTGTCTTTTTAAAAATTGAGATGAATTCGCATACTGGGAAATGCACAGACCTTAACCGTTCTGTGTGATGAATGGTGATCATTTTGTACACCAATCTAACAAAACGTAGAGCATTTCTATCTTTCCATAGAGTCCCCTCATGTTCCTTCCAATCAGTACTCTGCTCCCCTGGCTTCCCTGCAGTTGTCAACCACCGTCTACATTACCTTCGTCTGTATTTGTATTTCACTATATAGAATCATATCAACCAGACAACTCCCTGACACCAGTTTGATTGCAACTCAGTAGTGTGCACTTTTTTCCCCAGCAAAATAAAATTGAAGGGGTTCAAACACATGCTAGGCTTCTGACTGAAATACTGAAGATTTGAGTCTACCAGAGGTGCCTCGGAAGAACGATCTTGATCTACTTCTGAAAAATCAGTCATTGGAAACCTCTGGATCACAGACCTCTTCTGACATGCATGAAGTCAACATGAGTCACAGTTATTTCTACAGAAACTGGTTTTTGGTTTCATGAAATTGAGATTCATCGATTTTGTTATATATTTCATTGATGACACTTTCAATTATTGAGAATTCTAGGGAGCGGAAAGAAGTGAGTGCAAGGGCAAATAGATTTAAAAGACTTGAGTTTAAAACTCTAGTTCTTATTGGGTGATTGTTATAATAGCTAAGTTATATGCCAACTTGATTGGGTGAAGATTACCAATGGTTTGGCAGTTAAGGTCTAGTGATCCTCCATGATAGGGATGTGACTTACCAATGTATTCAACTCCATAATGGCATCTTGTATGAGCAGTCAAGCAGTTGTAAAAAGATGATTTTGGAATGCAATCCCCTCAGCCTTCATGTACTTAAAAAGGAAATGTCTCCTCCCCAAGACCCCTCTGCAAGGGGATCTCCAGTGGCCTACAAATGGGCTTTGGGTCTCCACTCCGCACTCCCC
>NW_022103906.1:17935855-17942181 GCF_000313985.2 Echinops telfairi
TGTGATAAGAGTCATATGAGACCCTAATAAAATGGTTAAAAAAAAGTGGCACTAAATCAGGAAATTCTTGAAGTCCTATGGAAAAAAAAAAAAAAAAGGAAATGTCCTGGGGTGTGACCTACACTGTGTGCAAATAGATACTGTGAAAAACTTGCTTGCTTTTTGCTGGTTCTGGAACCCACATCTGGCTCACCAACCTCTGGTTCTTTGGACTTGAACCAAGGATCTGCCCTATTGCCTGCCAACCCAGAGAGCCATCAGTGGCCTGGCATCTGCCTTTCCAGTCACCAGCTTCTGATCTTCCTAAGAATCTTGGATACATCCGCCCTCAATGTGATGTGAGTCAAGAAAAGTTTTCAGCTTAACATCTGACCCGGGGTCTTGGAACCTGCCAGAATTTGTTCACTTCTGCAACTGGATGAGCCATTTTCTTGATACAAATCTATCATAAGTATAACTGGTTTGGCTTCTCTAGAAAGCTCAACCTAACACACTGTGTGACTTTGAAAAATGATGGCATCTCAATGATGGTTCTTTGAGCAAAAACATCTTTCTACACCTCAATTTCCTCAACTGAAAATGATTATAAACTCAACCACTTCATAAAGTTTTTGTGAAGATTAAGTGAAAGACAGCAAGTGAGAACATGATGCTGAATCCATAATACTTGCTCAAAGAAAGGTTTCTTCAAACTGGATATAGCAGACTAGTCATAGATATTGACTCTAATTATACCTCTTTAATGACCAATGCAGAACCAATCCTTGAAGAACACCATGCCTGGTAAAACAGAGGCTCATCGAATTCCTCAGTGAGATGGACAGATAGAAAGTAACTGCAAGCAAGAACTTAAACACAGTAAGCACTGTGAGGATGGAGCAGGACGCGTCAGTCTTTCATTTGCTATGAGTCTGAACAGCTTCAACAACACCTGAAACTAGCAATGATGGTGAAGCACAGCAGGGATGAGAAGGGACTGAAACTGGCATTCTCCTTTGAAGAGATGAAATAAATACCATTTCAAAATGTTAAAGTCCTCAGATTTAAGAACAAACTAGCAGTTAAACATCCAAAGCCAGCAGCCAGACATCTCAGTAGGAATTGATTTGTAAGTTTTCTGTTCTTCATCCTGTTGATCCCAACCATTTGTAAGGTCTTTACTCACAAAAGAAAAATTTATTTTAGACATTTAAAATTAGACTGTGTTATGTAAAAACATCATGAACTTCTTCTGCAAGATGTTATAACTCAATAAAAAATCGTTTTCTTCAGCATAAATCAGAACCAGTGCATCTGACTATTGTTGTTGGGTGCCACCCGTTCCAACCCCCAGCAGCGCTGTGTGCAACAGCACGGAGCACTACCCTGTCCTATGCCAGCCTCGCAATTGTTGTTGAATGTGGCCCTCTTGTTGTATCCACTGTGTCAATCCATTGCATTGAAACTCTTCCTCTTTTCCACTGCCCTTCCAGCAAATCTTTCTCCTAGGGCTGGTGTCTACTGATAACATGGCTGAAGGATGGGCAACCAAGTCTTGCCATCTTTGCTCCTAAGAAACCTTGTGGTTGCATTTGTTCCAAGACAGAGTTCTTTGTTCTTGTGGAATTCCATGGTACTTTCAATATTCAAATGCATCAGTTCTTTAGTTTTTCTTATTTAATGTCCAATTTCCACTTGCATAAAAGATGCTTTCAAAATAGCATGGCTTTGGGGAGATGGACTTTTATCCTCAAAGTGACATCCTTGCTTTTCAACGCTCTAAATCTTGTGCAGCAGATTTTCCTAATGCAATATCACATCTTTTGATCTCTTGACTGCTGCTTCCATGAGCTTTGATTGTGGATCCATGCAAGCTGAAATTCTTGACAACTTCACTCGTTTCTCCCTTTATCATGCTATTAGTATCTATTGGTCCACTTGTGAGGATTTTGATTTTCTTTACATTGAGTCACAATCCATTTGGAAGGCTGCAGTCCTTGACCTTCATCGGCAAGTGACAAGTGCTTCTAGTCCTCTTTCTCACTTTCTGAAGCAGGATTTCATTACCTGCATAGTGTCGGTTGTTAATAAGCCTTGCTCTGATCCTGATACATCTTTCTTCTTCATATATCCTAGCTTTTTGGATTCCATTGTTACCATAGACAAACATTTTATTTTTCTGCCACAAATAATTCTATTGGACCAGATAAATTTTATTAATTATTCTACAACTTAGGAAAAGAAACCGTTTAATAATGATTTCCCAGAATTTGGGGCTGCTCTTTAAGAATTATAGGGATGGGGCCACTGTTAAAGGATAATTTGGGGATAAAAGCAGGCTTTGAATATATGAACCATTTAGTCAATGATGGGCTCTGCTAGCATTTTGTTATCATTTGTTGTATTTTTTTGTGATACTTGTATTGACTTGAGAAGTTTCTAATTAATTATATATGAGCTTGCTAGTTTGTGTTAAGACAAGCAAACAAATAACACTGAATCAACTATCTTTCTTTTTTGCGGTGAATTTTACATGAATAAAACCAGATGGTACAGGTCAGTCCTTTTTCTAATACTTACAAATAAGGTTGACCTTGTAGACATGTCTTTTAATTTTCCAGCTGCTAAAGGAAGGAAATGGGCTTGAGGCCAGAATAAAGCCTACCTTATAAGTTTAACATTTTTTCAACCACTGTTAATTTTATGTCAAATTTCTCTTTCCTTTTTTTGGATCATTGATGCAGAGAAACAACTTAGAAAGGGAGAGAGAGGGAGAGAAAATAAATAAATCTAAAGTGGGTCTACTGCACAACCAGTACAGAATGTATAATGTAAAACCATATTGAATTGATTAAGAAGCTGCAGCATAAAGATATGAATGAAAGTAATAAGATATGCAAAGTTAAGGAGGATCCATATATCAGCAATTAAAATTGTAGTTTATACATGGACACATATTTATATTGCTTTTAGAGTTCATGTATTTTTTTCCACCACGTATGCATCAACGCCAGCTGCACAGCAACTAACAGCTACAGTTCCTTCTGTCAGGTTGGTCCCCAGCTCATGATGACTACCTATCTGGATCTGAGCCATCTCCACTATTGGTTGCAAATTGGATTGCAATGATCCACCTGGATTTCATTGGCTGGTTTTGGGAAGTAGATTACCAGGTCACTCTTTCTGGTCCATCTTGGACTGGAAGCTCTGCTGAACTCGATGGGATCACTTGTATTTTCGTTCATCTATGTTGCAGTACCTGAGAGCTCATTTTACTTTATGACTGCACAGCGCTGTTCCATGATATATACATGCCACAGTGTGCTGATGTACTCATCCCTGAATGGGCACTTCACTGGTCTCCATCTTTTTGCTGTTGTGAATAGTACATCGACTCCTATAACTAATGAGTACAACCAGGCATGATTGATTCCATGTTGTTGAGGTCTCTTGGTTCCTTTGATTTGCTTCAGCTTCCCTCGGCACATAGCTTTTCCTCTTCATTTTGTAGGGAGCCTACCTCTGGGAGACTAGAAAAGGATTTACCATGTGGGGCCCAGTATTGGTCACATGCCAACTCTTGACCAGCATCTTGAGGCAGGAGGTATAGTATGGTCTGCTTGGCCTATAGCACCTGGTGTCCTATATGGGAGCAAAGCACATTATTCACTGACAATTTTTGGTGGAAGAGGATGCTGCCACAAAGAAAGGCGTGGGAGATGATTGGCTGTTCAACAGTTGAGTCCTCTCCTCCCCACGTGGCAGACCGAGATTCAGCCACACCTCATGCGCCACCCCCACCCAGCTCTCAGTGGAAGCTTGAATGTTGCTGTGCTGACAAGTTCAACAGATGTGGCCTTGCTATACAGGAGTAGACAGTGGATGCTTTGTATTGCACTTCCTTTGTTTTCTACGAATTCCTTATAATAATTCACATGTCAAATCAACACAAAAATACAAGTGATTTTTATAAAAATCTACTGAAATATGAAAATTCCATAGGGAGAAAAGACTGGTAGTAGAGAAACAGCTTGAAAATTAAATTTATCTTTGGAAGATGACTTCTTGGTTTTTAATGTTTCTCTATTTTCATAGATTTTTTTTAAAAAGATAATGAACAGGGACTACATGTTTCCAAGTCTAGTCTCCTTTTCCCTCCTCACTCACCATCTTTTCTTCTCCCAAGGTCAATGATAATTTCTGTATTTTCTAACAAGGGACTTCACTCTACCTTCTACACACTGCTTCAAGCAACACAAAGTCAGTGGTGACAAGGGACTGTTTGTTTTTTTAATCAAGAAATTGCACATGTTGTTTGGCATATTGTCTGAAACACAATGTTTTGCATTTGAAGTTTAGACTTTGCCAGAAAATCAATGGGTTATTTCAGAAGCCTTGCCCCTTTTCATTGGTGCTTCCTGTGCAGCTGCAAAATGCTCAGCATGCAGGCAGGTTGTGATACCTTTTACCCACTTCTCCCAGCACCCCTTGCGCAGGAAGGCTTACTGGAAGAAGGGTCCTGTGGAGATCCATGGGTTCTTTATGTACCTCACTATCCCTAGGAAAGAAAAGAGTCTATCAAGACTCTCCTCATTACATTAAAGTATTTGTGTGGGTCAATTTATTGTTTTTTTCCTCAGACAGATTTTCCTCTGAATGATTATCTGTTAGATTTACCTACAGAAGATGAATTTTCAATTTGATCTTCTTGAAGGGAATCGCAAACATTACTTACAACGGCAAAGAATGATCAATGGTATTAGAAGTTATTGTATCCTAAGTCTCTTAATTTTCCAGCTGCTAAAGGAAATGGGCTTGAGGCCAGAGTAAACCCTACCTTATAAGTTTAAAATTTTTTCAACCACTTTTAATTTTATGTCAAAGTTCTCTTTCCTTTTTTTGGATCACTGATACAGAGAAGCAACTTAGAAAGGGAGAGAGAGGGAGAGAGAATAAATAAATCTAAAGTGGGTCTACTGCACAACTACTACAGAATGTATAAACATCATGTGTCTTCTCATTTCTCTTGCCTTCCCTGTAATAGCTTGGAAAATGGACCAAATAACTACACGGAGCAAACAGGCACTGACCAGTCATCTATAGAAGATAGATGGATGCTTGTACTAATGGTCTGTCATTCTTAATTGCTGGGCTCTGATGAGTTGATTCCAACTCTTAAGAGCCCATGTGAGGATAGAACAGTCCAATAATCTTTACGGATGAGCCTTAGTAATGAAAATTAGTTACTTGGCTTGTCACTAAAAGTGTGGTGGTTCAAATCCACCAGATGCTCAGCAGAATCAACTTGACCAAAAACCAAAAGACCGAACTTACTGCCATTGAGTCAAGGCTGCCCCTGTGAGTTTCCCAGACTCTTTACGACAGTAGAAAGTCCCGTCTTTCCACTGAGAATCAACTTGACAGCAATGGGTTAATCTTGACAAGAGCAGATCTCCAGGGCTTTCTGCCCAGAGTACAGAGGAAGAAATAGGTTAAAGGTCTGGATTGAAAAGCAATCTTGACCTCCTAAGATTGCTTCACAGTAGATGCCTTTGGCTCCGAAGTCCTCCACCAGCTCTCCTTTGGACGACCCCAGGCTGTCTAGGAGTTAAAACATCATTTCAGTGTAGTTTGACTGCCTAGCCGAGAGAAAGATTTAAAAGTATGTCGTTATATAAAATATACGTAAAAGGCCACAAGAATAAAGCAAAGGCTTTGGGGATAGATGGACATCACCTAGTCAGTGTTCACTGAATGGAATGGATGGATGAACAGGTCTGAGTTAGTCTGAGTTCTGCTGCATAGAGCTGCGTCTGGGGATGATTGTTCTCTCTCAAAACTTCTAACTTCATTGGCTTGTTGGAGGATTAAATGAGATAAAGATATATAAAGCATCCGGTACACAACACGGTAAGTGCTCAAAAACTACCTCACTGTTGCGATAAGGGTCACATGACCTGTAGGCTTCATGAATAATGCAAAGAAACCCACTGAAGTGGCAGCCAAGATTGAAAAAGCCCTTCCTTTGCTGGTGCCTTTGTCGTGAGAGTTGTAGCAAATGTTCTCGCAGCAGAGGCGTGGCACTAAGGCTGCTACAGAAACCAAAAGACGACAGAGAAAGGAAACGTTTTCCCCCCCCAAAATGAAAGGCCAGCCTCACTAAAGTTAGAATTACCCTTTGCTGCAAATCCATTCAGAGCGAGATTATTCATTGTGTGCCCCATGCCAAGAATTCACAAGCAGCCGAGGGCTTGGAAAGCGAGACACATGCCCTTGGCCTGTTCACTTTGAAACTGTTGCCTCAAGCATTTGCGTATTCTATAACTTGCAGCTCTTTTTTCTTTTTT
>NW_022103906.1:17943624-17953191 GCF_000313985.2 Echinops telfairi
CTCAAAGTTTTATCACAGATACATCTGAAGCTGCTGGGAAGCTTCTGGCTTCCTCTCACAGCTTACGTCGTTTGCATCTTCTGTGAGGAGAGGCAACGCAACATCAGTGGAGCAGCTATTTAGAAGTCCAAATATGAGAGAGTTGCAATCCCAGACTCAAATGCCCACAGAGGTAAACAGATCACCTGATGGTGCAAAGCAAGCTGGGTATATATAAGCACTTGCTGTGGCTTGCTTAGAATTGTGTCTTAAGTTTTAATTCCTTGATAAAGTCACATTCCATTTGCATATAAGCTTCTAAAAAGTTTTTTTGCATCAAAATATGTGTTATCTCCTATTTTTCAATTGTCATCTTTGGATCACACTAGCTGGTGTGCTTCTTCTGTGTGTACTTAATTGATTTTTAGCTTAGGTGGCTGCTTGCTTGAATACAAGCCTTTAAAACCCCAGATGCTATTTTGATCAAATGTTATCTCCCATTTTGTTTGAAATTCATGATCTTCTCAGTCTCCTATATTTTCCCACTTTTAATAGAAACATAGATATAATTATTATATTCCACTCTTATTTCTGCTGTAAGAAATACAGCAGCCCATGTGTGGCGATGGATGGCATCTGACAATAGGGAGACAAAACAGAATGGTGGAGAGTGTGGCCAACTGGTGAGCACATGTCCTTTTAAAAATAGGCAGCTACTTATAGGCAGATCCAAATTATTATTACTATGCAGGAATTAAAGCGCGAGATGCTAGATGAAAAGAAGACCTTTGATAAGATGGATTGACACAGTGGCTGCAACCATGGGCTCAAATATAAGATCATGAGGATGATGCAGGACTGGGCAGGATTTTATTCTATTGTATGTATGGTTGCTATGAGTTAGAACCAACTGGATGACACTCACCACCACCAACATTGATAGATCCAAGAGGACTGGTAGCACACTGCTTAAGTGCTTGACAGCGCACCAAAAGGCTGGCGGTTCTTAACTACCAGCCTCTCTGCGATCTATTCTCTTAAAGACTACGGCCTTGGAATTCCAATGAAGTACTTCTACTCTGACCTATATGGTTGCTATGGGTTAGAATCAACTCAACAGCAACGACTTTGGCTTTTGAGTGGGTTTATTACTAATATTCCATTCTAATTAGAAAGCAGAAGCTTAGATATTTACATGAAACATTTCCTTGTTTTTTGACAGTAGTTAAAAAATAAGTTTTAGGGAACGATAAAGCAATGTATGTATATAAGATTATTTAGAGGAGCTTGGTTGGCATAGTGGTTATGCATAGAGTTCAGTGCAAACTGAAAGTTCAGGATTTGAAACCTCTAGACGCTCAGTGGGAAAAACATGAGGCTTTCTACTCGAGTAACATTACAGTCTCAGAACTCACGGGGCCAGGACCCCTGCCTTCTGGGGTCACTATGGGTTGGCATCGACTTGATGGCACTAAGATTTTTTTTTCTCAACAGCTTTATTGGCATATAATTCACAAATCATACAATTCAGTTTTTGAATCACATTCAGAGGAGTTGTATAATCATCATCACAATCCGTTTTAGGACATTTCCTTCATTCTTGTCCTCCTCAGTTTTAGGCTTGGAGCCTCACAGGGACAGTTCTACCTTACCCTCTAGCATCACTATGAGTCAGCACTTACTTGAGGGCAGTGGAAGTGATTCTCTGGGGATGATTGATAATTTTCTCTAATATAAAATGAAAATGATGTCTCTGAGGTGACCCAAAGACATATGTAAACCATGGACACATTAATGGATTTGGGACTTGCGCTTAATTCTAGCCCGAATATAAAATCTAAGAACAATTCATTCTTCTGACATGGGCCTGTTTGATTCTTGACCACATGAAAGATCACTGAAGATATGGGTGTTATATTAAAGTGTGGTAAAGAAACTGGTGCCTGGCTATCAGAAAGAATAGCATCTGGGGTTTGAAAGGTTTGTTTTCAAGCCAGCAGCCATCTAAATGAGGCTTCACCTAAGTCCATATGGAAGAAGCACACCAGCCTGTGTGATCCAAGGATTGTAAAGAATAGTATAATCTAAATCTAAAGAGGGAATGTCATCAAAGATATTGTGACACCTGGTTTAAAGAAGGCTACGGATGACAGTGGAAGCCCAAAAATAATTTTCAGGGTCCACACGTGGATTAAGCCTCTGGTGAAGTCCCTCTGATCATAGTTGAGGGATGTGAATAGCCTTGTTATCAGACAGAGTGCATTGTAATGTCAATTATGGCAGATATGTTGTTGTTCGGTACCAAAGCATTGGCTCCCATTTCCCACTGCTCCCCATCTCCCTTGCTATACCCCCAAGGAACCATTAATCCAGTTACTGACTCTATAGATTTACCTAAAAATCTTCACATGAGTAGAAAGCCTCATCCTTCCTTTTGCTGAGAAGCTGGAGGTTTCGAACTGCTGATCTTGCACTAACAGCCCAATGATCAACCATGTAGCCAATGGTATAGAATTTAAAACACTGTTGAAAAAAGGGAATTATAGGCCAGTTATGAGTCAAAATGCATGAATTGTTGACTTGTATAGCTCAAACTCTTAATTGACTAAACACTATTTACACAAACAACGAGGGTTGGTGATCAGGCAAATCTTTCATTAATATTCATTCACAGTTGGAGAACCATGCCTACCAGATTAATGCATGCTGTAATAAAGCAAATTGGACATTAAAATAGTAAGTATATGGTCGTTTGGAGCCATCATTAATTAGGAACTGTCAAAGCAAGAGATTGGAACCAAAGTCCAATGTCTGCTAGTTCTATGCTCTTGGGCTAATAGTCGTCTGCTTCTCACACTCGGGAGTTTTGTTCTTAAGTCCAATGGCTGCAGGTGAATTTGAGGTAAAACCCAGTCCACTTAGTGGGGCTTCTACATTGGGTCCTTCTTCTGTAGTTTAGGAAGAATGCTGTGCACATCAAAAGGACAGAGTCTAAAATCCCAATAGTCCATACAGCACGGTTCACCAAGGACTGCATAGAAATTAGGTCAACCGTGTCCAATTAGAAGCCTACTATCAAGTATATTTTCCCCTGGGGTTTCACATGAGCATGTTAAGCATTTCTTCCTGTTGGAAGTTGCTCCTCCCCATTTTCCTACCAAGAGAGCATGAATTGCCTTCTCTAAAGCATACATGCCTCCCTCCTACCCCTCTATCTAGACTGCATGTCCCGTAAGCTTTCCCTGTCACTCTGGTAGGGAAGAGGAGATTCTTTGTTGTGGTCGTCTTTGTAGAAGTAAAATGTTAGAAATCATCTTAGTGTTGCTGGGTAAGAGACCTGTTAAATGGATGATGAACACCCATGACTGAAATCAGAACCATTATAGTATTTTTAAGACAAATATTTTAAATGATTCCCTTATTATCATAATTAAATTGATAAATAGTGTAATTGATCTCTAGACATTTTAAATTAGTTAACTACTCTAGTTTTAGTATGAAACCCATGCCTTCACAATTAATTAGAAAATATATTTTTTCATTTCTACATGTTCAGCCCCAACTAATCAAATGACATAATAATTCAATCAAATGACCTATCCATAGAATTACTGTGACCGAAACTCAAAAACACGAGTGGTACTATCATCAGGGATGATACTTCTGAAGAAAGTAAAGTATGAAGGGGATTCAAAATTTGTGGAAAAATTGAGTTAAAAGATAATAAAATTTCCCCATTCACTCTTCAAAGCACAACACTTAGATGTTTCTTTCAATTTATACAAACTGGTGGATTTAGTGTGAGGCATATTTTATGTGAAAACCTGAGTCAAGTTATAGGCCTGGTTAGTTATAATCAAGTCTAGAAGATTTTCCAGCTTTGGAAAAAAAACAACTGTGTGGGATGTGGGGAAAGCCTCCATTATGTTGTGCATTGCGGCATGCTTAACATCCGTATGACTGCCAGGGGCAGCCCCCTAATCTATGTGACAACCCAACACCTCTACTTCCCAGCACACTTCCCAGAGGTGGGAACAGTTGTCTTTAGATACTTTCTCGTGTCTTCCTGCTCTTTGAGGTATTCATGACCAAGTGTTCCTAAACAGAGTAGACTGAGGGACAGAAATAATCCCATCCCAGAAGGCAAGATTCTGTAATACTCCAGGTGTCCGAAGGAAAAGTAGAATAAACGTAAATGTGGATATTAAATCGGACATTGAGAGGAGGTTGGTGAACTGGGAGTCTGCTGCTCGTGAACAAAGAAAACCACAGCAAGTTGTCTTGAGACGCTTGGGGTGACCCAGTGGCAGAATTGGCACGCTTCCTGGTGTCAGCCGTAGAATTCTGAATGAGAGTGACAAGTGAGCAAAGTCAAAGGTCGATGAACACCATCGCGATATTAAATGAAAAGCATAGGCCACTATCCAAAGGTAACAGAAAGACACCAACTAGGATTTAGTGACTTATTGTTGAGTTCCATTGAGTTGATAGATACCGCTTATGCAAATTCGAATGACCCCAAAGATTTTCTAGGCTGTAATCTTTTTAAGGCAGCTTTATTGACAGATAGTCACATATCATGCAATTTGATAATCCAATCGCTTCAAGAATAATTGTATAATCTTCACCACTATCAATTTGTACAATCTTCACCACAATCAATTTTAGAACTTTTGCTTCATTCTTGCACTCATTTTTAATAGCTCCCCCATTCCCTCCCATCTCCCTTGCCATTCCCCAATGAACCATTAATCCAGTTTCTGTCTCTATAGATTTAACTGTCCTGGATTTCATCAACAACAACAAAAGAAAAAAACACGAAAACCAAAACAATTCAATACAAAAAAATTAACAACAATAAAAAAGTAGAACAAATTAAAAGTCTCAATGACAGGAAATATTAAAAACTAGAACACCTTTTAAATGGATCAAAAGGGAAATCAAATGATAAGGTGTTCAATTTTAACATAACAATAATCCTCTTTCCAGTGCATTCTGCATGAATGCAAGGCTAGTCAAATCCCTGGTCCCTGGTCAGAGGAAATTAACTAGAGGCTTAATCCATGCATATTTCTTCATTCCCCCCCCCCCATTTTTTAATGGAAACTATTTTTAATGGAAACTACTTTAAAACTGTCTAAAAGGGATATCAAATGATAAGATATGTCACTTTAGCCTGACTACTTCTGCCATAATTAACTTTACAGTGCTCTCTTAGATAACAAGGCTATTCACATCTCTAAACTAGGATCAGATGGGATACACCAGAGGCGTAATCCATGTGTGGAATGAATTTTGGGCTTCTACTGTCATCTATAACACTCTGCAAACTGGGTGGTCACGATTTAAGCTGGGATTCTCTTCCCTCCTTTGGATTTGGATCTTATTATTTTTCCTCTTTGGGTCACACAGGCTGATGTGCTTCTTCCATGTAGACATAGTTGACACCTCACTTAATTGACTGCTAACTTGAAGACAAGCCTTTAAGGCCCCAGATACTATTCCTTCTGATAAGGACATCATCTAGTTTCTTCACTGCACTTAGTTATAGCACCCATATCTTCAGTGATCTCTTCAGCAGAGTGAGAATCAAGCAGGGCCATGTCATAAATACTAATTGTTCTTAGATTGGAGCTAGAATTAAGTCCAAGCCCCAAATCCATTCCTATATCTGTGGTTTATATATATCTCTGGTTCACCACCTTAGAGACATCATTGTTATTTTATGTTAGAGAACATTATCAATCCCTGGGGCATCATTGCCACTTACGCTATCATCTTTATGGGAACACATTGACAGGTCTTTCTCAAGTGGAGCCTCTGTTAGCAGCTGAGTACTCAACCATTGTGCCACCAGACATCCTTAGATTGAGTGACCAGTATAATTTTTATTAATTTTTTTGTAGTAATAGCATCTGAAGTTTAAATATTAGAGGCACAAGAACTCTTTTATTCTGCTTCATTTTTAAAAACCAATTATTTCTTTCATCATGAGTCCCTAATAAGTTGTTGCTTTAAAAAAACAGCAACAAAAATCTTCAAGATTAATTTATTTTGAGATTACTGTTTGCAGCTTTCCTGTTCCCTCATGTGTGTAATGGTTAATGTGCTTTAAAAATATATCATCCAAAGTCTGTGTTCTCTGCAGGGTGCGATTACATGAATAATCTTGTCAGAGCAAAGTAGATGTTCCGTCTCCACCCCACTCGTCCACCCCCTCTCCCCCCCCACTGCACTCAGTCTTCCTCCTTTTCTGGAGTTTATCCCATTTTTTTTCATCAGCTACCAAATATGGAATCTGGAAATAAAATTGGGATTCCATGAAGTAAATAGGAATGAAGGAGCATGTTTTAAAATCATCAAGAAGGATCCAGTTAAGAAGGAGAGATCACACACCCAGTAGAAAGAAGGCCTGGTCTACACAACAAGATTTCTGAGAAGAGCCTGGAGAATCTTTCATAAGAAGGAAAACAAAAAGGAATTACCAGGTATCCTCCTTTGCTTCTTCATCCTATCTCTCTCGTATTCCTTCCCACTGTACTTCCTCCCTCCCATTACTCTCACTTCAAGGTCTAAGTATGTAGACTGCTTGGATCTAAGTTATCATTGGTCCAGCAGCTGCTCCACTGGAGAAAGTTTGCTTCTGTGAAGATTACCATATTGGAAACCCGATTGGGCACTTCTACTCCATCCTGTAGGGCAGCGGTTCTCAACCTGTGGGTTGCGACCCCTTTGGGGGTTGAATGACCCTTTTACAGGGGTCGCGCACTTCATAACAGTAGCAACATGACAGTTATGAAGTAGCAACAAAAATAATATGCTTGGGGGGTCACCACAACATGAGGAACTGTATTCAAGAGTCACAGCATGCGGAAGGTGGAGAACCACTGCTGTAGGGTCGGTATGTGTTGGAACCCACAGGTTTTGTTGACCTTATCATTTGATTTTCAGCAGTTTTAAGAGTACTGTTAACCTGTTTGGGGGTGATTCCTACCTAGGCTGGAGGTATTAGTAAAACATTTTAGCTCTCATAAAATAATTGGGATTATATTCTACTATGGACTCCAATTGTTCAGGCTTTTATAACAAAATCTAAAGCAAGGACACATAAAAACACAGACAAGCCCTTTCCTTTCTCTGTCTGTCTCTCCCACCTAATTTCACACCATGGTATTAGAAACTAATGACTTTTGAGTAGACTTTTTTAATCTAAAAATTTAGATTTTCCTAATCACCTTAAAAGTCTGTCTCCCATAATCTTACAACCTAAGGTAGTACCAAAGAACCAGATTAGTGCTCATTCATTCATTGCTTTTGCCTGGCTGTGGGAGGCTCTAAGAGTTAAGGAGGAGTTGATATTACAGCAACTAGAGAACATTGTAGAGTTCTGAATGGAAGAACATCTAATAGGATTCTAGTTTGGAGTAAGGGTTTATGGAATACAAAAGAACCATTTAACTTTACTGCAGTAAACCATTCTTGTGTAAATTATTCAACTTCGGATAACAGTTTATAAACCACTGAATGTAGATTTTTTAAAGAGTGTATTTGCCTCCTCCTGCCCCACCATCACATTCCCCCTTTTTCCACCTCTTAGTACTTCCTCTCAGGTACATTGCTGCTGCTCCAATATCCACAGGATCTCTATAACCTCCTTGTTGTTGGTTTTAATTCCTTAGTTGTTCCCCTGAGTATGGTGGTGTTTGTTCACCACACTCTTCCCCCTGCCACCTTCTCCCCACAAGTCCTTCTGGGGCATAGAGGTATTAACAGAGGTGTGTGCTTATGTAAATACATTAATCCATAAAAATAGAGGTATTGGCCTATGTACATATATTTATAAAGCACATCCACTGAGGTTGTGGATGGACCCTGGGCCTCAGCTCATACCCTCCCTCAATGCAAGAACACTTTGTTCTGACAAACTGGCATTCTGTGATGCTCAACCCCTGACAGGATCGCTAAAGACAAAATGGGTGCATAAGCAAATGTGGTGAAGACAGAGGATGGTGCCCGGCTATTAAAAGATCTAGCATCTGGGGTTTAAAGGCTTGGGGTTAAATAAGCAGCTACCCAGCAGTGAGGCAGCAAATCCACATGAAAGAAGCACACCATCCAGTGTAATCATGATGTCTCATCAGGACCAGGTAACAGGCATCAAAAGATTCATAACAAACAACAAACAAACAAACAAAAACACATTGTTGAGAATGAGAGGGGTCGGAGCGGCACCCAAAGCCCATCTGTAGACAATGGAACATCCCCCTACAGAGGGATCACAGGGAAGGGACGGGTCAAGCAGTGTGCAGTAGAGCACCAATGGATCACACAATATTCCTCAGGTTCCTTGAGGCTTTCTCGCCCCCATAGTCATGACTCTGGACTGGACCAGAACATGTACACAAGTATAGACAAGAGATAAAGCTCACGACACACAGAATCCAGTAACAGGAATGGGAATGATGATACCGAAAGGGTAGGGGGAAGGGGAGGAGGGGAGGAAGAGGGAATGGTTCACAATGATTGGCACATGGCCCCGCACCCAACTCCAGGGGGAAGAACAACAGAAACTAGAGGGGAGGGGAGACAGCGGTCATTGGGAGATATGAAAATAATAATAGTTTATGATCTATTGGGGGGCCATGAGAGTGAGGGGGGAGGGAAGTATGAAAAGAGGAGCTAATACCAGAGGCTTAATAGGGAGTAAACATCTAAAAGAGAATGATAGCAATGTATGTACAAATATGTCTGATACAATTGATGTATGGATTGTAATAAGAGTTGTAAGAGGCCCCAATAAAATGATCTTTTAATTAAAAAAGAGTGTATTATTTACTGTTCCTGCAAATGCAAAAAGAAAAAAGGACAAAACAAAATAAATGTGAACCTAGAACATGTCTTTTGCAAGCAATATCTACTAGAGTCATGGTCATTAAATTCACACTTGCATGTTATAAAAAAAGCACACTATGAAAGACATGTCAATTTTAGGAATAAATTGAGTCAAAGTTGTTCACAGAAAGAAAATAAAACTATTTTCCTTAATATCTTTAAGCCAAGGATTATTTAATTAAACATTTATAGAGTTTGGCAGCAGAGCACTGGAAATCGTTGTATAATTCAATACCTGTGGTATATATATATATATAGTTATTCATAGAGAGAGAGAATTATATAGGGAAATTCAAAGAGTTTGTGGGGAAAATCCATTATCTTTTAAAACAAGCAGTCATCTAAGTGAGATGACAGCTAATCCCAAGTAAGAAGCACAGCAGCCTATGCAAGCCAAGTATTGTAAATAACAAAATCCAAGATCAGAGAAGGGAAATGTATTAGAACTTAAATTCTGAGCCCTTGGTTTGAAAAAGACTATGGATGACAATGAATGTCTAAACTCCAAGTGCAGAGACCCCATGGAGAATAAACCTCCATTGAATACCCTTGGACCATTGACTGGGGCTATGAAAAGCCCTGCACAAAGACAGTCATCAGAAGGTGAACTACTGCAGATATTTTAGATTAAAGTTTAGCATCTGATCGTTTGTTCTTCCTATGAACCCATTTGTAACTTGTTCTGTTTTTATTATT
>NW_022103906.1:17954125-17955592 GCF_000313985.2 Echinops telfairi
AGGCTTGGTAGGGCATGATCAAGAGTAATGTAACCAAGAGGAATTACTGCAACCCAAATGAAGGCTGAGCATGATAGTGGGACAAGAGGAAAGTCAAAGGGAATAGAGGACAGAGCTAGAAGTGACCCGTCAGGCGATGGCATGTAGCATACTCTGGAGGTAGGGTCACTTCAGAGTGGGTGGTAGGAGACTGTCTTTGATGAGGTGACCATTGATCTGAGTTCTTACATTGAGTATTGGCTAAGATCTGTGATTGCTTAGGTCCTTTGGAATATCTTTGTAATGTGTACAGAATGTCTCACCTTATCCTACAGCAAAACCTTGACTTTTCCCCAGCTTCCTTAAAATCATGAGGTCCAGCTTTCCCATTAGCACCCACTGGAGATTCCAATTTAAACCAGTGATGTGGAGGGAGGTGAAGCCCTTAAGATGTTTCCGGAAAGGTGGTGGAGTCTGGTCAACAGAAAGCTTCCAGTGGAAAGATGTCTAGTGCGGTGGAGTGGATGAAATTGTGTCATCATCAAGTCCTAACCCATGTGTTCCTATGAATGAATGAATGTGACTATATTTGTAAATAAGGTCTTTTTGGATTTAACCAAGCTAAACTGAGTTCATATCAGATTAGGGGAAGCCCTAAAAAGTGAGGGGTATCCTTCTGAGAAAAGGAAAATTTGGACACTAGTAAATGCCATATATCAAGGAAATTAAGTTTGGAATGAGGTTACAATAAGCCAAGAAATGCCCAAGCAAGCCTCCAGAAGCTAGAAGAGGCCAGAAGGGATCCACCCCAGGGACTTCAGGAAGAACACAGCCTGATGAAACCTTGACTTAGCACTTCTGGTCTCCACAATAGTGAAAATATATAGCTATATGTTTCTTTTAAGTCCCCCAGTTTGTGGTAGTAATTTACTAGGACACCCACCAGAACCTCAGACCTATAGCAATAAAGTGTGAGCTGATATATTCTGTTTATGATCTTAGCAGTCCAGTCTCCAAGTTAGCAGGCCATTGGTATTATTCACGCTGCTCTTTGACCGACCTGCAGAATCTGGGGGCCCTTATAACAGCACTTAGTATACCATAGTCCTGCTTGAACTAGCCACAATGAGTTCTGTTCACTGCTACTTAGAAGTTTTGGTATCCATTGACTTTAGGAGACAATTGGTACTGTCAACAGGTCTTCAGGGAAACAGAATATGAAGACTATGGGATAGACTGGCTGCTTCCTAGTAGAAGAACTTCACGAAAGAGAACAAGTTCAAAGATTTAATTTCTCATCTGAAGGCATGGTCAGAAACACTGGCATTTTCTTTTACTTCTAGGATTGCTTGAGCAGAATGTCTTAACTTGACTGCAGACCCAAGGCTAAGGGAGCCAAAAATAAAACGCAAAATTTGAGCCTGAAGGTTGCCAAAATTCAGAATCAATTGATTTCACAGCGTTGCCTGATCTCTTCTGTGATGCTTA
>NW_022103906.1:17956220-17957939 GCF_000313985.2 Echinops telfairi
GTACCCTAACCTCCAAAGCCTGAGGCTACCTTGACAATAGGAACAACTTCTGCTTCCCTATCAGATGGGGCTCTCCCTGCCTGCTTAAAGACCTCTGAATGATTTCATAAAAAATGCAAAATTCTCCAAATCAAACCAAGTTGGGTTCACGTGATTCCGTGTGTATCAGGATAAAACTGTTCTCCATTAGATTTTCAGTGGCTATAGTCTTTCAAAAGATTTCCAGGTGTTTATTCCAAGTAACTGGTGGGGAGATTTGAACACCCAACCTGTCAGTTAGTAACCAGAGCACCACCTGGGGACAATTTTATCTGGAACAATTACCTCTTAAAAGAGCTTCCACGTCTGTTCACACCAGATCACTCACTGTCTCTAGCCTAAATCTAGACTCTGAGGTCCTGGCGTGCCCAATGCAACTCAATTCTCAGCAAAGAAGTTTGAGACATCAACTATTTGTAAGGACTGCTTATATCAACAGAAACTGGAAAACATACATGTGGAATCAATTCTAAGGGAGCTAAGCCAGTTAAGATAGACGATAATTTTGGTTTGGGTCAACTCTTTCATTAAAGGTACTAAAAGTAAGAATTCTACAGAGAAACAGAACCTACAGGATATGTTTGATATATAGGATTTTTTCAAAGAATTTGCTCATGTGATTTTGAGAACTGGCAAATCCAAAACCTCCTGGGAAGGCTTCAGGCTGGCCAATGCTGGCAGGATTGGTATTTTATGGTCCTGAAGCACAATTACTTCTCTAGTAAACTTCAGGCTTTTCTCCTAAGGCCCTTAACTGATTGAGTGAGTTGAACCCACTTTATCAAGAGTCATCTCTTTTACTTAGAGTCAGCTGATTATAGATGTTAGTCACAGCTATAAAACGCTTTTATAACAACACTTAGGCTAGTGTTTGATTAAATAACTGAGTACTCTAGGAGGCCAGGCCTAGCGATTTTGTGGGTTAGGCATTGGCCTGCTAACTGTAAGTTCAGTGGTTCAAACCCACAGCCACTTCTCGGAGAAAGGTAAAGCTATTTGCTTCAGTCAAGATTGACGGTCTCAGAAACATGAATTGGAATCAACTCAATGACAGTGAGTTTGGTGTTCAGTTTTTGGTATAGCTTCACCAAATATATAAGATAAACCATTACAGATGCACTTTGAAGGTAGCCTGCATATGTGTTGTGACGATCTTCAAATATTACATTAACTTGTTCTTTGAGCACAATTGAACTCAATGGTGGCCCGCTCCAAATATAATTAAGCTACCAGAAATTTATCATTGCAATGTACAGCAAGAATACCGAAGTCTTAGACAATAATGCAGGGGTGAGGGGAATGGACCCCGTCTACCCATCTTCTAATGCTGTCCCCCAAGTAGGCCAGGTAGACATTCCATTTACCATGATCTGGAGAATGACTTCTCTGAGACATGGGACAGCATCTTTAAAAAGCAGTTTGAAACTAGTTTTCATTAGGCCAAGGGTGTGAGTGGAAGATGTTATCGGTGAAATGGTCTCCCAGCGTACTAAAGAGCAGTGTTGAACTACCAGAGATAAGCTGAACAGGGTGAAAATAATTGGCAGAAAAGACAGAGTAAGAAGCTAGTATCTGGAACCATAGATATCTTTGCCATTTCTTAAGAGATATTAAAGTCTCTGAAGAACAAAATTGGCGACTAGTTCAGTATAGTTCCATTTGGTAAATATGCCTGAAAAA
>NW_022103906.1:17969919-17970985 GCF_000313985.2 Echinops telfairi
CTCGGTATTATTTATCCTGCCTATCTTATATAGACAGACATGGAAGAATTTAAAAAAAAAAAAAAAGGTCATAAATAGCTCCAGGTCTGTCTGTTGACCATTATGAAGGTTTTCTGATTGAGTATGATGAGTTGCCAACTCCTGCCCCCAATGTCTATTCTTCAGGGACTTTATTGCTTTGTTCCCCTTGCTACTTTGTTGCACTCCTTTTGTGTTTCACCCTGGTGTGGGGGGTCAGACAGGACATAATTCCCACACTGTGTCTCCAGTGTTGACCCCCATGGTGCTATGGGTCAGTGAGGGACACTGTGTCTCATGGTGGGGCCGGCCTTGTGGTCCTCTCTGTGCATCAGTTGCTCCAAGCCGGAATATCATCCTGAGGGCTTAGTGGGCCAGGATGCGGTTCTCTCTCTCTTTCTCCTACCCTCTTAGTTTGCTCTTGTGTGTTCTGAGCAGACCCACCCCTCTTCCCAAGCTGTATCTTCAGTGCTGTCCACTATAGTGCATTCTTCTGGGAAGGGGGTCCATGTAGCTGGGATTGTGGCTGGTTTGGGGGCAAGCAAGGTTTTATCATCTACTTATTGCAGGTTATTGATAAATCTTCCTACAACTCTTCTTCATGTAGTTTCTTAGATTATTTGCTCAGCACACAATTTGAGTATCCATGTTGAAAGAATACAGCCCTGATGCACCTCTCCTGATTATAAACCATCAAGTTTCACATGAGCACGATGGGGTGTTCTGGAATTCCCTTTCTTCTCCAGGCTATCCATAGTTTATTATGATCCATGTAGTTGAATGCCTTGGCATGGTCAATAAAACACAAGTAAACATCTTTTTGGTATTCTCTGCATTCAGCCAAGATTCATCTGACATCAGCAATGCTATCCCTTGTTCCACATCCTAGTGTGAATCTGGCCCAAACCTCTGGCAACTCCATGTTAATGTACTGCTGCAACTGTTGTTTGATGATTTGCAGCAAAATTTTGCTCGCATGTGATATTAATGATATTAGCTTATAATTTGACAATTCTGTTGGGTCACCTTTCTTTGGAATGAGTTCAAA
>NW_022103906.1:17972415-17974680 GCF_000313985.2 Echinops telfairi
CTATGAATAAGTGCTTGGTCTTGCAAGATTCTATCATGGGATCTCCAGCCTTGTTTCTATCACCATGACCATACTGTCTAACTTCCTCTTTCCCCCCCAACTTTTGCATTCCAATGAGCAATAATTATCACATTGGTTGAATCCTTCAATTTCTTTAGTGGTTTGTCTATAAATTTAAATAATAGTTGTATTGATTAGGTTGCCTTGAAAGCGGGTAGGTATAATGCAATCACAGCATGGTACTTTCAGAGAGACCATGCAATGTCTTTTTTGAGGATGAATGCCACACCATTCCTCTTGATTGTGTCATTGCTAGCATAATAAACCATGATTTTCTGATTCAAAGTGGCCAATACCAGTGCATTACAGCTCACTAATGCCTGGAATATCAATCTTTATCCATTCCATTTCATTTTGAAGACTTCCAATTTTTCTAGATTTATATTTTGCATATGCCAAGTTCTGCTTATTCATTGATGTTTGCAGCTGATTCTTTTATTTGAGGCGAGCCACATCAGCAAATGAAAATCTTGAAGACTTACTCCATTCATGTCACCACGGTCAACTCTAATCTGAGAAAGTAGCTCCTCCTAAGTCATATTTCAAGTGCCTCCCAGCTTGAGCAGCCCATTCTCTAGCCCTAACTTTGTCCATGGCCTGCTTCCATTCATTAGGCCTTCAGTAGCTGGCCATGTTTCAGTGCTACGCATGCGGTTTTCAATGGCTACTTCTTCTGAAGTGGACAGCCAATTTCTTCTTCATAGTCTCCTTTTAGTCTGGAAGTTACCTTGAAACCTTTGCTCTCTGGCTGTCCCTGCATTTGAAATATGAGTGACATAACTTCCAGTGTCAGAGCAACATACAAGCCACCACAGTATAACAAACAGCTGCCACGTGGTGGTTGAGTGCTATCCTGTGCTTACAGCAGGCACTTCTCCGTAAAGGGTCATGGAGGAGTGAGGATGAGGAGTCCTCGGTCCAAAGTGCTGGCCCACTACCAAACCTTGAATTTGCTGCTTCATTAGGGTCTTTATTTGACACAACCTATAACGATGCCAAATGCAGGAAGCACCATTCTGAGGGAGAGACTGAAATGATGCCATGTGTTGCAAATAGTCAAGTTGGTTTGTGGATCCAGAGAGGGGCCAGAAACGGAAGTGATTTCCTTAGCTAATGAAACATTCTAGAATAGTTGATATTTCTTTTATTGTTTTGAAGCAAGTCATCAAGCAACTGTCAGCCTTATTTCTTTAAATCAATATGCAACAGACATCATATGTAAGCATCACCTGTTTTATACTTACTATTTAAATGCTAATGCTATCAAGGAAAAATTCTTTCTTGGTGAGTCCATGATCCACAATCTATGATATTTTTTAAAATAGTAAAATAAATTTTGCTATACCACTTTCACTGAAAACAGCAGTGCTAAAAACTACATAGGACCACTATGAGTCAGAATCAACTTGATGGCAATCGTTTTGGGTGTTTGTTTGTTTGTTTATTTGTTGTTTTGGTCTTGTGACTACATTCAATTTGCCAGAAGATGAGGAGAGTGCCTGCAGCCATTCAGTTTCCTTGGTGGGAGGGAAACAATTTTCTAAAATACGAATCTAAGTGATGGTGATGATAGTGGGCAAAGAACACTGAGCTCTTATCACTTATAAAATATTTTGCTATCTATCACACTTTTCAAACAACAACCTAATATATAAGGGGCACCCAAAAGAAAATGGAAAAAGCTCTACTGGGCAGAGCTTTCCCAGTACACATTTTTCCCACTAGGCAAGCATCAAGCAACTCACTCTGAGTTAGTGCACCGAGTGGCATAGCCTAGGAAGGTTCTTTTCGGTCACAGTGAATTTTTTCGTAAAAGCAGTTTCACTTGAACCTCGTTTTTTTTTGTTGTTGTTGTTTTTTTATGGCTGATTTAAGAGAACAACATGTGACTGTGAAATTTTGTCTTCTTCTTGGGAAAAATGTCACAGAAATTTTTGTGATGTTGAACACAGCTTACAAGGATAGCACTATGGGAACAACTCAAGTGTTGTTGTCTTTTTGGTTTTTTTTCTTCTTTGAAATACTTTATATTTTATTCCAGATCAACATGATATGCTTTATTTTCTTGGTAGTGGTTTAATTTGGGTTTTATTTCTTTTCTTTTTTTTTCTGTTTTTATTTATTTATTTTATTTTTTAAAAACATTTTATTAGGGGCTCATACAACTGTTATCCCAATCCATACACACATCAATTGTGTAAAGCG
>NW_022103906.1:17975198-17992473 GCF_000313985.2 Echinops telfairi
ATCTCCAGTGGGGAACAACTCAAGTGTACGAGTGTTTTCTCATTGTGAAAAAGGTGAGCTGTCTACTGATGACAAACCTCATTGTGGACATCTGTGAACTTCTGAAATGGACAAAAATGTAGACTTGTCGTACCTTTGGAGTTCATTCCACTAGATTACACTGTTAACCAAGCTTTCTACTTAGAGGCTCTGAAAAGATTGAATAACAGTGTGCAACAAAAAAAGACCTGATTTGTGGTAGACTAGGGTCTGGTTTTGCCAACATGACAATGCACCTACTCACATAGCCATCTCAATGTGTCAATTTGTGGCAAAAAAACAGCATGCCTCTCTTGCCCTACACACCTTTCTCACCTGATCTCACTCTATGCGACTTCTGTTTGTTTCTGTAAATGAAGAGGGGACTTCGTTGCTTTGCTCCCCTTACTGCTATGCTGTGTTCCCTTCATGTGTCACCCCAGTGTGTGTGTGGTTCAGACCGGGCACAATTCCCTCACTGTGTCTCCAGTGCTATCCCTTGTAGTGCTGTGGGTCAGTGAGAGGACGTCGTGTTTCATGTTAGGGCCTGCCCTATGGTCCTCTCTGTTCTTTGGTTGCTCTGAGCAGTAGTGTTGTCCTCTGGGCTTGGTGGGCCAGAATGCAGTCCACTCTCTATCTCTTTCTCTCTTTTCTTAGTTTGCCCCAATGTGGTCTGGACAGACCTGCAGTTCTCCTCAGGCTGTATCTCCAGTGCTGTTCTCTGTAGTGCAATCTTCTGGGGAGGGAGTTGATATAGCTAGAATTGGGGTTGGCCCCACAGATCTCTCTTTTAGTTTGCTGGTTCATGCTGGTGTGTTGCCTTCAATGCTCAGGGTACCAAGTTGAGGTCTGGTCCCTCTCTCCCTCTCCTGTGGAGACATCAAAAATACCGTCCCCATGGGTGTGTTAGTGCCCTGTTCCTACACTATCCACATCCTCTTTTTTTTTTTTCTTTCTCCCTCCTTTTTAATTGGTTGCCATATGCATCACTGGGTTGGGTCTGATGCCTGCCAGAGCACCTGGGCTTCACCCCGGGAATTTATGCATTTAGTGGCTTTTACCTCCTGTGCCTTTTAAATGTACCTCAGTGAACTCATGTTGTACTTGTCCTTTTGTGCTTGGCTTATTTTGCTTAGCATCATTTCCTCTAACTCTTCCCATGTGACATGTGCTTCATGAATTCATCACTGCTTTTAAGGGATGTGTAGTATGTATGTATGTATGTATGTATGTCCACTGTATGTATGTCCCAGAGTTTTTCAATCCATTCATCTGTTGATGGAAATTTCAGTTGTTTCCAACTCTTTGCAAACAATGCCGAATTCTATTATGGTGAAGCAATGTCCTCAAAGTTTTGAAGGAAGGAGAATAAAAATGGTTCAAATATTATTAATGTAAAGTTAGGTTAAAATTGATGATCTCTAGTAATTATGTTATTAATGAACCAGTAGTGGTATAAAGAAGTGGAGGAGAGAGATATTTAATGTTTGAAATCAGTCAGTGTGGAATGGGAGAGGTGGCATGAGAGGCTTTCATTCCCATATCAGTTCCTCAGATCCAAGACAAACAGCCGCCTCATGAGTGTTACTCTTGCTACCAGGGCCACTGTCCCTGAGGAGTGAGGCATGCACGTGGGGTGCATGATAAGGTGTTGGCAGGAGAGGTGAGGATCAGAATTCAAGGTTAGGTGATAGGTGGTATGGGTAAAGTCCTGTGTCCTGTGAAAGGAATGCCTGGAAGATGGGCCATTGCTGCATGTGATGGCTATGTTGACAAGTCTCTGCTATTGAAGCTAGAAACAAAGCAAAGGCTGTGATACTGGAAATAAAAAGGAATTTGGTCTGTACTGTGTTTTGCACCAAGTTTTCACATTTTAATTCCCTTTAAGCATCAACACGTCTGACTGGTATCATTCTGTTCTAGACTGTCAGGGAGGAAGAAGGGATTTCTCTTTGACGGACCCAGTTGAAGTCATAGAGGATGATAAGTCTGAATGGGATCGGAAGGAGCCTCAAAGCAGTCTTTTTTTTTTACCTAAATGTATGTAAAGTCAACTCCTTGAAAGAGTTTTGTCCTTATTAAATCAAAAGATGAATTCACTTAGAAAATAAATACACTTACAAAAGAGAAGGAGGAGGAAGAAAGACGTACAAGCTGGTGAGAGCATGTTGTTGCTAAGCACTGTCAATTGATTCTGACTCATAGTACCCTACGGCTCATGGAATAAAACACTGCCTGGTTCTGCACCGTCCTCACAATGACTGGTATGTTGGAGCTCTTTGTGGCAGTCACTGTGCCAGTGCAAATCCTGGTGGGCTCCCTCTCTTTTCCTTACCCTCTTCTTGGCCAATACAATGTCATTCTTCAGGGAGAACATGCCCCTCCAGATGCCATGTCCAAAGCACATGAGATGAGGTCTTGCGTCCTCTTTTATAAGGAGCATTCTGGCTATACTTCTTCCAAGGCAGATTTGCTTGCTCTGGTATTTTTCATGAATATTGAATTCAAATGCGTCACATCTCTTGTGGTTTGCCTTATTCATTGTTCTACTTTCACATGTTGTTGACTCAATTGAAAATACCATTGCTTAGTCCTCAAAGTGACATATTTGCTCTTTAACATTGTAAAAGAGTTACACACTGGTTTTCTAACCACAAGGTACCAGTTCAAAACCACCAACCACTCCACAGGAGAACGAAGAGGCTTCTTACTCCCCTAAAGGGTTACAGTCTCCAAAACCCACAGGGGCCGTTCTACTCTGTCAGAGACAGAATTGACTCAGTGGCAACAAGTTTGAGATATGGAAGCTTCACGGAAGCACACTATCACATCTTTCTCCCATGGAGTAATTGGGGGGCATTTGAAGAGGTATAAACTTGTTAATAGAAATTAATTTTCCCTTGGAAATTAGAAAGCACTACTCTATTTTGCCCACCCCCACCCCCAGCATTGTTATTTAAAGTGTTCCTAGTAGCACAGTAGGTAAGCACTCAAGTACTAACTGGAAGGTTTTCATTTGACTGCAATAGCAGCTCTCTGGGAGAAAGTTGCTCCATACAAGAAGGGCTGTCTGCTCCCATAAATATTTCATCTTGGAAATCCTATACAAGGGCGCTTAGAGTAGGAATCAAGCAAGGTAAGAAGAAAATTTTGTTTGATATTGTTCCAATTAACTAATACTATGTTTTGTTTTGAAATGTTGCTAATTATTTTAAGGAATTCCTGTCTTTTAAACTTATTATTCTCCCAATTTAGGAATGCATTTTCAAAACTTGAGGAATATTATAAATTACTCAAACTGTTGGAATTTTAAATTCCATGGATAATTTGAAAGCCATGCCATCTTCTTTCAGATTTTTTTTTTTTACTTTGGCAAGTTTAGTTCATCTGTGACTAACAAGTAATTCTGTAAAGCAATGATTATATTGAAAAGAAATTAATCTTTAATAGGATCCCTGTGAAAGGAAGATCTGTCCACTAATATGTCAACTTCCTATTCTAATTGGCCTAAATAATAATGAGAGGTAAGGTGGATTTTTATATTTCATCTACATTGTTATACATATTTGCATGTCTCACTATATCATTTTATCAAAGACTTATGTAAAAGGAAGCAATAGTTCAGTATAATAATAATAATAATAATAGAAATAACCAATTTTCCCTGACATGCTATGCCAGCACAGTTCATTAATTTTATTTCAAAGCTATGCAAAATTTTTGGACCATCACTTATCACATAAAAATTATGGTATGAACAAAGATTTCCCCAGAACCTCAGTCCTGATAATTCAGAGCACACTTTTCTACCCTGTTATTCATTAGGAGGATAATTGGTCTTAGACATGAAATGCATAATTATTATATAGTAAGGAAAACCCTTTTGAGCTTTTCTGGTTAATGAAATAAGGTGCATTCTATTGAACTCGGCTTCAATTGAATTGTTTTAATTCATAGGAATGGCATATAGCACAGCTCTTACTATCCACAGAATTAAAATCTTTTATTAAGGCTACTTCTATCGACAGAGAATTATAATTTGCACTTTCAGCCACATGCTCTACTCCAAGTATATTGATATTGTTAAGAATAGAAAATTAAAAGATAAAACCAAGCACAAAGATTAACATATTATGGCCCAGAAGTGGTCAGAGACTCAAAGAGTTAGTCAGAGCTAAGTCTGTGGGAACAGTGGCCTTGGAGTCCCTAAGGAAAGAGAAGTGTCTCGGAGTTACTCTCCTGGGTCTCACAATTGTAAAAACGGCTCCAAAGAGACAGGAGTGCAGAGCCAGCCACAGACTGAAACCAGGGCTTCACTCACACTCACAAAATGTGGTTTAAAAAATGTGCCTTCCACCACTGCCTGAATGTATAGTGTAATTTAAAGGCAGAACATGAACTGTCTCCCAGTCAAAAATATCTGGGTTTAATAACAAGGTCAATAATACCCCCCAATATCGCTTGTGATCGTGTCTATGTTCACTACACACTCCTGGAGAAGGTGGGAGTGGAGCCCAACCTATCAATCAAGTCACAGCCTGATGATACCTCCTTGGGGGAGTGGCCTTTTGTATAACAGAGAGACAGAACAGAGCCAAGTGTACTTTGACCTTTCACGCTTTGCTAAAGCCAGATTCTGAGTCTGGTCCCATGAGCTCCTGTTGTGTCTCCTGCTGATCCCAGGAGCTGTCAGGGGACTACCAAAGGTGAAATCTTTTGCCTCTGCATCCACCAGCCTGTAGCTCCCCTGCTTCATCCTCCTCCTTCCTAATCATCTGTCACATGACTCCAGAGAAGTCTGACTTGAACCAAACTGAATTTACCTATTTTTACTCCTGTGAAAGCTATTTCTCCATATAAATCTCTTTCTATATACAAACACATACAAGCATCACTTGTTTTACTTTCTCTAGAGAATCCAAGCTAACACATTACCATAGGGAGGGGCTCCAAAGCACTTCCCAATATATGATCTGGGGCGTTGGATTAGGTTCCTGAAAAGTTAGATAGAGGTAAGCATATGAGGAGGAAGAGGAAAAAGTAGAAAAACAAGTAAATGTATCATGACAAAGAGGAGAAAAAGTAAAAGGATGAGGATGCAGAAATATATGAGAAGGTGGAAAGAGAACTTTAACTCGAAATGAGCTTGCAAACCAAAATAAAGAATATATAACAATAAGAAAAATAGGATATAAACATTTAAAAACTTAGAGATTAAAAATTACTCCAGAAAAATGTAAAGAATGCAACAACAGGACCCTAAGGAACAATTTGAAATAAGTAAGTCTAAGTTCATGAAAAACAATTATATAGGAATAACATCTATCAAAAAAGAAAGGACGATATTTAAATATTTTTAAGTAAAAACAAAATATAAATACTATGTATGAAACAGAGTCAATTGTAAATCTTAAAATAAAAATATCATTTAAAAATTCAAATAAATGATGTGATAAGTTCTAAAATGGATAAAATCTAAATCAGGATACAATAATTTATGAAGACAGCAGAATAGAGAGACAAAGAATTAAAAACACGAAGCAGCAGAATAAGGATAATAAATTAAGAGAACCCAATATGTCTAATAAATGTATCAGAAAAAAATAACAGAGAGCATAGAAGGAAAAGTAATAAAAGAAGAGATAATGTTTTTTTGTTTGTTTGTTGTTTGTTGTGAATCTTCTGATGCTCATTGCCCGATCCCAATGACACCTCACGATCGCACTGGCTGGTGTGCTTCTTCCATGTGGGCTTGTTGCTTCACTGCTGAATGGCCGCTTGTTTAACTTCAAGCCTTTATGACCCCAGACACTTTACCTTTTAATAGCCGGGCACCGTCCTCTATCTTCACCACATCTGCTTATGCACCCATTCTGTCTTCCTTCCCACACTGGACTAGAGGGGAACATCTACATAGCTATAGGCAAGAGATAAGACTCACAACACATGGAACCCAGGAACAGGAATGGCAATAGCAATACCAGAAGGGTAGGTGGAAGGTGGGGAGAGGTGAGGACGAATGGGGTACCTATTGCAATGAATGGCACATAACCGCACACCCCCATCCAGTGGGAAAAACAGCAGAAACCAGAGGGGACAGTGGTTGGTGTGAGATTTGAAAATAATAACAATCTATAATCTACCAAAGGGCCACGAAGGTTGGTGGGGGAAGGGGGGATGAGGGGGACAAAGGAGGAGCTGATCCCAAGGGCTCAATAGAAAGTAAATGTATAGAAGAGAACAATGGCAATATTTGTACAAAGATGTCAGATACAATTGGTGTATGGATTGTAGCAAGAGTTGTAAGAGCCCCCAGTAAAATTATTTTTTTAAAAGAGATAATGACTGATACAAAAAGGATTTTAAAAGGTAGTCCATATTAGTAAAATTGAAGAGTATCAAGGATAGAAAGAAAGTTCTAGAAATTATCAGAGAGGAGTAAGGAAGGACAACCTGATATTAGTAGAACAGAACACAGGAATCCTGTTGTTTTAAAATTAGGGAAGGTGTGAATCAGGGTTGTTGTCTCCCATCACCATATGTATTCAATCTGCCTGCTGAGAAGTCTATTCAATGACATTGGCCTATATTAAGAAGAATTTGATATCAATATTGGAGAAGGACTTATTAACAAACAATATTATTAACAACCTTTAATATGCAAATGGCACAACCTCCCTGGTTGAAAGTTAAAAGGACTTGAAGCAATTTCTGATGAAGATCAATGATTGCTGCCTTTAGTATTAATTACAACTCAATGTGAAGAAAACCAAAATTGTCATAACTGGGCCAGTAGACAACATCATGATGAATGGAGAAATGATTGAAGTTGTCAAGAATTGCATATTGCTAGGATCCACAATCAATGCTTATGGAAGAAACACTCAAGAGATCTCAAATGATGCGTTGCACTGGACAAATCTGTTCTGCAAGACCTCTTTAAAATGCTAAAGAGATTAACGAAAATGAGCCTAACTCCACCATGGTATTTCCATTTTGCTCAAATGTATGTGCAATTTGGACAATTAATAAGTGTTGTCGTTACATAATTTCGTGTTAACTTGAAGTGTAGGGGTGGAGTTCAGCCTATCAATCGGGTCACAGCCTGGTGGTGCCTCCTGTGGGTGTGGCCTTCTCATAAGAAGGGTTCTTGGAACCTGCCTCTCTCTCTCTGCTTCACCTTCAAATAAATGATGTGAGCCACTCAGAGACCCACTGGAGACCTGAGTGAGCCCTGGAGATGTGTCCACTGCTATTGCATCCCGAAGACTTTGCACTCACCAGCCTGTGATTTTTCTGCATTTTACATCATTGCTTGTGGCTGTGTAAGTCTGAAGTGGGATTTATGGACTAATATGAAACTTATGGACTAGTATTGGACACCTTACAGACTTCATTCGGATTGGGCTGGGATGTTTTCTTGATATTCCATTACTCCTGGATATAAAACACAGCCTCACACATATATGAGTGTCACTGGATTTGTTTCTGTAGTCAACCCAGGCTAACCGAGTAAGGAAAACTGGAGAATTCATGTATTGCAATTGTGGTCCTGGCAAAGAATATTGAAATTACCATGGGCTGCCAAAAAAAACCCAGTAATTCATTCACAAGATGGAGTGACCCAGTGGCTACAATGATGGGCTGGAACATCAGAGCAATTTTGAGAATGGTGTTGATCCAGGCAGTGTTTCATTCTGTTGTACCTATTGTCTTTATGGGTCAGAACTCACTCGGCGGCCTAAACAACATTTTAGGTGGCAGACATGATTCAATACAGAACAATAATGGAAAAGATTATTATAAATATAGAGAGAAATCATTTGCAAAACACTTAAATATATAGGAACAGGATCTTGAATATATGAGTATATTAAAAATGAATATGGAAAAAGGTATAGTATATTCTAGGAGAATTTTTGAAATGAAAAAGTAGGTAAAAAGTGAAAACCTAAAGGTATAGAAACAAAACAGATGCTCAAATTCACTGTTGTTGATCTTGTGAGGTACCGTTTAGTCTGCTCCACATCATAGCAACTATATCCACAACAGAATGAAAAATTTCTCAGACCTGCATCATTCTCACAATTGTTATGAGCCCATTATTTTGGCCACTTGGTCAGTTCATCTTATTGAAGGTTGTACCAGTTACATAATCTGTCAACTTGAGAAGGGGTGGAGTCTAGCCTGTCAATCAAGTCATAGTCAATGAGGTCTCTGTGTGATGAGGCATGGCCTTCTCCACGGGATGCTGGGAACTCCTGTCTTCCTCCCAAGAGGCGGGATGCGCACGCTCCCTGTGAGACATTTATGTTGACAAGCTACATGGAGCTACGCTGATGGAGTCGAGCCGTGGACCTGGAGGAGCCTTGTGGCCACCCATGCCAGAGCTGAGATGCTTCCACCGCCAATGGATCCATAAGCTTTTCCACCCACTGGCCTGTGATCTTCCTGCCTTTGGTGTTATTGCAGGTGTTGTGTGAGTCTGAAGAGGAATTTATAAACTGGTATCAGACATATGGGTTCGTATCAAACTTATGGACTTGACCTGGGCTGGACTGGGATGTTTTCTTAATATACAATGACTCTTTGATATAAAGCTCTTTCTTATGCACATATAAGTGTCTGTGGATTTGTTTCTTTACTTAATCCAGGCTAACACAAAGGTCTTCCTCTTCACTGCCTCTCTAACAGGTATTATGTTCTGTTCCTAGGACTGGTCTCTCACAAGTGTGCTAGACAGTGACTCACCATTCCCTCTTCCAAGGAACATTCCGGTTGCATTTCTAATTTTGCTCTTCATGATGTGGTATTATTTTAGTTTTGTCTCCAGAACTCTATCAGCTCAATCTTTATTGCTTCTGTTGGCTGAATATATTATACCTATGTTTAACTCTTGCTTCAAAGAAGCCATTTATATTTCTCTTAACTCAGATATTTGTCTTCTGCTTTGTATTCGCTATTTGCCTGTTGATATTGATTCATTATCTCCTTTTAAAATGGTCTATAAGCTTAGGCCACCACCTGTCAGTTTATCATACTGTTGTGTCTTGTGTGTATTTCTGTGATGCTGAAAACAATGCCACAAGTATTTCAAACAACAGCAGGGTCACCTATGGTGGACAGGTTTCAGCAGCCCTTTCGGTATAAGACAGAGTAGGAATACACTTCTGGTAATATATTTCTGAAACTTAGCCAATGAAAGCTTTATGGATCAAAGCAGATTATTGGCCAATATAGTGTGGGAAAATGGATCCCCTAGTTTAGAAGGGACAGAAAATACCTAAGTGCTGCAACAATAAACTGAGGCACACCAACAATGATGAAGATGCAGAGGAGGGCACTATTTTCGTCCAGTGTGCATGGGTTGCAATGGGGCAGAGACTAATTGAAAGCAACTAACAATATCTGCATATGCATAGGATCTATCACCTTTTTCTCCCTTTCTTTTCTGATAATTACTCATTTTAAAGAACAATATTTTGCGCATTGGTAGAACTGCTCAGTGGCTACTTCCATTTAATATGTTAACTGAGCCCTCATTCAAACTAACTGTGACATGCTCTGAGCACATTACACCTCAAGACTTCTTTTGGTTTGATAAGAAGTTTGACTATCAGTGCAGTGCATATGTTTTCTATTTGACATTAGGAACAGCATTTCACAAAACATAATGCAATGCTAAGAACACTGGTAATGTTGTCAGGTAAACCCTGGACTGCTGAATTCTACGCTTGTGGTTCAAACCCACCAGCTCTTCTGCAGTGGAAAGTTGAGGCTGTCTGCTTCCATAAAGTTTTATAACTTCAGAAACACTATATAAGTTTGAGTTGAAATTGATTCAATGGCCGTAGGTTGTTGCTGTCTAATGTAATCTTGTGCCACTAGGGACTCTGGTTGAAAAACATCCTGATACCGCAAATTAGAAGTGGGCCCTGAAAGTCTACATTTCTTACAACCATCAGGAGCCATGGTGGTTTGATGGTTACCCATTGGGCTGGCGGCAATCATCAAGGTGGGTAGTTCGAAACCGCCAGCTGCTGCTCAGGAGAAAGTCTGGGTTTCTACTGCTGTAAATAATTAGTCTCAGAAACTCAAAGGGCAGTTTGACCTATCCTATAGGATCACTGTAAGCCAATATTGACTTGATGGCGGTCAGTTTCAGAGTTGGAACTAGCTCCAGGTGTGTTCAGAGCTGCTGGTCCAAAGAGGACATTTTGAATAGCAAAGATTCAGAATTTGCTTCTTTTTAACCTTTACTTCTTTTCTGACTTTGAGCATCTGCTTCCCCCAACAGATTACCATCCATACTGTTCGGTAGCTAGCTTAGGGACCGGGGCATCCATTACGCATGCTCAGGGGTTCAAGCTTCCAGCCAGGAAGGGGTGATACACCTAGGTGGGTGTTAGCCCTGGATTGGCCCATCTAAGCCAGGTGAATTTGATTCAGTCAATGGGGTCGACCAGTGTCGTCAACCATGCCTTCCAACAGGGCCCCTGAAAAGCCAGAGGTCTTGCTCTGGAATCTCTTTCCCAGCGGCTGCTACATGATGTTGCACAGCCGGACTGTGGTACAGAGCAACGAGGCCGCAGTCCCGCAACTGTTCCCCGGACTCTGTCTGGCTTGTGTTCCATTTACTGTAGAACCTGAAACTGCTTCTATTCTCTATAAACCCACTTGGATCACAACCAGGCTTTGGCGTCAATTCTTTCTTGTGCGGAGCCAAGGAGCGAGGTATATCTCTCCCCCGAGAGATCTAACAACACCACTTAAACTTCCCTATAACTCTTCCTCCCTGCTGACTGATGATGTTTTTGCCTCTCCTTCTGTGTAGCTGGCCTTAGGCAGGTGCCATTTACAATCTGTAGGTATAACATTTTAATTAATTTTGCTTCCCAGAACTACTTATATTCTATGATTTTAAGTAATTATTAACTCTACAATTTCTTCTTTGGGAAATCCACTACTATTTGGCATAAATGATCACTTTGTTTTGAGTATGTTGCAATGACACTAAAGTAGAGGATAGGTGCTATTTGTTGAGGCCAAAGTTGATGTATATTTTTAACCTTATGCAATGTATTTTTCTGCAATCTCTCATTTTTCTTAGCTACCTGGTCTATGGATGTTAACGTTTTCCACTGATACTCTGGCCATTTTATTTTTCTACAGACTTTCACCTTATGCATTTTAATGAAGTATTTTTTCATGTACAAAATTTATGATAAGTTAGTTTTCAATGTGAAGTTTGTTAAAAAAGATTAATCCATGTTTTTCATCATTTTCAATGCTTAATGCCTGCATTAGAGTTTAATGTCTGAGCTCTGTGTTTACAAAGGCTCTAGCTTTCAGTGGAAGCTCATCCTCTACTGAATTCCTTCGGACCTTTATCCAGTAGTGTGAATGAACACCCTTGGCCTCAGGTAGAGTATATTAGCACCGCAAGAGGGAGAGGAGAAATCAGAGAAGAGGTAGCATGGGGTAGAATGTAGGCAGGGGTGGTGTGATGAGTGGTTTGAACTATTGAATATAGAGTTGGTCTGAAATGTAAACCTCCCATTTAATTCACAATAAAAATTAAAATGAGGAGCTGATATTAAGGGCTCAGGTAGAAAACAGATGTTTTGAGAATGATGATGACAACAAATGTACAAATGTGCTTGACACAATGGATGGATGGATGGATTGTAATGAGAATTGTATGAGCCCCCAATAAAATGATTTTATAAATAAATAAAAATAATAATAAGTAAAAATTAGATTTACACAAAAAAACTCAGTAGATTGATGTCATTCATCTACCTAGTCTGAAGAGAGCTGACATAGCCTTTAGGAGCTTTGCCTGAATGTGTTTTCAATGGAATGTGGGCTATTGGGCTCTCGCGATCATGAGCCACAGCCTGACTGCCCTGGTCAGAGGACCCTAAAACAAGATTTTAGACCTTTCTGTCTAGCACAATGTACATGTCCCCATCGTGGTTCCACTCTTGCTGCTGTCCTCACACCTACAACTACTACATGTTGATCTGCCACAAATCATGCTTTTGTGACAGTTTCCTTTGCCCTCCCTTGTCCTTTTTAAGTTTCTGAATTTCTACAAATCCCTGGGCTTCATTATGACCTTGTGTTAGTGGTCTCCCACATCCAGATGATGTCTTCGTCTTGTCCTTGTCTTTTCCTGTTTATGAATTAGTTCATTGTTCTCCTTATATTTGAGACTTAGAATCACGCTGTTCCCTAAAGTATACTTGCGTTCTACTCTGAAATATTAACTTTCTGATATTTGTTTGCATTTTACTTGATACCAGTCTTTTACTTTTAATCATTTGGGTTCAGTTTGTTTTAGGAGAATCTTTTGCAAACAGCCTATATTTAAATTTCATTTTGAAGCCTGATTTGATTGTGATTTGCATAGACTTTTCATTCCCTCACATTTGTTGTATAGTAGCTATATTTTAGCTGACCTCTGTCATTATGTACCATGTTCTCAGATCTTTACGTTTTCCTGGGGTTTATTATTAAAATATGAGATGTTTTCTTATTTTTATCTTCTCCAACATTTCTAGAATCATATTCTATTTTCATTTCTTTGATAATTATGTTTATTCCCATGCATTTTAAATATAGTTTTATGTAATGATTACGATTAGAATTAGAATACAAGATATGTTTTAAATTCTTCAATTTGAAAAAAAAACAGAGTTTAGTGCACTTAAAAATTATTTTTCTCGAAATCCCTTTTGAATATCTGTCAATCTTTCTTTACATTATACACTGATATTTACCAGAACTATTCTATATATTCAATGGCATTTCAAGTGCTGGGACAACACTGTCAAATAGAGACAAAACTGTCCCTGAGTTTAGTCATCAACAGCAGAGACAGATATGGAAACTACAATAGTAACAAGAGCAACACAACATGTATAGGAGAGGGCATCAAAAAGCTCATGGAAAAATTTCACTATCTTTTAATTTCATTTTTCCATGGACTTTTTGGAATCCCATGTATAAAGTGATTTCAGGAAATGATAAATCTGCATTGTTACTGTTCTTGTTATAGAAAAGAGACTGCTCAGTCTGTAAACATGACATTTAAGAGCATTTACTCAAAGGAACAATTATAACATTTGAATAAAGGAAGACACCAGTGGATCCAAGTGAGAACTGATGAGTTCTGCTCAAAGGTTCTTACACAGATCTAGTGTGTGAGAAAAGGAAGTTACAATACAGTCATTTGTTTGGTTAATTTTGGGGCTGCCATCCGAAGTAGGGTGGGCTAGGGATGGAGATCAGACTTTAATTGCAGAGACAGAGTGACAGTAATAGATTTTAGGAACTAAGTACAGGGGGTCTCCACAGTTTCATAGCTCTCAGGTGGGATCATAAACATACACAGCGTTTGTCAGATAGTTTAAGAGTGTGTGAAAATTCATCTTGGTACCAGGTCTCATTTCCCTGAAACAGCTTGTATTCAAAACCTTATAAATGGTCTGGGAAAGTTCAGCTTCAAGACCCTTTCAAGCAATTCTCTTTTATTACATCTGTGTCAAGAAGAAATATTCCTTTGGCCCATTTTATACAAAAGACTGCTGTGTCAAGATGCCCTTCCTTAAAGTATATTTCTTTCACAACCCAGCTCTCCAGAGAGAGAAATCACCTTCTCAGTTTTATAACTCAAAGCAATTAACATACACAGATAATAGGACTTTGTCAGGAGAGCAGATATTTTGTCCTAGGCAAGCAGCTGGGAAAAAAAGAACGGTCTAAATCATCAAAATCTGAGTTTAAACTTAATCATGCAGTTTTGATCAAAAAGACTGTATGCATTTTTCCTTTGCATTATATAATTATATTCTTCTTTAATGGTTTCCCTCTAGAAATTATTTTTGACATTTTTATTGTAATTAGACTTAAAATAATATTTAGATTTATCTCTATTTTAACTGGTTCTAGTGTGTATTTTTCATCCAAAGGTCTCAATTTTACATAACTGCTGGAACTATATACAAAATCGAAGAGTTCAATTATATGGCAGTATTTTTTAAGCTTTTGCATTGTTGAAAAGGATATTCTTCTAATTTCACGTATGAAAGAACTTATATTGCTATAAAATTATTATCTCTTGGAATCCTGCACTATTATTTTACTGCTCTCTGCCATTTCGTGTTATAGAAGCATAAGCTTAAGATTAGATTGTTTTTTATCTTTACAATTAATTTGCATTTTCCATCTCAAGGTTCTCAGAAGTCTTCGTGTGTGTGTGAGTAGGTACATTATTTTTAAATTTATTTTACAAAGAAAACATTCAGGGAATGCATGGGCAATGAGGCATTCTTTCTGCTTTATGACACAGTTCTTGGGGTACAAAACAACGCAGCTTACATCCTTTTGGTTATTAATACCAGGTTGTTAATTCAGGAGGATGTTCTTTAGAAGCAAAGAGGACTTCATCTCACATACTGTGAACATATGTCAGGAGAAACTAACCCCTGCAAAAGGGACTAGTTCGTGTTGCGAGAGTCAATGGACGAGAAGACCCTCACTGAGACAGATCAATGCAGGGTGTAACAATGGGCTCCCACAGCACAATGGTGAGGGTGGTGCTGGACCAGGAAATGTTTTTTCTGATGTGCATTATTTGCTCTTGAGAGATGCTTTCAGTTTCAAATATATATTAGGAAAGTTCTGATGAATTGTAAGTCTTAGTATTTGTTCTTTTCTCTTGCTTTGATTTTCTTCTTCAGAGACTCCTATTATCCATAAATTAAATCTTCGTTGTTTATCTGTTTAGCTTCAATATTTGACATTTTCCTTTGAACCTTCTAAAATAGGTTTTATTTTAAAACTGTCCCTAATTTTGTTTCCCTTTTTTCCCCCTTTTCATTGTATTCACTTTTTCTTGTGATCTTTCCAGTTAGAATTTCACTTATAGAATGATTTATTATTTTATTTCTAATGCCTTCTTCATTTATGAGGTTTTGTAACTGTAGCTTATATTTTATTTCCTGTCTTGTACCATTTCCTTAATGTCTAGTAGATTGCTTTAAAATAGAATGCTATCATACCGATCTGTTCCAGGGAAATATCTTTTATACTTGTTTTTGCTTTCTACAGAGGGGTTATTGGGCTCACCATTCTTCATGAAGATTTTGGTGTGGTTTTCATTACCCATTTTTAGCTGAACATTTTCCTAACTTTATCTCTAGGATCCCTGCTCTCCTCACCTTTGATTCCACAGCTAGCATTTTCTCCTGAAGTAGATTCTAGAAGGAAGCTCCTGGCAATTCTGACTCGGCAGTTCCTTGGGGTCAGGTTGCTTCAATCCTTACACTGGCCTTGTGTAATTTCCCCTCTGAACAGAATAGAGCTCCTACCATTTACCCACTGTTCTCAAATCAACCCACCACATTTTCTAGCGAACACGTATTAGTTATTTGGGAATTAAGAATTAGAACCATATCATCCTATTAGCTTGGTTTTAGTATTTGGGAGTTATTTGTCCTCAAGACAGGCAGACCATTCTTTTCTTTTCATTGTTTTCTTCTTCAACACAGGGTGTGGTGTGGTAGTTATATAATCATTTGTCAATTTGAGAGGATTAAAAGTGAAGGGGTGGAGTCTAGCCTGTCAATCAGGTCATAGCCAGTGAGGCCTCTGTGTGGGCATGGCCTTCTCCTGAGGATTCTGGGAACTTCAGTATTCCTCCTTGGAGGCAGGAGACACTCTGTCTCTCTGCTCACTCCCTGGGAGACATTGCAACTGACAAGACACCTGGAACTATGCTAGTGCCCTGAGCAGGAGGAGCCCTATGGAGACCCCTACCAGCCACTGGATCCACAAGACTCCCCCCTCGCCACTGGCCTGTGATCTTCCTGCATTTGGTGTCGTTGCATGTATTTTATGAGTCTGAAGAGGACTTTATAGATTGGTATCGGACATATGGGCTAATATCAGACTTATGAACTTGATCTGGACTGGGCTGGGATATTTCCTCAATATTCAATGGCTCTTGTATATGAAGCTCTTTCTCATACACATATGAATGTCTATTAATTTTGTTTCTCTAGATCTACCCAGACTAACACAATATGACTCTTCTAGTCATAGTCTTGGTCACTCCGACCAAGTGACTTTTTCCTGTTGGGTCTGGGAAAGAGGTGGTGAGAAAATAAGATGATGGGATCATATGTCTCATCTGTGAGTGATTGTTACCTGGGCTAATTTTGGTTGTTATAACTTGGACCTCTAACATGGGGGTTGGTCAATATTGAAATCCTGCGGGGAATTATATGAGCCATCGCAGAAATAAGGAAAAGGGAGTTCACTACCACCAACAAAGAACCAATTAGTGGAGCCTGTCTGTGAGGACGCAAGATCCCTGTTTTGTATTTTGCATTGAACTTCCTCAAGCCACAGACAGAAAGCTGTGGCACTAAGAAGCAGCAGGGGAGCAGCCACAGAATGAAGAGCCAGAGCACAAGACAGAACAGTGGGCTTCCCAGCAGACAGAGGCTTGCTTTCTTACATTTAGGGTAGAAACTTGCTTTCAAAACAGGGTGCTTCCAGACACTTAATTGGGCAGCTAGATTTACTGACCCAGGGAGCTAACTAAGGTGAGCCCCATTCAGGCATTGGCTTATGTTGGACTCAAGTGCCCTTTCAGCATATATCAGGAGCCCTAAAAAAGCGTTGTAACCTTGCCCAGCAGGGCAGAGGGCAAGGGGCTTGTGGCTGAGAGACTGGCAACCAGAGAAAGACTTACCTGCAGGCATAGCTGAGAAAATGCTGTCCTATAACTTCCTTGATAAATAACGTAATACAGCCTTTAAATTCTGTGTGACTATTGCAATGTACCATTGAACTCTACAGCAAAAAAAGAATGCTGTGGGAGGAAGGTTGGTGTCAGAACTGGTAAAGGTGGATAGTGGAGGCCTCAGCCTCATAGGAATAAACTTTAAGCTGATAAGTTTGATTTTCCCTCCCTCTGTAAAGGCCGAGAAAGCCAGACTGAGCCACAATATCATTCCTTACATTGCAGTGCCTTGCAGGTCTCAGCATTGGTGATAGTTTATCCTCACCAGTGGGTATTTGAGGTTTCATGTCATCTGGTTTTGTTTGGAATGTTCTCCATACATTTTTAGCTTCCCTATATACATTCTCTACTTCTTTTTTTTTTTCTTTTTTAACATTTTATTAGGGGCTCATACAACTGTTATCCCAATCCATACACACATCAATTGTGTAAAGCGCATTT
>NW_022103906.1:17993651-18011856 GCF_000313985.2 Echinops telfairi
ACCCACCTCACCACCAATTTGGATCGCTTGTTGTTTCCTCTATTTCCATTGATTCTCCTCCTGTCCCACTATCATGCTCAGTCCCCACCAGGATTTCAGCACTTCCTCTTTGTTACGTTCCCCTTCTCTACTTCTTTTAATGTAGTATTTTTTTTTATTCAAAACTATGCTGCTATTGCTTCTGTTTTCAAAATCCAACTGTAAGTACTTTAATTTAAGTGTATCTCCCTATGATCTGAGATCACAGTGATATGAGAAAAAGGCCAACAAAATATCATGAGTAAATTGAGATAGATGGAGAACTCAAAATATGTACTCTTTTGAATATTGAATATCCATACAACTCAGCAAATTCTAGAGAACATCTGACTGCTTCTCTTAAACTCTGTTATGTCAGTTGCATATACTCTGGAAACTAGATCTCGTCATATCTTATTACTTGCCCTCATGTCTCCTATCACCCACCCATATACACATGCTGGCACAGGTACATGCACACACACTTCTATGAGAGAAATGCCCTGGCCCATTTGTGCAGCTAGGTCTCCTGCTTGCCTCATCTGCCCTTGTGAAGGCTTTGTAACCTGTAGTTTATGGCGCCCCTTATCCACAGATGATTCAAAACCAAATTGACACTGAATCTTTTCATCAGTTCAAATCCATACATAAGAACAACTCCAAAAGGCAGGAAATATTTTTTAATAATTGTACATATTTGGTTCATTTCAGTTCAACATCCATAAATAGTTTTAGTAAATGTCTTTTGAATCTCCATCTTCATATAATGCTCTGAGAGTAATAATTTAAATGCAGTTAGTGGGAAACATTCCTTTATTTGACTACTAATTTTTTAGAAAATTGACAAAAGTAAATATTTTTTTAAAAAATCTTTACACAGATAAAAGTCAATTTGGATCTGGAACTCAACTCATTCTCATGTTACAATAATCCATCATTGTATATCAAAATGGCAGCACTTGGCCAAGAACAGAGGGTTAGGAGAGAGGAGCAGTGGAAACAAGGGTCTATGAGAGGACCCAGGACAAGAAATTACCCCTGAAAAGGATTGACACGACAAAATGTGTCTGAATTGTTGAATGTCAAGCTCATGGTCTGTTCTGTAAACTTTCATCTAAATCACAATATAGGTTTTTTATAAAGTCAATTGGGATACACTAAAATAACCCCCACAAGTAGAACAAAGATAAATTGCAATTAGTTGTTTTGTCAGCATTATGTGTTTAGAAACCCAAGGGTTTGTTTCAGCTTTGCACATACTGTATAATGATATAGTATATCTGACTCCCTACAGAACTAGAGACCATAATTATAGCAATGTTACATTTCACTCTCATTTGCTAAGCTTAGTTGAAAGACTGAAGCTAACTGGAGATAGACTCTAGCAGTTCTTTCCACAATTATTCATAGTTAAATAAGGATTTTACAAGAAATCCAACTGCTGTGTTTTGTTTTATTTTTATTCTTTTAGAACTTAAGGCCCACTGGAAGCAGGGAAAAGAGAGGAAAACACTCAGGTTTTTATCACCGTTGATGGAGTAGGTGGTTTGCGCTGTTTGGCTTCTTTCAATGTTACTCTGTTTATAGTTAAGGATGGATGAACCCCAGTTTGGCCATCTCTGTGTATTTTATACCCTTTATAGAAAACATTTTGAGTTCAGGGAAACCCAACATGTACCTTGCCTAAATATTTGTTCCTTTCATTTTTAAGTGTCTATGTAAACCTTTGTTTCAGAGCCATTTATACTTATCAAACATGTTCATGGTTTGACTCTGTATGGACTAAAATAAAACCAGGTACTCTTATTTGAAAAATAGGATTTTAAAATTCTCTCTACAAATTCTACCATGCTCTTTCTTCTCACAACTACACAATCATGTCTTGTTAAACATAACTAAATTTAAAATCCACTGGATTTTTACTTCATCTGAAATTCATCGTTTCCATAAGCCATTGTTAAATCCTTCCACAGTGTACACAAAATTCATCACCTTTCCTTCCAAATATGCTCTTTTACTTAAAGATCACTTTCTATTGAGCACTTAAAGAGTTTAATCTGTACAAATCAACAATTCATGTATAGGTATTATACAGCTGGCCTGTACTTGTATAATTTTCTTTTCTCAACAGTGTTATGAGTTCTATACCATAGCTCAGTTAATGACACTACCAATATAATTACCTTATGCCCCAGGGGGATGATTATAATGCTCCCTAACATAAAATGATAATGATGTCTCTAAAGTGAACCAGAGACATATATAAACCATAGATCTATAAGTGGATGTTTTAAACCTTAAAATTGTTTTATTGGCACATAATCCATATATGTATAATTCAATAGTTCAATCATATGAGGAAGAGTTGTATAATCATTAACGGTATAAATTTTAGAGCACTTTTTCTTTTGTGTACTCAATATGAATGGATTTTTGGACTTTCACTTTGTTCTAGCTCCAATCTAAGAACAATTAGTTCTTATGACATGGCTCTGCTTGGTGCTCACCTTCATGAAGAGACCACTGAAGACACAGTTGCTATAGCACAGTGTAGTGAAGAGACCTGCTATCAGAAGGGAAAGCATCCAGGGTCTTAAAGGCTTGTCTTCAAGTGAGCAGCCATTTAAGTGAGGGTCAAGTAAGTCTACATGGACAAAGCACATCATCCTGTGTGATCCAGGAATCGTAAATAATGCAATCCAAATCTGAAAGAGGGAATGGTATCAGAGCTTAAATTGTGAACACCAGCTTGCAGTAAGCTTTGGATGACACTAGAAACCCAAAATCCATTTGCAGGGTCCCCACATGCCTTATGCCTATGGTGAATCCCCTCTGAACATATTTGAGGGACTGAATAGCCTTGTTATTAGACAGGGGACATTGTAAAATCAATTCTGGCAGAAGTAGTTAGGTTTAAGTGTAAGATCATTTGATCTCCCTTTTGACCCATTTTAAAGTTGTTTCCATTTAAAAGTAAAAGTGACAGACAAATATACATGGACTAAGCTTCTGGTGAATTCCCTCTGACTACAGACCAGGGATGTGAACAGCCTTGCTATCGGGCAGAAGGCATTGGAAAGTGCATTGCTACATATGCAAGTAGGTTAAAATTTAGCATCTTATCCTTTGGCCCATGTAAAATTTGTTGTAGTTTGTAATATTTTCTGCTTTCTTTTTGATTGAGGCTTTTCTTTGTTTTTCTTTGTTATTGTTGTTGTTGTTGTTTGTATGTTTTTCTGCCTATGAAATCCAGGATAGGTAAGTCCACACAGATGGTCACGTGAATAATGGTTTCTTGAGGTGATGGTAGGGGAGGGTCTAGAAATGAAGAGCTAATAGCAATGAGTACCAGAAAGAAGAAAATGTTCGAAAATTAATCATGGTGATGATTATACAACTCTCTTTAATATGACTGAACTAATGAATTGGATGATATGTGAATAGAATGTCAAACTATTAAGTTTTTTAAAAAAAAATAAAGTTCATTTCCTTAGAAACGATTTTTCACTGTCCCAATCAAAAGCTCAGTCATCCTTGAACAGCTGTCTCTCTTTCACATTCTCCCATCTGACTAAATCTTGCTTACTCTACTTTTAAAAATTCTAATGATTTCTCATTTTTATTTTTCCATTCCTGGCACCACTTCTTTTACACAGTCTGTGCGGGAACCTGCTCAGACTAGTTGACCTCTGTCTTCCTTGTCCTGCCCCACTTCACTGGTTTCCTAGAGGGGATCTGACAGATTGGATCAGCCGAATCCCTTGTTGACAACTGTCTGAGGAGTCCCTGCTGCTCTTGGGATGAAGGTCGCATTTCCTAGTAGATTTCCTTTCCAGCAATCTTCACTTGCTTCCATCTTCCTTCTCCGCAGCTTCGGGCGTGAAAGGCCTAGAGATTCGATTTCATAAAGATTATCCCAGGAAGACATGCGGGACAATTCTAGTCCATCAATGGGGGGTATGGTAGGTGGAGATCTATTCAATGCCATTGAGCAACAAAGGCATCTTCCCTTTATTCATCTTCTTACCACTGCCTGCTTCTCACGGCTCACATCGGGGGCGGGAACCTCATTGAATGCCTCAAAGAAATGCTGATGTTTCGTCCTTCCTCCTCTTGACAGGTCCCTGTATGGACATGACTATCAAAGTGAACTAGGAACAGACCCCAATTAAAAAATTTTTTTAATTTGGTGATCCAAGTGATAAGCAAGATGAGAGAAAATGCAAGTCAAGAAGCCGGATGGGAGGTTTATGGTAGGCTCAGCAAGCCCTTTCACAGGAGATCGGATTATTGCCAGGACTGTGGAGAGTTCAAAGCAGTGGGGCTGGTCCTCATCTTTGAGTGGGGCACTGCTATTTCCCATGCTGCCCAGAAGCCAGTAAGATATTTGGTTTTATGCAGTGCGTATGTTTCCTGTGTCTTCTTAGGGCTAGATTAAGTTGATTGCAGGGATTCAACCTGTAAATTTTCCTGTTTGGGTTATTATTCTGTCGCGCGCGTATGATACGGCGCAGCACGGACCGAGACAAGAATGGTCAGGACCCTTCTGGTAGATGCAATCTGCGAAGTTTATTTAAGCTGCCTCTTGCTCCAAGGTCAGCTGCGGAAGACCCCAAGCTCCTAAAACCCCGGGTATAAATACCCTGCTCGGTGACGTGTCCTACCAGGATTGGTGCAATTTGATAATGCGTAGCGAGCGGCTGGCAGCGCATGCGCAACAAGCTTGTTTACAGCTTAGCTCTGACGATGCGGGCGCGGTCCGGCTCCATCTTGTAATGGCGTCCACATTATTCCAGTTCACTTAAGTTTTAAAAATTCTGCTTTGCTCCAGTCTCACTTCCTTTGCCATGACTAAACCTGGAACAATTAGGTTAAAAGCCCTGCTTCTTAGACTATGCTAGTTTTCCCTGCGATGCACTTGCTAATGTGTTTCGTTGCCATCCACTGAGCTCTGAAATGTGGCCACTCTGGTCCTGTGGCACCTTCGTGATTATTGGTGTGCTCATGCCTTTTTTTCAGCCACCGTGTTTTTTCAATGTCTTCCAACCCAGGGGCTCACTTTTAACACTATATTTGACAATGGTCTGTTGCCATTCATAGGGTTTCCATTGCTACTTTTCAGAAGTAATTGACCAGGCCTTTATTCCTAAACTATCCTAGTTAGGAAGCTTCCCAGCTTTGGAAGTTGTCACTCTGCTGGTATTTGAAATACCAGTGGCATTGGCATAACTTCCAGCATCGTAGCAACAAACAAGTCACCGCAGTGTGACAAACTGTCAGACAGGTGGGAGACTAGCTAACATAACACCAAATAGACCCTTTCGGCGGCATGCAGGGTGTTTGTTTAGCTGTTTGTGTCCCTGGTTTGACATTTTGCTCTGTGAAGGCTATGATTGTGCTCTTTCCCTCACTGGTTTGTCCAGCCAACCCAATGCCAGACTCGAGTAGGTCCTTAAGTTTGAACCCTAATTTTAAACATATTAGCATTCTCTATTACATGAAATAGAGATTTAAAATGTGATCAAAATGAGTCCATTTGTTTAGCACAATAATAAATACAATGGAATATTTTAATGTGTAGAAGGCACTGTTCTAAATCCAGCTAGTTCTTTTAGAATGTAATCGTTGCCTTCTAAGAAATCATTGTACTATTCAAAATCATACAATAAAAAGCACAGGGTTTATGCAGGGGAGGAAAGGAGCCTGGGAGAATAACATTCAATAACTTCATGGTGAAAACAATAGCCATAAAAGATCTAGACGAGTGCAATAAATAAACACCAAAGTTTATCAGTGATCACCAGGAGCAGGATGGAGAGGGAAAGCAGGAACCATCCATTAGGGGCCCGGAGCTTCTGTGGGGGGTGATGGCCAAAACTGGAAACTGATCACGATGATGGTCACACAGCCTAGTGAAAATAATTCATATCACTGAAACAACAACAACATTGAAATGGCAACTGTTTTACAGATACACATATACAAAGGGGCTTCACACACAATTGAGAACATGATAAAACTATTAGCATAATTTTATATGTATTAGATAAACATGGCAATGAATCCATGTGGACCGGTTTGCTCATCGGAGTGGATTTTGGAAGGGTAGTAAATGTGAGGTCTCACGGGGTGGTGGGAGGCAGATTATCTAGCATGGGATGGAAAGTTGAAATACCAGATGTGGATTGGATGCAGGTAGCTCGTGACACATGTGTTGAGCTGATGTTCAAGGTGTGTTATTTCTTTCTACTGGATTTTGTGTGGAGTTTTCCATGTTCATCTCGTGCTTCTCACAGCAAACTCATAAAAAATTCAAAATTTGTATTAATGCTAAAATTGTTCCCTCATTCATCTATCATACTGTACTAAATTCCTATTTCAAAACAAGCATTATAGCAGAAAAGACTATAGATAGTATGATTTAATGTATAATCCTGCTACAAAGTTTATACAACTTTATACAAGTTAAATGTATAATCCTGCTACAAAGCTACAAATCCTGTTACAAATGTATAATCCTGCTACAAAGTACTTACAAAGTGTGTAGGTACTATATCCATATTTTATAGCTGAGAAAATTGAAGTATAAAAAATTTAAATAACTTGAGAGCTTCAGTTTCTTCTGTATGTATCATAATGTTGCTTAGTAGTTCAATTTAAGCTGTCAATGGTTTTATGCTACTTAGGTCTTAGTAGCAGAAGTCAAAAAATTAAATGATGTATTATATTGAACAGATCTTTGACAAAAGACCCCTTTAATTTTTAAAAAGCAAAGAATTCATTTTGATGACTAAAGTGTACTTGACCTGGTCCATGATCTTTTTCGATCACTTTATAAGTATGTGAAAGTTGGACAACGAAAAAGGAAGACAAAAGAATTGGTGCTAACTGTGGTGTTGGTGAAGAAGATGGAATATACTGAACTACCAGAAGATCAGACAAGTCAGAGTTCAAAAAGGTGCAGCCGGCATGCTCCTTAGAAGGAAGGGTGGCAAGGTGTTGGCTCCCTTACTCTAGACAGGAAAGACCAGAAAAAGACATCATATCATGTTGGATCAGTGGAGGGTGGAGGGTGAGTCAAAATGAGGGAAACCCTGATTGGGATGCATTGATACAACAGTCTCAGGAATGGACTCAACAATACCAGTGATCAAGATGATGATGCCGGCCTAGTCAGCATCCCATTGTGTTGTACATAAGGCTGTTGTGAGTTGAACCACAGCAACAACAAAAAGGATAGGGCAAGTTCATTTTATCATTCCTTCTACATAAAATGAGGAAGTTACCACATATTTCAGAATGTCTATGCATAATAAAGAGGCATTTAGATACACAGACTAAGAAGATTTCTCTATTCCAACTCAATACCTTATTAAAGCTGAAGTTTCCCATTTAATAATTCATTCAAGTGAGTATTGCCTTCTTCATAAAGTTAACATAACACCCACTCTTAGGCTGGGTTCTCTTGAGAAGTGAACTGTCGAGATAGTTGTTATTTCCATCAAGCCATCTCTAACTCACCGCCACACGATGTATGACAGCACAGTGCCAGGTCCTGGTCCATCCCCACACACTGGGCACTAACCATAAGGTCAGCAGTTCAAAATTATCAGCTGCTCCGAGGGAGGAAGACAGGACTTTCTACTCCTATAAAGAGTTACAGGGAAACTCACAGGGCCGTTCTACCCTGTCCTGTAGGGTCGTTATGCATTGGCATCAACTCAAGGTCAGTGAGTTTAGTTGGTTTTATCCACTACTTGTCTGTCAGTTTATCATATTATGGTGCCTGTGTGGTGCTGTAATGATGGAAGTTATATCATTGGGAATTCAAAGACCAACAGTGTCGCCAAAGTGAACAGGTTTCAGCAGAGCTTCCAGACAAGAATGGACTATGAAGAAGAAAGAAGACTGACCACTTCAGAGGAATCAGCTACTGGAAAACGTATGGGCAGCATCAAAATATTGTCAGATACTGAAAACCTCCTGAATAGCAGGAGCACATGGGCCCACCCACTGCCCAAAGATGAGCCCCTCAAGCTGGAAGACACTCAAAATACAACAGAGGAAAAGCTGTCTTCTCAAAGTACAAGGTTGTATCCTCTCATCATACTTATTCAATCCATATACCGAGCAAATAATCAGAGAACCTGGACAATAGACAAAAGCGCACAGCGTCAGGATCGGAGGAAGCCTGGTAACAGCCCGTGAAATGCAGATGCACCACCTTGCTTGCTGAAAGGGAAGAGAACTTGGAGCACTTGCTGATCAAGATAACGGACTGACATCTCCAATGTTGATTGCAACCTAACCCTACAATGCCGAACGCGACGTTTTCGTCACATTTAATTAAAACGTATCTGGTACTGAAATTATAAAGCTTTTGGAGCCAATGAAGATGTCGAGGCAATCGTCGCACTTTACTAGCACAAATGCATACCGCTAGTCATGCATTTTAGCGGCAAAATGCTTGAATCGTGCCACACGTTTTGACCGATTGTGCGTTTGAGGTTAAGTGGTCGTTGGCGTTCAGTGCATTTTATGATCATTTTCAATCTAGTGAAGTTTCAGTGTTGATATTTTTTGTATATGTTCATAAAGCTGTAGTTTTTGTGTCAAAGGTGTAATACTCAGAAAAAAACCATTATATTTATTATATATTTCCGCTTTTTCAAAACATAATGAATTCATTACATTCGTCTTTTGAATTAACGGTGACAAAAATTATCACAGCATGGATTGTGATTTGTTTTATGGAAAACAGCGAATTTATTACCTAGATGGAAGTGGTATAGATTCAGATAAGGAACCAGATGCTAATATGGATGAAATTGGTAAATAAAATGTGTGTTATATTTAAAAATTCTGATTTTACAATATAAAATTTTAATTATATTGCTATTCAAACTATTTCACCATTACCCTGAGGTTCAAACAGAGGAAGATGCAAAAATGTAAATTGCTAGAGTGCACCAGTATTTTTCTGCAGCAAATGCAAAGTTCATCTTTGTATCACAAAAGAAAAAAATTGTTCAATTTCACAGTAACTAAAATTATAAACAAATAAATTTTGTATTATATTTTATACATAAAATAGGTTTTCTGTTTGTTTTTTCATTTAATAATAAAATAAGATGAAAAATAATATAGAAATGAAGGTGCATTTTTTATTCTTATACTATAAATCCATGAATGAATGTGACAATTTGGTCACATTTAAAAACCATTGCAGATTATATGTTTTTTTAATATATTTTGGTTGTTATATATATTGATAACTATGAAAGTAAAACAAAAAATATTTTTTTCCTGAAATTAAAAATTCAGGTGTTACAGGGCTAATGTAAAGAAAACAAAAACCCTCACAACTGGACCAATAGGTACCATCACGTCCTGATCAATGGAGAAAAGTGGGCAGTTGTTGAGGATTTCTTGCTTGGATCTACAGCCACTGCTCATGAAAGCAAAGGTCAAGAGATCAAATGACACCTTGCACTGGGTAAATCTGCTGCACAAGATCTCATTACAGTGTTGAAAAACAAGGATGTGGAGGACTAAGGAGTTCCTGCCCAAGCCATGATATTTTCAACTGCCATGTGAAAGTTGGACTTTGAATAAGTAAGACTGAAGAAGAATCAATGTATTTGAATTTGCTGCTGGAAAAGAACATTGAAAGGATTATGGACTGCCAAAAGAACAAACAAATGTCTCTTGGTAGAAGTAGATCCAGAATGGTCCTTAGAAGTAAGGATGGTGGGACTTTGTCTCATACTTTGGGCATGTTATCCAAAGAAACCCATCCTTGGGAAAGCAACTCATGATGGGTAAAGTAGATGGGCAATGATAAGGGGGAGATCCTAAACAAGATAGATTGACACTGTGGCTTAGGCAATGTTTCATTCTGTTGTACAAAGTTTGCTATAAGTTGGAACCGACTTGATAGCACCTAATAATAACAGCAACAAAAACATACTGTCTTCTCGGAGAGAGAGCAAGAGCGGTGTTTCATTCTAGGAAATGGCTCGTGTAAGTAGCTGGGGAGGATTGCAAGTCCCTTTGTGAGTCACGTTCCAGCTGATGGCTTCTTCTGATTCACATGGGTACAGGGGCTGATGGAGCCCAAATCATCGAGTGAGAGGGCAGGCCACTGACTCAGCGACTGCATGAGCAAGTTAATCCCCAAAGGATGCTGTTTCACATCCTAAAACTAGAGTCAGATGGTGATGAGCCCGTTTTAGGATCAAGAGAGAAAGAGTTTAGTCAGAACATCCGTATAGATTGGCTACAGACCACAGCCCTGAATACAGTTTTCAACTAACTGACAGCTCACATCAGATCACAGTCATGGAGGATGATTACATCATTACATCACGAATAAGCCACTGAGAATCCTCACCTCACCCAATTGATTCATGAGCTTAGACATCACACAAATCAAGTTTCTAAAAATTCTTTCAAATTAATTCTTCAGATTACTTCCTTCCCAGAAAGGATAGTTCAAAAATATTGCCTCACTTTAAAAAAAAAAATGCTGTAAAGAAGAATGAATACAGAAAACTTTCTGTACTCATCAAGTTTTCTTTACTAATTTGCTTGGGACAAGCTAGGTGTCTATAACTATTAGGTAGGCAATCCTTGGGTTATGACTAATCTATTTACACATAACCTATATTTATGAACCAACCCCCATAAAGCCTATTATATTACACTTTTTGAAGTATATAAACTAGTTCATCATAACCAACAGGTACTATTTTACAGTGTACATGAAAACATTATTATTACTACTGTATTAGGTTGAAGATCTTTTAAGGTATCTGGATTTTAGCTATAAAAAGACACTTTATATTCTATAGGTTAAGACAAAGTATTTATTGCTAGATACTGATAGTATCTAACTTTTCCAACTCGCATACAAATCTGACTTAAAGAACGACTTAGGAATGGAACTGATTTGAAATCCAGGGACTGCCCGAAATGCAAAATTATTCTCTTCTTGTCATTAGTCTGTGAGGTTAAGACTCCATTTGATGCTTTCAGTTCACCTAAAAGCCAACAGAATAGGACCTATTGCTGGAGGGTCCATTCCAAGTCGTGACAACAGCACGCATGTCAGAGTAGAACTGTGGCCACAGAGATTTTAGCATAGTAGGCCTTTCTGCCACGGTGCATCTGGGTGGTATTTTGAGTTCCAAAATCACTGAACCACCTACCTTTCTGCTAGTCACCAAGCACACACTATTTGCACCACCTAGAAACCCTTTTAAAGGAATGGAGGGAATGCATACATGATGCCAGCTAAATTATTTTCCATATATATACTACTCCTGACGTGCAGTGGCAGTTCTGTGGTAGAATTCTCATCTTCCATTGGGAAGCCAGCCTTGATTTCTGGTTACTGTGCCTCAGAGGCATGACTACCTGTGTGCCAGTGAAGACTTGCACATCGCTTTGAAGATGGACACATTTCAATAGAGCTTCCAGACTAAATCAGGCCAGGAAGACAGGCCTGAAAATCTATTTCCCAACTTCAGCCAATGAAAAGCCTATGGATCACAATGGTCTGATCCACAACGAATCGTGGGATAGTGCAGAGTGGGGGCAGCATTTTGTTCCATCTTGTATGATACCTCATGAGTGGAAGGCTGAGTTGATGGCAGCTTAACAGCATCAGCAACAACACAGTGCTCGTAACTTTTTAAACACAATACATACCAGGTACTTCATAATGCATAGCTTGTGTAATTCCCATTTAACAGAAGTGGACTCTGAAACACAGAGCTTAACTCGATAGATTTTCAAAGAACTTAGAATGAGTTAATGACAGTGGTGGGACTAGACCTGAACTCTCCCGTCTTAATCTCAATAGGCGTTTCAATTATTGTTCAATTTCTTCACAAAAGGAGGATGACAGGCTATCAAATCGCCTCTTGGTTCAACATCTTTTGTAGCTATCTGAAAGATGCAAGAACTATAGGAAAAGACTAAGACGTGACAAACACACTTGACAAGGCCTCCTCTACAATGTGCTGTGGGAAGAGGCCGGAAGAGCGGAACATGTTGTTAGTGGTGGTCCTGCACCAAACTTCACTTTCTAGAAAAATGGACAGGTTAGACAAACTCCAGCGTAGATGTCAGGTTCTAGAGAGGGTTGTAGGAATCAGATCTGGGGAGATTGGATTGGGGATAGAAAGGGTGGCCTAGGACACAGAAATAAGGCAGAAGAGAAAGTACAGGAATGTGAACATGAGTAAAGGCAGGTTGACTGAACACTAAGTTCTATAAAAATTACAGCTCAAGGGTGGTTAACTCCCACTGATTAAATATTAAAAGCTGATTCTCTAGGTCATTGGTTTCCAAGCTTGGCTTGGCTGCATATTAAAAATCACCAAGAAAAATTTAAAAATAAAACATCATGCGCAGTCTCCACCATACAGAGGTTCTGATTTTACTGGCAGTCAGCTGTTTTTATTAGCTTGTTACATTTCTCACGTGGTTTTTAATGTGCAACTAGGGGTGGGAGCTAATAGGAGGACAGTTAAACCAGGTTGGAGATCTGGATAGATGAATGACGGAGAGCCAGGCAGGTACTTTAATAGCACTTGGACTTGTTGGTCTTGAGTTCTGTACGATCCCCAAAGCCTATGAACTTACAATCAATCAGATCACCAAGGAGAGACCAATTCAAAACCCACTGATTTTAACTCATAGCGACCATATGTAGAGTTTTTAACACTGTGAATCTTTACGTGAGTGGTCAGCTGGTAGGCCTGAATCACTGACCTTGTGGTTTGAAGCCTAACAGCTAACCCACAGTGCCATTAGGGCTCCTTGATACAGTAAATTGGGTTTAAATGTACTTTTATGATCTCTTCCAATCAGTTCTTATATTATGAGTTGATGTCAGAACTATACTTGAAGATTTATTTTTAACTCCACAATATTCTTGTCTCTGAATAAGAAAATAATCATTAGAAAACCTATTAAGTAGGTGAAGAAGTGTCAGATGCATGGAAGAAGATTTAGAATTGTGACAGTATTAGCTTCGGGTGATGGGTATGAAATAGAACAATTGATAAGGAGAGATTACTTTCCATAATGGTTTTAAAGATTAAGAGTCAAGGAAAGAAACCAGGTTAATAAGTTAACTGTCAAAGATAATACCATAAATTAACTAAGGGGTTCTATTCAACACAATGAAATGGGAGAGAACAGTGTTTTCCAATAGGTATATCATTAAACATTAATTTCTTATAATTTGCGGGAAATGTTAGTAAAAGTAAATTAGACAAGCTCTATTTTTTACTGTTGGGTTTTTTAAAGAGTATTATGAAGACATTGTCCAAAATCTCTCTCTCTGTCTCTCTCTCTCTCTTTCTCCTTCTTTGTAGATCTGTGCTTCAAAAAACATACTTTCAAGAAAACTCAGCATAGAGGGCTGGGGAGTATGACACTCAATTAATTATATCTTTCTTCAAAACTGCTCCCACCCAGTCCAAACACTGGGTTATACTCTATAGCTTAGGTCATTCTTCTTGCTATTGAGATGTGAACTCAAGCTTGCCATCTACATGTGACATTAACAAATTAGTATAAGTTTAGTATAAATCAGTTATTTATCAATATACAAAGAGACAACTTTTCTGTTGCTGATACAAATGAGCCAATTATTTCACTGTAATTGAAGCTCCTAGTCTGCTGGGTTCTGACGTTATGGCTGTGTGATGGGAGATTTGGGGTGCTGTCCATCATTCTCTTTCTTTGAAGTATGGTACCTCCTAGTCTTCATACACTGTCTCAGACTTGCTTCTCGGCTTTTAAACAGGTTAGTCACAATTTAAATATTTCTCTGTATAATATTAGGGATACATGAGTTTTCTATGAGCATGAAAAATAAATTGAGGCAAGGTGATAGTTTAACCTAGTAACCAGAACTTCAGTGAATTTTCTGACTTCAAATAAAGCTATAGGCAGTTCCAGGTTATAAACATTCAGTGTATGAGCAACCTGTTGTTGCAAATCAACTCCTGAAATCCTCATATTAAAATTGGGGGCTAGATGCAGTGACTTGCAATAACTAACAGGTGCAAGTGTGTATGTGTATCAAAACAGTATTATTACTATTATTAGTGTATTATCTGGTAAAAGATATCTTGGTGTATCTGAAAGTGTATCCTTAAGTTTTTCTACCTATAGAAATGTACAATATATACTATATACTATGACAAACATTTGAGTGACTTTAACATGAACTGTACCTAGTGGTCACAACTTATGTGCAAATTCAATTTAATGAGATTCAGAAATGAAATTTGTTTGCAATCTGGGGACAGCCTGCAATGCCATTTCACAGCAAGTTATTTTTTTCCGTTCCATCTAAGTAAAATGAATACTTGATTTGTAATTAGCATTGGGGAAAAAAACCCACCTCTGCTATTCTCTTGTAGATCTTGTAGAATCTTGCTTTGGGCTGAGGTAAGCTGCACAGAGCCTGGTTCAGGGAAGTCCCAAGCACATTAAAAAAACAACCCTCAAGGTCAAATATTGTTCTTTTCCTCCTCACAATTATCTAGTTGATGGATCCTCCTAACACTACCCAGGGACAGAAATATGCTCTTTTCTTTCCAGGGAAGTTTAGAGTAGAGAGCCACCATGTAAATAATGAGCTGTAAATCTTCTTATTAAAGTTCTTGGCATAATTTCGTGGGAGTAGTGCAGGCTACTGCAACCATTTAATTTGTTCTTTCCTTAAGACTTCATGAAAAACTGGACTCCCCAGGGAAAAGGAATAATCCTTGCTTACCCAACCAAAGGACACAATTTTGAGGCTCTCTTATTCAGTAGTAATGAAACTAAGCAGACATGCTTTAGAAGAGCACACAATTAATACTTACATGGAAATTAATGAAATAGCAACTAGAATGCTAGTATAATTGGTAAAGAAATCAAAAAGCTTATTCTCTGAGAAGGTCAATACAATAAACAGATAGTAGAGCTAATCAAAGTCGCTGATCAAATATCATTTCCTCAGAGATGAGTTATCTGTCTTTCTGATGGCAATTCACCTGCCCTTACCACTCTCTTGTCCTTTTGCCCAATTAATGTTCTCCATAGCGCTGAAATTGATTTGTGCAGCTATTTTTAAAATGCATAGCCTTGTTTTCATTATGGTATTGTCTCCAAACTAGAAAGCATTTTAAAATTATTATATTGTTCTATAATTTAAGCATTCTAGTGGGCCACCTTTCTTTAGGATGGGTAGAAATATGGATCTCTTCTAGTCAGTTGGCCAAGTAGCTGTGTCTTCCAATAGGTAACATCATGATAAAATGAGAAAATATTGTAGTTGTCAAGGATTTCATCTTGCTTGGATCCACAATCAATACTCATGGAAGTCAAAAATTCAAAAGACACATTGCATTAGATTAATCTGCTGCACAAGATCTCTAAAATTTTTAACAGCAAGGAGGTTACTTTTAGGACTTAGGTGTGCCTGACCCAAGCCATAATATTTTCATTTGCCTGGTATGCATATGAAAGTTTGTACCACTGGGGGGCTAAATATATAACTAAGGAGGGGAAAAAAGAAGAAGAAACAAAAATAATTCAATAACAAAGATTATATATATATATATAGTCCTGCTAAATATCATCCAACAACAATTGCAGCAGTACATTGTCAGGGGCCTAAGAGAAATTCAGGCCAGTTTCAGAAGAGGACATAGAACAAGGGCTATTTTTGCTAATGTCAGATAGAACTTGATTGGAAGCAGAGAATACCAGAAAGAATCCCAGAAACACTACACAAAGACATTCTACTATGTGGACTACAATAAGCTTGAGAAAAATGTGAATTCCAGAATACTTGATTGTGCTCGTGTGGACTTGTCATAGACCAAGAGGCAGTTGTACAAACAGAACAAGGGGATGCCGTGTAGTTTAAAACCAATAAAGGTGCACATCAATGTTGTAATCCTCTCACCATACTTATTCAATCCGTGTGCTGAGCAAACCATCAGAAAAGCTGGGTTGTATGAAAAAGAATGTGACATCAGGATTGAGGAAGGCTGATTGACAACCTGCAGTATGCAGGTGCCACAACCTTTCTGGCTGAAAGTGAGGAGGACTTGAAGCCCTGGCTGATGAAGATCAAGGATTGCAACCTTCAGTATGGATTACAACTCAGTATAAAGAAAGCCAACATCTTCACAACTGGACTAATAGGTAACATCATGATCTCTGGAGAAAAGATTGAAGTTATTAAGGTTTTATTGCTTGGATCCACAATCAATGTTCATGAAAACAACAGTCAAGAGATCAAATGACACACTGCATTGGATAAAGCTGCAGCAGAAGGTCTCTTTAAAGTGTTGAAAAGCAAGGATGTTTCTTTGAGGACTAAGATGTGCCTGACCCAATCTATGGCATTTTGGATCATCTCACACTTATTTGGATATTAAACATTGAATAAGGAAGACTGAAGAAGAATTGATGTATTTGACTTATGATTCTCTTCGAGAATATTGAAAGTACCATGTACTGCCCAAAGAGTACTGCTTAGAGACAAGGATAGCAAGACTTTGTCTCCCATACTTTGGACACGTGTTTAGGAGAGACCAGTTCCTGGAGAAGGACATCACGCTTGGAAAAGTAGAGGAGCAGCCAGCGAAAAGAGGAAGGCCCTTGGATAGATGGACTGACAAAGCCTCTCCACCAATGCGCTCAGACATAGGAACAATTGTCACGATGCGTCAGGACTGGGGAGTGTTTCATTCTGTTGTACATAGGGTCTCTATGAGTTGGAAATAATTGGAGGGCACCTAAAAACAACGTATGATCTTGGAAAGTTGGATAAAGATACAAAAGACACAGGCTAACTACACTTCTATATTGCAGGAATGGTGAATTATTTCATGTGACTCTTCTAGCTCTCACCAAGTGGACCTTGTCCTGCAGTGGTCTGGGTAAGAAGGTGGGAGAAGACACCGACAGAATTCACCTGTGAGTAATTATGAACAGGGTCCATTGGATTGCCATCCTACTGTGTGTAAAATGAGCCCCCTGAGAAGAAGGAGAGGGGAATTTCACTATCAGCTAGAGTCAGGAATGGAGCATGTCCTCTGGACCCCAAGATTCCTGTACAGTGAACCTTCTGGATCCAGAAGACAGCTCTGCTATCAGAGGAGCAGGCGCAGATTTAGGGGCCAGAGCATGCACGAGGGTGATGGATTTCTAGTCTACAGAACATGTAAAGCTGAGTGTTTAGAGGCAAGAGGATGACTTGTGGAGTGGAGTATCACTGACCACTTAGTTCAGGGAGCTGGCTTTGCTGACCCCTGGAGCTTGAGCTGAATTCTTTCAATTGAGACTTATAGTAGTAGAGTGCCTTATATATGACCTTTGGGCATATATAAGCAGCTCTGTAAGAACTTTGTAGTATGTTCTTAAAAAAACAAAGGGGAACCCGAGTGTTTCTACTGATATCATAACTTTTTAATTTTCCTAATAGGCCTCTAAAGACTGGACCAGGTGCCGGTCCTAGCCAGATTTGGCCCGACCCCCACCATGGAAGGGAGCACCACAGAGGATGGAAGTATATCATCCAGTGTGGGAGGGGAGCTGACCTACCACACCACACCCAGAGGGAAGCTGGGACAAAGGAAGGAGGAGGAAAGGGCGGAGCACAACTGGGCCCACCAAACTCAGAGGACGATGGGCCAGCTCGGAGGGCCCAGTGTAATGAGAGGACTGTGTGGCTGCCCCCATGGCGAGATGCGGCATCCTGCGCTGACCCATGGCCCTGTACGGGACAACACCGGAGACACAGTGTGGAATGGACGACTGAGCTGACCCCACCACACTGAGGCAGGGCACTGGGGGGTGTGCAATTGAGTGGCAGGGAAGCAGAGCAAGGAGGTCCCAAGGGAAGACAAATGATGGACTCTGGGCCCAGGACATGGCACCCCATTAGACTCGTCCAGAAAACCCTCCTAAAGGTCAACACACAGACCTTGATCTACTAACAGGCTTTTTTTGTTTGTTTTTTTCCTCTTTTCATTTTCTTTCAGCCTATCTGTTCGGGTTTTTTTTTTTCTTTTTCCCCTTCTTTTAAATTTTGTATGTCAGTGGCTTTTTTGTTTGTTGGCTTGTCAGTGCTGCAGCCGTCATCGCCAGGTTCTTATGAGCCGCT